>NC_081415.1:39101766-39821141 GCF_030272615.1 Cryptomeria japonica
CCAAATAAACTCTCCCTCTAAGAAGGACAATTTGTCCCCCTTAGGATAAAATCACAATAGAACATTCGAACCACTCACTGAATATTCTGGCTGAGTAGCATCACCAACTTATCAATACGAATAGGGAGATAAGAATTTTAAATCCAATGGATCGATGGATGCCAATGTATCTAGTTCTCATAAGGAAGGGCAAAGACCCATAACTTGTCTCTCAAATAGAAAAATGTATCTACAAGCCAAGGCTTAATGAAAATACTTGCAATCTGATCCTTTGTAGTTAGATACTCCAATTTGACTTCTTCATCATTGACTTTCTCCCTTAAGAAATGATACTTGATTGATGCATGCTTTTGTTTTAGAATGCAGTACCAAATTCTTTGAAATATTGATAGCACTTGAATTATCACATATGTTGACAATAATGACAACAACATATCCTAGCAACAACAATATCCAATAATATCCCTCTTTGGTATTGATGGCAATATATGAATGTGAAAAACAATCAAAGCAAATGAAAAAAAATATCCAACAAGATCCTCCTAAGATCATACATACAAATCATTAAGGATAAGGTAGTTTTTCACATGCTTCTCTCCCCCTTTGACAACAATGCCAAAGACAAAATGCAAATCATGCTACTCTCCCCAAACCAAATAATCTCTCCCTCTAAGAAGGACAATTTATCCCCCTTAAGATAAACTCACAATAGAACATTCGAACCACTCACTGACTACTCCGGCTAAGTAGCATCACCAAATCATCAACTCGGATAGGAAGATAAGACTTTTAAATCCACTAGATCGATGCATCTCAATGTATCTAGTTCTCATCGGGAGGGGAAAAGACCCCTAAATTGTCTCTCAAATAGAAAAATGTATCTAAAAGCCAAGGCTTGGTGAAAATACATGCAATTTGATCCTTTTTAGTTAGATACTCCAATTTGACTTCTTTATCATTTAGTTTCTCCCTCAAGAAATGATACATGATTGATACGTGCATTGTTTTAGAATGAAGTACCAGATTCTTTGAAATATTGATAGCACTTGAATTATCATAGTATATAACAATAGGCTCATCATACACAACTATAATGTCGTTCAACATTTGCTTCATCCAAACTACCTAAGTATAGTTGCTAGCAGAAGCAATGTATTAAGCTTCAGCAGTAGACAGAGATACAACATCTTGCTTCTTACTGGACCACAAAATGAACTTCTTTCCTAGAAAGAATAAACCATCGTAAGTACTCTTCTAGGAATCAATATCACCTACCCAATTAGCATCAGTATAAGCACATAATAGGAAATCATCATTCTTTGGATACCATAAACCATAATCAACTATCCCCTTCAAGTATTTGAAAAATACTCTTCACAACAGTAACATGAGTCTCTTTAGGATCAGCCTAAAATCTTGCACAAAGACAAACAACATGCATAATATCTGGTCTAGTCTGATTTAAGTATGACAATCCACCAACCATATATCTATACAAAGTTTGATTAACTTTCTAGTTTCATCATTCTTAGACAACTTGCATCCAGTCACCATAAGAGTTCCAATATGTTTAGACTCATCTAACCCAAACTTTTGTAACATTTCCTTCACATACTTAGATTGAGAAATGAAAATACCTTTATCAGTTTGAGTAATCTACAATCTGAAGAATATTTTCATCTTAACAATCATAGAAATCTAAAATTTCTTTTGCATATCATCAACAAACTTCATGCTCAAGTCATCATCTCTAAAAATAATGTAATCAATAAAGACTTCAGCAATCAAAATGTTATCATTATCAACCTTAAAGTATAAATTACTATCAGGAGTACCTTTACAAAATCGCATCATCATCAAGTACTTGTTTAATCTAGTATATCAGGCTTTAGGGGCTTGCTTCAGTCCATATAGTGATTTCTTCAATTTGCATACCATGTATCCTTCATCTGATAATGAAAATCCATCTAGTTGCTCAAAGTAGACTTCCTCTTCCAAATCACCATTCAAAAAGGTTGAGTTGACATCCATCTGATATACATTGAAATTCTTGTAAGAAACATATGCAAGTTGTAATATAACAACTTCAATTCTAGCTACCAAAGTCCAACTCTCCTCATAATCAATTCGTTCCATCTGTGAACATCCTTTACATACCAATCTTGCTTTGTTTCTAACCACTTCACCACCCTCATTCAGTTTATTCTGAAACACCCATTTAGTACCAATTACATTCTTGTCTTTAGGTCTCAGAACAAGCTCCCAAGTGTTTTTCTTCTCAATCGGATTCAACTCTTCCTCCATAGATTTTATCCAATTCTCATCTTTGATTTATTCCCTTTTATTCAATTTTTAAATTTAATTGATTTAATTGCCTTTTCGAGATTTCTCAAGTTATCACAAATTAGATTTTTAAAATATCTCAAGTTGATTTCTTTTCTCAAATTAATTCCTTTTTGATGAGTAATTTCCTTTTTTTCAACTTAATTCCTTTTTGATGTTTTAATGGTAAATTGATTTATTAATTAAATATGCTAGGATATTTAATTAAATAAATAGGATAATTGATTAAAGATATTTGATGATTTATTTGATTGAAGTGATTAATTTGCCATGTGACATTGATGATTTAGGAATTAATTAATTAGGTGCTGAAGATTTATTTAATTATCTTATGTTAGGACCTTGGTAATGTAGTCGATATTAGGGGCCCATGGTTTAGATGACCATTTTTAGGGTATTATATTTCACCCTCTTTGAATTGATGTGCGAGTAGCGCATTGACTCAAAGAATAGTTGATGTCAAAGAGATACTGGTTCTAAACTTGATGGATCATGAACAAATGAAAATAGAGATATTCAACTTGATTTAAAGTGATGAAACTGAACAGATTGAGCAAAGCGATACCGATACCGAACTTGTTTGAACTAGGACCAATGAAGAGAGAAGATACCGATCTTGAACTTGATGGATCAAGAAGCAGGTACCGATCTTGAACTTGATTCAACTAGTATCAGTTGAGCAAAGAGATAATACTGGATTTGAAATTGATTGAACAAGAACCGATTAGCGAAATAAAATGTCCAACTTGATTTGATGCGATGAAACTGAGCACCTATTTGGATTGAATGTGTGATCATTATCAAAAAGACTCTTTAAACCCTCGATTAGGTTTAAACGAATAACCATCTTGATGAGGTATGATGAAACTAAATGTGTATTTGGATTGAACATATGATCACTATCAAAAAGACTTTTTAAACCCTTGATTAGGTTTAAACGAATAACCAGGCTGATGAGGTGCGATGAAAATGATTACCGTTAAGAGACTGATTCAGATGAAGACAATATCAGCTTGATTTGGTTCAATGAAACTGATATGCCCCTAGACATTGATTTTATTTGAAGAACTTCAACTTGATATGTTGCGATGAATTTGAGATGCCCTTAGCAATGAGGTCTTGTTTGATGATATTTGATTGATGTTTGATTAATCTTTGATTGAAAATATTTGTTGCTCGAATTTTGATGATGTAATAAGTATGCCACCTCGGGAGCAAAATGAAAAGATAGCAAGATACCATAGTCATTGGAGGAAATTCGAGTGACAAAAATATTTAGCGATGAAAATGTCAATGGCAAAACCCTGTAGTGGTTAGGAGATAGGTAACTGACTCGGATTGGATGACCTAGTACTACTGACATAAATATGACTTGGTTAAACTTCTTCGGACATTTAGATTGATTAGTTGGTTTCACTAAGACTACGATGTTGATCGATTCCAAGCCATGAGGGCTCCAAGAAGAACCATGGTGTCACAAAACCGAATGAAGGATATGTACAAGCTAAAGAAAAAATGTAGGAAAGTGGGAAATAAAGCAGGAAATGCCTAGTTTTTCATTGATAGATGGAGCACTTTAGTACAAGAGGTGCATGTTTACCAAGTTTTCACCTTCTTGGTAGAGATTTTTTTTTTTTTTTTTAGGACCCACGATTTGTAGGATTTTTTTCAAGACATTTTAGTTGTATAGGTTGCTGGGGCACAAAATGCTAAGTGTAGAATTTCTTCAAGTCAATGGTGTTGATCACTTCATGAATCTATTCTCCTTTCGGTGTTGAGAGTTGGTAAGCGCCAAAGACAAAGACTGTGGTAACAATATAAGGACCCAACCAGTTGGGTTCAAACTTCCCTTTTTTTTTCTCGATACTAATTATTTTTAGAATTATCTCTCAAAACAAGGTCACCAACTTGAAATTCTCTCTGTCAAACATTCTTGTTATAGCCTCTAGACATTCTCTTCTGGTAAGCTCTCACATGATCGAATGCCACTTACTGATGTTCATCTAGCAACTTGAGTTCTTGCAATCTAGATATTTTGTGGTCTTCATCAGTGATAAGACCTTGTGAAGAAACTCTCAAAGAATGAATTCCAACCTCAATAGGTAAGATTACTTCATTCCTATATAACATATCAAAAGGTGTAGCCCCAATAGGTGTTCTGATGCTTGTTCTTGTTGGTAATTAACACTCATTTGATTTAATTTTTGTCATTGATGGCAACAAGATCTGATGGAAGTCACAAATCGACACTAGGAGGCATATACCGACAGATACCAGCATTGGAAGCATTCAAGCCTACACTAGCACTAGCATCAGCACTGACATCAATACTTCAAGGAAGCCGACATGAAGGAAGATTTATTAGTAAATCATTTGGTAATTATTATCCAGGCCGACATTGAATATCTTTTCTAAGTGCATTGTAAGCTGACATAAGGCATATCATGTGTAATAGGTATATAAGTCAGTCTACTAGGTCAATTTAATATGATGGTATTGTGATGGAATAGAGATAGAAAGGTGATGCAAAATATACGTATGGAGATCATTTTTGTATGCAAACATTAAATCATCCAATGATCTATAGATGGATTGGAAAGCATTCTTGGAGCAAAAGTAGTATTGGTAATAGTTCAAGTTTGTGAGCTGGTATAGAGCAGAACCATAACCGGAACTCTATCTGGTATAGAAGATGCACTCTTGAGTTCATTTTTTAGTAATTTACTTTGGCAGAAAGATTGTAGTCAGTGAGGCTCTTTAATGATGAGCAGTATGCTCTAGGCAGTGTGCCTTCCTCCTAATGTAGGCCCCTATTTTATGTAATATCTTTTCCTATGGCCAGTGAACTAATATTGTGGGTCACAAATCCCACCATGGTTTTTCCTCATTGAGGTTTTCCACGTGAAAAATTTGTGTAATGGTGTTCATTTATGTGGATGGTTTATTTGCTTCTTCTTATATGCTTATTTGTTTACCGATACATACATGCATGGGTTAGAAAGTTAAAACTGTTCTCAGATCCCAATAATTGGTATCTTAGCTTGGTACCTCCAAGAAGTTTAATAGCTTAAGGAAGATCCTGAAACCAAAATATTTGAACATGGCTATGGAGAAGTAACTTGAGATGGCTCTTTTGGATTATGATGCTCAAAGGATGAAGAACTTGGAATCGCAAGAAAAGTTGAATTTTGCAAATGAATTCATTCTTATCCTGCAAGAAAGGTTATCATCTTCTCAAGCTGAGAGAAAAGAATTTCTACAACAATTGGATGATGAGGAGAAAAATGATCTTAAGGAACAATGTCAGAAACTAAGTCAAGGAAACATGCTCATGAAAAAGGAAAACCAAGATCTGACCATGAGGTTATCAAAAGATATTGTGGACATAAAGAAGAAGGAAGATAATCTTGTTATATCTCTGAAGAACAAATTTGATTAATGTGGAAAATTGACTCATGAGAATAATCTGTTGAGAACTAATTTGGCACACTCTCAGAATAATGAACAAGAAATTGAAAGATAAGTAACCTCTCTGAGAGATTATCTGACTACTGCAAGTGAGTATAAAGAGTATTTTAGGATCAGTGTTGCACAGTTGGATCACTTATTGAAAAGACAAAGATAGATGAATGATTCTAGAGGACTTGGATTTGTACAAGGTGAAATCTCTAGGACCGCAAATGAAGATCAAACAACCGGTATGCAGAACTCGTCAAAATAGAGGAAACTAGTAAGGCAATCTAATGCTTATAAATTCAATGGTAGATGTTTTATTTGCAATAAATTTGCACATATGGCTAAACAATGTAGAAATAAGAAAAATCAAAACTCCAATTTTGTTTTTGATCAATGCACAAACTGCAAAAAATATGGTCATAGATCGGAAGATTGTAGAATGAATGTTAAATGTCATGCATGTGGAAAGTTTGGACATTTTGCTAATCATTGTAGGTCAAGAAATAATAATACCGGATATGTCAAAGCAATTCAGAAGAACAATGTTACATGCTATGCATGCAACAAAATAGGTGATATTGCTAAGTATTGCAGAAGCAAGACTCAACTGACTAATAATGATAAACATAATGAGAAAGGGAAGAAAAAGGTAGATGAAATACAACAAGATCATACCAAGAGATGGGTTAGAAAATTTGAAGAACCATGTGAAGATGGATCTATACTGGCAACTCCACTGGTAGAATAGGGTATTCCTCCACCAACAGGAAGTTCCACTGGCAACTGAGGCATAAGCCTTAGGGGTTGGAAAATTCATTGCTAAATTTTGCATATTAACCCAGAAGAGATCTAAGGAGATCTAGAGAAATGTGTTTATCATCGATGAAGGTTACCTCAACACATAACTGTGAAACCGACATCCATAGGGTTGTTGGCGAAGCATTTATTACCAAAAATTAGGGTTTTATTCGCTATTAAAAGAGGGTAAGTGAATTTATTTTTATTCACCGAGCTTTAAAGAAATCAAAGCGAAGTAAAGGAAAATTAAGAGCAAACAAAGCATTGAGAGAGGATTTCGAGCAATTATCTGAAGCACTCAATCGTTCACCGGCATTCACTTTCAGGTATTTATTGACATGGCATCTGGATCTTCAACACCTACTTTTATTGCAAATCCCACCGTTGTCGAAGTCAAGGATAGGTTAAGCCCAGTCTTTAAGGAGGTTCCCGAAATTGCCAAGAAGGAAGACTTTGTGGGAGCATTTTATAGGGTTCCTGATGGAGTAATGTATGTTGAAGATGTGAGGGAATACATTTACTACACTCTTAAGGATTTGGGCACTGAAGACATCAAAAGTATGTATCAATCAATGATACTAGGAGACACCAGAATAATCAAACCAAAATTCAAGGCAATTGAGGATCTAGGGTTAACCAGTATTCTATACATACTGGCATTCAAGGATGAGGTAATTAAATACATTCTGAGAAGAGTTCACAACAAATTCATTTGCTTAGACAGACCCTACATGGTCACGAAGGAGGCAATTCAAGCTGTCACCAGCTTACCCACGATCGGACAAGAACCTGGAAAGAAAATTTCCAAAATAGAGGCCGAAAAACTCACTAGTGCTACATCTGATAGAAGATCAATGAGGATAAGCACAACAACTGACACACACATAAAGTTTGCAAGCATGATCATAGGATACAAGGAAACTCAATCCAATTGATTGAATTCTGTTGCGAGTCCATGCATTCATGCCACATATCAGATGCTGAGGAATAATGTGAAGTATGACTTATGTGAATGGATGAGTAGTGAATTGATTCTAAACCTTACTAAGATAAAAGGAACCAAGAAAGGCACCTTCAAATATGGAAACTAAATTGTTTGTTTAATGCTTTACTTCTTGAATGAGCTACCCAGTTTAGGAAAGAAGCAATGGGCTCATGAAGTACTAGTATGTATGATGATAAAAAATAGATATCACTAGTCTTGGTACTGACAGAGATGAGAAACTTTGGGGGTATTTTAAGACTTTTCAAGAAAACATGAGGAAAAGGGAGAGAATTTCAAAGATTATTGTGGAGAAGTATTCCACTGACATATGTTTCATGGTGAAAACTAATGAAACTCTCATGGAAGAAGTTGAACCCAAGAAAAACTGGATTACTGAGCCTGGATATGAGGTAGATGATAGAATTTTTGAGCTTTATGCAAAGATTCTATTAGATGCCCCATTAGATGATAAGACACAACACTTTGGTACAATAGGAGAGAAGGCTCTTGAAGTGAAAACAAGTTTTAATAGGAAGAGAAGAGAAAAGAAAATAGAAAAGATGTCTGCATATGTACAAGATGTGCTGCATAAAATAGACACTCGGTTGGGCTCCAAATCTAAACAGGCAGTCAAACCGGTAGAGGTTTCTACTGAAGAAGTGAAGAAGCCACAAGTACACATTTCCCCTATCACTTCTGACTATGATCCTGAGGATAATTAACCTCTGGCTTTTAGAAGGGTGCAAAGGAAGAATGTGGTAAAACCACTGGTAGAGCAACAAAAGGCACAACCTAGGAGGAGACTTGTCAGAAAGGAAGCTCAACCTACTGCACCTTTGCCACTGGTAAGGAAGCCTATGCAAAAGAGGAAACTAGTCACACCAGCAACCACAAGCAAAAAGAAGAAGGGTGATGATACTAAAACTGGTAAGACAACAACAATGACCTGTGCTGAAATTATTGATGAAGTTACAAAAGATGGAATACTAAAGAATATATCAAACTATTATGAAGATTTTAAAGAAAATGAGCAAAATGAGTTAGAAGAGGCTATTTTACTATATATAGACATCTATAAGAAAGCCTTAGTTGAAATTTTGAAGGGGATACCTTTATCCATATACAATAAACTTCAGGCTAAAAGACTTGATGTTATCAAGAGGGATAGGGAAATCAAGGAAGTTGCACTTTTGGATCAATGTGGTAATATAAATAATGAAGAGATGAAAAGATGTATTGATACTTCTAATAGGACAATTTTCAGTAGTAAAAACTGGTAGATAAGCCTTATGATGGGAAGAGTAAATGAGTTGATAAATGAAACAAGGGATGGACAAAATTCTTTCAGAAAATTCCAGACTTTCTTACATCTCAAGAAGAATTTACAAAGGCAACATCCCCCACCATTCCTTACAAATCAAAAGGAAAGGGTATTTTGGGTAGTTCAACTCCAGTTTTGGCACAACCACAATTGACAGTTACAAAGAGTGTACAGTATATACCAACACAGACAAATTTTGAGCAAGAGAATGTACAGGGCACTAGAAACACTATGGATAATACTCCACTGGCAGTAATTGATACTGCACCAAGTAGCGAAGCCACTAGTGCGATAGAGGTTGAGATGGACAAGGTAAAATGGACCAAGTCCATACCAATAGGTAAAATTGATTCCCTGGCAAGATTTTTGGCAAATGACACTTCTCAGGTCGAGAAGAAATCAGTCTCTGAGTTAAGTCCAATAGAATTAATGATGATGGATACTCAGAAATTGCTAAAGGAAGGAATTGCAGACAAAGGTTTAATTGATCAATCGGTCTCTGTACTACATAGAATAATGCTTGACTGTCAGATTGAGAATGGAGAGAGCCCTTCCGATAAGCTCAAGAATTTAATAGAGAACATATCAAATAATTTTCAATCCTTGAGATAGATTTCAGACTAACAAGCTTTGGACAATTTTTTTGCAGGAAAAAGAGTGGCTTTTGATCAACTCATAGAAACTCAGAAAAAGAAAATAGAAGACAAGATTATTCCCATTGAAATTTGTTTAAAAAAATGTACTAACATCTATAGAGTATGTTGTTATCTGGGAAATCTCACAGCTAATGTAGATAGAAGATTGAAAGAGTTATATGACAAAATGGCTAATATTGCTAACTCTTTTAATTGACTGATTGCACTAACTACATCTGTTCATGGACAAATTTTGTCCATGGAGAACCAAGTTTTTGATTTTGAGAAGGAGAAAGACAAAAGAATAAGGACAACAAGAAATTTAAGAGGATCGGTAATCCCTAGAATTGATTCATTGGGTGTTCACAAGAAAGAATGCATGGACATGCTAGCAAAACCCACACTGGTAGATACCCAAGAGAAGGAATCACTTGCCCACTTACTCAGTGGACTGGCATCTATATCTGATACTTTGAAATCAAGCTGAGACATGTATCTTCAGTTGCTACAAAAGCCATACCCATAAATCCTAAAGATGACTAAACTGGAGTGACACAAACAATATTATTTCATTGTTTTATTTATTTTTCACCAGTCTTTGGCATTAATGTCAAAGGGGGAGTATCTACATATGTGAAAAATATCAAATAAAATATTATCAGATGGATTATATGGAGTGTATTGCTCAAGGGGAGCACACCAGCAGGGAATCCATTTTTCACATGAGTGTTGCCATCAATACCAAAGGGGGAGATTGTTGGCAATTGACACTCATTGGATTCATTTTGTTGTCATTGATGGAAACAAGATCTGATTATAGTGACAAACCGGCACTAGGAGGCATATACCGGTAGATACCGACATTGGAAGCATTCAGGCCTACACCGGCACCGACATCAACACTTCAAGGAAGCCGACATGAAGGAAGATTTATTTAGTAAATCATTTTGTAATTATTGTCGAGGATGAGATTGAATATATTTAATAAATTTAATCTAAGCCGACATAAGGCATATCATGTGTAATAGGTATATAAGTCAGTCTGCTAGGTCAGTTTAATATGATGGTATTGTGATGGAATAGAGATAGAGATATATAGGTATATCAGAACTGTGATGCAAAATATGGGTCAGTGCAAGAAGATGAGTCCACTTTTTGGCCAAAAAGTGGAAGTGTTTTCCCTGTTTTTCAGATTTTGTCTCACTTGAGCTTAAATTTTGCAACACTTAGAGATTGAATCTTGGAAAAAGTCAATAATATAAAAGATAGCTCTCTGAGTGTACTTTTCAAATATGTAATTTATTTTAATACCCACATAATAAAAAATAACTTTTTGAATGAAGTTCTAAAAACTATGTTTTAAAAATGCCTGTTTCAAGACCATACCATGCATGTGTACGACCCACACTTTTTGACACAATTAAAATTATTTTCTCAAACCGTTTTGGGAAATGGTTTGTAACACATTGAAGATTGATGAGCATATTTTTCTGTATTTTTTTTTCAAATATATTTTTTTTAATTAATTTTTTAATGGCCGTAATTATCTTTTTAAAAATTTGACGTGTACGACCCACATAATTTGACGTCAACTTAATATTTTTTGAATTTTTTTTTTTTAAATTGAAAAGAATTTTGTGTAGATTGATGACATATAATTTTTTTTTCAAAATTCATTAAAATAAATAAGTTATTAAATTAAGAAAATTAGTTAATATTTCAAATTTATGACCCTGATTTAGTATAAATTAAATGAAAAATAGTTAAAATAATCAATTTTTAAATTAATTTACATATTTAGAATCTAGACAGTATAATCTGAAATGGGTTTCAATTCCGTATAAAAATTCTTTGATTAGAGGCACGTAAACTATTTCATTTCATCATATTTGTGCTTTCATTCATGGAGCTTTGAATTTGCAAGTTCATGTCTCAGGTGTGGCCATCTCAGGCCTATCCCGGGCCTAATCCCAAGGCAAGTGGCGGGTTGTGAATTCAAATTTTGCATAACGGGCCCCCGTTTTATAAACGGGGGCTCGTTTATAAAACGGGGGCCCGTTTCATTTTTTGGCCGTTGGATTTAACAACAGGCCCCCGTTTTTAGAAACGGGGGCCCGTTATTTAAATAACGGGCCCCCGTTATTAAAACGGGGGCCCGGTGTTTAAAATAACGGGCCCCCGTTTCTAAATAACCGTTACTGTAAAAAAAAAAACAGATTGCATCGATTTACCACACTATCATTGAAATCCGTACTGACAAAGATTTTTTACATCATTTGGCAGTACTTTTTAATATTTTTTACACGATTTTTTGAAGACGAGTTTGTAAAAAAGGGTTCTAAGCAACATCAAAAGAAAAAAAAGAGGACAATGACAGAGGACGAAATTCAAGCACAAAGAGAGAAGGAGGCAAAACGCCAAAGACATCGAAGATCACAACAACGACAATTGAATAACACTTCTGAAGCATCTAGTTCAGTGCCCGTTGTAGATGAGACCATTGAAGACATCATGATGGATGCAAGAAATGTAGAACCACACACGGGTATGACTGTTGATGTGGATGCGAATCCTGGTATGTTTTTAAATCCTGATGACTATGATGCCAATCAAATTGCTGATTTAAATGAAGCTGGATATAAATTTCATACACCAATACGAAAAGAAATAAAAATTGAAAATATTACACCACCATATCTAAAAGAAAATGAATGTAATTTGTTTACTATTGATAGCAATGTGCTAGATAATCTTAATGGGTTAGTTTCTTGGAGACAAATCAGAACACATGCAAACAGATTATATAAACAATTTTTCTATAATAAAAAGTTAGGATTCCAATGTCAATTAATGCTACAATTAATAAAAATGTTAAAAATGCGTAAAGTCATGAAAAAAATAGGTATTTATGCAAAACCAAAAAGAAAAGATGAATCATATAAGCAAGTTGTATCTACTGTTGCCAGTGCCATCGATTCTATAGGAAAAACAAGTCGATCTAAAGATAAGAATGCAGCACGTAGAGTTATAACGACTGCTATAGTTGACAAAATGATTGTTAATAAAAGAATGTTAAGTGATATAAGTGGCTATTTGAACTTACATCGTAGAACCTTGTCAAGAGCGGCCAAAAGAAGAGACACAATTGAAATTGATCCACTAAACCATTGTTGGAGTTTTAGTGGTAGACTTCAAAGGTCGGACATGAAATTAAATGATGAAACTAAACAATTAATTACAAAATTTTGGCATGATAACACTATAGTTTCATCTAATGTTAGAGATGTTTTAAAGTTAAGAGTGGGATCAAAAATTCGTGATCCTCATCCAAAACATCTTCTTGACATGACTCAAACTGAATTCTTTAAAAAATTTAGTGATGAATCTGTGTTAATGAATTTACGAATTAGTCAAAGATCATTTGAAAAATGCAAACCCTGGTATGTTAAAATCAATAAACAAAGAATATCTTGTTGTTGTAAAACTCATGTCCAGTTTCGTTACTATTATGATGTTTTTCGATATATTCGTTGTATGTTGCATGGTAATGATCTTTTACAGGATTGTGGTGTTTATGTTCCACTTGAAAGTATAAAAGATTTTATTGGAAGTTTATTTTGTAAACCACCTAATGAACAATTATTTCTTTCCAGTTCATGCATTTATGGTCTTTGCAATTTATGTGGGAACTATTCTTCGATAAGTGAATGTTTGCATGAACATGTTTCATCTGAGTTTGGACAAAAAATGGTTGATGTTAGGAGATTTAAAAATATAGAATACCCTCTAAAGGATGGAAAGATGGGGAAATGTTTAGAATTGATTACAGAACAGAATAGTGTGAATGCATTTATTAGTGAGTTTAAAACTCATATTGTTCCAAAATATGTGAAACATTCCCAACATGCCCGATGGCTTGATGGACAGTTTCGCATATGCAAGAACACATTTCCAATTGGAACAATAGTATCAGTTGTGGATTTTGCAGAAAATTATACTCTAAAACCACAAGAGGAAACTCAATCACAATACTACAACTCAGTGCAAGTGGCCATATTTGTGCACATTATATATAAACATGACCATGACAGTACAGAAGATAACAGAAATTTTTTGAGGGAGTATATTTTCTATGTTAGTGATAATCGATTACACTCTTCAGAGTTTGTCCAACATTTCTTCGAGGTATTTTATGATAATCTTAAGGAAAGAGAAATTGACATGAAACAACATATGATATGGTCAGATAACTGCACTGGACAATTCAAAAATGCAAGAATGTTTTATTGGCTATGCAAAGTTCACAAGATAACCAATGTCCAACATATATGGAGTTTTTTTGAAGCGGGACATGGTAAGGGGGAACACGATGGAGCCGGTGCCTGTATAAAAAGAGCTCTTGCTAGAGAACAATTGAAATTCGAGGATGCAGTGACATTCAGAGATGCTCGTGCAGTTGTAGATTGGTGCAATTCAAAGTTGTCAAAAGGATCAACTGAAAACTCTGCAATTCGACGTTTCTTCTGGTTGATAGAGGAAGATAGTATTCCTATTCGGCATGATTGTAATACCATCATTGGATCAGCTAAATGGCTTTCGTTTAAGAGTTCTAATTCAAACACATGGACTATATTCACAAGGCAACTTGCTTGCTTTTGTTAGTTTTGTGTTTCCGGAGATTGGGAATTTTGTGAGAATAAAGAATGGGTTGAAGAATGGCAACAAAGATCATTGACACCCATAGATGCAAATGATCCACATGAAAGAACTGATGAAGATATGGATCAAATGTTTGCATCAAATGACTATGATCACATTTCAGATCTTATACAACAAGGTAAAATTATTTTTGAAATTTGTTTTGATTTATTAAATAGTACATAAATTTATGAAATCTTACAGTGGATATTTTTGTTTTTATTTTTCATTAAATATTAAAATAAAATTGTTTTGTGCACAGGACATGTCTATGTTGTTGTTGCACCAGAGGACAATGAAGAGGGGATAGAGTATTGGTTGGCTCGATGTGTAGAGCCAAAACATAAGCTAACTACTCCTCCAGTAGATGATGATGGTTATGACTATCCAACAGGATCTGTGGTTGTTGTTGGCACTTGGCTACGCAAATATCTAACAAGAAAGAATGGATTGCCCGCATTTGAAGATTATGAATTAGAGAAAAAGATTATACATTACTCGCATTTGGTAGTGGCAACTAATATAAAATTGGATAGATATCGTGGCAGGCCTGCTAATAAACAATTATGGACTCTCTCTATGGAAGAGCACGAGACAATTATAGATGCTTTGCAAAAGAGAGAGGATGCAGATGGTATAACGGAATGAATCTAGTAAAATTTTGTTTCAGGTCTACCACAAGTAGAAGGCATCAATGAAAACAAAGTTATTTATATAGACTGTTTATTTTATTTTAGATATGTCTTCTTGATTACATTTTGTGTACAATATACATAAATGAGAGACTACTGGTCAAATTTATGAATGAGATAATTATGTTTTAATCAAGTTCTATTCATTATATTTGTTAAATGATACTTTTTAATTTAGAATATGTTATAATTATAAGATATGTTTCGATACTTAGTTCATGATGTATGCACATTTAGTTTATCTAATCACGAGAACTATTTAAATGAAATTCCAAAAATAAAATTACAAGTCCACATAATGCCTATAAATTTGTTTAAGCACAACTTCCATAAATAAAATTTCAAGTCCACATAATATATAAAGTATGCGCAAAATTTCAAGTCCACATAATTTCAAGTCAATATATATGATCTAATGTGCACATAATTTCAAGTCCACATAATATCTAATGCGCACAATACACATAAAGTATGCACATAATATATATGATCTAATCCTATTATGAAACTATCCATATATATAAAGTATGTGTGTGCACGTGTAAACAAATATGTAAAGCCCGTAAAATAGTACATATCAGAGCCAAATAAACAGTAAAATTTCAAGTCCACATAATCCATATAATATCTAATCCATATATATGTCTAGATGGTAACATGATGTTCACTCCACATAATATCTAACGTGCACAAAATATATAAAGTATGCACAAAATATATATGATCTAATCCTATTATGCAACTATCCATATATATATAAAGTATGTGCACGTGTAAACAAATGTGTAAAGTCCATAAAAAAGTACATATCAAAGCCAAATAAATAGTAAAATCTAAGTGCTATCATCAATAACATCTCGTGGTCTCTTGTCCCCGGGACGTGGTCCAAATCCACCTGTCTCATGCTGTACAATAAAAAAATAATATTAAAATATTACTTGAAATTAACTATTAAAAGAATCATTTATCAAATATAGTAGAATTCGTAAATTAAGTTACAAACTTACCATATGCTCATCAGATCCTGTAGCAGTATCTCTCTTGTCCCCAGGACGTGGTCCAGATCCACCCGTCTCATGCTGTACAATAAAAAAATAATATTAAAATATTACTTGAAATTAACTATTAAAAGAATCATTTATCAAATATATTAGAATTCATAAATTAAGTTACAAACTTACCATATGCTCATCAGATCTTGTAGCAGTATCTCTCTTGTCCCCGGGACGTGGTCCAGATCCACCTGTCTCATGCTGTACAATAAAAAAATAATATTAAAATATTACTTGAAATTAACTATTAAAAGAATCATTTATCAAATATAGTAGAATTCATAAATTAAGTTACAAACTTACCATATGCTCATCAAACCCTCTAGCAGTATCTCCTCTAGTAGTATCTTGTGCAGTATCAACACCAAATGCAGTGCTAGCTAACTCCTGTACAAGGTCAAATTCAAAGTGTCCAATTAAATCTTAAATTAAGAGTCAAAATAAGATCAAATTAAGTATTACATATTAATACCTCAAAGGATGTCGATGTGCATTCAAATTGGCTCTGATCAAAATTATGAGGATAACCTATCCTAATGGTAGTGTCCACCTGCATACATGCATTTAATGAAATCATATTTAGTGAACATATATATGTGTACTAAATAATTTCAAGTTAAGTTACAATATTGTAAGAGTTCATATTTAAGTTAAGAATTATAAGATACATACCATAGATGGTGTCACAATAGTCAGACCCTCTTCTCGATGTGATGTAGAGGGTCCCTCATGACCTGAATCCTGGAGAAAGAAGCATTCAATGTATCAACATGAAAATTTATATAATATACGATGATAACATATTAACTTAAAAAGATTTAGTACAATGTCTAGATAGAAATTTATACTATACCCCATAAGGTGTGCCGAGTTGTCTTCTAGTAGATGCAATATTGACTCTAATATTAGGCGTAGTCCTTATCTACATAAACAAAATTTATTTAATGAAGTATTAGATTGTATAAAAAAAGAGATGCACTTAGTTTATACCTATATTTAATGAAGTACATAAAAAGATTGACATGTACATGTATATATATATATCTATACCTGGTCAAGATGAACATCCGAGCAAAGAAAATCCATATAAGATGTCATCATACTATCATCTGCTGCATCATGCTCATCTGGAACTGAAGTAGATCCTGCAGCAGTAGTAGGACCTACACATGTCTCATGACAACTCGAACACATATGTGGCATCCATCGAGGAGCAGATGCCATGTGAGCAGCTTGCTCACTTAGGTTACCTATGAGGGAAGTCAAAGCATCTAATGTCGAAATGAATGATGTATTTTGGACATCTGCAGGAATCGATGGAGCAACAAGTGGAACTATGGGTGGATCCAGTAGGGGATTATTACTCCATGCCCCTAATCTATGCTGTGGCATTCCACGACCAACACCCTGGAATGACTTAATATCAAAATAATTTGGTTTTTGGTTCATTACAAACTCACAGTATAATTTCTTCAAAAAATAAAAAGGGACCTCATAATTACGATGTGGTGGATAATCAAAAACCATCCACCATCTATCCCAAAAGTATCTAGCCATTTCTAGATGCACACACCACCTAATTGAAATTCTTTTCTGGTTAGGTTGCATTGGTTCTCTTGTTTTTGGGTTGGTAAAATATGGACATAAATGAGCTTTGGTTATTTTCAAATCTGTGATTTGTCTATAAGTTAAACCATCGGCATAAAAATCACGCAACTCTTTTCGTCGTCTATGAAATTGATCTAATTGAGAATCAACAGATCTAACTGACTCGACAACAATTTGCATTGATTTTGCAAACTCTACAAGATGGGGTGGCGTGACTTGCTCATTTTGGATAGCAGCATTGTTTTGTTCAATCACTTGTAGGTTTTCATTAATTCGTTCTCTTAAACGAATTTCATCCAATATAGGGGGTTGTGGTGGTGGTGGTGGTGGTGGTGGTGGTGGTGGTGGTGGTGGTGGAGGTGGAGGAGGAGGAGGAGGGGGTTGTGGTGGGGGATTTTCACCTAATAGTTCATCTATGTCAAAGACATCCATGATAGCAAAGAACTCCTGCCTATATAAAGATATACATGAATTATATACAACTCTATGTCAAAGAAGAATCTATTTTACTAAATTAAAAAAAAACATTTATAAATAGTAACATTTCTATGTTGTTGAATGAGATACACATGAAATATATAATATAATATTGAACTTAAAAAAATATACATGTACATACTATTGAATCTTGAAATATAAAATTTGCGCACAAAACTTAATAAAAACTTTCAATGAAACATCATAAATCTATTATATATTCAATTTAATAAATTCATTTCTTGTAAAATGCATCAACTATTAAAATCAATATAAAATATTTCATACATAAGATCAATAAAGAAGTGAGAAATAAGATGATCCTCCTTCTAGTGTAAGAATATATAGCATGGAAACAATATTACTAAGACAACATAATATTTTGTTAACTTTAACTTAAAGTTATTTTGAAAAATGCACGTGTGTGTTTGGATGCTCCATATTTCTAGTGTTTTAGTGTACACATGATAATTTATTAGAATTCAATTACATAGTTTTGAGATAATTGCCATCAATTCATATTACATTGATTAGTCTTCAGACAATCTTAAAAAAAAACTAATCTCCCATGACTATAAATGACATACTTAAAACATATTATATTCTAAGTGGTTGTCATGTAAAGACAAAACATCAAAACTTTTGAAGAGTTAAGCATATTTCACCATTAAATTTCTCCCATAATCAAATCTACACAAGATTATAATTTACAAAACCTTCAAAAAATATTATTTCCTATAAATCATTTATTATAAAACTCCGCAATCATTTGTTTTCATATATAATCTTTCTATAAAATTTAAGATATCAATCCATACACAAATTCTCTTACAAAGTTGAATAAGAAATGAAGGATAGAGGATTAAATACTAAGATTGTTTTGAGAGATCAATGGAGTAGATTGATTCAAAGGATTGTGTGCATTAGAAGCTTCCAAGTGGCAACTTAAATGTTTGGTGCACATGAGGAGTTCATGATCCAAGAAATTTTTGAGGAAAAGGTCTTCTTAGGGGCGTATACACCAAGATGTTGTAAAAAAAGGTAGCCAAATGACCAAAAAAAGATAAACACGAGTGCGTTATTGGGAAATTCATTTAACGCATTTGAGGTCTTTTTTGTAGTGTTTTTTTCTTACACTATCCTAGGCTTGTTTACACTATCGTAGGTTCATTAGGACTATCCTAGGTTCATTAGGATTGTCCCAAGTTCATTATTGCTTTCTTAGGCTCATTAGGACTTTCTTAGGTTCATTAAGACTGCCCTACATTCATTAGGATTATTTGAGGCTCATTGGGACTATCATATGTTCATTGTGATTGTCCTAGATTCATTAATTTAATTCATGTGTTCATTAGGACTATCTCACGTTCTCAAATAGATTCAACTAATATCTTAAATTAACTATTTAAAAAAAAAATAGCTCCTTAACAATTTAATATTATATACAATCGAATATGATTTCAACTTCAAACCTTGTGCACCTTTTAAAACCAAAAGATGTTGTTAAAACCATTCTTCTAATATTAGCTTAATCATAACATAATCTAATAAATCTTCCTCAAAATATCTACCAACTTCAAATCATATATTAAATCTTTTATATAATATAAATTACATTCTAGATATACCAATATACTTCTAAAGATATTCAAAATACTTCTTGGGAATTATATTTTTCAAATCTTTCGGATGTATATATAATTAGCACCCCATTTAGAAAAATCATTATCAATCAACATTATAAATCAAGAATATTTTTTATTTTGTATTAATGAATTATATATTTGGCATATTAGCTTCCTTTATGAACCTATGTAAACCAAACTCCAATTTTAGTAACGTATCTAGCTTTTCTCTAAAATTGTGTCCATAATTGATCCTTTTATACCATCACATGACATAATAGGACCATAATAGGACCTTTATGCCATGACATGACATAAACCTAAGCCTAAACTTTCATATCTAAAATTTGAAGAACTTAATGTTAATTACTTTTAAGGTTATACTAATTTAGTGGTAACTTTTGTATTGCCTAATGAGGATTAAGAACAATTTAGGTACATATGTTCGGTTTTATTTCAATTTCATTTTCGAACGTTTTTGTTTTTGTTTCCATTTCATTTTCGGTTTTTTGTTTGTGTCGATTTCATTTTCGAACATTTTTGTTTTTGTTTCCATTTCATTTTCGGTTTTTTGTTTGTGTCGATTTCATTTTCGAACGTTTTTGTTTTTGTTTCCATTTCATTTTCGGTTTTTTGTTTGTGTCGATTTCATTTTCGAACGTTTTTGTTTTTGTTTCCATTTCATTTTTGGTTTTTTGTTTGTGTCGATTTCATTTTGTTAATTATCTAGGTTTGGTTTTGGTTTCTAAATTTGTTGATTACGGTTTAGGGTTAACTGTTCAAAAATATTTTAGATCAAAATCAAGAATTTACAAATATAAAAAATAATTTATTTATATGCTACTATTAAAAAAAACTAAAATAATAAAAAAAAACTAAATAATACACAAAAAAAAAAGAAAAATATACAAGAAAATTATGAAATGTGAAAATAGATGACTGAATGTGTACCTGGGATAGTGGTGGAGGCTTGAAGTGGAAACCACAGCACGGGGGCCCATTTTTTATCTCCTCTTGTCAACTAACTGTAATGGTGAAAATGAAAAATTGTTCAAAAAAATGATAAAAATAGCATTTCAAAACGGGCCCCCGTTTTGTTTATAAATGGGGGCCCGTTTTGTCCATAAACGGGGGCCCATTTTTTATAAAATGGGGGCCCATTTTATTTGGCTTTGGCACCCCGTGACCTTTCGGCTCGGGAGGCCGAACCATTAACGGGCCCCCGTTTTTAAAAAACGGGGGCCCGTTTTGTGGAGCGCGTTTTCCAACGTGCAGACTTCCGCGAATTTGTGACTCATTAGCTTGCACATACCCATATATGTATTGAGACCATTTTTGTATGCGAACATTATATCATGCAATGATCTATAGATAGTTTGGAATGCATTCTTGGAGGAGAAGTAGTACCAGTAATAGTTCAAGTTTGTGAACCGATACAAAGCAGAACTAGAACCAGAACTCTATCTAGGATAGCAGATGCACTCTTGAGTTTGTTTTCATTAATTTACTTTGGTAGAAAGCTTGTAGTCAGTGAGGCTCTTTAGTGATGAGTAGTATTCTCTAGGCAGTGTGCCTTCCTACAAGTGCAGGCCCCTATTTTACGCAATATCTTTTCATATGGCTAGTGAACTGATATTGTGGGTAACAAATCCCACCATTGTTTTTTCTCATTGAGGTTTTCCACATATAAATTATATGTGTTATGGTGTTCATTTATGGGAGTGGTTTACTTGCTTCTTGTTATATGCTTATTTGTTTACCAGTACATACATGCATGGTTTAGAAAGCTAAAAACTATTCATTCGGGCAGAACACTGATTCACACCCCAATAGTTCTACAAGCCCATAGTGCCAGATTGAGTTGTAGATACCAATCCTTTCCAGATTTATTGATTGTTCTATGCAAGATGGTCAACAAAGTTTTGTTGGATGCTTCATCTTGTCCATTACCTTGAGGATAGCTTATGGAAGACCAATGTTGTTTTATTTTAAACTTGTCAGGGAGCTCATCTATATCCTTGTTTTTGAATTTCCCCTATTGTCAGTTACAATTGAGGAGGGGATTCCATACCTACAGATGATGTAGTTAAGAATGAACATAGCCACTTGTTTTTGAGTTGCTTTTATTAGCAGAGCTTCTTCAACCCACTTAGTGAAGTATTCAGTTGCAATTATGATAAAATTATGTGCATTGGATGATGAAGGATAGATTTGGCCAATAAGGTCAAACACCCATTATTGAAAAGAACAGTGTGTGATAAAAGGTATGAGCTCCCTTGTTGAGCATGTATTAGATTTCCATGCAACTAACATTTATGACAAGTTTTAGCAAATTTTACAAGATCCTTTTCCATATCTAGTATCTGGCCAATAGTAGCAAACCCTAGGAGTTTCCGAGATAGAATTAGACTACTAGAGTGAGATCAAAAAATACCTTCATGGAATTCAGATAACACACATGGAGACTCTTCAAGTTCTAGACACCTAAGAAAAGTACCATCTAAACCTCACCTATATAGATTGTTAGCGATGATCACATACCGTGAAGCATTATGGATCAGGTTTTTTTTCTCACTTTGAGTAAGGTTTTCAGGGATGATTTGGTCACATAACTAGGAATAGATATGGTTATAGAAACATGAGTCATGCCTAATGATAGAAAAGACAATCTGGGAATTAGGGGAATCATAAGCAAGATAACAATGCTCTTCCACCAGGAACTCATAGTGGAACTATGTTTCTTGTAGTTGTGGTATGGATGCCAATGTAGCCATAGTATCTACTGCTCTATTTGTTGATCTAGGAATCTGCTGAAATGAAACAAAGATAGACTATTTCTTAAAGTCATCAACCATTGTTTTATAGGGCATCATTTTTGATCCCCAGTTTGATACACATTGTTGATCTGATTGATTATGAGCTCAGAGTCACCATAGATGTATAGCTCAACAACTTTCCATTCAATAGTAAGTTTGATTCTATTCACCAAGGTTTCATATTCTACAATATTGTTTGTACAAGGAAAGTGGATCTTGTACACCTTTGGAATTGAGTATCTCTGAGGAGTAATAAAAATTATCCCAACACCAAAACCTTGCTGAGTAAAAGATCTGTCAAAGAACATTTTCTAGGACCACTGAGTAAGATGCATTATGGATTCATCTAGAAATTCTATGTTCAGAGGTTGATTATCTTCAAGTGGAGTGCTGACAAGTTGATCCAAAATGACTTGTCCTTTTATAGCTTTTCATTCTACATACTCAATGTCAAATTTTGTGAGTATCATAACCCATTTAGCCAATCTCCCTGTGAGTGTTGCTTTGCTTAGAAGATATTTCAGAAGATGAATCTTAGCAACCAGTTTGATAGAATGTGCCAGCATGTAATGTCTCAATTTATATGAAGCGAAGACCACTTCCAGACAAGATTTATCAATGATAGTGTAATTCATCTCACAGGACACCAACGTCCTTCTTATATAGTATATATCTTGTTCCTTTTTGTTCTCATACTATTGAGCCAAAAGTATCCCTATTGATGTGTCAGTAGCTAATATATAGAGAATCAAAGATTTGCCCTTTTTCAAGAGGGTAAGGAAGGAAACAAACTGTGAAGAAGAAAGAAGAAGTGAGAGTGATCAAATGTTGAAGAGAAAAGGGAAGAAAATAATGAAGAAGGAACTGCCTCCTAAAATGCAAGCAAAGCCACTTAAGGGGATTAAGATCATTGATCTTGTGGAACCAAATAGGATCCCTTCACCACCACATGTTACCCTTTCACCTCCAAAATAGATAGAAAAACAATTTGTTGAACAAATGGAGGAATCACATATAGAAGAACAACAAGACGAGGATACCATTGTTGTAATAGATGTGGATTTGCAAGTTGGTATCCTTCCTATGCCAAGGCCTTTGGAATTAGATTTGACTCCTTTGGATATCCAAGGCAGAGCTTTTAGAGATGCAAGGAAAGAGGCTTGTGATAAATTTATTGAGGATGAGGCTTTTGTACAAAGCCAAGCTTTCTTGAGACTAGTATGGAAGATGAAGATTGATGAATACAAAAAGAGACGTGAAAAAAGGAAAGCTCAAAAGCCAGATAAAAATGAAAAGATCAAGAATCGTTGTTGAAGAAGGTAGAAGAATCATCAGCCATGAAGGAGTCCTAATTCTTCCTGAGTGGGATATTGTTGATGTCATGGCCTTTGATGCCATCAAAAATTGAAAACAATCGTCTTTTAATATTTAAGAAGAAGCTAGGTTGGAATTAAAAGGATCTGAATTAATGCAATATTATGCCACACTAGACATTTGGTAATTGGAACAAGGGCCTAGAAGGCCTGATATTGGTGATATCAACCCTAATTTGAGGGGGAATCCTAATAATTAAGAGAACTGTAGATACATCAAATGTGGAAGCTTCAAAATTGACTATGGATACAGCCAAATTGGCCATTAGACTGCTAAAAGAAAAGACATAGAGAAGCAGGAACTTATGAAGAAGTTTGAACATATTTTTGATGAATATAACAAGGTGCAAAAGAGATGGGTTGAGTTTCAGTCTAAGGTTCAACTTATAGAATAGAAACAATTGGAAGCATCCCCTGCTGCCCCTATAACTACTTCAGCACCTTCAACATTAAGGTCTCTTCCTATTACACTTGTTGATGTATAAATTCAATGTTCTTCATCAGAGCCATTTGTTAAAGACCCAACCAGGTCAGCTAATCAAACACAGGCTTAAGTGTTGGACAAGATCACAAAATTGGAGAATAAACTGAAGGAATCAAAGGATTAGTTAGCCTTAGAGAAAAAAGAAATAGTTATCTCTGTGTTAACTCATTTGAATAAAAATTTGACAACAAGTTGAATAGTATTCATTCTTTATATTATTTTTTATTTAATATTCAAGGTCTTGATCAGGATAAAGAGGTGGCAATACCTCTTTTTACCAAATGGTTACAAAGGGAAAATGATCTTAGAGTAATGTCAATGGCTTCTAAATATCATGCTGAGAGACCACCTACACTTCAGCCAACCTATTTGTTGGTGAAGTCAATGCAAGCGGATCAAATCCAACTAGAAAGCACAGGGAGAAAAATAAGAGAGAAGATGAGGAGTTTCAATGAGTTAAATGATACACTTCTGGTAGGGATTTTGGATGAGAATGGAGTTGTCACGCCTTTGTAGATATGGAAGGAAGAAGTAGAGACAATCATCAACACTCAGGTGGAACAAATTTGTGAGGATTTGGATATTGATTTATTGGAGAACATTATGGATAAAACTATATGCACAGGGACATTCTTTGAGTCTTTTGAAAGAGAAGAAAATCAAGTTGATGTAAAGTATACTCCATATCGGGAAAAACTGATGAAGTCATGTGTCTTATATGGCCATCTGATGAAGAATAGAATGAATGGAGAAAGACATATTTGAACAAGGATTAAAGACTCCAAACAATTACCTAGCCAACTTATTGACATGACAGTTTGGTAAATGGTTTTGTCTTCTTCTAGAAGATACCTTTTTGAACATGAGAAACAACAAGGTGGGCTTGTATTAGGATTTTTTCAGCAATAACAAAAAAGACAAAGTGCATGAAGTGTTATGATGAAGCGGTAAAATATATTTGGTCTTGTTTATGGCATTCCTCAAAGGAATATTTGTAACAAGAATCATGTATGTCCGATGTTTTTTATGACAGGTGTGTCCTCTGGCCCGAAGCTTGTTTTCTCCCTTATTTTCTATAAAAAGGGAATTCAAGGCCAAGAGATGGGGTTCTTGTTCTAACTTCGTACCAATTTTTCTAAATCAGAGTCATAGGTTCCATTAGAAAGTTTTAGGTGAAAATGAGCAAAGTATAAAGTCTTTTTATAGAGTAAAACTAAAATGAGTCTTATGTCATATTTTGTCTAGGTTTTGAAGGAATCAATTGTATGTTGTCTTATGACAGATATAGCATTTGAGTTAATGAAATAGAATCCAATCCTATTTCTCTCCATTGTATGATTCTAATGTCTTTTGAATAAAATATAATCAAGGGTTTCTTTCATTCATTGCATTGTTGTGATGCATGTGATTTGTGTTTTTGTTGTGATCTAAGGGATCAATTAAATGCTTGAACAAAATTGCAGAGTGGTAAGGCTTGTGCAAGGATTTTGATAAGTAGTTTAGGTTTGGGTCATAGTTGAGATATACTGTAATGCAATATATTCTTAGTTCAACGTGTTATCAGATAAGTTATGTTGTAATTCATCTTACATTTCATGAATTTGACCCCCTAGTGGAATAAGGCACTGGTTGTAGCTTGTCTTAGTCTTTACAGTCAATTTTATGCTCCATTCATCTATATTTGCTATAAATTATTGATTATCATAATATATTTTATTTCATGTCTTTTATTATATGTTTTCTCTATCTGATGATCCAATAGGTTGAGGATCATTGAAGAATTCACCATTCTTGAGAATTCTCCCTCTTTGATGAGCCTATATATGAGATTATCTACATTGTTTTACTACAATTTATGAGTATGGCACAAAGATTATAAATTAACTAAGGGATCATCCTCCTGGGTCTTGCAGAGCCCAAAGTGTAGAAGGATCTATTGTGTAACAACCCACAATGATTCATCCAACAAAAATTGAGTATTTTTTTTTTTTTTTTCTTGTTATGTTTTATTCAATTGCATACTCTAGGCATCCATCCAAATAGGATTGGGCATTCATCCATTCGGGATGAGCTTCTAACCATACGGGTTAGGCAATTGTCCATACGGGACGTAAATTCCATCTATCCAATACGGGATAGGCATCTACCCATACAGGGTAGGCATCCATCCAAACGGGATAGGAGATGCTCTGGCCAGAGACTTAGACTCATCGGGGCCATTCGGGTCCTGAGCCACTCACTAAGTACTACATTCTTCTAACAAGAATGCACCGAGGTCGCCGTCCTTAGGAGTAATAGGAAAATAATACAAGCTTGAATTCCACCTCGGAATTTGGCTTAAAGCCTCGGGAAGTCAAGCGAATCCATACGGGATTCCTTCCGAGTATGCATCGAATTAAGTTTGATTATCTTATCTTTCAATTAGGATTCTTACTCAACCAAGCCTAGACCCCACCCACGAACGCCTGAGTACGAGGGACAACTCCGTCCCAAGACTGCCTACATACCCGCTTCGGCACGGGATCAAGGCGTAAAGTATGTAGTTCTATTTTCTAATCTATGGTTTGATGTAAATTGATTTTTGTGGGTACGCAACCCTTTCTAGGGTCAGTGTCCCAGACAGTTTCTCTGCAGTTGCTACCCACGAAGGTAGCACTTAAGCGAAGGCTCAAGATGGCCTATTGCTGGTGGCCTAAACAAAATAACTAGAACCTAATACTTATCATGAGCGTCACCCAATTGCAAATCACCAATATCCCTTCGAGGTGAATAATTAAATAATAAATAAGTAAATTTCACGAGAGCTCTTAACTTGACCATCCCTAAGAGGGGTTTACTATGGTTTATCTCAACGGATGTGGAATTCAATTAAAAGTTATCTTATTAAATTATCGATCCAAGAGGGATTACCCGCCCCTTGGATTTTTAACTTCCAAATGTCCCTTATTACTCCCCGACGATTTATAGGGACGATGCCATAGATGTCGTTAATGCAGCTTTATTAGGCGTTAAGTGCAGTAGTTCAACACGATGGCATTACCCGTAAGCGTGACCCAGAGGCACCGTATATACCGAACGCTGCTAGTTTTAGTTTTCCAACTCCATTTGTTTAGTTTTCTAAACTAACATCATACTTGAATATAATTATGAAATGGATGTACATAATTTTAAACCTTAAATACTATTTGAACAAGGAATATCATTATTCTACAATTAATTAGATTAATACATGTATTGGCATGGTAATGATAATTGTGAACTTACGAGTAATCGCATGAAAATTAAGGAATACGAAATAATCATAATGCAATGCAAAAGTAACGTCATTTATATTCAAAATGCAGAAATGTTTTTCTCTATCGTAAGACTTAATTAGTTATAAGGTTACAAATTTCTCATGAGTGACCAAATTGAATAATAATGAGACTTTACTTATCTCAAAAGTTATGGGTCAAATAATCCATTCATTTCTCTAAGGATTTGAAATAATACATTGAATTCAACTCTTGTTAATTTTAAGGAAATTAAATTTAGCTAAACAAATGTACATGAAAAAGAAATTAATTTAATTTTAATTTAAAACGATACACAAAAAAAAAATACTTAAATGTTAAATCGAATGTTAAACTTCCATCGAAATTTCCTATGGCAATCTCGTTTTAATTATTGTATATAGAACCGGGGGTGGGGACCACGGGTCCAGCCACTCCCTACGGTCCTGCATGTGCAGGCCCGTAGGGGTTGACGGGGCCACGTGGTCCCCTCCACTCCCCTGCGGCCACTTGCAGTGACCGCAGGGTAGTGGGGGTCCCACTAACCCTTCCGGCTTACGGTAACGCCTTTCTGCGCTCGTATGGTTATTTTCGGGGTCTGTGCGTACGTGCGGTTATTTTGGGGTCTGTGCGTACGCAGTGATTGATAATGTATCATTTAAATTGCAAATTGACAATGGGGTTATATAATCTATATATGTATATATATATATATATATATATTTGTATATATATATATATATATATAAATATATATATATGGTTTCAAATTCTTTACAGGATAATTTTTATTCAAGAAGGTAAGAACAGGTAAAATAACTGAGTAATCCTTGGTTTGTCTCCTTACAGAAACCAGACCTTTAATGTATGTATATATATATATTTTTTTAAAATCAGAATCACAGAAAGAGAGAGAGAAAGATTTTTCCAGCCATTACAGGAAGGGAGTTGTTCTCAGACTTCTCAGGAAATTGGTTTGTTTCCAGGGTTATTCTCAGAGTCCAGGAGGATTTATTCAACTGGTAATTTCAGTGAGCTCTCTATTCAATCCACAGAGAGTTTTCAAAAAGAAAATAATAATAAGAATACTCCTTAAATGAGATTTGGATAACAATAACCAGAGAGATGAAAGATGGTTCTTCTTAGCAAGAATCAAAAAGAATAAGAGGAACAATTTAAATCTGGATCTAGATTTAATATTACATTATTATTTTTTTTTTTTTTAAAAATAGTGAATCTAATTCTTTGTCAAGCAAATTTAATCTACTTCCTTATCAAGAATCTGAAACTAATAATCAACAATTTGTTCTATTCTACTCCAAAATTTAAAACTAAATTTTATCAAAGTTTGAAACAATGAATCAACAAATTTATTTTTCTTTCTATCAAACATTTTAATCTACTCCAAATCTGAACTAAATTTTATCAAAATCTGAATAATGAATCAACAATTTATTTTCCAAAATCAAGAATCCAAACAATGAATAAACAATTTAAAACATTTTAATCTAATTCTTATCAAAGTCTGAAACTAATTTCACGAATGAATTTCATTTCCATAAAATAATCTAATCTAATCTACAACAAGAACAAGATGCACAAAGTAAGCTTGAAGGAACCTGGATGCTTGCAAAAATGGTGTAGAGTCTTCCTTGATCCTCCAAATTGAAGAGAAATCCTCCCAACAAAACCTTGGCTGCAAATGAAAAATGGACTACAAAGGAGAAATTGCAGAATTTTCTTATGGAATAGCTAGCTTTTCTTTTGAAACTTGTACCTATTTTATAAAGCAAATTTCAAATTCCCACTACCTAATTTTAAATTAAAAAAAATGAGATTCTCTCCCAATTTGGCCTCCATGCAAATTAATTGGGCTTAGTGGGAGGAGTTACATGTAAGGAGGTGGAGAAGCCTCTAGAAGCTTCTTATTCCTCCTACAACATGTGCCTTAATGTGAGGGAAATTAAATAACTAATTTAAAATATATATGCATTTTCCATGTGTGTGGGGTTTATTATTATTATTATTATTTTATTCCCTTACAATATTCATTCAATAATTCATCCAAAGAATATAAGTAGAGTTTTGTAATTTAAAACAAAAAAGGTGATAAAGGAGGGTTGTGACATATTTAATCCTTATTAGTTCGTCCAAGTTCTAGAGGATATTGATAAGTGGAGTTGGTGTCTCCATAGATATTTGAAGAATCAACTTGGTCTCTGCCTTTTGCAGTGTAAACCCTTTGGGGAACCAACCCACCACATTCAATTTATATATCAATCTTTTAAATCAACGAATACCATAACCTACCAGTAATTTTTATAAATCATAAATTAAGTTCTATTCATTTACTAGATTGAATCTAATTTACTGAGAACTCTCCTTCACAAATCCCAAGCATTCAAAAAAATATTAACCTTAACCCATAAATCAATACATAAATTTCTATAAAATTCAAGATTTTTTGAGCTGGAGAGTATTTCATGTCTCTTCTATATTTAGAGAATAATGTGTACTTCTTATGTCTTATTTGTTTGTTATTTATTTTAACATATAATCCTAGAGATAACCCATTACTTGATTCAAAACAATGAAAACTTGTCATGTGGCCCCTTTAAAATATAATTAACTATATGTCTAGTCACACAAATCGTTCTATTGTTGGCGCACCCTACTTCCATAAGCCTTTGACCTGCCACATCACCACTAGCATTTGTGATACCCTCATCCAGTACACCATTGGTTGGACTTTGTGGCACCTCTTGGCCATAGGTGGCGGAAGTATTTTGACTGAGCAATGTGCCATTGGCTGGACTCGGCTCACATCAAAATTTTGGCCGACCAATGTGCCATTGGTTGGACTCGGCTCACATTAACTTTGGATAATTGTAAAGTGTTGGTCATAAAGCATGTTGTTCGCCACAAATCCAATAGGCATACTATTGTACTCTCTATATAAAGTGCTCATTTGTGCCTTTGTTTGGCTTAGTTCATGCCCTCCTTCTATAAAGTGCCAAATAAAGTGGGCAAAACAATAATCAAGGGGGTGTTCTTTGTGCTCTATTTTGCACACTTCCTCAAATAAGTGCTTCTATGTGTTGTGTTATTCCTTCGCTTCACCCTTATATGCATTTCTAAGGTTCATTTACTCATTCTACAAAAGAAACAATCTAAGTCTAGTAGCATGGATTCTAATGTTCCTATACAACCTCTAACAACTTTCAATTATCATGATTCGAAGTTGAAAGTAATTCTTTTACTTAATAATAAAGGCTTATTTAGGGTAATAATGGGAATTAAAAACTGCTTACCTTAATAAAAAACAATGGGAACAAAAAAAGAGCCTAATGTAGCTAAGGACAAAGAAAAGTATTTCAATAAGTGTGACCAAGCATTTGGTTTCTTGTGTTTAAATATATCTCCTGAATTAGCATTTCATGTTGAGAACTTGAAAACACCCAATGAAGTTTGGGAAGCTCTAAAAAATCTATTTGGGACAACTGATGAACTAAGAAGTTATGAGTTGAAAAATCAACTCTTAGGTCTATGTCCTAGAAGTTTTGCTACTTTATAAGATTGTTTCACTAAATTCAAATCTTTAAAGTTGCATTTAAAAGATTTTGGAATTGACAAGAAAATGGATCAATTAATCCTATATGTACTTTCCAAACTAGGTCCTGAATTTTCTATGTTTGTCTCTACTTCTTATTCTAGACTAAAAGAGCTCTTGAGAGCTCATGGAAAATACCCACACTAGATGACTTCATTTTTTATCTATCAAAGGGGCATGGAAAGTTAATTTAAATGGGTGCTTTGAAATCTACTAAGCCTCAAGGTATAATTGTAAAAAATGAAAAGCAACAAAATGCTAAAGGGAACAAGAAGAACATTAAAAAGGAAAATGAAGGGAGGAAAGAAGATATAATTGACAACTTAAAAAAGGATAACTCTTCTCAACAATATAAATCAACTATTAAGAAAGTTAAATGTTCTTTCTATAATAAAACTAGTCATAAAGAACATTAGTGCATCCGAAAGCAAATTAAGCACGTCACTTTTCTACTGAAAAAAGAATAATATTGGGGTAATTAATTCTGTTAAAGCATCTTCTTCAAATTAGGGAAATACTAAGGACAAAGAGAAATTAAAAGGGAACGCCTTAGTTTCTACATTATCATCAACTTTATCTCCATGGATTATAGATTTCGGCGCTACACACCATATGGGATCTCAAAACATTGAGTTTTCATCCTTAGAAGAAATCAATATTCCTTCAATCACCCTAGGGGATGATACTCCAACATTGGTCAAAGGGAGAGGGTCTATTGAAGTTGAAGGAGGAACATTTTCAAATATTCTAAATGTGCCTTCACTATCAACTAATCTCCTTTCAGTGTATCAAATAAATGAATCTAGGGAGAGGCATGAGAGTTCATTTCTCTCCAAATTCAATTTAGATAAGAGATATACATAGTGACAACTTGGTAGCAATAGGGGAGGCAAATCACCAATCTAGATTATATACCTTCTCTAAATTTTCCACAGATACTTCTCCAAAAGCATTACTAACTCATTCAAATGAAGTTAGTAAATTATGGCATGAGCGGTTTGGCCACCTTAACTACCTCCATCTTGAGAAACCTTGTCAAAAGAATATGGTAAAGTGTTTACCAAAGGTTAAGTTTTCTAAGGGACTTTGTGAAGGTTGTGCACTTGAAAAACATCCAAAAATAAAATTTGACAAAGGAAAATCATGGAGGGAAACACAAGTCTTGGAACTTGTTCACACAGGGGCTTTTCTCTATCCATCTTTTACAAAAGCTAGATATGTTCTCACCTTTATTAATGATTTCTCATGTTATATATGGGTTTACTTTCTTAGGAAAAAATTAGAAGTGATTGAATCTTTTAAAGATTACAAATCTCTTTTTGAAAAATAATCAGGGAAGTTTACCAAGGTTCTAAGAACAGATAATGTTCGTATGTTAACAACTGTTTTGAGCAGTTTTGTATATCAGAGGGGATAGATCTACAACACATAGTTCTATATTCTCGTCAACAAAATGGTGTTGCAGAATGTAAAAATAGATCTTAAAAAGAGATGGCTAATATTATGATTCACTCTAAGGGTCTGACACCATCATATTGGGCTGAAGCAGTCAATTGTACATGCTATATTCTGAATAGACTTCCTCGTAAATCCTTGAACGGTATCACTGCCTTTGAAGCTTGGAATGGTTGGAAACCAACAGTTGATCATTTCATAGTATTTGGCTCTCAACCCATGGCCCGCATTCCAAAGGAATGTCGAAATGCTATGGATCCACAATCCAAACCTTGCATCTTTGTGGGATATCCAGATGGTGTAAAAGGCTATCGTCTACTCTACCCTACCACGCAAAAGTTGTTTATAGAGATAAGTTTTAAGTTTCAAGAAATACCTTCTTCAAATAATTGTTATATAAAAATATTATAACCAACAAAAATTTGTTTTTACCTTCATGAATGTAAGAGATTATTTGTTAACATTTGCATATTCAATAAAAATATATTTTAGAAAAAAATTTTAAACTCGCTGAATTTCCGAAACAAGTTTTCCTCGATAAATCGCAAGCATTTACAACAAATTCACTTCAAGCCAGAAATGAATACATAAATTTATGCAATATTCGAAAGGCATGAAGTCTGAGTGTAATACATAGTCGCTGCGAAATATTTGATTATATAATCCCTCTCCATTGACAAGCAATGAAGACAGTTCTTATTTAGAATGGAAATATGACTTATCCTAGTTCGAGTCTAACTAACTAAGAAGATTGCCCTGATAAATCCCAAGCATTCAAACGATACTCACCTCAACCGACAAATGAATACATAAATTTTCTACAATATTCAACAGTCTTGGACGCTGAGACTATTTCATGGCTCTTCTATATTTAGCTAGAGACTAATACATACTACTTGTTTATTATATCTGCAAATATATAATCTCTCTCCACTGATAAGTAATGAAGATAGAGATCTGCAGTAGTTTCTATTTTTAGTTGAAATATGGTATGGTGGTCAGGCACAGTTTTTTCCACAAGTACCTGCACCATCAGGGCAGCGCGTAATCACCCAAGGGCAGCAAACTTCGCCAGGAGAACAGTCATCCTGGCTATAACACTCGACTTCAACGTCGCAGTCCTCTGAAACTATTCTTGCCCCTTCAAATATAACAACCAACATTAATAGTATTATAAACTTCTTCGCAAACTGCATAACTGCTAATTTCTTTGCACCCATTTTTGGTTGGCGAGTGATTGAGTAACAGTATATGCTGTGCTTAAATAAGTGGATTGGGACATTGCGTCGTTTTGTTCAAGAAAAGGTAGGACAAATATATGAAATAATCGTAATCTCCTCTTGTTTGGGTCTGGTTAGCATAAATAACCGGCACTGTTTGGTTATTCAGGTTGGCAGGTCCGGTTTTGTCTGTGTTTGGAAGAGGAATTTTAATTGGCGATGGAAATTATGTTGGTTTTGGAGTTTATGTCAGGAATCAATGATAACTTTAAGAAATCCATTCTCAAAAAATTGTTAAAAATCTTGTCGAATAATTAATTTTTTTTTTAAATAATAATTGTTTTAATTAGTGAATCTTTTCTTCTTTTAAAGAAAATAATTAATTTTATTAACGAATTTTTTTATATCAATTTTTTTGATAGAAAATATTGACAAATCTTGGAAAATAATAAGAGTGCATTAATTACTATTGCAAATCCTTTCATTTAAAAATATAGTTTTTAATAGAAAAGTAAAGGCCCGAAGTGGAAATGATTAATGAGTTTAAGGGCTAGAATCTACTTGAAATGTAGGACAATTTGTAATACTCATGGCCAAAAATTGCTTTTAGATGATTGATTTTCATTGAGGCCATTACAATAGCCAAAAATTGCTTTTAGATGATTGATTTTTATTGAGGCCATTACAACTTGTAGCTACAATTTACCTCATAGAATACAATGAAGGTCATTAGATTATATTTTAAGTCAATGGTGGCAACTAAAGACTGTTGATATAGTCCTAAAGTAATTAATAATTGTGATATATTATTAGCGAATTAATTTAAATTTCTACAATAAATCTAAAATGTTGGCAAATATGATCCAATCATGTATGGAATTTTGTGGCAAATCTTTCAGTTTAAAAAAACTAGAAAAAAATTTCTATGGAAATTTAAATAACACTAAAATAAAAATTTGTAAAAATGGGCAATTCACCTCAAAACTGAACTTATTAGCTAAACCTTGATTCCCAAATTTCAAAAAATAGCCAATTGGCGAATATTAGCCACTAAAATTTTCACTGCAATTACAATATCTATTTAGCTCTAGCAACACAAAGAGAATATACAAAAAATTTGAATGATACATTTGTGTTTGTGTATTGGCACCTGCATAGTCTGATTCTAATCCTCACTGTGAACCTGTTTACTGCAAAACAAGTGTAAATCATCAATTTACAAATTCAAACTATCCTCTTGCTAACTAAATTTCATTAAATAGTTCGAATGGATTCTAAAATCAGCTCATTCCAATCTTGGATGTCATTTATAACATATTATTCAATAAAGAAAACTTGAAAAACAATTCCAACAAAATCATATAGGCCAATGTTTCAATTCACAACTCCTAGTAGTCAGTTCATCCAAGCCTGAAAATCAATTCCAAACAAATCAAAATCATATACGCCAATGTTTCAATTCACAACTCCTAGTAGTCATTTCATCCATCATTTCAATATCATTGATATACCTGTTGATATCTTCCAATATATCTGGAATGTCAAGATTACGCTCCCATATTTTCCAAAGAAGAGAAATCAAGATATAAACACTTATGAGAGATTCCAATACTAAAGAGTAAGTAATGAAGAGTAGGTAAAGAATTATAGTGATGTAAAAATTTGACAGGTAAGACAATTACACTCAAAGTCAGTGGCGGGGTATTGTTCATTTCTATTTGTTAAAAAACTTGTGGCATATTTGCATAAATCTCTATCAAATTAGCTTGTTGTTCAATAGTTTTTCTTAGCACTTGTTACTAGATTTTTGCACACTATCTGCAACCAAATATCCCAAATATTAGCTCTTAAATTTAGAACAAGCCAATTATTTAATGGGGAAAAATAAGGTATGTAATATGGATTAAAGGGAAGGAAACTTTGTAGTGTCAGAAGCAAGAACCAACTTATAACTCAATCAAGAATGCTTCAGGCATCTCCAAAATGAATTTCTATAGGCACAACAATGAGAAGAAGTACTACAATGTAAAATATAGGATAGAGGATAATTGCGGACACCAACAAAATATTTTAGTTAGAGATAACAAAAGTGACTATATTTATAAACAAGATCTAGAAAAGAAGTCAGAATTAAATTAGAAAAGTTTATTTTCAGAGTAGCAAGACTCTGTTTGTATTAGAGATTGTGGAAACACACCATTCGATGGAGGATTTCAAACCAATCCACCAATTAAGACCTACAATGAAGAAAATCAGATTTTTCATCTATTAAAAAAATCTACTCACAATATAAGATACAAATATAAAAGAACAAGTGGAAAAAGGTCAGGCAAAACCATGATGCCCAAAAGAAGTAAATTATAGTGGTAAGCTAACAGATTTCTCAAATTGAACTCTTTCTATTGAGCTAATTGAGGTACTACAATGTGATCAAAGAAATAAAAGTAACTTATAGTGGTAAGCTAACATATTTCTCAAATTGAACTCTTTCTATTGAGCTAATTGAGCTACTACAATGTGATCAAAGAAGTAAAACCCTACTATCATAATAGCAAGGATAAATGCAACTAGAATGTATTGTGGTGGTACATTATGTTAGGTCCCGAAGACAATTGAGAAAGGGGGGGGGGGGGGGTGAATCAGTTGTCAAATAAATTCAAACCAAAAACAGCTTAACCAACTTAATGCTTAATACCGGTAAACCATTCTTTTATGCCGGTAGACAGCTTTATTAGTTAATTACGATACCGGTAAATATTAATACATGAAATAGAAAGAGAAAGTCATCCACAACACATGACACCAATATTTGTACATGGAAACTCTGTAAGGGGAAAAACCATGGTGGGAAACCTTACCCACAATTAGATGATACTACTACTGATAGTATGTGTATACAAATGGGGTCTGCACATGCAAAATGGCCAAGTGCCTAGGCTCACTACTCAAACACAAATAGGAGTCACACTGACTACAATTGGATGGTTAAATCCAATAGGAATGTACTGCTCAGATTAGCATCTTTCTATGTTGGATTCAGTACCGGTATAGTGTTGATTGTCTTCACAAAAACCTTCCTTCAACCTTCAAATGATGTCTACGTGTATAGCTCTACTTATCCTCACATATACCTTCACACAATTCCTTTTCGTATTCCACATCCGATCTTACAATTAAGATCTTACATTTATATCGTAACCTAAGACCAATTTTAGTAGGTCAGCTCTAAAGGATATTACAATAAAATCAATTTACAAATAAAATAATATCCGATGCAATAACTGATTCAACATGTCGGCTTGATGCATTTGCAAAAATAATAAAACATTTCCATAGCATGTTGTGCTGATCTGGAAAAGATAAACCTATCAGTGCATAACCTGGACCTATTTGCCGGTAACATCAAATATACAAACACGAATATGTCAATGAACAAATACCCAAGCCAAAGTGTACAAACAATGTCTTTGACATAACCAAGTGTTTTCCATGCCATTCCAAGTGCCGGTGAACATCATATCCTATTGATGTACCAGATACCGATGACTGTGCATAAGTCACTTGCTTGTCAGTGAATATTGTTGATTCTCCAAAGTGCCAGAGTTAATAAGTGTTAGTAGGTGTTGACATCAATGAAAAAACCATACCAAAATACCAACAATCTCCCCCTTTGGCATTTATGGTAACATAAGATGGAAAAACCATCAAAGTGTCAAAACAGAAATGCCAAATACCAAATACCAACAATCTCCCAAAGAGATCATAACCAGGAATCAAAATAAAGATACAGAGAGTAGCAATCTCTCCCCCATTGAATAATCTCTCCCTAAAGATAATGTGTTTTCCTTGTGTTTTTCCATATCAATCTCTCCCCGTTTGACATCAAATGCCAAAGCTAATACAAAAACCATAAAATACTAACCAATTTAGTATACCAACTACTCCCCCTGAGAAGTAGCTTCCTCATCAAAGCCAAAGTAAAAGATTTCTCTGTTAATTCTGCCAATTGATGACAAACATCAACTGCCTAAGTCTCTACTAGTGGGGGTATGACCCCAAGCTGGTCTCTGAGATATTCAAAGGTCTCCTTAGGCAGGTTTTTAGTAAAAATATTTGCAGTCTGCTCTTTAGTATTCACATAAACCAGTTTTACTTCTTTTGCTTCAACATTCTCTTGTAGAAAATTCAATTTGATAGAAACATGTTTAGTTTTAGAATGTAATACCAGATTCTTATATATATCAATTGCTATAGTGTTATCACAATAGATAGTTATGTTCCTTGCATTTTACCTTTATATCCTTCAACATCTTCTTAAGCTATAGTACTTGTGTATAGTTAGTTGTTGCTGCAACATATTCTGATTCTGCTGTTGATAAATATGTACAACTTTGTTTCTTACTCAACCAAGAAATTAATCTGCTTCCAAGAAAAAATGCTCCGCCGGTGGTGCTTTTTCTACATCCACATCTCTTGCCCAATTTGCATCTGTGTATGCAGATAATTCAAAATTTTCATCTCTAGGATACCATAATCCAAGATTTGTAGTGCCTTGTAAGTACCAAATAATCCTTTTTATTGTCGATTCATGATTTTCACTAGGATTACTCTAAAATCTTGAAACAATACATACTGCATTCATAATATCAGGTCTGGTTTGTGTCAAACACAGTAAACCTCGTATCATAGATTTGTACCTAGTCAAATTAATAGGTGTAGATTCTGTTGGTATTTTGGTATGGTTTTGTCATTGATGTTAACACCTACTAAAACACTAGCACTTTGGAGATCCAACAACATTCACCGGCAAGCAAGTAACTATTGCACAGTTACTAGTATATGGTTCACCGGCAGGATATAATGCTCACCGACACTTGGAATGATATGGAAGACACTTGGTAAAGTCAAAGACATCGTGTGGACACTTTTTTTTAAAGAATTAATCATTGGTATATTCATATTTGCATATTTTCTTTTACTGGCAAATAGGTCTAGGGTTATCTAGGGTTACACCGATAGGTTTATCTTTTCCAGATCAACATGGCACGCTATGGAGATGATTTATTATTGTTGTAAATGCATTAAGCCAACATGTTTAATTGGTTATTGCATTAGATATTATATTGTATGTAAAATATTTTTATTATAATATCTTGTAGAGCCGGCCTACTAAAAATGGTCTTAGGTTATGGTATAAAAGTAAGATCTTATTTGTAAGATCAAATGTTTGGAATGTGAAAAAAAATTGTGTGAAGGTATATGCAAGATTAAGAAGAGGTATACACGAAGACATCATTTGAAGGTGAAGCTAGGTTTTTGTAGAAGCATATCAGCATTACACTAGTACTGAATCCATCATATGAAGATGTTATTTTGTGCAGTACATTCTTATTGGATTTAACCATCCAACTATAGTCAGTGTGACTCCCATTTTGTGATTGAGCAGTGAGCTCTAGGTTGTTGGCCTTTCTGCATGTACAGACCCCATTTATGTACACTTACTATCTGCAGTAGTATTATCTAATTGTAGGTAAGGTTTCCCACCATGGTTTTTCCCCTTACAGGGTTTTCACATACAAATATTGATGTTATGTGTTGTGGATGACTCTATGTTTATGTTTCATGCATTAATCTCTACCAGTATAGCAATTTACTATTAACACTGTCTACCGACACACTTCACTAGTTTACCGGTATTAAACATTAAGTTGGTTAATTGGTTTTTGGTTTAAATTTATTAGACAATTGATTCAACCCCCCTCTCAGTTGTCTTCGGGACCTAACAATTGGTATCAGATCTTAGTCCTCTTTTATAGAAGTTTAACAACTTGAGGAGATCGAATGTCTACTAATTATTTCAAGAAAGACAATCCTAAACTTGATGGACCCAACTATGGGATATGGAAGATTACGATGGAGACACATTATTTGGAAGTAAATGATATATTAGAAGAGATGAGTATATTGGAAAATTTGATCCTAGAAGTGATGAAGGAATATTTCTTGGTTATTCATCTAAGAGAAAGGCATATAGATGTTTTAACAAAAGATTGCAAAAAATTGTTGAGAGTACAAATGTGAAAATTGATGAATAATTCAAAGGAACTTCAAGGTATCTTAGTCTACTCTATTTTGTGATGTTTTTTTTATGGTGACTGGTCTTATCATGTTCATTTTTCTAGTTCATGAGTCTATTTGATGGTTTTCCTTGAGCATGCCTTAGATTTCCATCCATATTTTGTAGAACATTTTTATAATCAATATACTTTCTTTGTATCTCTGTTGTGTTGTATCGAGCTTAAAAAGAAAAAGTAGTATAAGCCCACACCACTTCTAATATTGAACTTATAATATTTTATAAAACTTCTTCAACTCTCATCTTTTTCATGCTTAAAACTCTTCTATTCCTATCGTGCCAAATATTCCAAATCAAAATTGAAGGAGCCACTTCCCAAAGAACTGCAAAAAAAGATTTTGAATATAACTTAGGCCAAGACTCAAATAGAATTTTAACTTGAAATGAAGAGGAGCATACCAACTTAGCATCCTACAAATCCATGACTATAATTCATAATGAAATACACACTTTACAAGCAAATGATACTTCAATTCTTTCTCATTCTCACATAAAACACAATTAAAAATTTGAGTTATATCCAAAGATTCTAATCTATCACTAATAATAATTCTTCCTCTTAGAGCATGTTTAAGTGTATGTTTAACTTTGTTGGTGATATAGGTTGAACATAACCAAAGTCTAAGTGAAAAATTAGTTTCAATTTTGATGATGACCCTGATGAATACTAAGAGGGGGGGGGGGAGTGAGTTAGTATGCCAAAAGTCTTTGCACTTAAACACTTTGCAAGACTAACAGTAAATTGGTAAAATAATCTAGCAAACAAACTAATTAACAAACATGCAAACCAAATAACTAATAATGCATTCACCCACAGAAGCACAAACACCATAACACAAGAGATTTTGATGTGGAAACCCAAATGGGAAAAACCACAATGAGATGGAACTCACAAGTAACTATATGCAGAATAGGAACCAGACCGATTAAGGTCTTACAATGTTCTTTACCAGAACAAATCCTATTAGGAATCTCAATCTCTATTAGGAGATAAGTCTGATTAAAGACTACCTTGCTAGAGGATTTTAGATCCATAGCTGTGAACCACCTTGTTAGAGGATTTACAAAAGGCTTTTGGGCCTACCCAGTTAAGGGCTACATACTTGTCAAAGATGTGAGTAATCAACAAGTGTTTGATCTAACTAGTAGCACAGACTACTTGGTTAGATCCTTGGTAGCTCGTTCCTAATGCACTCCAGTATTACTTCAGTCTTCTACACATTCATATTCTCTCCAACTCCTCAATCACCTAAAACCCTGGCAACAACATACACTTTCGCTATATCCACATCATCAACCTAAAACCCTAGACATGATGTCCTTATAAAGGAATCACGACACAAAAAAGGCACCATTTAGGTGTCGGCACCGTCAAACAATCGGTGGATGGTAACTCATCACAAAATGCCAGTTGGTAACTTATCACAGAGTACTACCGATTCATAAAAAAATCCGGTTACCAGTTTGACAAAAATGAAGACTGGTAAAAATGTGTTATGCCACTTTAGTCCCTCATACCACTTGGTATCCACGAACCGCTTGGGGTCAACATGCTGCTTCAGACCGGGAAACACATTCATCAAAACATCAATAGTCTAAAGACTATAATACAACATACCAGTTGGAACGAATACCGGTTGTGCTCAAACTCATACATATAAAGAGGATCTCAATGCAAGTGTGTGTCCCTCAATGAAAATCACAACATAAACATCAAAAATGCCAACAATCTCCCCCTTTGGCATTGATGGCAACACTTAGGAAAATAAAATTTTGACATCTACGTGTTTTACAACAAAATCATGCTATTTGCAAAATTGCTCCCCCTAAGCATATACACTATCCCTTTGGCAATACAATGTATAACAATTTTGCATATAGAGCATAAACATTGAGATATTCAGAGCATATAATCAAAATTTTGATAACCAAATTCTTTTCTCAAATAGAATTCTTCTCCCCCTTTTCCAACAATGACAAAGTACAACTGAACAATCCTATTTTCAAAATAAAAGTTTATGACAATAAGGAATAATATTTTTCAAAAACAGATTTAGAATATTCCAAGAATAGTTTCATCGACAAAGATCAGGACTCAAGTAGGGAGGTGACAACTTCCTTTTCTATCTACATCTGGGAGAACTGTTCTTCCATGGCATCAATTGTGCTCATCTTGTGAGTAACTGTTAAGGCATCCAGGTTCAGATAGCACTTCTGAAGAATTTGCAATTGTGGGAGTAGAACCAGCTATAGCTCCTGCAAATATCTAGACCGGGTGTTGATCTCTTGCTCCATTTTTGCTGTCTGGATGTGAAACCAGTGAATGGTTTGCCCATTAGTTGTAAAGGAATCATAAGGTGGCTTGAATGTGCTCATGTAGGACTGCAAGTCCATTTGAAGCTTTTTCTTCTGAGCTAGCACATCATCATAGAACAGATGGGGTTGGCAGATCTTGCTAAGTATCAGATTCCCCTCATCTAGAGCATCCCTTATATCCTTTTGTTCTTTCTTCAGTTTAGATCGGAGCTCATTCAACTTCTTCACCAGAGCTATATTAAGAGCTTTTTGATGCTCCTTCTTCACATTTGAGCTATATTAAGAGTGATGAATCGATGTTGGGAAGATTTGTACCGGGTATCAAACCGGTAAGAGTTTCCACAGCTGCTTGAATTACATCCTGCTCCTTCTTCCTTCGAATGATTTCAAGGTGCTCTTGAGCTACCTTGATGCTTTGCATTAGCTCCATTTCCATTGCAGACTGGAGATCGAGAGGACTGGTGAGATCAGCTGGTTTAGCTTGACTCCCGGTTGCCTTTGGAGTCTCCATCTGGGTGCTCTTCTCTGCTTCTCCTACCTTATCCTCTTCTGCTTTCCTCTTCTTCACTTCTCTTGTCTTCTCCGCTTCCTTGTCCTCCTCATCCTTTTTCTTTTCTGCTTCCTTCTTCTTCTTCTATTCCTTATCTTCCTCTTCCTTCTTCTTCCTCTCTGCTTCCTTCTTCTTCTCTTATTCTTTATCTTCATCTTCCTTCTTCTTCCTCTCTACTTCCTTCATCTTCTCCTATTCCTTATCTTCCTCTTCCTTCTTCTTCTTCTTTTCTTCTTCTTGCTTCTTTTTCTCTTCTTCATCCTTCTTCTTCTTCTTCTTCTCCTCTTCATCTTTCTTCTTTTTCTCCTCTTCCTCCTTTTTCTTCTTCTCTTCTTCTTCCTTTTTTTGCTTCTCTTCTTCACCCTTCTTCCTCTTCTCGACCTCTTCCATTGCTGCTTTTTGACTGTCCTCGGCTTGCTTATCAACCTGTTTAGCCTATTGCTCCTATTCTGTTGCCTTAGATGGTGTTTCTTGAGTAACATCCTCTACATCCAGAGCATCGACATCAATGGTGTTGATTGGTTCAACAACTGGATTTCCTTCATCATGAAATACTTCATCCGGTTTGGATATATCCGGTTCTTTTTAAGCTTGCTAGTTGGCTAGATGCTCTTTGTGAGACTGGATAGTAGTTGTCATATAGTGATGAGTGTCTTTTTTGACATCATCAACTCTTCCTTCTAACAGCCAGAGTCTTCTTCTTCTAGTGAAGAAGAGTCCTTTATTTTGATCAATAACATCAAATAATTCAGAATTTGATAGGTTAGGAAAATACTATGCAAAAACTTTCTCCCTAATTTCTTGTTCCTTTTTTATGGCAATGCGCCATCTATTATCTAATGACATATATAAAGAATCTGGTGTCTAAGATTTAATCTCTAAGGGCGACCAATCATTAACACATAGGTACTGAATTATTTCCTTTTCAACCACTTCCTTTTCATCATCATTAAAGTCATCAAAACACTCAATTAAGTCATGTAGCACTTTTCTCCTAATATTATTTATTGTTCCTTGACAATGTGTCAAAGGTTTATAGGAAGAGATATCTATATTTACTGGTGCAGATGATGTCGGTTCATTCTTTGTCTTCCTCTTTGCTTGACGTGTTTTCTTTGGGTTTTCCTTAGACACAGTTTCTTCTGAGTTTGGAGAGGTATTCCTTGTCTTCCTCTTTCTCTCAAACACTTTAGCTAGTGCTACTTCTGGTTTCTTCTTGGCTGGTGACCGCTTGGTCACTTTTGGAGTTGCAGTAGTAACCGGTGCAGATGCTGCAGGCACTGCCTTTGCCTTCTTCACTACAGGTTCTTTTCTTTTCTTTGTAGAGGGTTCCTCTACTGGTGTAACCCTTTCCAGATAGGTTCCGGTCCTCTTTGCCTTAGGAACAAGAGGTGAGGCAATAAGGGCATACCCTTCCAGCATATCATACATCACCTCATAGCCCATTGGCTCCACTTCTTCCTATCTAGCATCAACAACCTCCATTATGCATTGATCCACCTTGATGGTGAAACAGATATCATCCTCATATTTCTTGACAATGTCACCTGATATCCTCATTCTTTGGCTCATTTTCCTTCTGAACTCATCAAAATACTTGTTTAGAACATCAGGGTAACCGGTTCCAATTGCTTCAATGCTTTCCTTGATTTGCTTGGCCACCGGTTGGTCAGCAGACCACTGGACATCTCCTACTCCTGAAAAGTAGCCTTGGAAATAGAAGAACAACCCAACTAGTAGTTGCCCAAACTTGAACCTTAGTGCATTATCCTGTTTGATCAACTTTAGATTCAACAGGAGTTGCATCTGCATATCGGTGCACAGATCAAATGATGCATCCTCCTTTATCATCCAGTAGGCAGCATTTACCGCTACAACAGATATAGAGTTAATTCTGCTGGTTGAGAATGTCTGGTATCTAATCACCTTACATGCATACTTCACCAGATCATCCTTGATTGAATTGACTTTCATGCCTCATGAATCGCTCACTAAACCGATGAGCTTGAACATTTCAGTTTTGCTTACCGTCCTTAGGGCTAGCACTTCCCCTGTGTTGTAGAATCTGGTGACTACATGAATTGCCTATGGTATGATGTCATGTGTTCTCTCCCGGTACATCTTATCACCATGGAATCTTCTCAAAATGATTCTTATATGATCCTTTGTGAAATCCTCTAGGAAGTAAAGAGCATTCTGGATCTTCTTCTTCTCCAAACTATTAAACTCCGGTTTGATCTTCTTATCCTTGCCACAAAATAAACCTAACTGGTAGTGGATGGCTAGAGACCCTAGGTCTTCAATATTACAATCTATGTAGTCCGAAATTCCCTCTTCTACTATCACACCAGCTAGGACTTGTGATAGGGCATTATACTTAGACTTTCATTGAATAAAACTTGCAGACTCGAAAGATGCACTAGAATTGGTATGAGATATGGAAGCCATGATAGAAATTTCAAGAACTTGAGAAATACCTTTTGAAACACATTAATTTAGGGCTTGCCGATTCTCCTTCACTTCACACTTTGTCGGTTGTTGAATCATCGCTTTGTGTTCTCCACTTGACCATTTGTAGTTTGAATTTGAATCTCCTTCGTGGTTTCTCAATTTCTCAAAATCTTAGCTCAAATCGCCTTTTTGTCGCTCTGATCTTTGAAAAACTTTTCTTCGCTCAAAAATTGATAGTGAGAAATGATTTGAAAAATCCTTTTAATCATATTTCTCACCTACCACAATTAATGCTCCTCAATTCAGGTGTAAACCCTAATTTGCCTTTTTACTATTTCTGGTCTTCTGCCAGACAATAGGTATCACATACTGGTTAAGGTCTTTTACCGGTGTAAACTGGGGGTTTGAAACATTTCACCGTTTGCTCCTCCTAAGCTTTTCTGAAGCTTAGTTTGTCGGTTCCGTGATTTCCACACTAGGTGCAGAAACTAGTTCCTCTTGTAACACCACTGGGTTTTACTTCCAGGTTTTGTTCATGTCCGCTTGAACAGTGTCAACATCAATGTTTCCTTATAGAGTGACTAGTATATCATCAGATATGTCCTTTTTTAATCTACAGAATTTGGCAATGTGACCCAGTTTGTTGCAGTGATAGCAAACCAATCCAGGTGCTCTCCAAGGTCCAATGTTCATGTTTCCATTCTTCCTTCTGCATGTTGTAGCAGTGTGACCATGACCATGACATACCATACAGTTTGTTCTCCATCTGGTTGCCACTTGATAGCCATGGCTTCTTTGCTGATGATTTAAGGCATTAAACCGGTTGTGATTCCAGTTCACATAAGGTTCAGGACCAATTCCTTGGGTCCTCTGAGGATATCTTCCAGTGTTATTCATAACAGACCTGCATTCAGATTCTCTATGCCCATACTTGTTGCATGCATAACAGTTACCATCAAATCTTTAGGATCTAGGCTTATCATTTAGGAAATAAGGAAAATTGTTGTAAGCCTTACTCCTACACACATTTACAGTATGTCCTTCTAACTCCTTTCTCAGGTTGGAGTTTGATTCATTCAACTTATTTACTTTTGTAATTAGGGCTTCCATGTCTGCTTCATCTAAAGAACCATTTTCAGATAGCTCCATCAACTTTTTTGCATGTTCTCTTCTTTTTGCTTGAGATGCCTTGTATTTGACCATAAGATCATCATAGTCTTGCTTAGACTGAGTGAACCGGTGGGTAAGTTCCCTCAAAGTGTATTCCCCCATATCTCTTTCCAAGTGGTTAAACTTATAGAAAGGTAGGCTTTGATACTAATTGATGAATACTAAGAGGGGGGGTGAATTAGTATTCATCAATTTTTGCACTCAAACACTTTGCAAGATTGACAGTAAACCGGTAAAACAATTTAGCAGACAAACCGGTTAACAAACATGCAAACCAAATAACTAGTAATGCATTCACCCACAGAAGCACAAACACCATAACACAAGAGATTTTGACGTGGAAACCCAAATGGGAAAAACCATGGTGAGATGGAACTCACAAGTAACTATCTACAAAAAAGGAACTGAATCGGTTAAGGTCTTACAATGTTCTTTACCAGAATAGATCCTGTTAGGAATCTCAATCTCTGTTAGGAGATAAGTCCGATTAAAGACTACCTTGCTAGATGATTTTAGATCCATAGACATGAACCACCTTGTTAGAGGATTTACAAAAAACTTTTGGGCCTACCCGGTTAAGGGCTACAAACTTGTCAAAGATGTGAGTAATCAACAAGTGTTTGATCTAACTAGTAGCACAGACTGCTTGGTTAGATCCTTGGTAGCTTTTTCCTAATGCACTCCAGCATTACTTCAATCTTCTACACATTCATATTCTCTCCAACTCCTCAATCACCTAAAACCCTAGCAACAACATACACTTTTTCTATATCCACATCAACAACCTAAAACCCTAGACATGATGTCCTTATAAAGGAATCTGATTTCATGTCGGTCCAATAGGATTACATAACAATTAACTAGGTTCAATGAACTTGGACATACTTGGTACCACGACATGAAAAAGGCACCGTTTAGGTGTTGGCATCGTCAAATAATCGGTGGATGGTAACTCATCACAAAATGTCGGTTGGTAACTCATCATAGAGTACTACCGGTTCATACAAAATGTCAGTCACCAGTTTGACAAAAATGAAGACTGGTAAAAATGTGTTATGCCGCTTGAGTCCCTCGTACCGCTTGGTATCCATGAATTGCTTGGGGTCAACATGTCACTTCAGACCGAGAAACACATTCTACAAAACATCAATAGTCTAAAGACTATAATACAACATACCGGTTGGAACAAATACCGGTTGTGCTCAAACTCATACATATAAATAGGATCTCAATGCAAGTGTGGTCCATCAATGACAATCACAACATAAACATCAAAAATGCCAACAGGCCCTTGTTGGACATAACCCTGAGTTGATTGACTTGAGTCAAGACTTAGCCACCAATTTGTTGATGGTGTTCACAATATATTTCTATATATTAGTTTTACTAGTTCCAAAAGTAGTCCTAACCCTAATTTAGCCATGCCATATTCTAGTTGTGTATTTTTTACTAGACCCATGCCTCGACAAAAACTTGCTTGCATGATGTAATCTTGTTATTGTGTTGAATCCATTTAGGATTATCTTAATTGTGTATCATCCATATAACTACTCATGGGTTGGTATGTTGAATCTTAGTGTTTCTTAGAAACTTGGAATCATGTTTAAATCATTAATCTTGCACATGCACTTAGGACTATGCAATGCTTCTTTTTGTATTTTTGAAAGTTCAAGATGAAATGCAATGCAACTAAGGGATGTAACCTATGTTTTTGGTGTGTTTGGGATTATGAAAAAAATAAAAAAAAATGCAACCTTAAGTATGAAAATGCACCCATAGTTTATGGGGTGGTTTTGAGATTTTGGGAAAGATAAATGAGATTTAAGGATGACAATGCACCTATCTTTTGAGGATTTTCAGATTTTGGAAAAATGGACAAATGCAACTTAAAGATGACAATGCACCTATATTTTGGGGATTGTAAATTTTGAAAACCTTAGGAATATAAATCTAAAGGTGTAACCCTAAGAGACTGAAAGGAAGTTAAGACCTTTAAAGGAATTTAAGGAAAAAATGATGGACAAGGACAAAATCGTACTCATCACTAGATAGATGAGCTAGAGTTTTGACTTGATAATGAAAGCAGTGGAAATTGTTTTGATAAGGTATAGACTTCTTAACAATAACATAGGATTTGGTCCTAGGACTTGATGTTTTCAGATTTTCAAAATCTGATTTAGGATCTAAATGCAATATGAGGATTCACACTAAGGAAATGAAATGACTTAAAGTGATAATTTTACTTAAATGGATATGTGCTAAAAGGAACGATCTATTATGATTTAAGGATCTTAAATGAAATATGAGTGACATCCACTAAGGAAAATTATATGGCCTAATATGAAGATAATCAGATTTGACTATGAGGATATGTGCTAAGGAAATGCAAATGAACTAATGTGAAATATTTTGGGATTCAAGTAAGGAAGGTCATAATTTGGAGATATTGCAAACTTAGGTTATGACATAGGAGGAATAATGATCATGAAAAAATTATCCTAAGATGATATGCAAGGGATACCCTAATTTGAAGATTATGTGGGAATCAATCTAAGACTTAGGAAAATGACAATTATGTGCCTAAGATGAGACCTATGCAAGGTTGAAACATTTTGATTTTCTTTGTTTTGGAGTTGTAAGGTTGCAATGTTTGGCACTATTTGGAGTTTGCAATGTTTGAGATTTCAAATGAGGTTCAATTTTTTATTGGAAATAGTTAACATGAACACTCACATAAAACACAATAGAGAGAATAGTTGTTTGACTATTTTACTCTAAAATAAAATTAGAGCAATAACTGATAAGAGCATAGATTAGCCCATGTTAGACATTACTAGTCTCAACAATTAAAAATACTTGAAAATATATACAACCTAGGTTGGAAAGTTGATACTACTTGTTGAGGCCTTTGCAACATAGATTTACCATAGAAAAGGTGGATATGTAGATATTTGGTGACACTAGATCCCCCACCATGACATGAGAACACCAGACCTCGTCCTCGAAGGTTCAAAAACCTTTTTGACAGAGGCATTTTTTGGCAATTCATACTCATACAACAATTTTTGGTAGCTTCCAGTAGCTGGATATTTGTTTAGGGTTGTCACTGATAGAAACTCTTCATGGTAATTCAATCTATTGATCATGATTAATCTTATCTAGAAGTTGGTGTTAACAAGTAGATAGTAAACTAGTAAAATAGGGTAAAACAAGGTATTTCAGTGACGTGTTGGTCTTGAATGATTTCTGATGACTTTAGTGTTTTTTTTGTTTTTTTTTGTGATCTTGAGGTTTAGAAAGACCTTTAGGAAGAATGTGGTTATAAATTTTTAGTGTGGTGCTATGTTTTATTTAACATTGATGTCGACTTTGAGCTACACATTTCATCTCTTGAAACTGACATGAAGGAGCTTGGTTTTGTGTTATGACCGGATATAGAAGATCATTTTGGCGGTTGATTTTTGTGATGTAAAGAGATGTGATGATCAATTTTGGTGCGATTGAGCATAGTTTCATGTTTGGTTTTTTCTTTTAAACTAACCAGTAGCTGACTAAGATAGAAGTAGGGTACTCAGCAGAGCAGAGACAGTCAGAGATTCTGAGCTTAACCAAAATTCATTTTGGCATAGTCATATGCTATTTAAGAGTTCATTTCATTGTAGTTTCTTATTGTAATAAAATTGTAAGTCAGTGACACTTCTCTGAAAGTTGTAGCCCTCCAGGCATTTGTAATTGAGCTGTGAACTCTAGGCTGTGAGACTGAATGCAAGTGCATTCCCCATCTACATAATATTTATGTACTCCTGGCCATAATATACAAATATTATGGGTTCCAACCCCACCATGATTCTTCCCTTTCTCGGTTTCTATGTAAAAATTCTGGTGTTGTGGATTTGTGTATTCTTTGCTACATGTTTATGTTCTTGTCTATTATGCATTGTCAACTAGTGGATAAAGAATAAGTTTGTGGTTTTAACTTATGGTTGATCACTGATTCACTTCCCTCCCTCTCAATGATCTTGGATTCTAACAATTGGTATCAAAGCTTTGCCATAGGTTCAAATCATGCAGGCCACAACGAGTGACGTTGGGAGGGGGATTGTTTGCAATGGGCCAACATCCCTCGTAGGAATTCATGACATGGTTTAACAACCTTCTATGGATTGTATAATTCTAGTGGTTGTATCGGGCATTGACAGCTCTATCTTTTGGTGTAGTGACAACCATAGCATATAACAAGTGGTATCAGAGCTTGAAAGATAGGTTGCTACCTTGAGGGATGAACTTTCTACTACCAATGAATACAAAGACAAATTCAAAGCTAGTTTAGCAAGACTTGTTGAGATGCTAGAAAGTCAAAGACATGGAAAGGATATGCGAGGTCTAGGATATGAGAAAGGTGAATCCTCCAGATGTGGAAAGGGAAATGAAAAAATCAATCAGAAGAAGAATAAGAATCCTCCAGTAAGACAACTTAATGCTCTTAAATTTAATGATAGATGTGTAAAGTGTGATAGAATTCATCTTAAAGCTATCAATTAGAAACACCAGGGAAATCACGAATCCCTGTCTAATTAACAAATCTAACAAACTAGACAATGAAATAATACAATCATCAAGCAAAACAGGAATTAAGAATGAAATCAATTCAAATAAAACTCCCTATTCCCAAGATGTGCATATTGCTTCCATTGCTCTTCTTCTCTTCATGGTATGATGGCTCTCAGATATTGCATTGGTAACCTGCAAGTGGCACAAAGATTCGAAGTTCGTGATTCAGAGTCAAGATTGAGGAGATTGGATGCTCAATTTATAGAAAATTGGAGAAGATTGATTGAAAGGTGGAACAAAATGATCAAGAGGTGTAAACTCAGGTGAGCTCAAATGCAATTTGATAGTTGAACTATTGATTGTAGGAGTGGAACTCAATAGATTGAATAGATTAAAGGAGTCAACTGATTGATGAAAGAGTTAACTGAAGGAAGAAAAAGAATGATTGGAGGAAATAAAGAGGATGACACAGAGAGCTAAATTTAGAAAAAGCTAACTGAAGGATGGAAATAGAAGTTGGAGAGATAAATGATTTAATTAATTAATTAATTTAGCATGTGCTTGCATTTAGATTTAAATTATTAATTTAATCTTTGCATGAGATATTATTCAAATAATTGAATTTATTTTAATTCAATTTAGTATTTGAATATATTTAGAACTTAACTTTGATTTTCAATTTGGTTTTTGAAATCATGCACATGTAATTGAATTTGGAAGAAATTAGAAGAATATGAAATTCAACAAAATTAGAATTTGGGGATTTGGAAATGGAAGAATTAATTAGTTAATTAAATAATTTAAAGAAACTATTTAATTATTTTAGAAATAGAATTTAATTAAATAATAAATATTTAATTAATACTTTAGAAGAGGGTTGAATGATTAGATGATTAGAGATAGAAATTGAGTAATTAATAATTTATTTAAATAATAAAGATTACTTAAATTAGGGAATTAATCAGAATTAATTAAATAATTAATATTTAATTAATATTTAGAAAATGATTAAATGATGAAATGATGATAGAATAGGAAATAGAATAATTAATAAGATGATGAGGAAATGTGAAATTAGAAGAATTTAGAAGAATAAGTTTAATTGACTTAATTAAATAATAAAGATTATTTAATCAATTAGAGGAATAATTAGTACATGGTCAATGAGACATTTTTAGGTGTCTACATTTGCCCCTCTTTGAGACAAAGTCAGGATGACATTGTTTCAAAGAAAACGAAAAATTCTGCCCTAGTATGCCTTGGTATTGCTGTATAGTGTAAATATGCCCCCTCAGAAAAGGTGGTCGAAAAATTTAAAAAATGAGACCGTGTTTTCGATACCAGTGTAAAGAGCAAGCATGTGAAATTTCGTGTTATTTTGAGATCGTTTGAGTAGGCTACAAGTTGTTTCAAGCTGGCGGGGACCATGGACGTCAGAGTGTCTTAAAACCCTAAATTTGAGCTATAAATAGATAATTCTAGGTTTTTATTTGCTCATTTGTGATTTGGTAATTCCTTGATTTCTTTGCAATTTTTGTGCCTGTTTCTGAGTTTTTGGTCACCATGTCTGGTTATAGAGCTCGATTGCACTTGTCAGACTGAGTACGTTCATTTCAGAGACCTCCTGGGACTAGTGGCATGGTATTTTTCATTGCTTTTCCCTGATTTTTTCCTATTTTTATGCCTTTTTTCTAGAAAAATTTCATGATCACTTTTTGCCATGCATTATGCAATCGCTTGTTGATTTTTACGCATTAGTGCTTAGTGTACTATTCACTGTAAATGTTACGTATGCATCGTAAGCGTCACCCATTAGCAGTATCATGCTGCATTCATGTATATCATTACGCATAAGTGTTATTTGTCACGCATGCGCTCATTGTGTCATGCATTAGCTTCAATCGTCACACAAGAGCCATATTTTTACTGCATAAGTCATAACTATTATGCATGCACTGTAAATGTGAGTTTTTGTCATACGTTTGAAAATATTTTATGTTTATCTAGATCTGACATCTGATTTTTGATTATTTTCTCATTTGCAGGAGAACGTCAGAGTGTTATACTGTCGACAGAGCAGGCCTAGTGGACTTGATCTTCGAGCTGACCTACCAGATGATGAGATTGAGCATATTCGTCAACTTGGCCTTTACCATGTATTGCATTTGCTAGAGGTTACGGCCAACAGGGCCATGATTACAGCTTTGATAGAGCAGTGGCACTCAGAGACGTGTTCATTTCATCTTCCGACTAGTGAGGCATCCATTACCTTAGAGGATGTATGGCGTATACTGCATATTCCCATTCATGGTGAGAGGGTTATATATGACCATGACGATGGCATTGCTGGATTATGTGCACTTTTTGAGTGTGAGATTCATGATTTGCAAATCAGTGGCCGTTATGAGATCCCTTGGGCCCGATTAGACTATGATGACCTAACCATTGTATTATGTGGTGTTGTCAGTGGTTTACTAATACCTGATCGATGAGGTCATGGGTTTCCAGCTGGATGGGGCAGAGTGCTCCATGATATGATTGTGCATTGTCGACTATATGCTTGGGGTCCTTGTCTACTTGCCATGTTGTATTATTAGATGCATGGTATTGTGTATCTGGGATACTATTCTATCAGTTGTGGTGTTACTTTGCTACAGACATGGGCATGGGAGCACATTTCTATTTCTAGGCCTGTCGTTCATGTAGATTTGCAGCCTGGTGAGCCTTATGCTTTTAGGCATACAGTAGGTATCAAACACAGGGGTTCGGGGAACACCTTGTACTGGAGACATCAGTTGGATATATTGCAGCATTTCATTTGGAGACCTTACTTAGATTGCCCCAGTTGGCCTGATGATGTAGTGCACTTGTCTTTCTGCTGCCAGTAGAGATATCTTATTGGTAGGACCTTTGAGACTCAGGGGATCATAGAGATGTATCATCCTGGATGTGTTCTTAGATAGTTTGGTGAGGTACAGGTGAAACCTATGGTTACTGCATATTTTGCTCATGTATCTCGTGAGGTATCTGATTGGGGTGTGTGTATTCAGCCACATGTTACCTCTGCTAAGTTTGATTCGTTGCAGCCATTACTCTAGGGATGGGGTAGGGGTGGAGCAGATCCAGGGATGATAGCGAATTATGATGCATGGTTTGCTAGGCACAGGACAGTGCCTTTGACTGATCCTGCTATCCCGATTACAGCACAGCAGATTTGCCATCCTAGACAGCGTTTGAGGATAGACGTAGGGGAGAGAGCTGGAGGAGATGGAGGAGATGGGGGAGGAGGTGGTGGAGATGGTGGAGATGATGGAGATGGGGGAGGAAGTGGTGGAGATGGTGGAGATGAGGATATAAACATTGGTGGAGACACTAAGTCTATTAGTAGTGAGGACAACGATGATTCCTCGAAGTCATCAAGTAGCAAGGGTGGGGATGATGATGATGATATGCCAGAGTTGGAGGATGCGCCTACCAAAGAGAGTGGGATAGGAGAGGTTGGTGATGAGGATGAGCTGCAGACTCTTAAACTGCGGGTGCAGAGCTTGGAGGATGAGGTTCCTAGATGAGATATTGAGCGAGAGACCTATCATGCAGATTATGGTGCCCTAGAGGTAGAGCAAGTGTGTCTTCAGCGGGAGAGAGATGAGGTAGTGCGATGATGTCAGATTATTATGGATGCCTTTGATCATCTTTTTAGAGAAGGTACAGATGCATGTGACCAGGGAGAGAGATATTTCACTTCTACGCAGGAGGCTATTTATTATAGATAGGCATATGAGAGAGCCATCCTTGAGGGTCAGAGAGAGCCTAGCTTTAGTGCATTCATGGGGAGGAGATCGAGTAGATCTACTTCACGATGGACTAGCAGTGGTGGTGTTATGGGACTACCTTGACATCCTGGGGTAGGATCTACTGGACTCTTACTCAACCAAGAAATTAATCTACTTCCAAGAAAAAATGCTCCACCGGTGGTGCTTTTTCTATCATCCACATCTCCTACCCAATTTGCATCTATGTATGCATATAATTCAGAGTTCTCATCTCTAGGATACCATGATCCAAGATTTGTAGTGCCTTGTAATTACCAGAAAATCCTTTTTACTGCTCATTCATGATTTTCTCTAGGATTACTATGAAATCTTGAAACAATACATACTGCATTCATGATATCAAGTCTTGTTTGTGTCAGATATAGTAAACCTCATATCATTGATTTGTACCTTATCAGTTTAACAGGTGTAGATTCATCCCTTAGTGATAATTTGTCATTTGTAGTCATAGGTGTGCTTACCGGTTTAGAGTTCTCCATCCCAAATTTATTTAATAAATCTTTCAATTACTTGGATTGACTCAAGAATATACCTTTATTAGTTTGTGAAATCTGCAATCCTAAGAAAATTTTTATTTCTCCAATCATAGACATTTCAAATTCTTGCTGCATTTCAATAGAAAAGTCTTTCCATAATCCTTCTCCTCCAAAAATTATATCATCAACAAAAACTTGTATAACCAAGATGTCATCATTTGTCACTTTATAATATAAGTTGCTTTCAGCATTTCCTTTAGAAAAACCAATCTTCAAAAGATACTTATCCAATCTTGCATACCAAGCTCTTAGAGCTTGTTTCAACCCATACAAAGCTTTCCTTAACCTGCAAACCATATCTTTTTTATCTGTCAAAGAGAATCCATTAGGTTGTTTGATGTGAACTTCTTCTTCAAGATCTAAATTCAGAAATGCACATTTGATATCAATTTGATATACTTTGTAATTCTTGTGTGCTGTAAAAGCTAAAAATAATTTGACTGCCTCAATTCTAGCTACCAGTGCAAAGGTTTCATTATAATCAATTCTTGGTTTCTGAGAATATCCCTTACACACTAGTCTTTCTTTCTTCCTTATTACCTTACCATCTTCATTAAGTTTGTTTCTGAATACCCACTTTGTTCCAATCACATTTTTGTCTTTAGGCCGGGGAACTAATGTCCATGTGTTATTTTTCTCAATTTGTTCTAGTTCCTCTTCCATAGCTTTAATCCAGTATTTATCTTCACATCTCATTAATTGATGATGGTTCAATTTGAGAAATAAGACACACCTCTTCATTTTCTAGTCTTCCTCTTGTCATAACTCCTTTATTCTTCTTCCCAATTATCTGATCTTCAGAGTGATTCAGTCTTACATACCGAGGTGTCTTCATTTCCTTTTGTTCCTCAGTTACTGTGGAATTTTCTGATGATATAGGTGTAACTGGATCTTTATTTTGTATTGGTGGGTTCAATATAGGTTCATTTATTAGAATCTCTATTGCCGGTTCAGAGTCTATGTACCTTGAAGTTCCTCTGAATTGTTCATCAATCTTCACATTTGTACTCTCAACAATTTTTTGCAATGTTTTGTTAAAACATCTATGTGCCTTGCCCTTAGATGAATAACCAACAAATATCCCTTCATCACTTCTAGGATCAAAATTTCCAATATACTCATCCCTTCTAATATAGCATTTACGTCGAAATATATTGAAATATTTAAGAGTAGAATTAATACCACACCATAGTTCATGAGGGGTCTTACCAGTTTCACCTTTGATGTGAATTTTGTTGAATGTATAGACTGTTGTACTTACTGCCTCTCTTCAATACACATGTGGTAGATTTGCTTCTGATAACATACTTCTTGCTGCATCCAAGATAGTTATGTTTTTCCTTTCAACAACTTCATTCTGTTGTGGTGTTTGGGGTGTTGATAGTTGTCTCCTGATTCCATTCACTTCACAGAATGCATTAAATTCCTTAGATGTAAATTCTCCTCCTTGATCTAATCTCTGACATTTGATTTTCTTACTGGTTTCATTCTCTACCATTGTTTTGAACAGTTTGAACTTTCCAAGTGCTTCTGATTTTTCTCTAAGAAAAGTAACCCAACACATTCTAGAGTAGTCATCAATGATTAGCATGAAATATCTATCACCTTGCAAACTTTTAGTTCTAGTTGGACCACATAAATCAGTATGAATTAATTCAAGAGCATTATTTGATTTTTTTGGAATACTTTTAAAAGTAGCTCTAACTTGTTTTCCAAATTGACATTCCTTACATACTGTGTTGTGAGGTTTGACAATTTTAGGTAAATCTCTAACTGCCTTAGTACTGATTTTTACCATGCAATCAAAATTTACATGACAGAGTCTCTTATGCCATAGCCAACTTTTATCAATATGTGCAATCAAGCATGTCTTTTCACTATTATTCAAATAAAAGATATTACCTCTTGTTTGATTACCGGTTGTAATTTCTAAACTAGTTCTATTCATGATTTTGCAATTTCCAGTTTTGAATTGTAACTGAAATCCTTTTTCAAATAATTGACCAACACTCAAAAGATTATACTTTAAACCTTCAACATAGTAAACATTGTCAGTATTATGCTTACCATCAAGAGATATTGTACCTTTACCTTTGATCAAACAAGCTTTATCATCTCCAAATCCCACTAAGCCTCCATTATATTCCATAAAGTTCAAGAATTTAGTTTTATCTCCAGTCATATGATGTGAGCATCCTAAATCAATGATCCATTCATCCTTAACTTCAACTTTAGCTGCCAGGGCCTGCTCTACCAGTTGAATAGTAGGTGCTAGTTGATCTTCTACTATAGCAACAAAAACCCATCCATTGTCTGCCGAATCTTCATTAGAATCATCAGTCACTCCTTCATTAGCAAGATAACAAGATTTATCTTTATTCTTCTTAAATTTGTATCTCTAATTTTCAGGGTTAGGCTTGTATGTTCTCCTAGCTTCTTCTCTTAGTCTAGCATGTCTACCAGGGCATCTAGAAGGCCTATGGCCATTTTTATTATAGGTAAAGCATTTAAAGGGTGCTTTACCTTCATACTTACTTCCAACTGGACCTTTAGGCATTTTTCTTTCAAATAGTGCTCCAAGTTCTTCAAGTTCTTCAATTTCTCTCCTGCTTTCCTCAAGTTCTCTTACATAAAAGGCTTTCCAAATAGACTTGTCAAATGATGGTGCAGATGATGTTGATGCTAAATGTCTTTATAGTGGCAACAAGACTAAATTCCTCAATTCCAAAAGCTGAAAGTTTTCCAATCAATGTATCCCTAGCTACTAATGTATTAGGCATTGTTCTTAATTCATTTATAAGAGTAACCTTCATTTTATATGCCGGTGGAAATCCTCTTAAAACATTTGAATCAATTTCATCTTCACTTAAGGTTCCTCCACAACATTTAATACCCAAAATAATTCCATTTAATCTTTCCATAAAAGCAAAAATCCTTTCATCTTCTTCCATTTTCAGATTTTCATACCCGACCTAGAAGCTTTCAAGTTTTACAATTTTGACTATGGAATCTCCTTCATTCAGTGTTTCCAAATGATCCCAAATAGCTTAATTAGTTTATCTATCTAATAATCCCATGATTTGTTGATCTGTTAGGGCACTCAAAAGTGCTTCTCTTGCTTTGCAATCATTTTATTCATCTTTTCCCAAGGTAGGTGGATTAGGCTGACTAGGAGTAGGAGCAGTATAGCCATTCTTTGTAACTTCCTAGATGTCCTTTATAATGCAATTTAAATGTGTCTCCATTCTGATCTTCCATATGCCATAGTTGGTTCCATCAAGTTTAGGACTATCCTTCCTGAAATAGGTAGTAGACATTGGATCTCCTCAAGCTGTTAAACTTCTGCGAAAAGAGGACTAGGCTCTGATACCAATTGTGAATCATTTGTCAACCAAATTCAAACCAAAAACAAATTTATGAACTTAATGCTTAATACCGATAAACTAGTCTTTTATGCTGGTAGACAGTTTTATTAGTTAATTTTAATACCGATAAAGATAATGCATGAAACAAAAAGACAAAGTCATCCACAATACAATGCCAATATTTGTACATGGAAACCCTGTAAGGGGAAAAACCATGGTGGGAAACTTTACCCACAATCAGATGATACTACTACAGATAGTATGTGTATACAAATGGGGTCTGCACATGCAGATTGGCTAAGCGCCTAGAGGTCACTGCTCAAACACAAATATAATTCACACTCACTACAATTGGATGGTTAAATCCAATAAGGATGTAATGCTGAAATTTGCATCTTTCTATGCTGAATTCAGTACTAGTGCAGTTCTGATTGTCTTCACAAAAACCCTCTTTCAACCTTCAAATGATGTCTGCATGTATAGCTTTGCTTATTCTCACATATAACTTCACACAATCCTTTTTTGCATTCCACACATGATCTTACAAATAAGATCTTACATTTATATCATAACCTAAGACCAATTTTAGTAGGTTGGTTGTAAAGGATATAACAATAAAATCAATTTACAAACAAAACAGTGTCTGATGGAATAACCGATTCAACATGTTGGCTTGATGCATTTACAACAATAATGAGGCATCTCCATAGCTTGTCCTACTGTTTAGGAAAAGATAAACCTACCGGTGTATATCTTGGACCTATTTGTTGGTAACAACAAATATACAAATACGAATATGCCAATGAACAAAAATCCAAGACAAAGTGTCCAAATGATGTCTTCAACATAACCAGGTGTTTTCCATGTTGTTTCAAGTGTCGGTGAACATTATATCCTTCCGGTGTACTAGATACCGGTGACTGTGCATAAGTCACTTGTTAGCCGATGAATGTTGCTGATTCTCCAAAGTGCCAGAGTCGATAAGTGTTTAGTAGGTGTTGACATCAATTACAAAACCATACCAGAATACCAACAATATCCCCCTTTGGCATTGATGGAAACACAAGATGGAAAAACCATCAAAGTGCCAAAACAAAAATGCCAAATACCAAAAACCAATAATCTCCCCAAAGTAACAATCTCTTCCCCTAGGAGTGTCATGAGTTTTCCTTGTGTTTTTCCATATCAATCTCTCCCCCTTTGACGTCAAATGCCAAATCAATATAAAGACCATTTTTTAGATACAAAATACCAACCAATTTACTATACCAACTACTCCCTCTGAGAAGTAGCTTTCTCATCAAGGCCGAACTAAAAGATTTCTCTGTTATTTCTATCAGTTGATGACTATCACCAACTGTCTAAGTTTCTATAGGTGGGGGTATGACCCCAAGCTGGTCTTTGAGATATTCAAAAGTCTCCTTAGGCAGAGGTTTACTGAAAATATCTATAATTTTCTCTTTAGTATTCACATTAACCATTTTAATTTCTTTTGCTTCAACATTTTCCCTTGGAAAATTCAGTTTGATAGAAACATTTTTGGTTTTAGAGTGTAGTATTGGATTCTTAGATATATCAATTGCTACAGTATTATCACAATATATAGGAATAGGTTCCTTGCATTTTACCTTTATATCCTTCAAAATTTGCTTAAGCCATAGTACTTTTGTACAGTTGGTTTTTGCTACAACATATTCTGATTCAACTGTTGATAAAGATGTACAACTTTGTTTCTTACTCAACCAAGAAATTAATCTGCTTCCAAGAAAAAATGTTCCACCGGTGGTGCTTTTTCTATCATCCACATGTCCTGCCCAATTTGCATCTCTGTATGCACATTATTCAAAGTTTTCATCGCTAGGATACCATAATCCAAGATTTGTAGTGCCTAGTAAGTACAAGAAAATCTTTTTTACTGCCGATTCATGATTTTCTCTAGGATTACTCTGAAATCTTGAAACAATACATACTATATTCATGATATCAGGTCTTGTTTGTTTCAAATAGAGTAAACCTCCTATCATAGATTTGTACCTAGTCGGATTAAGAGGTGTAGATTCATCCCTTAGTGATAATTTGTCATTTGTAGTCATAGGTGTGCTTAGCAATTTAGAGTTCTCCATCCCAAATTTCTTTAATAACTCCTTCAAGTACTTGAATTGAGTAAATAATATACCTTTATTAGTTTATGTAATCTGCAATCGTAAAAAGAATTTTATTTCTCCAATCATAGACATTTCAAATTCTTGCTGCATTTCAATAGAAAATTCTTTACATAATCCATCTTCTCCTCCAAAAATTATATCATCAACAAAAACTTCTATAACCAAGGTGTCATCATTTGGAACTTTATCATATAAGTTGCTTTCAGCATTACCTTTAGAAAAACCAATCTTCAAAAGATACTTATCCAATCTTGCATACCAAGCTCTTGGAGCTTGTTTCAACCCATACAAAGGTTTCCCTAATCTGCAAACCATATCTTTGTTATCTATTAAAGAGAATCCATTAGGGTGTTCAATCTAAACTTCTTCTTCAAGATCTCCATTCAAAAATGCACATTTAATATCCATTTGATATACTTTGTAGTTCTTGTGTGTTGAAAAAGCCAAAAATAATCTAATTGCCTCAATTCTAGCTACTGGTGTAAAGGTTTCATTATAATCAATGCCTTCTTTCTGAGAATATCACATACACACTAGTCTTTCTTTATTCCTTATTACCTTACCATCTTCATTAAGTTTGTTTTTGAATACCCACTTTGTTCCAATTACATTTTTTTCTTTAGGCCGGGGAACTAATGTCCATGTGTTATTTTTCTCAATTTGTTCTAGTTCCTCTTCCATAGCTTTAATCCAGTGTTTATCTTCACATGCCTCATTAAATGATGATGGTTCAATTTGAGAAATAAGACATACCTCTTCATTTTCCATTCTTCGTCTTGTCATAATATCTTTATTCTTGTTCCCAATTATCTGATCTTCAGAGTGATCTAGTCTTACATACCAGGTTTTCTTCATTTGTTGTTATTCCTCAGTTACTGTAAAATTTTCTCATGATACCGGTGTAACTAGATCTTTATTCTGTACCAATGGGTTCAATGTAGGTTCATTTGTTACAATCTCTATTGCGGGTTCAGAGTCTATGTACCTTGAAGTTCCTCTGAATTGTTCATCAATCATCACATTTGTACTCTCAACAATTTTCTACAATCTTTTGTTAAAACGTCTTTATGCCTTGCCCTTAGATGAATAACCAAGAAATATTCCTTCATCATTTCTAGGATCAAAATTTCCAATATACTCATCCCTTCTAATATAGCATTTACTTTGAAATATATTGAAATATTTAAGAGTAGGAGTAATACCAAACCATAGTTCATGAGGGGTCATGCCAGTTTCACCTTTGATGTGAACTTTGTTGTATGAATTGACCATTGTACGTACTGCCTCTCTCGAATACACATGTGGTAGATTTGCTTCTGATAACATACTTCTTGCTGTATCCAAGATAGTTCTATTTTTCCTTTCAATAACTCCATTCTGTTTTGGTGTCCGAGGTGCTGACAGTTGTCTTCTGATTCCATTCACTTCATAGAATGCATTAAATTCCTTAGATGTAAATTCTCCTCCTTGATTTGATCTCAAACATTTGATGTTCTTACCAGTTTCATTCTCTACCATTGCTTTCAATAGTTTGAGCTTTCCAAGTGCTTCTGATTTTTCTCTGAGAAAAGTAACCCGACACATTCTAGAGTAGTCATCAATGATTAGCATGAAATATCAACCACCTTGCAAACTTTTAGTTCTAGTTGGACCACATAAATTAGTATGAATTAAGTCAAGAGAATTGTTTGATTTTTCTATAATACTTTTAAAAGTATCTCTAACTTGTTTTCCAAATTGACATTCCTTACATACTGTATTGTGAGGTTTGACAATTTCAGGTAAATCTCTTACTGCCTTAGTAGTACTGATTTTTACAATGCAATCAAAATTTACATGACAAAGTCTCTTATGGCATAGCCAACTTTCATCAATATGTGCAATCAAGCATGTCTTTTCACTGTTATTCAAATGAAAGATATTTCCTCTAGTTTTATTACCGGTTGCAATTTGCAAACCAGTTCTATTCATGATTTTTCATTTTTCATTTTTGAATTGTAACTGAAACCATTTTTCAACTAATTGACCAACGCTGAAAAGATTATGATTTAAACCTTCAACATAGTAAACATTGTCATTATTATGCTTACCATCAAGAGATATTGTACCTTTACCTTTGATCAAACAAGCTTTATCATCTCCAAATCTCACTAAGCCTCCATTATATTCCTGAAAGTGCAAGAAATTACTTTTATCTCCAGTCATATGATGTGAGCATCCAGAATCAATGATCCATTCATCGTTAACTTCAACTTTAGCTACCAGGGCCTATTCTACTGGTTGAATAGTAGGTGTCAGTTGATATTCTATTATAGCAACAAAAACCCATCCATTGTCTATCAAATCTTCATCATAATCATTAGTCACTCCTTCATCAGCAAGATAAAAAGATTTATCTTTATTCTTCTTAAATTTGTATCTCTACGCTTTAGGGTTAGGCTTGTATGTTCTCCTAGCTTCTTCTCTTTGTCTAGCATGTCTATCAGGGCATCTAGAAGCCATATGACCAATCTTATTATAGTTAAAGCATTTAAAGGGTGATTTACCTTCATACTTACTTCCAACTGGACCTTTAGGCATTTTTGTTGTAAATAGTTCTTCAAGTTCTTCAAGTTCTCTCCTGCTTTCTTCAAGTTTTCTTGCATAAAAGGCTTTCCAATCAGACTTGCCAAATGATGGTGCAGATGATGTTGATGCCTTAAAAGCTAAATCTGTCTTTTATAGTAGCAACAGGACGAAATTTCTCAATTTCAAAAGCTGAAAGTTTTCCAATCAATGTATCCCTAGTTATTGATGTATTAGGCATTGTTCTTAATTCATTTAGAGCAGTAAGCTTCATTTTATATGCTAGTGGAAATCCTCTTAAAACATTTGAAACAATTTCATCTTCACTTAAGGTTCCTCCACAACATTTCATACTCAAAACAATTTCATTTACTCTTTCTATAAAAGAAGAAATCCTTTCTTCTTCTTTCATTTTCAAATTTTCATACCTGACCCAAAAGATTTCAAGTTTTGCAATTTTGACTGTGGAATCTCCTTCAGTCAGTGTTTCCAAATGATCCCAAATAGCTTTAGCATTTGATCTATCTGATAATCCCATGATTTGCAAATCTGTTTATGCACTCAAAAGTGCTTCTCTTGCTTTGCAATCATTTTCTTCATCTTTTCCCAAGGTAGGTGGATTAGAATGACTGGGAGTAGGAGCAATATAGCCATTCTTTGTAACTTCCCAAATGTCCTTTCCAATGCAATTTAAATGTGTCTCCATTCTGATCTTCCATATTCCATAGTTGGTTCCATCAAGTTTAGGCTTGTCCTTCTTGAAATCGTTAATAGATATTGGATCTCCTCAAGCTGTTAAACTTCTACAAAAAGAGGACTAGGCTCGAATACCAATTGTTAGGTCCCAGAGACAACTAACAGGGGGGGGTGAATCAGTTGTCTAATAAATTCAAACCAAAACAACTTTACCAACTTAATGCTTAATAACAGTAAACCAGTCTTTTATGCTGGTAGACAGTTTTATCAGTTAATTATAATACCGGTAAAGATTAATGCATGAAACAAAAAGATAAAGTCATCCACAACACATAACACCAATATTTGTATGTGGAAACCCTGTAAGGGGAAAAACTAGGGTGGGAAACCTTACCCACAATCAAATGATACTACTGTAGATAGTATGTGTATACAAATGGGGTGTGCACATGCAAAAAGGCAAAGCAAACACAAATAGGAGTCACACTACCTACAATTGGATGGTTAAATCCAATAAGGATGTAATGCTCAAATTTGCATCTTTCTATGCTGAATTCAGTACCAGTGTAATTCTGTTTGTCTTTACAAAAACCTTCCTTCAATCTTCAAATGATGTCTACATATATAGTTCTTCTTATTCTCCCATATGCCTTCACACAATCCTTTTTCGCATTCCACACATGATCTTACAAATAAGATCTTACATTTATATCATAACCTAAGACAAATTTTAGTAGGTCAGCTCTAAAGGATATTACAATAAAATCAATTTACAAACAAAACAATAGCCGATGAAATAATTGGTTCAACATGTCAGCTTGATTCATTTACAACAATAATGAGACATCTCCATAGCGTGTCGTACTGTTCAGGAAAAGATAAACCTGCTGGTGTATATCCTGGACCTATTTGCCCGTAATAGCAAATATTCAAATACGAATATGCCAATCAACAAAACTCCAAGACAAAGTGTCAAAACAATGTCTTCAACATAGCCAAGTGTTTTCAATGCTGTTCCACGTGCCAGTAAACATTATATCCTTCCGGTGTAGCAGATAGTGGTGATTGTGCATAAGTCACTTGCTTGCCAGTGAATGTTGCTGATTCTCCAAAGTGCCAAAGTTGATGAGTGTTTAGTAGGTGTTGACATCAGCGACAAAACCATACCAAAATACCAACAATCTCCCCCTTTGGCATTGATGGAAACACAAGATGGAAAACCATCAAAGTCCCAAAACAGAAATGCCAAATACCAAAAACCAATAATCTCTCCAAAGTAACAATCTCTCCCCCTAGGAGTGTCAAGAGTTTTCCTTGTGTTTTTCCATACCAATCTCTCCCCCTTTGACATCAAATGCCAAAGCAATATAAAGGCCATTTTTCATATACAAAATACCAAGCAATTCACTATACCAACTACTTCCTCTGAGAAGTAGCTTTCTCATCAAGGGCGGAGTACAAGATTTCTCTTTTATTTCTGTCGGTTCATGACTATCATCAACTGTCCAAGTTTCTACTGGTGGGGGTATTACTCCAAGCTGGTCTCTGGGATATTCAAAAGTCTCCTTAGGCAGAGGTTTAATGAAAATATCTACAATCTGCTCTTTAGTATTCACATAAACCATTTTAATTTCTTTTGATTCAATATTTCCCCTTAGAAAATTCATTTTGATAGAAACATGTTTGGTTTTAGAATGTAGTACAGGATTCTTAGATATATCAATTGTTGAAGTGTTATCACAATAGATAGCAATAGGTTCCTTGCATTTTACCTTTATATCCTTGAACATTTGCTTAAGCCATAGTACTTGTGTACAGTTGGTTGCTCCTGCAACATATTCTGATTCAACTGTTGATAAAGATGTACAACTTTGTTTCTTACTCAACCAAGAAATTAATCTGCTTCCAAGAAAAAATGCTCCACCAGTGGTGTTTTTTCTATCATCCACATCTCCTTCCAAATTTGCATCTATGTATGCACATAATTCAAAGTTTTCATCTCTAGGATACCATAATCCAAGATTTGTAGTGCCTTGTAAGTACCGGAAAATCCTTTTTACTACTAATTCATGATTTTCTCTAGGATTACTCAGAAATCTTGAAACAATACATACTGCATTCATGATATCAGGTCTTGTTTGTCTCAAATACAGTAAACCTCCTATCATAGATTTGTACCTAGTCAGATTAACAGGTGTAGATTCATCCCTTAGTGATAATTTGTCATTTGTAGTCATAGGTGTGCTTACCAGTTTAGAGTTCTCCATCCCAAATTTCTTTAATAACTCCTTCAAGTACTTTGATTCACTCAAGAATATACCTTTATTAGACTTTTCAATCTGCAATCCTAAAAATAATTTTATTCCTCAAATCATAGACATTTCAAATTCTTGCTTCATTTCAATAGAATTTTTTTTACATAATCCATCTTCTCCTCCAAAAATTATATCATGAACAAAAATTTCTATAACCAAGACGTCATCATTTGTCAATTTATAATATAAATTGCTATCAGCATTACCTTTAGAAGAACCAATCTTCAAAAGATACTTATCCAATCTTGCATACAGAGCTCTTGGAGCTTTTTTCAACCCATACAAAGGTTTCCTTAATGTGCAAACCATATCTTTGTTATCTATCAAAGAGAATCCATCAGGTTGATCAATGTAAACTTCTTCTTCAAAATCTCCATTCAGAAATGCACATTTAATATCCATTTGATATACTTTGTAGTTCTTGTGTGCTGTAAAAGCCAAAAATAATCTGACTGCCTCAATTCTAGCTACCGGTGCAAAGGTTTTATTATAATCAATTCCTTCTTTCTGAGAATATCCCTTACACACTAGTGTTTCTTTCTTCCGTATTACCTTGCCATCTTCACTAAGTTTGTTTATGAATACCCACTTTGTTCCAATCATATTTTTGTCTTTAGGCTGGGGAACTAATGTCCATGTGTAATTTTTCTCAATTTGTTCTAGTTCCTCTTCCATAACATTAATCCAGTGTTTATCTTCACATGCCTCATTAATTGATGCTGGTTCAATTTTATAAATAAGACATACCTCTTCATTTGATAGTCTTCCTCTTGTCATAATTCCTTTATTCTTGTTCCCAATTATCTGATCTTTAGAGTGATGCAGTCTTACATACTGGGGTGTCTTCATTTTCTATTGTTCCTCATTTACTGTGGAATTTTCTGATGATATCGGTGTAACTAGATCTTCATTCTATACTAGTGGGTTCAATGTAGGTTCATTTGTTAGAATCTCTATTGCCGGTTTAGAGTCTATGTACCTTGAAGTTCCTCTGAGTTGTTCATCAATCTTCACATTTTTATTCTAAATAATTTTCTGTAATCTTTTGTTAAAACATCTATATGCCTTGCCCTTAGATGAATAACCAAAAAATATCCCTTCGTCACTTCTAAGATCAAATTTTCCAATATACTTATCCCTTCTAATATAGAATTTACTTCCAAATATTTTGAAATATTTGAGAGTAGTTGAATGTATACACTGATGTACTTACCGCTTCTCTCCAATACACATGTGGTAGATTTGCTTCTGATAACATACTTCTTGCTGCATCCAAGATAGTTTTGTTTTTCCTTTCAACAACTCCATACTGTTGTGGTGTCCGGGGTGCTGATAGTTGTCTTCTGATTCCATTCACTTCATAGAATGCATTAAATTCCTTACATATAAATTCTCCTCCTTGATCTGATCTCAGACATTTGATTTTCTTTCTGATTTCATTCTCTACCATTTCTTTGAATAGTTTGAACGTTCCAAGTGCTTCTGATTTTTCTCTGAGAAAAGTAACCCAACACATTCTAGAGTAGTCATCAATGATTAGCATGAAATATCAATCACCTTGCTAACTTTTAGTTCTAGCTAGACCACATAAATCAGTATGAATTAAGTCAAGAACATTATTTGATTTTTCTAGAATACTTTTAAAAGTAGCTCTAACTTGTTTTCCAAATTGACATTCCTTACATACTGTATTGTGAGGTTTGACAATTTTAGGTAAATCTCTAACTGCCTTAGTAGTACTGATTTTTACCATGCAATCAAAATTTACATGAGAAAGTCTCTTATGCCATAGCCAACTTTCATCAATATGTGCAATCAAGCATGTCTTTTCACTATTATTCAAATGAAAGATATTACCTCTAGTTTGATTAATGGTTACAATTTCCAAACCAGTTCTATTCATGATTTTGCATTTTCCATTTTTGAATTGTAACTGAAAGCCTTTTTCAATTAATTGACCAACACTCAAAAGATTATTCTTTAAACCTTCAACATAGTAAACATTGTCAGTATTATTCTTACCATCAAGAGATATTGTACCTTTACCTTTGATCAAACAAGTTTTATCATCTCCAAATCTCACTAAACCTCCATTATATTCCTGAAAGTTCAAGAATTTATTTTTATCTCTAGTCATATGATGTGAGCATCCTGAATCAATGATCCATTCATCCTTAACTTGAACTTTAGCTGCCAGGGCATGCTCTATCGGTTGAATAGTAGGTTCTAATTGATCTTCTATTATAGCAACAAAAACCCATCCATTTCTTGTCGGATCTTCATCAGAATCATGAGTCACTCCTTCATCAACAAGATAACAAAATTTGTCTTTATTCTTCTTAAATCTGTATCTCTGATATTCAGGGTTAGGCTTGTATGTTCTCCTAGCTTCTTCTCTTAGTCTAGCATGTCTATCAGGGCTTCTAGAAGACATATGACCAATATTATTATAGTTAAAGCATTTAAAGGGTGCTTTACCTTCATACTTACTTCCAACTGGATCTTTAGGCATTTTTCTTGCAAATAGTGCTTCAAGTTCTTCAAGTTCTTCATTTTCTCTCTTGCTTTCGTCAAGTTCTCTTGCATAAAAGGCTTCCCAATCAGACTTGTCAAATGATGGTGCAGATAATGTTGATGCCTTAAAAGATAAATATGTCTTTATAGTAGCGACAAGATGAAATTCCTCAATTTCAAAAGCTGAAAGTTTTCCAATCAATGTATCCCTAGTTACTGATGTATTAGGCATTGTTCTTAATTCATTTATAGCAGTAACCTTCATTTTTTGTGCCAGTGGCATTCCTCTTAAAACTTTTGAAACAATTTCATCTTCACTTAAGGTTCCTCCACAACATTTAATACCCAAAACAATTTTAATTACTCTTTCCATAAAAGTAGAAATCCTTTCATCTTCTTCCATTTTCAGATTTTCATACCTGACCTGGAAGCTTTCAAGTTTTGCAATTTTGACCATGGAATCTCCTTCATTCAGTTTTTCCAAATGATCCCAAATAGCTTTAGTAGTTGATCTATCTGATAATCCCATGATTTGTTGATCTGTTAATGTGCTCAAAAGTGCTTCTCTTCCTTTGCAATCATTTTCTTCATCTTTTCCCAAGGTAGGTGGATTAGGCTGACCGGGAGGAGGAGACGTATAGCCATTCTTTGTAACTTCCTAGATGTCCCTTTCAATGCAATTTAAATGTGTCTCGATTCTGATCTTCCATATGTCATAGTTGGTTCCATCAAGTTTAGGATTGTCCAACCTGAAATAGTTAGTAGACATTGGATCTCCTCAAGTTGTTAAACTTATGCAAAAAGAGGACTAGGATCTGATACCAATTGTTAGGTCCCAGAGACAACAGAGAGGGGGGCGTGAATCAATTGTCTAATAAATTTAAACCAAAAATAACTTTACCAACTTAATGGTTAATACCGATAAACCAGTCTTTTATGCAAGTAGACAGTTTTATCAGTTAATTGTAATACCGGTAAAGATTAATGCATGAAACAAAAAGACAAAGTCATCCACAACACATAACACAAATATTTGTACGTGGAAACCTTCTAAGGATAAAAACCACAGTGGGAAACCTTACCCACAATCAGATGATACTACTGCAGATAGTATGTGTATACAACTTGGGTCTGTACATGCAAAAAGGCCAAGTGCCTAGAGCTCACTACTCAAACACAAATAGGAGTCACACTGACTACAATTGGATGGTTAAATCCAATAAGGATGTACTGCTCAAATTTGCATCTTTCTATGCTGGATTCAGTACCAGTGTAGTTATGATTATCTTCACAAAAACCCTCCTTCAACCTTCAAATGATGTCTGCATGTATAGCTCTTCTTATTCTCGCATATACCTTCACACAATCCTTTTTTGCATTCCACACATTATCTTACAATTAAGATCTTACATTTATATCATAACCTAAGAACAATTTTAGTAGGTCGACTCTAAAGGATATTACAATAAAATCAATTTAAAAACAAAACAATGTCCAATGTAATAACCGATGAAACATGTCAGCTTGATCCATTTACAATAATAATGAGACATCTCCATACCGTGCAGTGCTGATCGGGAAAAGATAAACCTGTCAGTGTATATCCTGGACCTATTTGCCAGTAACAACAAGTATGCAAATACAAATATGCCAATGAATAAAACTCCAAGACAAAGTGTCCAAATGACGTCTTCAACATAACCAGGTGTTTTTCATGTTGTTTTAAGTGTGGATGAACATTATATCCTTTTGGTGTACCAGATACTGGTGACTGTGCATAAGTCACTTGCTTGCTAGTGAATGTTTCTGATTCTCCAAAGTGCCATAGTTGATAAGTGTTTAGTAGGTGTTGACATCAATGACAAAACCATACCAAAATACCAACAATCTCCCCCTTTGTCTTTGATGGCAACACAAGATGGAAAAACCATCAAAGTGCCAAAACAGAAATGCCAAATACCAAAAACAAATTATCTCTTCAAAGTAACAATCTCTCCCCTTGGGTGTTTCATGAGTTTTCCTTGTGTTTTTCCATACCAATCTCTCCCACTTTAACATCAAATGCCAAAGTAATATAAAGACCATTTTTCAGATACAAAATAACAACCAATTCACTATACCAACTACTCCCTCTGAGAAGTAGCTTTCTCATCAAGGCCGAAGTAAAAGATTTCTCTATTATTTTTGTCCATTGATGACTATCATCAACTGTCTAAGTTTCTACTGGTCGGGGTATGACCCCAAGCTTATCTATGAGATATTCAAAAGTCTACTTGGGCAGAGGTTTAGTGAACATATCTACAATCTGCTCTTTAGTATTCACATAAACCATTTTAATTTCTTTTTCTTCAATATTTTCCCTTAGAAATTTCAATTTCATAGAAACATGTTTGGTTTTAGAATGTAGTACCAGATTCTTAGATATATCAATTGCTGCACTGTTATCACAATAGATAGCAATAGGTTCCTTGCATTTTACCTTTATATCCTTCAACATTTGCTTAAGCCATAGTACTTGTGTACAGTTGGTTACTGCTGCAACATATATTTATTCAACTATTGATAAAGATGTACAAATTTGTTTCTTACTCAACCAAGAAATTAATCTGCTTCCAAGAAAAAATGCTCCACTAGTTGTGCTTTTTCTATCTTCCACATCTCCTACCCAATTTGCATCTATGTATGCAGATAATTCAAAGTTTTCATCTCTAGGATACCATAATCCAAGATTTGTAGTGCCTTGTAAGTACCCGAAAATCCTTTTTACTGTTGATTCATGATTTTCTCTAGGATTACTCTGAAATCTTGAAACAATACATACTGCATTCATGATATCAAGTCTTGTTTGTGTCAAGTACAGTATACCTCCTATCATAGATTTGTACCTAGCCGGATTAACATGTGTAGATTCATCCCTTAGTGATAATTTTTCATTTGTAGTCATAGGTGTGCTTACCGGTTTAGAGTTCCCCATCCCAAATTTCTTTAGTAACTCCTTCAAGTACTTGGATTCACTCAAGAATATACCTTTATTAGTCTGTGAAATCTGCAATCCTAAAAAGAATTTTATTTCTCCAATCATAGACATTTCAAATTCTTCCTACATTTCAATAGAAAATTCTTTACATAATCCATCTTCTCCTCCAAAAATTATATCATCAACAAAAACTTCTATAACCAAGATGTCATCATTTTTCACTTTATAATATAAGATGTTGTCAACATTACCTTTAGAAAAACCTATCTTCAAAAGATACTTATCCAATCTTGCATACCAAGCTCTTGGAGCTTGTTTCAACCCATAAAAAGCTTTCCTTAATCTGCAAACCATATCTTTGTTATCTGTCAAAGAGAATCCATCAGGTTGTTCAATGCAAACTTCTTCTTCAAGATATCCATTCATAAATGCACATTTAATATCCATTTGATATACTTTTTAGTTCTTGTGTTCTGCAAAAGCCAAAAATAATCTAACTGCCTCAATTCTAGCTACCAGTGCAAATGTTTTATTATAATAAATTCCTTCTTTCTGAGAATATCCCTTACACACTAGTCTTTCTTTATTCCTTATTACCTTACCATCTTCATTAAGTTTGTTTCTAAATACCCACTTTGTTCCAATCACATTTTTGTCTTTAGGCCAGGGAACTAATGTCCATGTGTTATTTTTCTTAATTTGTTCTAGTTCCTCTTCCATAGCTTTAATCTAGTGTTTATCTTCACATGCCTCATTAATTGATGATGGTTCAATTTGAGAAATAAGACATACCTTTGCATTTTCCAGTCTTCCTCTTGTCATAACTCCTTTATTCTTGTTCCCAATTATCTGATCTTTAGAGTGATTCAGTCTTACATACTGAGGTGTCTTCGTTTGTTGTTATTCCTCAGTTACTGTGGAATTTTGAGATGATACTGGTGTACATGTATCTTCATTCTATACCAGTGGATTCAATGTAGGTTCATTTGTTAGAATCTTTGTTGCCGGTTCAAAGTCTATGTACCTTGAAGTCCCTCTGAATTGTTCATCAATCTTCACATTTGTACTCTCAACAATTTTCTGCAATCTTTTGTTAAAACATCTATATGTCTTGCCCTTAGACGAATAACCAATAAATATCCCTTCATCACTTATGGCATCAAATTTTCCAATATACTCATCCCTTCTAATATAGCATTTACTTCCAAATATTCTGAAATATTTAAGAGTAGGAGTAATAGCAAACCATAGTTCATGAGGGGTCTTACCGGTTTCACCTTTGATGTGAACTTTGTTGAATGTATAGACCGTTGTACTTACTGCCTCTCTCGAATATACATTTTGTGGATTTTCTTCTGATAACATACTTCTTACTGCATCCAAGATAGTTCTATTTTTTTCTTTCAACAACTCCATTTTGTTGTGGTGTCCGAGGTGCTAATAGTTGTCTTCTGATTCCATTCACTTCACAGAGTGCATTAAATTACTTAGATGTAAATTATCCTCCTTGATATGATCTTAGACATTTGATTTTCTTTCCAGTTTCATTCTCTACCATTGCTTTGAACAATTTGAACTTTCCAAGTGCTTCTGATTTTTCTTTGAGTAAAGTAACCCAACACATTCTAGAGTAGTCATCAATGATTAGCATCAAATATCTATCACCTTGCAAACTTTTAGTTCTAGATGGACCACATAAATTAGTACGAATTAAGTCAAGAGCATGATTTGATTTTTCTGGAATACTTTTAAACGTAGCTCTAACTTGTTTTCCAAATTGACATTCCTTGCATACTATATTGTGAGGTTTGACAATTTTAGGTAAATCACTAACTGCCTTAGTAGTAGTTATTTTTTACCATGAAATCAAAATTTACATGACAGAGTCTCTTATGCCATAGCCAACTTTCATCAATATGTGCAATCAAGCATGTCTTTTCACTGTTATTCAAATGAAATATATTACCTCTAGTTTGATTACCGGTTGCAATTTCCAAACAAGTTCTATTCATGATTTTGCATTTTTTATTTTTGAATGTAACTGAAAGCCTTTTTCAACTAATTGACCAACACTCAGAAGATTATTCTTTAAACCTTCAACATAGTAAACATTGTCAGTATTATCCTTACCATCAAGAGATATTGTACCTTTACCTTTGATCAAACAAGCTTTATCATCTCCAAATCTCACTAAGCCTCCATTATATTCCTGAAAGTTCAAGAATTTATTTTTATCTCCAGTCATATGATGTGAGAATCCTGAAGACAACTGAGAGGGGGGGTGAATCAGTTGTCTAATAAATTCAAACCAAAAACAACTTTACCAACTTAATGCTTAATACCGGTAAACCAGTCTTTTATGTCGGTAGACAGTTTTATCAGTTAATTGTAATACTGGTAAAGATTAATGCATGAAACAAAAAGACAAAGTCACCACAACACATAACACCAATATTTGTACATGGAAACCCTGTAAGGGGAAAAACCATAGTGGGAAACCTTACCCACAATCAGATGATGCTACTGCAGATAGAATGTGTATACAAATGATGCAGAAAAGCCAAGCGCCTAGAGCTCACTGCTCAAACACAAATAGGAGTCACACTGACTACAATTGGATGGTTAAATCCAATAAAGACGTACTACTCAAATTTGCATGTTTCTATCCTAGATTTAGTACCAGTGTAGTTCTGATTGTCTTCACAAAAACCCTCCTTCAACCTTCAAATGATGTCTGTGTTTATAGATCTACTTATTCTCACATATACCTTAACACAATCCTTTTTTGCATTCCACACATGATCTTACAAATAAGATCTTACATCTATATAATAACCTAAGACCAATTTTAGTAGGTCGACTCTGAAGGATATTACAAACAAAACAATGTCTGATGCAATAACTGATTCAACATGTCATCTTGATGCATTTACAATAATAATGAGACATCTCCATAGTGTGTTGTGTTGATCAGGAAAAGATAAACTTGTCGGTGTATATCCTGGACCTATTTTCTAGTAACAACAAATATGCAAATACAAATATGCCAATGAAGAAAAATCCAAGACAAAGTGTCCAAATAATGTCTTCAACATAAATGGGTATTTTTCGTGCTGTTCCAAGTTCCGGTGAATATTATATCCTTCTGGTGTACCAGATATCAATGACTGTGCATAAGTCACTTTCTTGCTAGTGAATGTTGCTGATTCTCCAAAGTGCCAAAGTTGATAAGTGTTTAGTAGGTGTTGACATCAACGACAAAACCATACCAAAATACCAACAATAACTACCTCACCAGGGGTTTTCCTTTCATGCTGCTGACCCTAGTGGATCCTTCATGGTCAACTCTTGCATTTATCCTTGGATCTTCATGTTGGTAGATTGAGTATGGCCTTCGATTCATTGATTGTGTATATTGGTTTGTGTGGTAGTTTTTAACAACATTTGCATGTCTTTTTACCATCATCCTTTCTTACTATGAATGTCTTCTTCTATTCACCTTTATTTGAAGAAGTGACCTATATCTCCTTACCAGATGTGTCTTTTTTGTTTGAACTTTGACCTTCTTCAAATTGTAAACCACCATTATATTTGGATTGCTTCTATTTGTTCAACAGCTCGTCTAAGGCTTTGGTGCTTCCTTCATATTTTCTTCTGACTTTTATTTCTTTGTTACTTTCTTCAAGCTCCTTTCTGAGCTTCACTATTTTTGCATCCAGATTTTGATGCTCCTTTTCCTTCTTCATCAAATCAGAGGATGTAACTTTACATATCCTCTTGGCTTCTTCCAAGTGAATTTTCAAGTCAAATATAATTTGATTGGACTCATCCAGGGATTTCTTCAAGTGACCTTGTTCATCTACTGTAGCAAGCTTGAACTTCATGAGTTCTCTTCTTGTTTTACTCAGCTCCTCAAGAGAGCTTATAATCTAACCTTCTAGATCCACTTCAGCCTCAATCTCTTCTTCTTCCTCGTCTTTACCAGCTAGTTCATCAAGTTCCATAAAGAGATTAACTTCTCTATCATTCTCATGGAAGTCATCTTCTGAAGCACTTTCTTCATCGGTGGCATTATCCTCAATAATATATAGGTTGTTCTACTTCTGGTAGCCTTTTCTTCCTTGTCAGTAGACATTTCTTTCTTTGTCTTTACCAGTAGATTTGCTAAAGCTTCTTGACTCATCTCCACTGGTTTCATTATAAGGACATTTTGCAGCAAAGTGTCCAACTTTACCATAGTTAAAAAATTTGAGTGGTAACTTTCCTTTATACTTGTCGGATCCTCTTTCAAGCTTTCTGACAAAGTTTTCTACCACTGCATTTGAGTCTTCACTAAATCCTTTATGAGTAACCACTTCTTTTCCTTTCTTGGTGGAGTTTAATGTTGCATCTTTCCTTGAGGAAGCATCACTGATTGTTCTCATTTCATAGGTTTTTAGTGAGCCAAATAGCTCATCCATTGTAAATTACTTCACATCCTTGGTTTCTTCTATGGAAGAAACCTTAGTATCATACTTAGGTATGAGAGATCTGAGTGCCTTCTTGACAAGAATCTCATTTGTAATTTATTCTCCAAGTCCTCTGCTGGTGTTCATATTTTCATCAAATATGCGAAGGTAGTTTGCAATCCTTTCTTCATCCTTCTTCTTGATGCCTTCAAGTTGGCCCCTTAGTGTTTGCAACTTGGCGTCTCCTTCAAATAAACTTTGCATTTTATCCCAAGTCTCCTTGGTGGATGCACAATACATGACCTTGACAAACTCATTATTAGATAACCCGCTCAAGATAGCATGTTTAGCCTTTTCATTATTCTTATACTCCTTCTTGGCATCCAAATCAGTGGGAGGAAGACTAGGGACTATATACCCATTCTTGACAGACATCCACACATCAAAACCAAGGGAAGAAATACAGGTCTCCATTCTTTTTCTCCAGAAGGCATAGTTAGATCCATCAAATGCGGGGGATTTTGAGGAGGGAGACTCATTTATTTCTACTGTATTATAAGACCATAACGTACCCCATCTTTAATCAACCTAGAATCTAGGATCTGATACTAATTGTTGAACACAATGTACTACTAAGAGGGGGGTGAATCAGCGGTTCCTAAATTATTTTCCTTTTTAAAATAACCTTAGAATACTAGTTATCACCCTAGACTCTAAACAATCAAACCGGTAATACAAATACAGATATCAAAAGAGGAAAATACACAAATACAACCCACAAGACTAGATGTATGAGGAAAAAATAATATGGGAAATACCTCGACGAGAAATGTTGCTGGAGTCTACTGCTCCAATCCAACCTCACAAGTGAAACACTGAATTATAAAGATTTAGGGCACAAACCCAAGGAGCACCAACCCATGCACAAAGCTCCAACTTGGTGATATATAGTGAAATATAATTTTGACATAGTTATAGCATCTAGTTGCAAATGAGTTCTACAACACTTGATTAAATAGATTTTTGTTGGTAATGAGATTACTCTCTTTGATTCTTAGCTACTCTTCTTTCTCTCTTAGCCTCTCAACACACTATTTTGCACCATGTTTTTTATATTTTTTCTAAAGCTGGAGGTCTGCACCATGCTTTTCTTCTTTTCTTTGTCATATGCCATTAATAGCTTGGTTTTTTACTTCAGCAAATGGGTATGAAGATCAAATATTCTTGCAAAGTCAGTTCAGTCACTTGCCTGCTTGTCTTCCTCAAGACATAATCCTCTGGCATTCTACATGACTTGCGGGTTCTTCATAAAAGTCGACCTACTTGCTGACTTGTTATGTCGATGCACACTTCACCAACCTGTGCAATATCTCCACACAACATACAATTGTCATATTTGTTGACATCCACCTCTTTTTGGTTTGCTATGTCGGTTTGACATTCTGCGTTAACCAAGATTGACTATTGGTTTAAATCACCTTACCGATATAACCAACAAATGTCCTCTCTATTGGCAGCACATCCACTTGATAATACATCTCACCTTCAGGTATGTATTCATGCCATTTTTTTTGTTCTCCTCGCCGGGTGTTGTTGTGATTCAAATAACATTCTGCCTCTTCATCACAAACAAATAGCCAACCTTCATACTGGTTTATGCCTTACAAATAAGCCTGCCTTACCGACAGATGGCACAATTCATCTGTATTGGTAGCCTTCCTTCTGTCTACTTACTCACATGTGGATTGACATCATATGTCTTACTCTTCTTATACCAGTCACCACTTCTTACTTACTGGTGACCTTGCTAAACCAGTTGACATCGATGAAAACTTAATGCTAATAATGCCAACACTAACCATGCATGCAATGACTTATTGAGTGTTTGTGTTTGAGATACAAATTCTAAATTTCACACATACATGATCATGTTCCTACAATTAGATATTTTAGAGGTTTTGGAAGCAAATATTATATTAGAAGAGATAAGGATATAGGAAATCTTTATGCAATATGTGATGAAGGAATCTTCTTGGGTTATTCCACTAAGAGAAAGGCCTATCGGTGTTACAACAAGAGATTGAGAAAGATAATAGAGAGTGAAAATGTGAAGGTAGATGAATATGTTGGAAAGAAAATCAGAGAATGCGGTTATGAGTTTGATGATGAAGATGTTATTCCAAAGCCTATACAGACTAATATTTGAAAGCAGAATGATCTGGTAGAGACAATTAATTTTGATATTGCTACTACCGATGAAGAAGTTCAAGAGCCTGAGAACTAGAACAATAAGAAGACTCTGAGGTAAGTAAGACTAAATCATTCAGAAAATCTGATTATTGATCATAAAAATAAAGATGTGATGACTAGAAGAAGGATTTTTGCTAAAGAGATATGTTTGATTTCCAAGATTGAACCTAAAGATGTTACAAAAGCATATAAAGACGAGAATCGGATAAAATCTATGGAGGAAGAGTTGAATCCTATTCATTAGAAAAACACTTGGGACCTTGTTTTGAGACTTAAAGACAAGAATGTAATTGGTACTAAATGGGTGTTTCAAAATAAACTAAATGAGGCCGGTGAAGTGGTTAGAAACAAAGAAATATTGGTGTGTAAAGGGTGTTCACAAATGGAAGGAATTTATTATGAGGAGAATTTTACTCCGGTAACTAGAATTGAAGCTATTAGATTAATGCTAGCATATGTTTCTTACAAGAATTTCAAGGTATATCAGATGGATTTGAAGTCATCATTTTTGAGTGGTGATTTAGAAGAGGAAGTCTACATTGAGTAACCATATGAATTTTCATTATCAGATGAAGGAGACATGGTATGCATATTGAAGAAATCACTTTATGGACTGAAGCAAGCCCCTACAGCTTGGTATGCTAGATTAGACAAGTATTTGTTGATGCTGGGATTTTGTAATGGTACTCTTGGTAGTAATTTATACTTTAAGGTTGATAATGATAACATTTTGATTGTTGAATTCTTTGTTGATGACAATATTTTTGGACATGATGACCTAAAGATGTAGTTTGTTGATGATATGCAAAAGAAATTTGAGATGTCTATGATTGGTAAGATGAAAATATTCTTAGGATTGCAGATTACTCAAATCGGTAAAGTTATTTTTATTTCCCAATCTAAGTATGTGAAGGAATTGTTAAAGAAGTTTTGGTTAGATGACTCTAAACCCATTGGAACTCTTATGGTGACTAGATGCAAGTTGTCTAAGAGTGATGAATCTCAAAAAGTTAATCAAACTTTGTATAGATCTATGGTTGGTGGATTGTTATACTTAACTCAGACTAGACCAGATATTATGCATGTTGTTTGTTTGTGCTAGATTTTAGGTTGATCCTAAAGAGACCCATGTTACTATTGTGAAGAGTATTTTCAAATACTTGAAGGGGACAATTGATTATGGTTTATGGTATCCAAAGAATGATGATTTCTTATTATGTTCTTATACTAATGGTATTTGGGTAGGTGACATTAATTCCTGGAAGAGCATTTATGATGGTGCATTCTTTCTAGGAAAGAAGTTGGTTTCGTGGTCCAGTAGGAAGCAAGATGTTGTATGTTTGTCTATTGTAGAAGCTTAATATATTGCTCCTCCTAGCAATTGTACTTAGGTAGTTTGGATGAAGCAAATGTTGAAGGATATTAGAGTTGTGTATGATAAGCCTATTAGTATATTGTGATAATTCAAGTGCTATCAATATTTTAAAGAATCTAGTGCTACATTCTAAAACAAAGCATGTATCAATCAAGTATCATTTCTTGAGGGAGAAAGTCAGTGATGATGAAGTCAGATTGGAGTATGTAACTACAAAGGATCAGATTGTAGGTATTTTCGCTAAGCCTTTTCCTACATATATATTTGTCTATTTGAGAGACAAGTTAGGGGTCTTTTCCCCTCCTAGTGAGAACTAGATGCATTGAGATGCATCAATTCGGTGGAATTTAGAGTCTTATCTTCCTATCCAGGTTGATGAGTTGGTGCTACTAGTCAGCTAGAGTAGTCAGTGAGTGGTTCAGATGTTCAGTTGTGAGTTTATCCTAAGTGGGAGAAATTATCCTTCTTAGAGGGAGAGATTATTTGGCTTGAGGAGAGTAGCATGATTTGCATTTTTTTTTGGCATTGTCATCAAAGGGAGAGATAAGCATGTGAAAAACCATCTTACCCTCGAAGATTTATGTGCATGATATTAGGAGGAGCTTGTTGGAGATTTTTATTCCTTTGCTTTAATTTTTTTTCACATTTATATGTTTCCATCAAATCCAAAAGGGGAGATTGTTGGATATTGTTGCTGCTAGGATATGTCATTGTCATTGATGTCAATATATTCTTGTGTTTTGGTATGTGCAGAGAGTTGTTTAGTGTTATGATGATTGCAGTAAGTTGATCTGGTTGGTTTACCTATTTTAGATGCTAAATGAACTAGAGATATTTGATTCTTTATTTATTTTATGATGCTACGTGGTAATTTGGTCAAGTTGTGGATTTCGGTATGGAGATTAGTTTGTTGTGCTCAATGGTTGGTAAAATCTAGTATTTGATTTGTTATGCTTTGGTATGATCATATCTTTGGTTGTAGATTTGAGTGAGTGTTTAAGATGTTCATGTGTATCTTCATTTCATATGGTTCGTGATTTGGTGCTCCACAACCTATCTCTCTTGTCCAAGTTGTTGTTGTTAAGTGTTCTTGTGTGTTACAATATTGATTGATGAAGATTTGATTAAGTGGTATTGGTGCAACTATTATAGATGCTTCTAATGATCTTGTTGGTGTTTCCAGATCATGTCCTATTTATTTTGGTGGTCATCATTGATCATGATGTGTGTTCTTGAAGATCTTATGGGTCCAGTGATATTCATCATGTTATGTGGTATTTTAGGTGGTCTAGCATGTTGTGATTGATCTTGGAGATATTTCTGGTGATGTTGTATGTTTGAGGATTTGATTTACTATGTCGTCTATGGTATTGTATTGGTCTAGTGGTTGATCTATGTATTGTGTGTTGTAATTTTATAATTAAGGGATGAGGTTTTGATTGACCTTGTAGTCAAGGTTGATTAATTATATAAATAGGTGTTATATTCAATGTAATTTGGGTGTCAATGTGGTGTCTACATTATCAGAGAGTCATGTATGAGCGAACAAATGAATTCTTCTCTCAGTGTGATGTATTAAGAAAAGATTATTGTAGGGAAGACAAATGAGCTTAACCAAAACTGTTATAACGTATTAGCAGATGTTATCTTTGCATTTCATTTAATCCACATTATAGTCTGAATATTAATGTAAGGTAGTGAACTTTCCCTGAGGGTTGGAGCCCTCTAGGTCATCTTATTTTGAGCAGTGAGCTCTAGGTAGTGTTCCTGAATGGATATGTATTCCCCATTGTAATATTTACACATACTACAACAAACTATCATCTTATTGTGGGTACGTTCCTACCGTGGTTTTCCCCTTAATCTTGTTCTTCACCATAAAATCTTGGTGTTATGTGTTGGCATATGCACACTCCAATGAGACATTGTATGTGATTGAAGGTTTTGTCATTGATGGCAACCTTACAATCCTATGGCACCGACAAGGCATTACACCGACAAGATAGTTCACTGGCATCAATAGATCACACTCTACACCGGCACTTAGACCACCGGCACCGGCACAAAGAAAGGAAGCATACCGGCACAGAGGCCGACAGGATTTTTGATATATTATATTTTTTTATTATTGTAAAACGTTTGTAAGCCGACTTGGGAAGTTTTAAAATGAATCTTATATATAAGAAAGATCATTGTAGACATTTTGTAAGTGAAGGAAGTGAAAATAAAAAGAAAATATTAGGCAGACCTATTATGTGAAATATAGGTTAAAGGTTTTATTTAAAGAATAGAGTAGAAACCGATACTGGATCAGGCATTATAGATGCTATTGTAAAGCAGTACAAGATATTGGATTTGTATAATCCACATTGTAAGTTAGTGAGACTTCTCTTTGAGCAATGAGCTCTAGGCAGTTGGCCTTCCTACATGTGCAGACCCCTTTTGTAAGGAATATTCTGTTATTGGCCAGTAAGTGAATATTGTGGGTCACAAATCCCACCGAGGTTATTCCCACACTGGGTTTCCTCGTTAAATCCTTGTGTCATGGTGTGTTTTTCATGTGGACTCTTTTAATTATGTTTATTGCTTTATTTCTTGCATACTGGTATACTGTTATAATATGTTCTACATGTTTTATGTTAAGAAATTCTAAATAGATACTGATTCACCCCCCCCTCTCAATATCTGTGGGAATCCTAACAATTGGTATCAGAGCTTGGTCCTCTATTTTTAGAAGCCTAACAACTTGAGGAAGATCTTGTCATTGATAAAGATGGAAAATCAGATGAAGCAACTTGAAGCAGGTCTCTCGGACTATGATACAGAGAAATTGAAAAATATCAAACTAGAAGATGATCTAAAAGTAGCTCTGGATATCATTCAAGCACTTCAAGAGAATCTTACTATTGCAAGAAACAAGAGAAGAGAACTTTGTGAAAAGATGCAAAATGAGAATGATGAAAAGGATTCACTTAATGATATGTTAAGCAAGCTGAAACTGAAGAACATAACAACAAAGAATGAGATGCAGGATATGACTATGAGATTTTGTAATGAAATTGAAGATAGGAAGAAGAATGAAGAAGAATTGACCAGAAGATAAGTGATGCAGCAAATGAGAACACAAGACTTAGCTATGAAAATGATTTATTGAAGACAGATCTGATGCACACTCAGAATGACTCCAATGAACTGATGAGGTAGAAAGAAGTCTTAGAAAGAGAACTAGAAACTGCAAATCAACATAAAGAAAAATTCAAGAAAAGCTCAGAGGAACTTGGTTACTTGCTAAAGAATCAGAAACCTAAAGGTGACACTCCTGGAATTGGCTTTGAAGTTGGTGAAAGCTCTGGTACTGCAAACACACAGGATCACAACAAATCGGTAAGGCAACCTAATGCTTATAAATTCAATGGAAAATGCTTTAACTGTAATAAGTATGGTCATAGAGAAAATGAATGTAGATCTAGAAATTATTAGAATATCAACACACCCACCGGTCAATGTTCAAAATGCAACAAAGTTGGTCACAACTCTGAAAATTGCAGAATGAATGTGAGATGTTATGTTTGTGGAAGATTTGGACATTTATCTAATCAATGCAGAACACAAATCAGCATAGGTTATGGGAAAGCTATTCAGAAGAATAATGTGACTTGTTATGCATGTAACAAGATTGGGCATATTGCAAAATTCTGTAGAAGTAAAGGATCACCCGCAAAAAACAAAAGTTCTAGCTTGAAATGTAAAGAAAAAATTGAAGAGGTTAAGCAAGAATTCTCAAAACAATGGATTAGAAAAGTTGATCTAAATGTTGGGAATACTCCTCCACCGGTAGAACCAATCAATGCTTCACCGGTAGGATAGAGTGATGCTCCACTGACAGGAAGTTCTTCATCAAATTGAAGAAATTTTCCTTGAGGGTTTGGCAATCTAATGACACGTGCTATTATTCCCTCGGTTAGAGATGAGAAGTTGGAAATTACTTCATTACCAGTAGACAATGTTAAGTGAATACTTAACCGACATGCATTAAATGTGGTAGATGGCCAATAAACACCATAAATTTGTGGTTTTGGCTCAATTTCATTTCACCGTGATTTCAAACATTTGTAGAGTGTGAAATTTACAAAGCTAAGGAATTCCAAGGAAAGAGGCGAAGCACTTCAAGCAATCAATCCATCCAAGACAGAAAAAGGTATTTATCATCCTGGCATCCACCTTTTCACTTGAATATATAGCAAACCCTACTATAGTTGAGGTTATAAAACACCCTAGGCCCATATTTCAACTAGTTTCCGAGGTAGCAAAGAAAGATGACAATGTAGGTGCTTTCTCTCAAATACCAAAAGGAGTTGTTTATGATGAGGACCCCAAAATTTGCATTCACTGTAACATAGAGGAATTGGGAGATGAAGAGATCAAAACTATGTATAAATCTGTCATATGTGATAATTCTAGAAATGTGAAACTGGAACATAAAATCATTGAAACCCTAGGATTTACTGAAATCCTTTGCATTCTTGAATTTCCCAAGGATGTGATTAGGATAGTCTTAAGCAGGGTACATGGTGAATTTTTTTGGTTAGATGCAATTCACAAAATCACCAAGGAAGTTGTGAAAACTGTCACAGGGTTACCATGCACCGATAAAAGGCTAGACAAAACCAAGATGGTCTCAAATGACCTAGTTACTAAGCTAACTGGTGCTACATCTGATAAAAGGTCCTGAAGAGTCAATGATATAACCAACACCAATGTAAGGTTTATCAGCATGATATTAGGGTATAAGGCAACTCATGCAAATAGACTCAACTCTATTTCAAGTTTATGCATTAAGAGTGCTTATGACATGATCACAGATAATGTAAAGATTGATATATGTGAGTGGTTGAAGGATGAGTTAATTGACAACCTAGGAAAGATTAAGAAAGATAAGAAAGGAACTTTTAGGTTTGGAAATCTGCTAGTATGTTTGATGCTACATATAACCAAACAGGTTCCTGGTATAGGCTACAAAGAACTTGGATTTGATATACCGGTAGGAAAACAATTGATAGAACTATTCAACAATATGGGAGAAGATAAGGAAAACAATATCCATGATTACTTTCAAGCACTTAAGGCCAAAATGAAGAAGAGAATCAGATTATCAAAAAATATTATTGATAAATATAAGGATGATATATGTTTTGTAATAAAAAAGGATGAGATCTGGATGGAAGCAGTCATCCCAAGAACAATCTAGGTAATAGAGATGGGCTATGAGACAGATGATCATATAATTGAGACTTATGCTTAAGCACTTCTAGAAGCTCCAAACGAACCAAAGGAAGAAGTATTTGGTAGTGCTGAGACCATAGAAAAACAAATACAATCTAAGAAGAGAGTGAAAAAAGTTGAGGTAGTTGTGAAAAGAGGCTCTAGATAGGCAAAAGCTATTAAAGAAGATGTATTAAAGTAAACCAGTATCACTGAGGATGAGCTAGGAACTCTATAGCCTGAGACTCACCTATCACCGGTAGGCACTTCTTCAGAGAGTGATATGCTTGCAGCTTTCAAAAGAGTTGTAAGGAAAAGAGATCCTTCACCGGCAACCACACCCTCACCTAGGAGGACAAGATAGAAACAACAAGTAGTGAGATCTTCGGTTAAAAAGACTACACCAAAGAAGAAACTGACACCCAAGAAGAAGAAGAGAACAAAACAAAATTTGGCTCCTCTTGACATACTATTGAATGAAATTACAGAGGAAGGGAAACTAAAGAATATAGAGAAATTGTATGACACTCTGACGGCAGATGAAAAAGAACATGTAGGAAACAGTGTTATATTGCATATGGATATGTATAAGAAATTTTTTATGGAAGTTGTAGATGAAGTACGAGATGAACTATTCAAAAGACTAGAAGCAAGGAGATAAGCTATTATAGAGCTTGATAAGAAAATCAAGATAGAAAAGCTACTTGTTGTGTACCCAGTGAACTCACCTAAAGAAATCGATGATTTAATTGTTGAAGCCAACCGGTCAGTATTCTCTACTGCACATTGCATTAATGGTTGGAAGAGTCAATGAGGTGACTGAAGAAACAAAAAATGGATGGGATATATTCCTAGTTGAAAAAGAAAAATAGGAAGAATACAGGAACCCCAAACCAATAAAGGTATATTAGAAAGAAAGAGACAAAGGAAAAGGAAAGGTTGGTGGACCTCCGAGTATCAAAGTAAAAGACAACTTACCCCCACCTCCTTTTACATCACCGGTAACAACAACTACAGAAGATTAATCGATAGTTGAAAGTATGGATGTAGAGGATGTCAATTCTAATCTTGAAGTCTTATATATAGTAGATTTTTGATACACAAAAGATCAACATTGTGGTAGATAAAGATACAATTGGTAAGACTGAAATGGCTAGTGAGCCACCGATAGCTGAGTAAACTAATCAAAAACAAGAGAAACCGACAGATGACAAAGAGCAATAGGCAGAAACTCAAACTGAGACAATGCAACAAACAGAGCAACAAGAAGAGCAAAAGGCTCCGAAACAGGTACAAGAATAGGTTCATGAGGAAATAGTGCAATCGGCAATTGGAGAAGTACACAAACCATTGCTTAAAGAAATGCAAACACAAACAGACCTACCAGAGGTCACAACAATCTTGGTTACTTCCTCCACCAGCGGAATTCAGAATGTTGGTTCCTCCTCAGCAAGCCACAAATCAACAAATGTAACTGAAGTACTTTTGGATTCAATAAAAAGGATAACAGATTGTAGTTCATAGGCTTATAAAGCCATAGACGACACAATCCCAATTTTGAAGGCAATTTCTCCTAACTGTAACATAAACAATAAAGATTCTTTAGGACAACTTGATACTTTGTGTAAATGCATCACTGAGAACGCAATGACTATTGAGAAAATAAAGGAAGAAACATTGAAGAATAAGGTAGAAATTGAAAAGCAGAAATTTTTTGAAGATCAGATAAAGAAGTGTACTAGAGAATTTGACACACTTCTATCGGAACTATGTAACTTGTTAAAGGAATACAAAACTTTGTACAAAGACACCTGCAAGACAAACTTTTTGATAGTAGACATAGATAAGAAAATAAGCAAGGTACAAGATGAAATCAATAAACTTGCTGATAATTTTGTTAACTCACCTGATACACTATCAGTTTTTGAGTAAAAGATAACAAATTTTGAGGAAGAGTTACTTAAGTTAGAAAGAGAAAAGGAGAGAATAGTGAATAAGGCAAAGCATCTGAGACTAAAACTAAGTCCAAGATTGGACTATCTAGCATCATTATGAAAGGAAATATCTGAGGCACTGATACAAGGACAGAAAACATCACCAGAGCATATGCAACACCTCACCAATACAATTATAAGAACAGAGACAACAATAAGAGATAGTAAGAAGTTTATGGAGAGTATAAACTTGATTTTGGCAGATCTATTTCAAATTGTAACTACCCAGTTACAAGGTTGAAACTACAAACTCTACTGACATCTTGACAACCTTTGTCATTGATGCCAAAGGGGGAGTAGTGGTATGAGAAAATGAAATATCACATGAATCATATGCTCAGGGGGAGCACACATTTTTGGTAACTTTATTGGACTTCACATTTTTGGATACACTTTTGAAATTTCTCATGAGTGTTGCCATCAATGCCAAAGGGGGAGATTGTTGGCATCTACACACTCGAATGAGACATTGTATGTGATTGAAGGTTTTGTCATTGATGACAACCTTACAATCCTATGGCATTGACAAGGCATTACACCGGCAAGATAGTTCACCGGCATCGATAGATCACACTCTACACCGGCACTCAAACCATTAGCACCAGAACAGAGAAAGGAAGCATACCGACACAGAGGCCGATAGGATTTCTGATATATTATATTTTGTTTATTATTGTAAAAACTTTGTAAGACGACTTGGCAAGTTGTAAAATAACTCTTATATATAAGAGAGATCATTGTAGACATTTTGTAAGTGAAGGAAGTCAAAAAAAGAAGAAGATATTAGGCAAACCTATTATGCGAAATATAGGTTAAAGGTTTTATGTAAAGAACATAGCAGCAACCGGTACTGGATCAGGCATTATAGATGCTAGTGTAAAGCAGTACAAGATATTGTATTTGTATAATCCACATTGTAAGTTAGTGAGACTTCTCTTTGAGTAGTGAGCTCTAGGCAGTTGGCCTTCTTGCATGTGTAGGCCCCTTTTGTAAGTAATATTCTCTTATTGGCCAGTAAGTGAATATTGTGGGTCACAAATCCCACTGAGGTTTTTTCGACACCGGGTTTCCTCGTTAAATCCTTGTGTCATGGTGTGTTTTTCATGTGGATGCTTTTAATTCTATTTATTGCTTTATTTCTTGCATACCGGTATACTGTTATAATGTGTTCTACATGTTTTAAGTTAAGAAATTCTAACTACCAGTTAGATACTGATTCACCCCCCCCTCTCAGCATCTGTGGGAATCCTAACATTATGTGTGTTGTTGCTATTGTGATTATCTTTATTATTGTTTTTGTTGATCAGATATGAGATTATGGTTAATTTGTTGTACAGGTACCTATTTAGGTGACCATCTTGACAGAGAAAGGATTGGTCCATGCTTGACCCTATGGGAATTATGAGTGTTGACATGGTTGGTAATAGATATTATATCCATGTTGTGTCCTAGCTCTTGCTTCGATAAATGACCAAAAAATTACAAATTTTTAAACCTCTCTTTGTCTATTTTCATAAATTACCTTAAATGTTTTGTAATATTTTTCCTACTAGTTTGCCTTGGTAGCTTCTTGATGTTTTTGAATTTATGATGTTGAGTAAAGAATATGCTTCAATCTTTTTTCTATATACTCCCCTTTGCAAATGAATTTTATTTTCTTTTGTCTTATTTTGCATGTTACTTGACCTCTTGATGGATCACATTTCACATTACAATTTTTTTTTTGTTACATATTACTTTGTAACTAAACACATTTGTTCTCTTTGATAAAAAATATTTTCACCAAATAAAACTACTTCTATTTCATAAAAAACATTTTCACTTATGAAAATATTTGAATTACTACACCTCACTGCCCTCTTGATCAAAGTTTATGATTTTTTTTTTACCTAGGTACAGAACTTCCATTCTGCTACATTTTCCCTTTACCACTAAAGCACTTTCTCCTATTTTCCCTTCACATGTAAATTCTCATGAAAACTTCCACCAAAGAGTGAAAGAAAACACTTCATTGTTTATTATTTTGTTTCCCTAATACCCACGTAAAGTCACTTTACCTTCACATAATTCTCACATAATTTATTAATGCCCTGATTGCAGATGTGAATTTAAAGTTCAAGTGTATGACAGTAGGAGGGAAAAGGATTAAGCTAATAATTTGGGACACGGGTTAGTAATTAATTACAACAATTTAATCACGGGGAAAATAGAGATATCAGAAATATCTTGGTACCTTTAGGCTAATTAGAATTAATTTTATAACATGTCAAGAAATTTTCATTTTAATCATTTGTGCTTTGCAAGTGGGGTTGGTTTCAACCATTTTAATATTATGAATAATGAAAGATAATTGCAAAAGATGTAAATACAATAAAAACTTTCCAAGGTAATTGTTTTTATTCATAATATTATATGGCATATTTCTATGACTATTCAAATAAATCCTATTTTAAGATTCCATCTAGTATATTGCATAGATATATATTAGAAGTTTCAGACATTGCTATTTTTTTTAATTCTTCTTTGAAATGGACAATAAGTAATACCAAGAGTAATTGTAGGATTTGAAATATGGATAAGCATTACCTAAATGTTTCAGTACCAATTAATCATGCAAAATTGTCGTATGGTGTTGGAAGTGAAGTCCAACGGACTCCTTCCATATTTTCCGCCAAAACTCTTGGCTCTTCATCTTCTATTTGTAAAGCTCTTTAAGAATTGTTTGAATATCATTTTATGAGTGGTATTCTGAAGCTGTTTGTAGCTGTGAATGTACAAACCAGATTTGGTTATTAATATATTGATTCCCCTTATTTAAGTGTGGATGTAGGCAATCTGCCAAACCACAATAAATTGTGTCTCATTTGTCTTTGTCTATGAATTCATTGTTCTTTTTCTTCTCTTCTAATTTGTTTCTAAATCCTAACAATTGGTATCAGAGCGAGGCTAGATCACGGTTAAGATTTTGGTGGTTGAAATTCTGGAATCATGGAAGAAACAAAGATAGAGAAGTTCTTTGGTCATAACTTCAGGTTATAGAAGGTTCAGATGGAGTCTTTGTTGATAAAGCAAGACATTTCACTTACGCTTGAAGAGAAAGAAAAGAAGCCAACTACGATGGCCAATGAAGAATGGGAAAAATTAGATAAGAAGGCAAGAGCGACAATTTTTCTCTCGCTATCCAACAATGTTCTCTTCAATGTCACGGATGAAGCAACAATGAAAAATTTATGGGATAGACTCACAACCATGTATGAAATGGCATCGGCTACCAATAAAATGTTTATCATGAAGCGAATATACAAGCTGAAGATGAAGGAAGGTTTCACTATGGCAAATCACATCAATGAATTTAACACATTGATTAGTCAAGCAACTTCGGTGGGGATGACACAAGATGATGAGAGCAAGGTTGTTCTTTTATTATTCTCTTTTTGGAGCAGTAGGGATGGTGTTGTAATAGTAGTTAGCACATTAATATCTAGTAAAAATAAGCTAGTTTTTAATGATGTTGCAGCTACTCTTCTTAGTGAGGATTTGAGAAGAAAGAATGAAGAACCTTCATCTGGTGAAGCTTTAATGGTGGTAAGCACCAAAAATAGAGGTAGGAGCCATAATAGAGGCAAAAATAATTATCATAGATGTTCGAAATCAGCAAGGAGATGGAAGTCTAGAAACAGAAATGGTGATTGTTGGTTTTGTAGCAAAGTTGGTCATCATGTAAAGAACGATTGTAGAAACTACAAAAGGACACAAGAGAAGGTTTGAGATAGAAAAGAAAATACAACATATGAGAAAGATGATAGTGTATTAATCCTTTCAACAACCTATAGTACTCCGGATTCATGGGTACTTAATTCTGGTACCTCCCATCATGCTACCTCATGTCTTGAAGCGTTCATTAACTACAAAGAAGGTCATTTTGGAAATATTTTCTTAGGAGACAACAAAGCTTGTGAAATTAAAAGCAAGGGAGATGTGTTGCTGCCATTAGAAGGTGGTAAAACATGGCTGCTCAAAGATGTTTGGCATGTCCCAAAATTGAAGCAGAATTTGATATCCGTTGGACAACTCTTTGATCAAGGTCTTAATGTGAATTTTCTTCTGGATACTTGGAAGGTAACTCATGGTACCATGCTTATTGAAAATGGCAATAAATTGGGTAGTCTCTATATATTTAAGACTAATGGTGAAGTAGGAGTTGCAATGGTTATTGAGGATAGCAAAGTGGATCTTTGGCACCAAAGGCTTGGGAATATTGGCAAGAAAGGGCTCCATGTTATGCACACAGGAAATCAGCTTCCGGGCCTCAAACTTGTTGACTTAGCCTTTTGTGAACATTTTTTTATGGCAAATAAAAATGAATCAGTTTTTGGAAAGGTAGGCATGATATGAAGACAACACCACTAGAGCTTATATACTTGGATGTTTTTGGGCCTACCAAGTTAACCTCCATTGGAGGATCTAACTATTTTGTCACCTTTCTTGATGATTATACAAGAAAAGTATGGATTTATATGCTCTCTAAGAAATCTGAAGTTTTTTGAAAATTTAAAATGTTTAAAGCTTTAGTTGAAAATCAGATTGGGCATAAGATTAAGTGTCTACAAACAGATAATGGTGGAGAATTTTGTTCACATAAATTTGATGATTTTTGTGTTGATAATGGGATTAGAAGAATTATGGTTGTTCCTTTCACTCCTCAAGAAAACAGTACAGTCGAGAGGATGAATAGGACAATCCTTGAAAAGGCAAGATGTATGCTATCAAATGTAGGTCTAGGCAAGGAATTTTGGGCAGAGTCTTGTAACATAGTAGTATACCTAATCAACTGAAGTCCCTCATCTAAATTATTTGGTATTATGGAAGAGGAATGGAAAGGGAAGAGGATTTCATACTCTCATCTTCACATGTTTGGATGTGAAGCCTTCTCGCATATACCCAAGGAGAAACAAACCAAACTCGATCCCAAGTCACATAAGTGTATTTTTGTTGGGTATGGCGAAGAGAAATTTTTGTTCCATGTTGTGGGATCTGGTTCACAGAAAAATTGTTTGTATCAGAGATGTAATTTTTCATGAGACTTCCTTCCCTGCACTGCAAGGTTCAAATAAATCAAATTAAGAGTATGTTTCAAGATTATTCTACATCTACAGGTGTTGTGCCTCATATCTCTCATCAAGTGGGAGTCCCTATGTCCTCCATGATGATTCAATTTAATTCTTAGACTAAGAATGATGAAGAGAGTGCTTACAAGGGCTACACTCCATTAAATTTTACAACAACAGACTGTGATCGAAATGAAATTACGCAATGTGAACTTGGGGGTATGCAAAATAGAGCATGTCTTCCCTCAGACTCACCACAGGTCATCACTCATGTTGTAGAAGATGTCATCAAACTGTGTATAACACTACCCACACGGGTGGAGGAACATCCACACGCTGAGCACATTGGCTCACATACTCATCGACACGATGGGGAATTTCATGGTGGTCTACATCTCAGTAAACACTGCTTGGACTAAAACACAGTGGGTGGCATGGTAAACAGTATTCATAGTGGCCTGCAACACAGTCAACACTGCTATAATTGTAGCCTTCACACCACGAATTTCCACAACCTTCATGTGATGTCCTCCGTGGGTTCACTGCATGAGTGTCCTCCTCTGTGGGCACACAACAGGGACATCATCCTCCCATGCAGACCGTGGAGGATGCTTCCATGGCTCAGTACTCCCATGACCTACCTTCTCATAGCATGGAAAAGAATCCACATGGCTTGGATGGACCTCATCCACCTTGTCTTATGCAAAATACAAAGGTTGATCGCTCTGTAGAAGGTAAAATCTACTGTGGGCATCAAACATTAAATGTAATCAATATTGTTTTAGATAAATATAGCACAAATGAAGCAAATGATTCCACTACTCCAACAGAGAGTCAATTGTGAAAATCTACCAGACATAGGCAACCTCCTGTAAAGTTCTCTGACTATGACTTATTATTTTTTGAAGAAGGTGAGCCTACTTTGTTAATATCTAATCAAACAAAGCATGCAACATATAAAGCAACTTGTAAAATTCCAGATTGCAATAATTGGCACGCTGCAATGTGTGAAGAAATGGACGTACAACTGAGAAATCAAACATGGGATTTGGTGCCATTTCTGCCTGACAGAAAGGCATTACATAATAAGTGGGTATATAAGTTGAAAGATGAAGCTGGTGGTCGGAAAATATTTTGAGAAAGACTAGTTGTCAAGGGACATGCTTAGTAGCAAGACCTAGATTTTAAAGAAATTTTTGCACCAGTAGTCAAAATGACTACCATTCGAGCAGTATTGGGATTGGTTGTAGCTTGGGATCTTGAGCTTGAACAACTGGATGTGAAGATGACATTTATCCATGGTGACCTTAATGAGGAATTGTTTATGCATTAGCTTGAAGGATTTATTAAAAAGGGTTAGGAACATATCTATTGCAGAATGAAATGGAGTTTGTATGGGCTTAAGAAAGCCCCACGCTAGTGGTATCTTAAATTTGACCAATTTATGATTGATCACAAGTTTACTCAATGTGAGTTTGATCCTTTTTATTTATTTTTAAAAGTTTCCCAATGGAAAATTTGTCATGTACGTCTCCTTTATGTGGATGATATGCTAGTGGTCGGCACAAGCATGAAGATTGTTAGTGAGCTTAAAACTCACTTAGATAATGAGTTTTCCATGAAAGATTTAGGGGCAGCAAATTAAATTCTTGGGATGACTATTTTTTCAGATAGGAAAAAGAGAGAACTTGAACTATATCAGAAAGACTACATTAGAAAAGTTTTGGACAGATTTGGTATGGCGGATGCCAAGTCTATATGCGTCCCTTTAGCCTCTCAATTTCAATTGTCTTCTCAATTGTGTCCAAAATCACAAGAAGATAAGGAGTTTATGAACAAAATTTCATACAAATCTGTAGTTGGAAGTCTTATATATGCCATGGTGTCTACTCATTTGGATATTGCTCATGTTGTAGTAGTGGCGAGCAGATTTATGGCTAATCTAGGCAAACAACATTGGGAGGTAGTCAAGTATATTTTGCGGTGTCTCAAGGGTACTTCAGACTTTTTCTTATGGTTTGGGAAGGAAAATGCACACTTGCAAGGGTTTACTGATTCTGATTTTGCTAGAGATTTAGATAAAAGGAAGTCTACTTTAGGATATGCTTTCACATTTGTTGGGCAGCGATTAGTTGGGCTTCTAAATTATAGCATATAGTTTCTCAATCAATTGCCGAGGCTGAATACATAGCTCTTTTTGAGGGAGCAAAGGAGATGGTATGGTTGCAACTCTTGTTCAGCGAGTTGGGTTCAAAGCAATCAGATTTTTCATTGTTTTGTGATAATAGCAGTGCCATCTTTATGACTAAGCATTAGTCATCTCAGCCTTGGTCAAAACATGTTGATGTTTGGAGTCATCATGTTCATCACATAGTCGAAGAAGGAAAGTTTCAAGTAGATAAAATTCACACCGAGGAGAGCCCAACTGATGTGCTCACTAAACCTGTTAAGTGGGAGAAGTTTGATTTCTGCCAAGCTTCTCTCAGCCTTTCCAATATCTGATAGAAAGACTGCGTGGGGGAATCTACTTGTTGTGGAAGTTTGTTGGCCTTCAGGTGGGAGATTGTTGGAAGTGAAGTCCAACGAACTCCTTCCATTTTTGCTGCCAAAACTCTTGGATCTTCATCTTCTATTTGTAAATCTCTTTAAGAGCTATTTGAATATCATTTTGTGAGTAGTATTCTGAAGCTTCTTGTAGCTGTGTATGTACAAAATAGATTTGGTTATTAATATATTGATTCCCCTTCTTTAAGTGTGGACATAGGCAATCTGCCAAACCACGATAAATTGTGTGTCGCATTTGTCTTTGTCTGTGAAGTCATTGTTTCATTTTTCCTCTTCTAATTCGTTTCTAAATCCTAACATATGGGAGATTCACATTGCCATGGCATTGTTTTGTCTAGTTTAAACCTCTCACAGTCTCTTCTACAACTTCTATGTGCTCTAATTTGACGAGGCATTCTATATAAGGGGTGTCTCCTCGGTGAGAATTATCATATTCTCTATCCAAATAGTGATGAGTGTAGTGAACATGCCTTTACCCCTGTTTCATATCCTTTTGACGGTCATATATAAAAATCTCTCTTACAATCGCCATCATTTAGCACTTATTATGCCTTGTACACCGATTTGGACACATATGACAATCTGTCTTTGAACTCCTACATTGGTCTTTAATGCAAAAAATGGCTGGACAAGCCTTGAATCCAAACAAACAAAATATGTTGTTGAAGCAATACTTCATTTGGTAGACTTCCAAATGAGATGGGAGGAGAGAAATAGGAAGATTTTAAATGATGGAACAAGGGACAAAAGATATGTGTGACAAACAAGCTAGAGCCAAGGAGGAGATTGTGTAACTATATAATTTGAATTGTGAAAAAAATGCACTTGTTTTATGTGGAAAATTTCAAAACATTTGTCGTTTTACGAGATGTTCAAATGATAGAAGATAAATGCATAAAAACAATAGATTTATGTGTGTCTTATAATCATAACAATTCTAATTAGCAACAAGACACTTTCATTTCAATATAAAATTTTAATTACATAAGAAAATTAGCAACAAGCCACTTTCACATCCATTTATTACTGTGCCACTACTAACGTCGATTAGAATCACTAATATTTGTACTGACTGGTTTTGTCTATAAATATACTCTTAACCCTAGACATTTCAATATTATTTTCTTCAAAACTATTTTATAAAATTATCGGTCTTCATGCTTATATTTTTTAAATCTTTTTATAAGCATCCTTTACTCCTTGATATTTTAAATTGAGACCACTTCTAAAATTGTAAGAAAACTTTAGAATCTATTAATATTGTGGGAGGTGGGAGGTGATATTGTCTTCTTCAGTATTTTGGTATCTAATACATAATTTAGCAGAGTTTTGAAGGGATTTTTGGGTCTTTCTATTGCTGGTCCAACTACTTTGTTTTGACTTGGTGATGCCCTTGCTGGGCTAAACCATACACGTCCACATTTGAAGGTGAGATTAAGGATTATTGGTTGCAAAATTAGTTGCAAATGGTTCCAAGTAGCTAAGCGAAACTTTCATGACACTTTTTTAGGTGTTTACTAGTTGGAATATTTTGCTAAGTGGTTTGTACAAGTTCCTACAGGCTTTACAATGTGTTATTTAGCAAGGCAAGAGTTTTTAGGGCCTATTCAGATTAGTTTGAAGGCTTTTTCCACCTCCTAAAGTGATGCCTAGTAACTTATTAACCATTTCAATATACTGTAGTATGGAAACTTATGGTTTGGTAAATATATTAGTTAATTCATCTAATATTCAGTGCTTGAGGTTATTTGTTAAGAATTGAAATCTTGAAGGTTTGCATTCTATTGTTATTTGAAGGTTATATGCTAGGGTATTGTGGTGTCTAAGTATCCTCTATTGTTTCAAACCCTTGGGAATTGAATGTTTAGAGTTTTGAAGGTGATTAACTTTGTTCCAAGATGTTTGCCTTGTTCCAATGCCTGTAAATGAGTTGGGTATTGCCTGAAAAATGTCTTCATAGCTGTGTTTGACCTTTTTCCTATCATTTGGAGGTTTCTAAACAAGTTGGGACTATATAAGATATTTTTCTCCATTAGTAGGGTGTTTGAAGTGAAGTTTGATGTTGATGACAAATATTTACCCTTGTTGTTGGAGAATGTATCAGAACATTTGCAAACATGTTCATTGGTTAGATCTACATATCATACCTAATCCTTTACAAAGAAGTATGTTTTTGATAAAGATAAATGGGTTTTGCAAGGACCTGAAACCTAAAGTTTTAGAAGAACCGGCCAACAGCTAACCTGACAAGAAACAAAAATAAAACAGGGGTATAACCTCGAGTAGAGACAAAAACAAAGGAAACAAAGAAAACAAGCCAAAAAAAAATAAAAATATCTCAGTTAAGAGAGCACCGGATCTTTATTCTTTTGAATGCAAATCCTATTGATTTCCTCGAGCTCCTCCATGATGAATCTAGAGGTACCTTTGTTATAGTTTCTAATCCTGGTTCTAGAACTGGGTCCAGTGGTTTTACTGTCACCATCGGCCATATCATCTCCACCAAGATCTTTAACTAGATCATTGTGGTAGGCTCTATAGTTAGCAACCATGCCATTTATCTTCTCAAGACCCTCGATGTTGTTGTTCATGGCTTCTTTACAAATATCAACCAGATTTTTGATATTTTTCTTAATCTCAGTCATGGATTGATCAACCTTATCAATCCTTTGCTCATGAGTGCACTTGATCACCTCGACATTCTAGGAGAGTTTTTGAGTCAAAATCATGAGTTTCTCCAACTTGTTGGGCTCAAGGGAGGCAGTGAAAATGTCAATTATTTCTTTGACCCCCAATTTGAGGGTGTCAATTTCACACTTGACCCACTTCCAACAGCTTTATTGGCTTCTGGTAGCTTCCATGACCAGTTTCATCAGACTACCAACATTCTAATTTCCACAGTTGTCTTCCTTGACCGTGGTCCCCTATTTTTCTTTCTGGACATTGATAGGGATGTCAAACTTAATCCCTTGGTTCGTAGTCTTCAGAATGAGATCTTTAGTCTCCATCTTTTTCTTCTTGGTGAGGGGCTCGACTTTGGAGATCAGTTTGTTGTTGGATTTATACTTGCTAGTCACCCATCTTGGGGGGGTTTTGTTGTCGAACTTCCCTGGAGTAACCATAGTCTCCCCTTCATCCACTGGTTCATATTCAAGGTCATCAACAGGAACTCCGCTATCATCCATGTCCATTTTGGAGTCAGAGACATCTTGGAAATACGTCTGCAGGCCAATCTCAGCAAGAGGGGCCACAATTTTGAGGGATTTAGTATGCTCCATGATAAGGACAATAAGTCCCTCATAGAGAACGGGGTTTTAAGGGTTCTCTAGATGCTTTTCTAGGCTATTTTCAAGGGAGGCGGCTAGGTAGAAGGGAACAGAGATGATTTTACCATGCCAAAAATGATTTAAAATAGCGAAGTGGTAGGAAAAGACACTTGCATACCTTCCATCAAGGGTGATATACCTCATTATAAAGTCAACCATGTCAGCCCAAGGGGCCATGAGTTCATTTTTGTTATAGCCTCCATCGGCCATCTTGGTGACTTTGGAGCACTCCTTCTCCTTTTCAAAGAAGTTGGACAAGTCCTCTTCCCCAATTTTCCTATCCTTGTAAAATCTTCTTCCATTCGTAGCCAGACCATTGATAGTAGCCACCAACATTTCATCAATATGGTAATCGACACCATAAGCCTTAAGACTCCCTTTTTTCCATCAGTTAACAAAGGCCTATGTAATCAGAGGAGAGGGGCCGTGAAGCCGGTCTAAGAAGGGGATGAGACCACCATCGATGATTTCTTGCTAGACATCTTTATTCTTCTTCCACTTCTCATAGGTGGAGGGCTCTTGTCTATTCTTATCCCCTCCCATTTTGCACCTGGTAGCCAAATAGTAGGAAATGGGGCTCACCAACCAATCGCTGAAAATGGGCCACACCCAAGGAAGTATGTTAAAGTTGACTAGATTTTGTTATTAGTGGTCCTCTCTGATGATTGGAAGAGTAACAATCCTTTCTCAAATCTTCTATCACTTAGATAACCGTCTTAGACCTAAACACAATGTTTGAATTGGGCATATTAGACCCATGTTGTTCATAATTGTCTCCAGAATTGGTTTGGTACAAAGATTTTAGAGCAATTTCTAGATCATTTTAGCTTCTTGGTTACTGTTGGTTGGGAGTTAAAAATGTTGGCCGAGTTAATCATGCTCTATTGCCTATGGTAGTGCATATTGGCATATTAGTAGAATTAAAACAGATGACTTATCATCCTTATTTAACGTAGTTTATGTTGAGATTCATATGTAAGCACCTTAATATAATGAATTATCGTTTCAGTACATGCTATCTTCTAGAAAACTTACAACAAAAGTAAAATGCTAATAAAAATGAATACCAGACTAGTGACTATAGTAAACTAGATGCATGTTCACGTTGTTGAATTCATTGAGCAAAATAAAAAATAAAAAATAAAAAAAAGACTAGGGTGGACATTACACTAAGCATCTCTGGCAATGAGGATAGGATTGGCATCCCTCTCCCTGATATATTTGGCACTCAACCTATTCCTATTTGGCATCCATCCTTCACATCAAATATTTGATTTTTTGAAGCACTTAATATATAAATTTTCCAGTGTCATTTCTTTACCAATCATGTTATAAATAATAAATGTGTGTGCAATGGATTGATGTGTATGTAACAATATAGAAACTATACCAAAATTTGGTGAGATTAATGCACTTAAAATATTTAAAAGCTGAACAACCGGCTGACTATTGTAGACACCTTAAATTGTCCTGTCTAATTAAATAATTTTTTTTATTTATTTAATTATTTTATCTTAATTCTTCTATTAATTAAATAAATCTTTATTTATTTAATTAATTCATTTATCCTCTTCTAGCCTTTTTTCTCATTTAAATAAATACATTTATTTATTTAAATTGTCCTTTTCCCTAAATTAAATAAATATTTGATTTATTTAATTGATCCCACTTCTTCTATTAATTAAATAAATATTTATTTATTTAACTAATTCATTAGCCCTTTCTACCCATGACACATGTCATTCATCTCTTAATTCCTACACTACCTCCCCTCTCATTATTTTCTTATTTCTTTTACCTATCCTCTAATCCTAGCCAACCATCTATCTTTTACACCTCTCAATCTTATCCCTCCATTTCTTATAGTGTCTTCTATATAAGATGATGCTTCTTTTATTATCAATCCCTTCCCAAGAATTCTAGCATTCGAACTTTCATATGCGATCAAGCCTACTTGCAACCACATTCTATTCTTTGTTGAGCTCTTGTGCACACATAAAATCTGAGAGAAAATATATCAAGCAAGATCAATGGAGATAGGAAGAATGGAGATCCAAACCCTATTGGACATGTGATGGTATAATCTTTGTGATTTTGTTGATTTACATTGTCTTAGGTAATCTTCACATGTTATGGTGGATCTTTGTCGTTGTTAGGCTAGGGGTTTGTGGTTGAATCTATTTTAGGCTTTCAATATTGTTGTTTCCATTATCCACTTTCACCATAAACAAATACAAAAGGATTTTTTCATTTTGGCTATTAAGAGCCACAATCTTAAATTTTACAACCATTATAGAATCCTTATGCTTTTGAATTCTTGTAGGATTTATTGTCATCTATTTTGATTCTAGAGTGTATTGATATTGCTTACCAAGAAGTTTCTCTTGCACGAACAGTAGGCATTGATTTAATATACAGATCTTGCACCAATCATTGAGCTCTATATAAGTTACATCTTAAGCACCCAATCAAGCATAAAAAGACTAAATTAAAAAGTCACAATAGTCAATTATAACAAATAAACTTTCAAGTTATTTTTGTTCAAGGCATTGACTGAAATATCTGTAATCTTGGCTTTGATCTATAACCAATGAACTATAAAATATAATCTTAATAAGATTTCTATTTTTTGTGAAAATGCTATTAAGTGTTCTCCCCACTTGCATGAACTATTGGATATTTGTTAACAATTAGTTTGATAATCACAATACAATATTGTTTCTAAATCCTAACTCTTAAGCTCTTCTATTTCAGCTTTAATCCTAATTTTTCACGCTCTTCTCTCAGAGTCTCAACCACATTGCTTAAATATGCTGCTCTAGCTACCACTTATTGAATACTTCTTTAGTCAATGACAATTACATGGCTGATTTATTTTTATGTTCTAGAGAAATGGTTGCTTATCCCAATTTGAAAGTATATCCTGCTCTTTTTTTTTATGTTGATCTATTTCTTACTGTTGCTTTTGAATCTGCCCTTGTGGTGCTGAGACTTTTGCTCCAAATTAAAGTGATGTCAACCCGTGCCTCTAAAACAGTCACATTAAAGTTTATTTCCTGCATCGACAACAATTATCTTTTTCTGATCTTTGTCCTCTAGCACTGCATTTAAATTGATTTCTTGTTTATCAGTTTATCAGTCTATTTGCAACTCATATTTATGAATATTTCGCAAAACATTTGATGTTATTTGCTTTTGCTGCTTCAAAGTCCAAACCCTTTGCTATGCTTTTAACATCTATTTGACGTGTTTCCCATAATGTGGCTCTATCTACCTTAGCAATTGGTCACAAGTATCGCTGGTCTGAATTTCTTATGTGCATTTCCTTTGGGAACCTAATTTTGCTTTACACTTGTCTACTGAACTATGTGCCTTGTACTTGCTCTTATTGGAGTATTTATATTTAAACATTTTCTTTCTTGTGATTACTGTGTTAGCTCCTATGGTTGACATTCATCTTCAAATATCATTTGATCACTTTGCATTTATACCATAAGTTATTTTAGCATAGTTTACTCCAAGTTTTATTTAGAATTAAAATGGGGCTGCCCACAAATATTATGCTCAACTCTTGATTTTTCATCTTTATCATTTTGTAGATGGTTTTTTTTTTTTTTATCGATGACACCTTTCATAATGCAAAATAGTCAAAGGGAGAGACTAATGGCAAAACTAAATCATTTTTTATGAGACTTGATTTTAAGAAACTTAATTAAAACAAATTGATTATTTTTTGTAAACACGATTGTTGAGGAGTTTCTTAGCAAATTATGGAGTGCCCGTGTCGATTGTTTTGTGGATAACAATCTTATAGAGTGTAGATGATAGTGTGCATGTTGGTATTCCTATAAGGCTTAATAGCCTAAATCCCTAGGCTCTCGGAGCTTCTTCCAATTAGAATTTGGTTAAGGTAGGTGAAGAGTGTTGTTTTCTCTGAGGGATTCACAAAAAATTAAGTTTTCAATTTCTTTAGTACCAATTTGAAGGTTTTTCACTAGTTATTCTTCTAACAACTTATTTTGGCAAGATATACATAAGGTACCACCACAATACATTCTAGCTGCATTTATCTTTGCTATTATGATAGCAAGGTTTTACTTCTTTGATCACATTGTAGTAGCTCAATTAGCTCAATAGAAAGAGTTCAATTTGAGAAATGTGTTAGCTTACCACTATAATTTACTTCTATTGGGCATAATGGTTTTACTTGACCTTTTTCTTGGCTTAAGTTTCAATCTCCACTTGTTCTTCTATATTTGCATCTTATATTGTGAGTAGATTTTTTTAATATATGAAAGATCCGAGTTTCTTGATTGCAGGTATTAATGTGTGGATTGGTTTGAATTCTTCTACCAAATGGTGTGTTTCCACAATCTCCAATACACACAACGTCTTGCAACTTTGAAAAGACAATTTTCTAATCTAATTCTCTCTTTTTTTCTATACCTTGTTTATAAATAGAGTCACTTTTGTTATCTCTAACTAAAATATTTTTTTGGTGTCTGCAACCAGCCTCTATCCTATATTTTACATTGTAGTCCTTCTTCTCATTGTTGTCCCTATAGAAATTTATTTTGGAGATGCTTGAAGCACTCTTGATTAAGTTATAAGTTTATTCTTGCTTCTGAAACTACCAAGTTGCCATCCGTTTAAACCATATTAGATACCTTGTTTTTCCACATTCAATAGTTGGCTTGTTCTAAATTTAAAAGATAATATTTGGGATATTTGGTTGCAAATAGTGTGCAAAAATCTGGTAACAAGTGCTAAGAAAATCTATTGAACAACAAGCTAGTTTGACATATACTTATGGAAATATGTAACAAGTTTTTCCACAAATAGAAATGAACAATACCCTCCCATTGACTTTGAGTCTAATTGCCTTAGCTATCAAAATTTTATATCACTATAATTCTTTACCAACTCTTCATTACTTACTCTTTAGTATTGGAATCTCTCATAAGTGTTTATATTTTGATTTCTCTTGTTTGAAAAATATGGGAGCATAATCTTGATATTGCAGACATATTGGAAGACATCAACAAGTATATCGATGATGTTGAAATGATGAATGAAATGACTACTAGGAGTTGTCAATTGAAACATTGGCATATATGATTTTGATTTTTTTGGAATTGATTTTTAGGTTTGGATGAACTGACTACTAGGAGTTGTGAATTGAAATATTGGCCTATATGATTTTGATTGTTTGGAATTGTTTTTCAAGTTTTCTTTATTGAATAATATGTCATAAATTACTTCCAAGATTCGAAAGAGTTGATTTTAGAATCTATTCTAAGTGTTTAATGAAATTTAGTTAGCAAGAGGATAGTTTGAATTTTCATATTGATGCTTTACACCTGTTTTGCAGTAAACAAGTTCATAGTGAGGATTAGAATTAGACTATGTAGGTGTCAATACACAAACACAAATGTATCATTCAATTTTTTTGTATATTCTCTTTGTGTTCCAAGAGCTAGTGAAAACTTTAGTGGCAAATATTTGGCAATTGACTATTTTTTAAAATTTGGGAATCAAGATTTAGCTAATAAGGTCAACTTTTGAGGTGACCCAAATTGCCACATTTTTACAGTTTTTTGTTTTAGTGTTATTTAAATTGTCTTTGAATTTATTTCTTTAATATTATTAAACTGAAAGATTCACCACAAAATTCGATACATGATTGGATCATATTCGCCAACATTTTAAATTTATTGTAGAAATCTAAATTAATTTGCCAATAATATATCATAATTATTAATTACTTTAGGACTATATCAACAATGTTTAGTTGCCACCATTGACATAAAGTATAATCTAAGAGGTAAATTGTAGCTACAAGCTGTAATGGCCTCAATGAAAATCAATCGTCTAAACGTACTTTTTGACTATGAGTATTTCAAATTGTTCGTACATTTGCCTTTGCTTTTCTATTAAAAACTATATTTTTAAATAAAAGGATTTGCAATAGTAATTAATGCACTCTTATTATTTTCCAAGATTCTCCAATATTTGCCATAAAAAATATTGATATAAAAAAATTTCGCCAATAAAATTAAATTTTTTCTTGAAAAGAAGGAAAAATTCTCTAATTAAAATAGTTATTATTTAAATATATATATATATATATATGCCAAGATTTAATAGAATTTTTTGAGACTGGGTTTCTTCAATTATCATTGATTGTAAGGTGTCTAAAAGACGGTTGTTTTATTTTCAAGGCAATGAAAAGTTGTTCAATATAGAAACACAAAAATACAAAATGAAAATGGTATTCTATCTAATGAGATAAAGACATATTTTTAAGACAATAATTGATAATCTTTAAGACTATACACAAGTTTTATTTTGTCTCAAATTAACACAATTCACTTTTGGATCCCTGGCTGGACTTAATTCAAGATAGAGAATCGAAGTTCTCACATGAATTTCCCATTTATAGGAGTGTTCAAGGAAGTTTTCTATCAAAACCGATGACACCATTTCTAACATAATATCCAATTTCCATCAGCAATTAAAATTCCTCTTCCAAACATAAACAAAACTGGATCTGCCATCCTGAATAACCAAACTTGAATCGAGGTTCTCACATGAATTTCCCATTTGTGTTTTCTCGATGTGGGAGTGTTGGAAGGAGTGTGAGATAATGAAGAGGTCACAATTTTTTTTCTGTGAAAATCGATGGTACCATTTCCAACATAAATTCCAAAACAAACATCGTATCATTATTCTATTTCCAATGTCCATCTCTTTTAATTTACATCGCCGATTAAAATTCCTATTTAAACACCTCAGACAAAACCAGACCTGCCAACCTGAATAGCCAAATAGTGTTGGTTATTTATGCTAGGCAAACCCAAACAAGAGGAGATTATTATTATTTCATATATTTGTCCTCCCTTTTCTTGAACAAAATGATGCAATGTCCCAATTCACTTATTTAAGCACAACACATTGTTATTCAATCACTCGCCAACCAAAAATGGGTGCAAATAAATTAGCACTCATGCAGTTTGCGAAGAAGTTTATAATACTATTAATTTTGGGGGCAATAGTTGAAGGGGTGAGAAGGGGTGAGTATAGATTGCTGTCAGCATTACCTTTAGTGTATCCAAGCTTCAAAAGATATTTGTACAATCTAGCATACCAAGCTCTAGGAGCTTGTTTTAAACCATATAAAGCTTTCCTTAACCTGCAAACCATGTCTTTGTTATCTGTCAAAGAAAATCCATCAAGTTGTTCAATATAAACTTCTTCTTCAAGATCTGCATTCAGAAATGCACATTTAACATCTATTTGATATACTTTATAGTTCTTGTGTGCTGCAAAAGCCAATAAAAGTCTGATTGCCTCAATTCTAGCTACCGGTGCAAAGGTTTTATTGTAATCAATTTCTTCTTTCTTTGAATATCCCTTACACACTAATCTTGTTTTGTTTCTGATTACCTTACCATCTTCATTAAGTTATTTTTGAAAACCCATTGAGTTCCAATTACACTTTTGTCTTTAGGCCGAGGAACTAATGACCAAGTGATATTCCTTTCAATTTGTTCCAATTTATCTTCCATAGCTTTAATCCAATATTTATCTTCACATGCCTCATTAATTGATGTAGGTTCAATTTGAGAAATAAGACATACCTCTTCATTTTCCAATCTTCCTCTAGTCATAACTCCTTGAAATTTGTTTCCAATTATCTAATCTTCAAAATGATTTAATCTTACATATCGCGGTGTTTTTACTTGTTTCTATTCTTCAGTGACTGTTGAATCCTTAGATGATGCCAGTGTAACTCGATCACCATTCTGTACCGGTGTATTCATAGTAGGTTCATTTGTGATTATCTCTATTGCCAGTTTAGAGTCTGTGTACCTTGAATTTCCTCTAAACTATTCATCAATTTTCACATTTGCACTCTCAACAATTTTATGCAATCTCTAGTTAAAACATCTATGTGCCTTTCTCTTAGATGAATAACCAAGAAATATTCTTTCATCACTTCTAGGATCAAATTTGCCAATATACTCATCTCTTCTAATATAGCATTTACTTCCAAATATTCTGAAATATTTAAGAGTAGGAGTATTACCAAACCATAGTTCATGAGGGGTCTTACCGGTTTCACCTCTGATGTGAACTTTGTTGAATGTATAAAATTTTGTATTGATAGCTTCTCTCCAGTATATATGAGGTAGATTTTCTTCTGATATCATACTTCTGGTTGTATCCAAGATAGTTATGTTTTTCCTTTCCACAACTCCATTCTGCTGGGGTGTCCGGGGTGCTAATAACTATCTTCTGATCCCATTCACTTCACAGAATGTATTAAATTCCTTAGATGTGAATTCACCTCCTTGATTTGATCTCAAACATTTGATTTTCTTGCCAGTTTCATTTTCTACCATCACCTTAAATAGTTTGAATTTCCCAAATGCTTCAGATTTTTCCCTGAGAAAAGTAACCCAACAAATTCTAGAATAGTCATCAATGATTAGCATAAAATACCTATCTCCTTCTATACTTCTATTTCTTTCTGGACCACATAAATCAGTATGAATTAAATCAAGAACATTGTTAGACTTCTTTGGAATACTCTTGAAATTTGCTCTAACTTGCTTTCCAAATTGACATTCCTTACATACCGGATTGTGAGGTTTAACAATCTTAGGTAAATCTCTTACTGCCTTAGTTGTAATGATTTTCACAATGCAATCAAAATTTACATGACAAAGTCTCTTATGCCATAACCAACTTTTATCAATATGTGCAATCAAACATGCTTTCTCATTGTTGTTCAAATGAAAGATATTACCTCTAGTCTAATTACCGGTGGCAATTTCCAAACTAGTTCTATTTAAGATTTTGCATTTACCATTCTTGAATTGTAAATGAAATCCTTTGACAACTAATTGAGTAACACTCAAAAGATTATGCTTCAAACCTTCAACATAGTAAACATTATCAGTATTGTGCTTACCATCAAAAGATATAGTGCCTTTTCCTTTGACCAAACAATCTTTATCATCTCCAGATTTTACTAAACCTCCATTGTATTCTTGAAAGGTTAAGAATATACTCTTATCACAAGTCATCTGATGCAAACATCCTGAATCAATAATCCATTCATCCTTATCTTCAAATTTAGCTGTCAGGACCTGCTCTACTGGTTGAACAGTAGGTGTCGGTTGATCTTCTGTTATAGCAACAAAAGCCTATCCATTGTCTACTGCATCCTCATTAGAATCATCAGTAACTCCTTCATCAGCATAATAACAAGATTTGTCTCTATTCTTCTTAAACTTGTATTTCTGATAATTAGGGTTAGGCTTATATATTCTTTTAGCTTCTTCTCTTAATCTTGCATGTCTATCAGGACATCTAGAAGCCAAATGACCAATCTTAGTATAGTTAAAACATTTAAAGGGTGCTTTACCTTCATACTTACTTCCAATTGGACCTTTAGGCATTTTTCTTGCAAATAGTCCTTCAAGTTCTTCATTTTGTCTCCTACTTTCTTCAAGTTCTCTTCCATAGAAGGCTTTCCAATCAAATTTCTTAGATGATGATGATGATGATGCAGATGATGATGTTGCAGATGATGATGCCTTGAAAGCTAGATCTGTCTTAATAGTAGTAACAACACCAAATTCCTCAAGTTCAAAAGCTAAGAGTTTTCCAACCAAGGTGTCTCTAGATATTGATGTATTAGGCATTGTTCTCAATTCATTTATGGCAGTAACTTTCATTTTATATGCCGGTGGAAAATCTCTTAAAACTTTAGAAACAATCTCATCTTCACTTAAGGTTCCTCCACAACATTGTATACCTAAAACAATTTCATTTACTCTTTCCATAAAAGAAGAAATTCTTTCATCTTCTTCCATTTTCATACTTTCATACCTGACCTGGAAGCATTCAAGTTTTGGAATTTTGACTATGGAATCTCCTTCATTCAATGTTTCTAGTTTGTCCCAAATAGCTTTAGCAGTAGATCTGTATGACAATCCCATGACTTGTTGATCTGACAATACGCTCAAAAGTGCTTCTCTTGCTTTGCAATCATTTTCCTCATCTTTAGCTAGGTTAGGTGGATTAGATTGACCTTGAGTAGGAGCAGTATAACCATTCTTTGTAACATCCCATATGTCATTTCCAATGCAATTCAAATGTGTCTTCATCCTGATCTTCCATATGCCATAGTTAGTTCCATCAAGTTTTGGACTGTCCTTCTTGAAATAGTTAGAAGATATTGGATCTCCTCAAGCTGTTAAATTTCTGCAAAAAGAGGACTAGGCTTTGATACCAATTGTTCAGTCTTGGAGATAACTAAGAGGGGGGGGTGAGTCAGTTGAACAATAAATTCAACCAAAATTAACTTAACCAAAACTTAATGCTTAATGTCGGTAAACAATTTTATCAATTATTTGCTGTACCGGTAAAGATTAATGCATGAAACAGAAAGACAACAACATCCACAACACATAACACAAATATTTGTATGTGGAAACCTTGTAAGGGGAAAAACCATGGTGGGAAGCCTTACCCACAATCAAATGATACTACTGCAAATAGTATGTGTATACAATATGGATTCTGCACATGCAGAAAGGCCAACTGCTTAGAGCTCACCGCTCAATCATAAAATGAGAGTCACATTAACTACAATTGGATGGTTAAATCCAATGATAATGTATTGCATAAAATAGCATCTTCATATGCTGGATTTAGTATCGGTTTAGTTCTGATTGCCTTCACAAAAACCTTCCTTCAACCTTCAAATGATGTCTATGTGTATAGCTCTGCTTATTTTCGCATATACCTTATTACAATTCTTTTTCCAATCGCATATAAATCTCACAAATGAGATCTTACATTTATATCATAACCTAAGACCAATTGAATAGGTCGTCTCACTAAAATATATTACAATAAAATCAATAAATAAATCAATATCTGACGCATGATGTCGGCTCAATGCATTTACAATAATAGTAAATCATCCCCACAACATGTCGTGCTGATCTGGAATAGATATGCTTGCCGGTGTATAACCTGGACCTATTTGCTAGTAACAACAAATATGCAAACCCAAATAAACCAATAGCCAAATTGCCAAAACCAAGTGATCAAATAATGCCTTCAACATAACCAAGTAGTCTTCAAGTCATTCGAAGTGCCAGTGAACAATATAATCTATCGGTGACTGTACATAAGTCTCTGACTTGCCAATGAACATAACCAAAGATCTCCAAGTGCTGATAAGTGTTGACAAGTGATGACAGGTGTTGACATCAATGACAAAACCATATCAACATAACCAAAATACCAACATTATCCACTTTCACCATAAACAACTACAAAATGATTTTTCCATTTTGGCTATTAAGAGCCATAATCCTAAAGTTTATAGGCATTATAGAATCCTTATGCCTTTGAAGTCTTGTAGGATTTATTGTCATCTACTTTGATTCTGGAGTGTATTGATATTTCTTACCAAGAGGTTTCTCTTACACAAACTGTAGGTGTTGCTTTAATATACAGATCTTGCACCAATCATTGAGCTCTATATAAGTTACATCTTAAACACCCAATCAATCATAAAAGGACTAAATTAAAAAGTCATAGTAGTCAATTATAACAAATAAACTTTCAAGTTATTTTTGTTCAAGGCATTGATTGAAATATTTGTAATTTGGGCTTTGATCTATAATAAATGAACTATAAAATATAATCTTAATAAGATTTCTATTTTTTGTGAAAATACTATTAAGTGTTCTCCCCACTCACATGAACTATTGGATGTTTGTTAACAATTAGTTTGATTATCACAATACAATATTGTTTCTAAATCCTAACTCTTAAGCTCTTCTATTTCAGCTTTAATCCTAATTTTTCAGGCTCTTCTCTCAGAGTCTCAACCACGTTGCTTAAACATGTTGCTCCAACTACCACTACTTATTGAATACTTCTTTAGTCAATGACAATTACATTGCTGATTTATTTTTATGTTCTAGATAAATGGTTTCTTATCCCAATTTGAAAGTATATCTTTATGTTTATATATATCCTGCTATTCTTTTTTATGTTGATCTATTTCTTACTGTTGCTTTTGAATCCCAAACATGCAATTGATATCTACCCTTGTGGTACTGAGACTTTTGCTCCAAATTAAAGTGATGTCAACATGTACCTCTAAAACGGTCACATTAAATTTTATTTGTTGCAAATGTCGTGTTGTTGCTAGTCCAGCTAGACTTGCATTGAGAACAATTATCTTTTTTTGATCTTTTAAACAAGATTGTGCATCATCTTTGTCCTCTGGCACTGCATTTAAATTGATTTCTTGTTTATCAGTTTGTGAGTGTTTGCAACTCATATTTATGAATATTATGCAAAACATTTGCTGTTATTTTTTTGTTGCTTCAAAGTCCAAACCCCTTACTATGCTTTTAACATCTATTTGACATGTTTCCCATAATGTGGCCCTATCTGGCTCAGGAATTGGTCACAAGTATCACTGGTCTAAATTTCTTATGCGCATTTCATTTGGGAACCTAATTTTTCTTTACACTTGTCTACTGAACTATGTGCCTTGTACTTGCTCTTGTTGGAGTATTTGCATTTAAATATTTTATTTCTTGTGATTACTATGTTAGATCATATGGTTGACATTCATCTTTAAATATCATTTGATCGCTTTTCATTTATACCATAAGTTATTTTAGCATAGTTTACTCCAAGTTGTATTTATAATTAAAATGGGGTTGCCCACAAATATTATGCTCAACCCTTGATTTTTCATCTTTATCATTTTGTAGAAGTTTTTTGTTTTTTTATCGATGACACCTTTCATAATGCGAAACAGTCAAAGGGAGAGAGTAATGGCAAAACTAAATCATTTTTTATGACACTTGATTTTAAGCAACTCAATTGAAAAAAATCAATTGTTTTTTCTAAACACGATTGTTGAGGAGTTTCTTAGCAAATTATGGAGTGCCCGTGTTGATTGTTTTGTGGATAACAATCTCATAGAGTGCAGATGATAGTGTGCAAGTTGGTATTCCTATAAGGCTTAATAGACCGAATCCCTAGGCTCTCGGTGCTTCTTCCAATTGGAATGTGGTTAAGGTAGGTGAAGATACCTATTTTCTTTGAGGAATTCACAAAACAACAAGTTTTAAATTTCTTTAGTATCAATTTTAGCCATCAATTTGAAGGTTTCTCACTAGTGATTCTTCTAACAACTTATTTTGGCAAGATATGCATAAGGTACCACCACAATACACTCTAGTTGCATTTATCTCCACTATTATGATAGCAGGGTTTTACTTCTTTGATCACATTGTAGTGGCTCAATTAGCTCAATAGAAAGAGTTCAATTTCAGAAATTTGTCTTACCATTATAATTTTCTTCTATTGGGCATCATGGTTTTACTAGACATTTTTCCTGGCTTAAGTTTCAATCTCCGCTTGTTCTTTTATATTTGTATCTTATATTGTGAGTAGATTTTTCTTAATATATGAAAGATCTGAGTTTCTTGATTACAGGTCTTAATGTGTGGATTGGTTTGAATTCCTGCGCCAAAATTTTTTATTTCCACAATCTCCAATACACACAGAGTCTTGCTACTCTAAAAATACAATTTTCTAATCTAATTCTCTCTTTTTTTCTAGACCTTGTTTATAAATACTCACTTTTTTTTATCTCTAACTAAAATATATTTTTGGTTTCCGCAACTAGCTTCTATCCTATATTTTACATTGTAGTACTTCTTCTCATTGTTGTGCTTATAGAAATTCATTTTGGAGATGCCTGAAGCACTATTGATTGAGTTTTAAGTTGGTTCTTGCATCTGACACTATCGAGTTCCCATCCCTTTAAACAATATTAGATACTTTAGTTTTCCATATTCAATAGTTGGCTTGTTCTAAATTTAAGAGCTAATATTTTGGATATTTGGTTGTAGATATTGTGCAAAAATTTGGTAACAAGTGCTAAGAAAAGCTATTGAACAACAAGCTACTTTGATAGATACTTATGCAAATATGCAACAAATATTTCCACCAATAGAAATGAACAATACCTTCCCATTGACTTTGAGTCTAATTGCCTTACCTGTCAAAATTTTATATCACTATAATTCTTTACCAACTCTTCATTACTTACTCTTTAGTATTGGAATCTCTCATAAGTGTTTATATTTTGATTTCTCTTCTTTGAAAAATATGGGAGCATAATCTTGATATTCCAGATATATTGGAAGACATCAACAGGTATATCGATGATGTTGAAATGATGGATGAAATGACTACTAGGAGTTGTGAATTGAAACATTGGCATATATGATTTTGATTTGTTTGGTATTGATTTTCAGGTTTGGATGAACTGACTACTAGGAGTTGTGAATTGAAACATTGGCCTATATGATTTTGATTTGTTTGGAATTATTTTTCAAGTTTTCTTTATTGAATAATATGTTATAAATTACTTCCAAGATTGGAAAGAGTTGATTTTAGAATCTATTCTAAGTGTTTAATGAAATTTAGTTAGCAAGAGGATAGTTTGAATTTGCAGATTGATTGTTTACACCTGTTTTGCAGTAAACAGGTTCACAGTGAGGATTAGAATCAGACTATGTAGGTGTCAATACACAAACACAAATAATCATTCAATTTTTTTGTATATTCTCTTTGTGTTGCTAGAGCTAGTGAAAACTTTAGTGGCTAATATTCACCAATTGGCTATTTTTTTAAATTTGGGAATCAAGATTTAGCTAATAAGTTCAACTTTTGAGGTGACCCGAATTGCCACATTTTTATAGATTTTTATTTTAGTGTTATTTAAATTGTCATTGAGTTTATTTCTTTAATATTTTTAAACAAAAAGATTCGCCACAAAATTTGATACATGATTGGATCGTATTCGCCAACATTTTAAATTTATTGTAGAAATCTAAATTAATTTGCCAATAATATATCATAATTATTAATTACTTTAGGACTATATCAACAATGTTTAGTTGCCACCATTGACTTAAAATATAATCTAATGAGGTAAATTGTAGCTACAAGCTGTAATGGCCTCAATGAAAATCAATCGTCTAAACGTACTTTTTGGCTCTCAATGAAAATCAATCGTCTAAACGTACTTTTTGGCTATGAGTATTACAAATTGTGCATACATTTGCCTTTACTTTTCTATAAAAAGCTATATTTTTAAATAAAAGGATTTGCAATAGTAATTAATGCACTCTTATTATTTTCTAAGATTTACCAATATTTGCTATCAAAAATATTGATATAAAAAAATTCGCCAATAAAATGAATTTTTTTCTTGAAAAGAAGGAAAAATTCACTAATTAAAATAATTATTATTTAAAAAAGAAAATATTCTCCAAAATTTTATAGAATTTTTTGAGAGCAGCTTTCTTAAATTATCATTGATTGTAAGGTGTCCAAAAGACAAGTTGTTCAATACAGAAACACAAAAATACAAAATGAAAATAGTATTCCATCTAATGAAATAAAGATAAATTTTTAATACAATAATTGACATTCTTTAAGACAATACACAAATTTTATTTTGTCTCAAATTAATGCAATTCACTTTTGGATCCCTGGCCGGACTTAATTCAGGATAGAGAATCGAAGTTCTCTCATGAATTTCCCATTTATTTCTCATTTATAGGAGTGTTAGCGGAAGTTTTCTGTCAAAACCGACGACACCGTTTCTGACATAAACTCCAAAACCAACATAATATCCAATGTCCATCTCTCTTAATTTCCATCACCAATTAAAATTCCTCGTCCAAACACAGACAAAACCAAACTTGAATCCCCCGATGTGGGAGTGTTGTAAGGAGTGTGAGATAATGAATTTCCCACATGAAGTTCTCACATGAATTTCCCATTTGTGTCCCCCCGATGTGGGAGGGTGAGATAATGAAGAGATCACAGAAGAGGTGAAAACCGATGATACCATTTCCGACATAAACTCCAAAACAAACACCTCTTTCCAATGTCCATCTCTTTTAATTTGCATCGCCGATTAAAATTCCTCTTTAAACACCTCAGACAAAACCAGACCTGCCAACCTGAATAACCGGACATAATATCCAACGTCCATCTCTCTTAATTTCCATCGCAAATTAAAATTCCTCTTCCAAACACAGACAAAACCGGACCTGCCAACCTGAATAGCCAAACAGTGCCGGTTATTTATGCTAAGCAGACGCAAACAAGAGGAGATTATGTCATATATTTGTCCTACCTTTTCTTGAACAAAACGTCGCAATGTCCCAATTCACTTATTTAAGCACAGCATACACTATCCCAATTCACTCGCCAACCAAAAATGGGTGCAAAGAAATTAGCAGTCATGCAGTTTGCGAAGATGTTTATAATACTATTAATGTTGGTGGTGATAGTTGAAGGGGTGAGAATAGCTGAAGAGCAGTGCGAGCATGACACCAAGTGTTATAGCCCCGATGACTGTCCTTCTGGCGAAGTTTGCTGCCCTTGGGAGATTTCACGCTGCCCTGATGGTGCAGGCAGTTGTGGAAAAAACTGTGCCTGACCACCATATCATATTTCCCGTAAAAATAAAAACGTCTTCAGATCTCTATCTTCATTGCTTATCAGTGGAGAGAGATTATATATTCGCAGATATAATAAACAAGTAGTATGTATTAGTCATTTGTCGGTTGAGGTGAGCATTGTTTGTATGTTTGGGATTTATCAGGGCAATCTTCCTAGTTAGTTAGATTGGAAGTCATATTTGCATTCTAAATAAGAACTGTCTTCATTGCTTGTCAATGGAGAGGGATTATATATAATCAAATATTTCGCAGCGACTATGTATTACACTCAGACATGGCTTTCGGATATTGCATAAATTTATGTATTCATTTCTGAGTTGAAGTGAATTTGTTGTAAATGCTTGCGATTTATCGAGGAAAACTTGTTTGGGAAATTCAACGAGTTTAAATTTTTTATCTCTAAAATATATTTTTATTGAATATGCAAATGTTAACAAATAATCTCTTACCCTAAATCCTTTAATAAAGATAGTTTGTCCGCAGGACGTTCGGTTGAAGGATGTGGAAATGTTTCTTCGCATAAATTGGTATAAACAGGTCGCATTAATCTTGAAAATAATCTATTGTGTCATAGTTCTAGGAAACCAAATGATCAGACTTCGGGTTCGGTCTCACTTTCGTCTTTACTGAAGACATTTTCTAATAACGGGGGTATAGTGATGGATGGTAATCCCCCAATAAATGGAGTAGATCGTCCATTGACTATAGATTGCCCTAAGATGCCAAATAATCACATAAAGGGTAAGGACGACGATTTGTCTTCATGCACTCATAAGGAGGTTTTGGATTCTTCAAAGAATGTGAATTTAAATAAAAATGCAGTGGTTGATATGGAATCTATTAAACAGGTACCTGCCATAGGTTTTCCTAATGATGCTTCTTTAGTTCCAGAGATTAAGAATTTGGTGTCTAATAATTCCCCTCTCCCCTTTGAATGTTGAAATTAATATGGCTAATAAATCTTCCTTAGGGAATAGTAATCCATCAGAGGTTGTCCCTGTTATTATACCTGATGAGAATCTGGTACAACAAGTAAATGATATTTTTAACAATCATGCACATCAGATGGACGAGGGTATTGCTGATAGAGTTGTTTGTTCAATTGAGAATGATTTGGGGGGTATAAAATCGACCCTTCCAATTTCTGCATCTGCTAATCCTTTTGCGGTTTTGGCTACAACAGAGTTGGGTTTTGAAGATAATCCAATTATCTTGGCTTCTCCAAAGTCATGCAAGAGTTTACCAATTGTCCAAACAACTCTGGTTTCTTCTGGGAGAGGTAGGCCCCCAAATAATCTTAAGACTCAAATGGAAATTGATGCTGGAATTCAAAAGACTTTGTCCCTTTCTCCTGCTGGTGGGCAAGGGAGGCATTCAATCTCTCTTTGTAGGCCTAAGAAAACATGCCTAACTCCTATAACCATAAAAAGAAAGAGGACTAAACGATCTGTGACTAGTCCTCCTGTGACAAGATCAAGGGCTGTGAAACGTAATTTGCAAGGTTCCTTTGGGGAAAGCAAAAATTCTCTGATTAATGGGAAGAGGGGAGCTTCAGCCTCCCCTCGAGGACAATGAGAATTATTTCTTGGAATGCCCCTAACAAGAGATGCTTAATTAAGTCCCAAATGGACTTAATTAAGTGTGATATTTTTATGTTGCAAGAAACAAAGTTTTCAAAGGAGTCTGCTGATTTGATTTTTTCAACTTGGAGAAGGTGGAATTTTCTTTCTTCTCCTACTTGTGGTGCTTTAGGAGGTTTGGCATTGCTTTGGAATAATTATAATATTGAGGTACAGTTAGTGGCAGCTGCTACAAATTGGATGTTGACTTTAGTTATAAGCAAAATTTTGAAGGTTAAATATTGACTTTTTATTATTTATGCTCCATCAGGAATTCAAGGAAAGAGTAAGTTATGAGGTGAATTAAAGAGGATTTCTTCTCCCTTAAGACATGGTTCCTTTATTATCCTCGGGGATTATTTAAATGCTATCATTGATTTAGATGAGAAAAGAGGAGGTGTTGTCCCTAATAAAAGGATTATGGATGACTTTGGGGATTTCATTTGTGATATGAGCCTTTTTTATTGTAAGTCTCATAATGGGGTTTTCACATGGACAAACATGAGAAGGGATTTTTCTTAGATTGCTAAGAGATTAGATCGGTTTTTGTTATCTGAGAATTGGATTGATTCAGATTTTGAATTCTTTTCCTCTATTCTATCGGTCTCGGGTTCTGATCATTTTCCAATTTCCCTTTCAGTTATTGAGGATAGGGCTTCTTTTAAGTCTCCATTTAAATTTGAGCCCTTGTGGTTTAGGGATTCTTCATTTTTGCCTCTGCTTATGAAATGGTGCAATTCTACTTCTTTTTGTTTTGGGTCCCGTATGTTTCAGATTGCTAAGAAGTTAAGTTATTTGAAATTGAATATTAGGGAATGGAATATCTCACATTTTAAGAACATTTTTCAAGAGAAAGAAAGGATTCAAGATATGATTGAGTGTCTTAATACTCATGTGCTTCAACATGGTATGGTGCCACAAGTTTTTGATGAATTGAAGTCACTAAAATTACAGCTTGAGGAGGTGTTAGCTAGAGAGGAAATATATTGGAGACAGAAATCTAGAGAGTTATGGCTTTCAGATGGTGATAGGAACACAATTTGTTTTTATTCTTCAACTAAGATTAAAAGATGTAAGAATAGGATATCTTGTATTCAGTGTCAGAATGGGAATTTATTGACAGAGCCAGAGGACATTGCTTCAGAGCTGGAGTGACCATGTATAACACTCAGACTTCATGGCTTTCGGATATTGCATAAATTTATGTATTCATTTATGCGTTGAAGTGAATTTGTTGTAAATGCTTGCGATTTATCAAGGAAAACTTGTTTGGGAAATTCAGCGAGTTTAAAATTTATCTCTCTAAAATATATTGTTATTGAATATGCAAATGTTAACAAATAATCTCTTACATTCATGAAGGTATAAGCAATTTTTTGTTGATTATAATATTTTTTATATAACAATTATTTGAAGAAAATATTAATAATGATTCTATATATATTTGATGGATTCTTTATAGAACTATTTTTAGAATAATTTTGTATGGTTTTAAATATTATATTTAACAAGTTTTTAATATTCAAAAATTAATTATATAATTACAAGTATTTATATAAAAAATTTAAAGTTAAGTTAACAAAGAAACATTACTTAATTATAAATATTAATTATTTTATCAATTAGATTAGTGTTAAAAAATATTTTGCAAGAACATATTCTTTGATTAAATGATTGAAATAAAGGAAATTGAATTCAAATTACTATAAATTAGTTGAAATTTATACATGATAAATACAACAAAATGGAAGGTTGAGATATTTATCATATTCAATGATTGATGTATTATTTGGATTTGATGTGTTTATGGTTGCATTATATTTTCCTTTGAATCATCAAATCTCTCCAAACTATTGTATCAATGAACTACATAAATTAAGTTCTCAATATGAATATTGTGATTTTTCTATCTTCAATAATAATTACTTCTAATTTTATAATTAATTCTTGAAAACACCAAGATCTAATAAAGATAAATCACATGCACAATAAGAACAAGATTATGAGCAAAAATCAACCAGGTAATAAGATGTAGAAGGAGAGTAGATATAGATAGAGTGATTGGGTCGAATTAGAAGTTGAACCCAACACTCAATGAGTGGTAATGAGTTGCTTCCCACTAAACTAGGATGAGGTATCAAAACTAAATCGACACCTCTCTAATAAACTCCTAAATGATCTTAACAACTTGGATGAACAAGTCTCAAGTAGATATGGATGACTAAGTACGCTTAAGTAATCCTAAGCATAAATAAATGAAATAAATACATTAACACCCCTCTTTTATCATAAACTAGGAGGAAAATAAGAAAAATGGGTCTTGACTACTAGGCTGGTGAGGTACCCATGTACAATGAAATCTCTCCTAATTGTAGAAAGATAGAAAACCTAGTGGGAAATAAACTATCCTCCAAAAAAGAGATAAGAAGAGAAGAAGCTTAGAAGGTCCCCCAAGGATGATGATGATGATGCTGATGTAGACTACATGCCAAGAAGAGCTCGTAGATGAATGAAATTTCTCTTTATGAAGGGTTTGGTGAAAATGTCAGCAACCTGCTCTAAAAACTAGAAAAAGACTAAGTCTATGATCTACCCATGAATAAGATCTTGAATGTAATGCATATGAATCTTTGTGTTTGTTTTGCTAATGTTGAACCATATTCCTAGATATCTGTATGGTGCTTGGGTTATCACAATAAATGATTGTAGGCTAGCTGAAATGTATACCAACCTTAAAAAGGATACCTTAAAGCCATATGGCCTCAATAGCTAAGTTAACAGCCCTTGAACTCTTCTCTGTGGATGATATAGCAATAGCATTTTGATTTTTGCTAGACTAACTAATAGGACCTAAACCAAATGAAAAAATGTATCCTGAAGTCAAGTTGTGATACTCTATATCACTTACCCAATTTGAATATGTAAACCAACCAAGTCAATAAATGAACCAACTCTGTAGTGAATCCCAAACACAAGAGTACCATAAAGATAACGAAGGATCCTTTTAGCTTCTTTTTAATGCAACTCGTAAGGTTCTTGTATAAATCTTGATACTATACTAACTACATATGAAATGTTTGTCCTAGTATAAGTCAAGTAACTAAAACTTGCAAAAGACTAAGTATATGATTTGCCCATTAATAAGCTCTTAAATGCAATGCATATGAATCTTTGTGTGTTTGTGCTGCTGATATTGAACTAGATTCCTACATATTTGTATAGTGCTCTAATTATCACAATAAATGACTATAAGTTGGCTGAAAGGTATACCAAACTTAGAAAGAATGCCTTGAAGCCATATGGCCTCAATAGCTAAGTTAACAGCCACCCTGAAATCTGCCTCTGTGGATAATATAGCAATAGCATTTTTTTTTTTTCCTAGACCCACTAATAGGACCTTAACCAAATGAAAAACTATATCCTGAAGTGGACTTGTGATACTCTATATCACCTACCCAATTTGAATATGTAAATAAACCAAATCAATAGATGAACCAAATTTGTGGTGAACCCCAAACACAAGAGTACTATGAAGATAATGAAGGACCCTCTTAGCTTCTTTTCAATGCATCTCATGAGGTTTTTGTATAAATATTGATACTATACTAATTGCATATGAAATGTTTGACTAGGTACAAGTCAAGTAAATAAGACTACCAACAAGTTGTCGATAAAAGTTAGCATCAATCAATGATGTAGTACCAGAAGTCTCAAGCTTGACTCAAAATAGATAGGGAGTTGGAGATGGTTTACAAGTACTCATGTGAAACCGAGCTATTAAATCAAGAGTATACACAGGTTGAGTAAGAGTAATCCTTGAAAATGACTATCAAATCTTAATACCAAGTATGTATTGCAATAAACTCAAGTCTATCATGGAAAATCTATTATGGAGTGATATCTTCACTATTACAATGGATGATGAAGTACTTCTAGTGATCAAAAGATCATCAACATATAGAACCTATTGGAATTAATGAACACTAAGAGGGGGGTAAATCAGTGTTTTGGTATTTGAAAATTTGTTAATCTGAATCTTTAACCACCAGATGCACAAGTAAGAAACTAAAATGTAGAAACACAAAGCAAACATGCACACAACGATAAAATTTTTTTTTTATGTGGAAACCCAGAAAAGGAAAAAACCATGGTGGAATTGAGTACCCATAATATTATTATACTATTTCTAGTAGTAGAAAAATATTATTGTTATCTTGTCATTCGTCCCTCATAACAAGAGTGAGTCGCCTTGCAAAACTTTTAGTTGAGTCTTTGTCTTGTTAAAAATTTGTTGGTTCAATCCCTAATCCTCCTATAAATCATTTCTAAATCCTTAGCATTACGTTTCAATAGTTGTTTGAACCTCATGAGCCCCTTGAACCCCTTGAACCATCTTGAACAAAGATCATGGTGTTCATTTAGGTACCACAGGTGCTAAGTTGTGTCTAAGACATTGGCTAACATTCATATCAAATGTTTTGCAGTAGCTCTATTTCACGATCGTGGATGATGTTTCATATACTCTTTCTCTAGACTGTGAACCATTTGAACCTAGTTCAAACAATTCAATGATGTTCAAAGTGTTTGACGAAATTCAAGGTTCAAGTTCTGCAAGTCTGATTTTATGACAGTCATATAGACCCACACACAGTAGCTCATGTCATTTTACTCAGGCATTATGTTTCAAATCACGCCGGTTAGAATGGAGAAAACTAGGTTTCTACTAACAAATCTAAAATTGAGAATGATCTAACGGTGCAAACAAAACTTATGGGCCCCGCACCGAGACATATTTTGACTGTCACAAATATTTTCAGTCCGCCCAGCATAATGAATATTTTTATTTTGGTTTAAAATATTCAAGTGCCACCTGTCCAAATATTTTTATAAACTTAAGAGAATTATATTTCTAATGTTTATAAATATTTTATGTTATAAAAAAGAGTAATGGGGAAAGTGAAAAGCATAAGTGAAAAGGTTTTTCAAGATTTGGTTATAAAACTGAATAATGATCTCATGTAGCTATTTATTGTGAAATAATTGAGGGAGGTAGGGTTCTTCTTATTTTATTTTTCTTCCAACAGCCTGTGGGTGAGGGAGAGTAGATTTTTATTTGTAAGGGAGGAGTTGAAGCTTTTCTAAGTAATGCTTTGTACATAAAATATCAATCTTTGAGTTGATTTTCAAACATGAATAGAATGCAGATGATATCTTAAATCTTTGTGTTGTTGATATTCTTCTCATGACTGTAGGTGGACTTTGAGCCTTTGCAGTTGTTTATTAATGTCTTTTCTATTATAATCAATTGTGTATGTAGATTTATTACAAGTCTGTGTGCTTGAAAGTAAGCCATATTGGAGCAATGACTTTCTCTGTTAGTTTTTAGTCCAAGTGCTATCCATAAGTGCAGAAAATTAAACTTTGATTTAATGGTCTTCATTTATATCTATTTTATAAGTCTTTGGCATTCATTTTCATGGCTATGGATGAATGTTATTTTCCTTTATTGCTTTCTGGTTAAAAGCATATCATCAATTTAATTCCTTGTAAATCTTCTAAGAGGGAGTTGTACCTCTCAATTCGGAGGAAGATTATCACTTCAATGATAATCTATCCAACTGTTAGTACTTTTTGTCCTTCATTCTGGGCATTTTGAGTTTATTTGTATAGTTATCTTCGAAGGACAAATCTGTTCACTAACAATTACATGAGGGGAATGGACATGCATTCAAGTGCACTTCCTATAGCTGACTTCTCAATTACAAAAGGGATACAATGCGAAGGAAGGCTCACTGCCCTATAGGCTAATACAAAATTATTACAATGAGTAATGAATTGAAGAAAATCATTTCACTATGCCAACTAACAATTCCCTTTAGGCATAAAGTGATCCGTTGTACTATTCTGATAAACTACTATGTTCTACTCTGCTACTGATTATCGAATCAACAAAAATCAAGGTGCGCACGTGAAACTACACTCAATCGCTCCCAAAATCATTTGTCATATCTTTTCCACACCCAAAAGACCTAACCAAGTCAATATTATATATCCGCACTAACAAAATTGATCTCCCATAGGTCAGCTTCACAAAATATCAGAATATGAAATGTGTGGCTTAAAGTTAGCTCAAATCTTGACAAAACCATATTTCAAATCCAAAACATATGATCACATGCTTCCCATAGGATATTCCATTTACCTCAAACTTACCAACAACCACTAGATCACCACAAGGAATCCTATACACACATTACACCATGAATAATAAAGATAACCACGTTTTACTGCTCTACTAGGTACCGAACCTTCTAACATGCATAAGAAACAATACCGAACGACAGTATTGCATGATAAGCTGCTTCTCATACTCAATCAACTTAACTCAGATGAATAGAAACAAAAACACATCAGAAGATATGACAAATTCTCACCAACAGTGTACACTTAATATCACCGATAGACTTATACCGAAACTTAATCAAGACATATGGATATCCCAAACTCCATACAAGATAAGATCAATAGGTTGAGTCGCCATCAATGACAACTCCTAAGAACTATCATGCACAAGACATCATCAATCTTCACCGAAGCATCACTAAAATAGTGTCATATGCCAACATAACTAATATCAAAACTGAATCATTCTGCTACAATAAATGCACAATAGAATATGAATTTCATTTAGTAAAACCTAAAAGGTATGATCTAGGAATCAATCTTGGTATAGCAAGCTCTAGGAGCTTGTTTCATGCAGGAGCTCCTATAGGTCCAAGGGGCCTATCGGGAGTTTGTCTTTCCTTTTCATTTTTTTTGTTCACTTGGAATGCAATAAGGTCTTGATGACCATTTTGAAACATTATGATGTCATATGAAGTCATTTTGTAGGCATTGATGCAAATTGCTTGAATGCAATCAATGAGGACCCCATTTGTCAAAGTTGGTCAATGCATCCCAGTTTGTGGTATGGGAGTGGAATTGGCATCATTCATGTATTGAAGTCCTATGTGGAATGTGTACACTATATTAGTGGGATTTAGAGTCATTTTGTATAAGGAGATAAAAGTTGTCAACTTTGTCAAAAGTTGCTAGTGCAACTTTTGTATTTTTAGGGGTTCATTATATCAACTAATCACTCCAATGGGTAACTGATTAAAAATATAGTTAGAAATGGTTGTGAGGAGTGTAAGAGGTATTATTATTTTTCTTGTAATAGTCATATTGTATGATCACAGTCAATGATCCTAGGGCACAAATTTGATATCAACGGAAAGAGGAGAGATTCAAATTTCATTTCCAACTGATTTGGGCATAATCCATTGAGTTTGGACAAAGTTAGAGGCATTTAAGTGTAAACTGATCTGAAACCCTATGTTTTGGGGTTTTCTCAAAGAATAATGCATAATTGACTATTCCATGAATAAATTGACTCAAGACTTGGTAGAATGGTAGATATGGTAGTGCGACAAATGGGTTTTAAATATTTTTTGCATAGGAACTTTCTGAGTGGATTTTTGAGCATTTGAGGGCTTAACATCCTCATATGTTAAGTTGGTTGGGCAAGGTTTGAGAAAGCATTTGGAATTTGGGTATATAAAAAAAAGACCTTAAAATATATGAAATCCTTTCATGTTTTATATACCCTTACATTCCAAGTTGGTTTTACAAATTGGTGGAGTGTGTAAGGGTTGTCTCTAGTGTATTTGGAGAGCCAATAGGGCTCTTAGAAGACTACAACAATCATTTTTTTAACACTTTGGTCCAAAACACACTACCCTAATTTTGAAATATGTTTAAGAATGTCAAAAAGGGTATCTGGAAGTGGTTTCATTTTATTCTTAGAGTTAGTGAATCCAAAGATATGGCCAAAAATACTTTTGAGCAAGGCTACTAGAATCTAGTCATCCTAGAAAGCCAATGGTGTGCAACCACTTAGATAGGTTTTTTTAAAGGTGGTATTGATTTCTTTTAGTACATTTTTGTGTCTTTAGTCATGTTGTCTAAGATAGGCACATTGTGAAACATTATCATAGGGTGGAAATCTTGGGTTGAGTATCCTAATGTGCAAACTGGATTTTGGGGCTTGAAACCATAACCCATGATTTTTTTTATAACCCCTTAGAGCCTCTGCATCAAAGTGGTATTGGAGCCAAAATATTTGATAAGTGCGAAGGAGAAGTTTGTGAATAATTTGAAGTGTGGTAGAGATTCCTCCTAAAGCTAGATCTATGATGGCCAGGAGGATGAAGGCCCTAGAAGATGAAATTGAAGCATGGAAATCTAGAGAAATAAGGAAATATAAGGGTGAAGAGAGTGAAAAGGATAAGGTAAGATCCCTCCTGCAAGACCTAAGGAAGAGGATATCCCTCCTAAAGAAAGAAGGTACATCAATGCTTTGAAATTAGTAGAAGAGGATCCCACTGATGGGAAAATGGAGCTTCTTATATATGGAGGCAATATGGATGCTGAGGAGTTGATAGAGTGGATTTATGCCTTGAATAATTACTCATGATCAATTATTTTGGTATTATGGATGTGTTGCATTAGTTTTTCATTGATGTCAACACTTATCCTTCTGGAGATCTATGGTTATGTTGAACCGACACATTGTTGTTCACCAGCAAGTTTAGTACCTTATGCACAGTCACCGGTATATGCTCACTGGCAGGTTATATTGTTCACTGGCATGAAGGATGACTTGTTATCATCTGGAGATCACTTGGTTATGTCAAAGACATGGTTTGGATACTTGGTTTTAGTATTTTGGTTATCGGTCTAATTGGGTGGACATATTTTTTGTTACCGACAAATTGGTCTAGGTTATGCACCGACACATGTTATCTATTCCAGATCAGCACGTGTCATCATGGAGATGATTTATTGACTTGATATTGTTGTAAATGTAAGAGGTATTATTATTTTTCTTGTAATAGTCATATTGTATGATCACAGTCAATGATCCTAGGGCACAAATTTGATATCAACGGAAAGAGGAGAGATTCAAATTTCATTTCCAACTGATTTGGGCATAATCCATTGAGTTTGGACAAAGTTAGAGGCATTTAAGTGTAAACTGATCTGAAACCCTATGTTTTGGGGTTTTCTCAAAGAATAATGCATAATTGACTATTCCATGAATAAATTGACTCAAGACTTGGTAGAATGGTAGATATGGTAGTGCGACAAATGGGTTTTAAATATTTTTTGCATAGGAACTTTCTGAGTGGATTTTTGAGCATTTGAGGGCTTAACATCCTCATATGTTAAGTTGGTTGGGCAAGGTTTGAGAAAGCATTTGGAATTTGGGTATATAAAAAAAAGACCTTAAAATATATGAAATCCTTTCATGTTTTATATACCCTTACATTCCAAGTTGGTTTTACAAATTGGTGGAGTGTGTAAGGGTTGTCTCTAGTGTATTTGGAGAGCCAATAGGGCTCTTAGAAGACTACAACAATCATTTTTTTAACACTTTGGTCCAAAACACACTACCCTAATTTTGAAATATGTTTAAGAATGTCAAAAAGGGTATCTGGAAGTGGTTTCATTTTATTCTTAGAGTTAGTGAATCCAAAGATATGGCCAAAAATACTTTTGAGCAAGGCTACTAGAATCTAGTCATCCTAGAAAGCCAATGGTGTGCAACCACTTAGATAGGTTTTTTTAAAGGTGGTATTGATTTCTTTTAGTACATTTTTGTGTCTTTAGTCATGTTGTCTAAGATAGGCACATTGTGAAACATTATCATAGGGTGGAAATCTTGGGTTGAGTATCCTAATGTGCAAACTGGATTTTGGGGCTTGAAACCATAACCCATGATTTTTTTTATAACCCCTTAGAGCCTCTGCATCAAAGTGGTATTGGAGCCAAAATATTTGATAAGTGCGAAGGAGAAGTTTGTGAATAATTTGAAGTGTGATAGAGATTCCTCCTAAAGCTAGATCTATGATGGCCAGGAGGATGAAGGCCCTAGAAGATGAAATTGAAGCATGGAAATCTAGAGAAATAAGGAAATATAAGGGTGAAGAGAGTGAAAAGGATAAGGTAAGATCCCTCCTGCAAGACCTAAGGAAGAGGATATCCCTCCTAAAGAAAGAAGGTACATCAATGCTTTGAAATTAGTAGAAGAGGATCCCATTGATGGGAAAATGGAGCTTCTTATATATGGAGGCAATATGGATGCTGAGGAGTTGATAGAGTGGATTTATGCCTTGAATAATTACTCATGATCAATTATTTTGGTATTTTGGATGTGTTGCATTAGTTTTTCATTGATGTCAACACTTATCCTTCTGGAGATCTATGGTTATGTTGAACCGACACATTGTTGTTCACCAGCAAGTTTAGTACCTTATGCACAGTCACCGGTATATGCTCACTGGCAGGTTATATTGTTCACTGGCATGAAGGATGACTTGTTATCATCTGGAGATCACTTGGTTATGTCAAAGACATGGTTTGGATACTTGGTTTTAGTATTTTGGTTATCGGTCTAATTGGGTGGACATATTTTTTGTTACCGACAAATTGGTCTAGGTTATGCACCGACACATGTTATCTATTCCAGATCAGCACGTGTCATCATGGAGATGATTTATTGACTCGATATTGTTGTAAATGTATTGAGCCAATATGATGCATCGCATCTTATCTAATTTTAATATTCTTAATGAGTCGACCTATACATTTGGTCTTAGGTTTTTGTATATATGCAAGATCTCATTTGTCAGATAAATGTAACATGTAATAGGTATATGGTATATGGTTTTGTAACATGGTATGCATGAATATTTAAGATCATATGAGAAGACCATAAAGAAGGTTTAAGGAAGGTTTGAAGGTGATTATTAGAGCTTAACCGGTACTGAATCTAGCATTGGAGATTCTACTTTGAGCAGTACATTATCATTGGATTTAACCATCCAATTGTAGTCATTGTGACTTCTACTTTGTGATTGAGCAGTGAGCTCTATGCGGTTGGCCTTTCTGCATGTGCAGACCCCATTTATGTACACATACTATCTATAGTAGTATCATCTGATTGTGGGTAAGGTTTACCATTGTGGTTTTTCCCCTTACAGGGTTTCCACACACAAATATCTATGTTATGGGTTGTGGATGTTTTTTCTCTTTCTGTTTCATGCATTAAGTTTCATCAGTATTAATATTAACTCCTAATCTATCAATCGACATTAAGTTTGGTTTATCAATATTATGCATCAAGTTTAATTAAGTTATATTTGGGTTGAAATTAATAGACAACTGATTTACCCCCCCCCCCCCCCCCCCTCCTGTCTTAGTTTCCTCCCGAGTCCTAAGAAATTCATGGGATGGGATGATGAACAAACTAAAAGAAAAATTTCTACCTGCTGATTATGAGGTTCAAGTATTCAAAAGGATGCAAAACTTGAAACAAAAAGACATGGATGTGGCTTCCTACACTTAGGAGTTTCATAAAATCAACATGAGGTTTTGATATGTGGAGAATGAAAGATAAAAGGTGGATAGATACCTTAATGGATTAAGGTTCAATATCCAAGATGAAATCAACCTCCTTGTCCCCAAGGCCATGTTGGCATTATGAATGAATTGATTATGTGTTACATTGATGTTTTGTCATTGATGACAACACTAGTTGTTAACGGCAGACATATTTACACTGGCTGGTACGAATGGTTACCGACAGACACGTTACCGGTATATGATCTAGTGTTATTGACAAAAGAGATTATCTGATTGGCACTTCCGAGATGATTGGATCAATGAAGTAAATTGGATTTCATGTGTTATATTCTCCATGAGAACGTTGTGGTTAGTTGGTATTAGGTTGGTAATTGTATGCTATCATACACTTTAGTAAACCCTTACCGACACTGGTTTAAGGATTTACCAACAGAGCTTTCATTGATTAATTATGATAGGACACATAAGTGGTGTTGGTGTAGCTTATTCTTGTTGTTAAAGATGTTCATTGATCATGTTTCAATTGCTTTAAGATGTTGCCTTGGCATGGTGGACCCAAAATAGGTCCGGTATGTTGGTAAATGCACACTCTAATGAGAAATTGTAGGTGATTGAAGGTATTGTCATTGATGGAAACCTTACAATCCTATGGCACTAGTAGACACCGACACCAGCACCAGCAAAGATGTTTACCAGCACCCTAGCCGATAAGATTTTTATTTATTGTATTTCATATTTAATTGTAAAATAATTTTGTAAACTGACAAGGCGTATTGTAATAAGGCTCATATATAAGTATGAGATCTTGTAGAACATTTGTAACAAGGGAAATATGCGAGATGGATAATATGTGCAACTATTAAGGCAGATTGTGGAATAAGGTTTATGATTATTGCAAGAGCTTAAGCGTGTACTGAACCTGGCATAGCAGATGCTGAACTGTAGTAGTACATGACATTGGATTTACATAATCCACTTTTGTAAGTCAGTGAGACTTCCCTTTTTGTATTTAAGTAGTGAGCTTTAGGCAGTTGGCCTTCCTACATGTGCAGGCCCCTATTGTATCAGTAATATTCACTTATTGGCCAGTGAGCAAATATTGTGGGTCACAGATCCCACAGAGGCTTTTCCCAAACCGGATTTCCTCATTAAAAATATTGCGTTATGGTGTGCTTGCTATGTTGTGTTTATTGTTCATATTTACTGCATTAATTCTGGTTTGCCGGTACACTGTTTTGGCATGCAATTCATTTAATAAGTTTAGAAAATCCATAAACTGGTTAGATATTGATTCACCCCCCCCCCCCTCTCAGTATCTTTGGGAATCCTAACACAATACCTACCTAGGTTATGGACTAGTATCATGCTAGCGTGTACTCTACACCTTACATGGATGTTTTGAGATGGTTTATGGATTTTCTATTATTGTTTTTATCTTAAGCTGACATGGCATATCATTGTAAAAATAAATTATGTAATGATCTTATTGTAATATCTTTAGGTGCCCGACCTAATTGGTTTAGGCCTTAGGGTTTGTATAAATTAGAGGTAAAACTCTTTGTAAAGTATCATGGTTATAGGAAAGGTCATGGTCAAGGAATGTAATGTGTGAACATTGTAATATCACTCAAGCTCAGGAGTTGATCGATCATTGGTGATCAGATTGGATTCAGACGAGGATTTATTCCTCTAGTATTGAGCTCAACTTTGACTGTAATCAGGAATGGTAGACGCCTATTGGATTGTTGTCCATTTATCTTGAGAAGGTTGTACCCTCTTTGTAGTCAATGAGACTCTTTTGTAATAAGCAGTACGCTCTATGAAGTGTGCCTGCAAGTGCAGGCCCCTCATTGTAACACATACTTTTTGCAGAAGTATCATTTGATTGTGGGTAGATTTCCCATCATGGTTTTTCCCTTTCTAGGTTTCCCACCTACAAATCATGGTTTTATGTGGTATGGTTGCTTTACATTGATTATCTGGTTAATTGCTAAGTTGTATTGTTTACTGATATATGTTTCTACCGGCATCTATTTTTTCTTTACTGGTACTTGATGTTGGCATTTTGGATATGTTAATATGGTTTTGTCATTGATATCAACACTTGTCATCACTTGTCAAAATCACTAGTATTTGGTTCACTGGCAGATTATATTGTTCACTAGCACTTGGAATGACTTGGAGACTACTTGGTTATGTTGAAGACATTATTCGATCACTTGGTTTTGGTAATTTGGTTAATTATTTATTCGGGTTTGCATATTTGCTGTTACCCGCAAATAAGTCTAGGATAAGCATCGGCAGGTATATCTATTCCAGATTAGCACGACATGTTATTGCGATGATTTATTATTATTCTAAATGCATTGAGTTGACATCATGCATCAGATATTGATTTACTTGTAATTAATTTTATTGTAATATCTTTTAGTGAGTCGACCTATTTAATTGGTCTTAGGTTATGGTATAAATTTAAGATCTCATTTGTGAGATTAATAGGTGAATGCAAAAAGGATTGCAATAAGGTATATGCGAAAAATGAGCAGAGCTATACACGTAGACATCATTTGAAGGTTGAAGGAAGGATCTTGTGGAGGCAATCATAACTAAACTAAATCCAGCATATGAAGATGCTATTTTATTATAGTACATTATCATTGGATTTAACCATCCAATTGTAGTCAGTGTGACTCTCATTTTGTGATTGAGCAGTGAGCTCTAGGCAGCTGGCCTTTCTAGATGTGTAGAATCCATATTGTACACACATACTATCTATAGTAGTATCATTTGATTTTGGGTAAGGATTCCCACCGTGGTTTTTCCCCTTACAGGGTTTCCATGTACAAATAATTGTGTTATGTGTTGTGGATGTTATTTTCTTTCTATTTCATGCATTAATCTTTATCAGTACTACAATTAACTATTAAGACTGTCTATCAGCATAAAGTTTGGTTTACCGATATTAAGCATTAAGTTTTGGTTAAGTTAATTTTGTTTGAATTTATTGCACAACTGATTCACCCCCCCTCTCAATTGTCTCCAAGACCTAACAATTGGTATCAGAGCCTAGTCCTCTTTTTGCAAAAGTTTAACAACTTGAGGAGATCCAATGTCTTCTAACTATTTCAGGAAGGACAGTCTAAAACTTGATGGAAATAACTATGGCATATGGAAGATCGGGAGGGAGACAAATTTGAATTGCATTGAAAAGGACATATGGGATGTTACAAAGAATGGCTATACTGCTCCTACTCAAGGTCAACCTAATCCACCTAACTTGGCTAAAGATGAGGAAAATGATTGCAAGCAAGAGAAGTACTTTTGAGCACATTGTCAGATCAACAAGTCATGGGATTGTCAAATAGATCTACTACTAAAGCTATTTTGGACAAATTGGAAACATTGAATGAAGGAGGTTCCATAGTCAAAATTGCAAAACTAGAATGCTTCCAGGTCAGGTATGAAAGTCTAAAAATGGAAGAAGATGAAAGAATTTTTGCTCTTATGGAAAGAGTAAATGAAATTGTTTTGGGTATACAGTGTTGTGGAAGAACCTTAAGTGAACATGAGATTGTTTCTAAAGTTTTAAGAGCTTTTCCATAGGCATATAAAATGCAAGTTACTGCTACAAATGAATTAAGAACAATGCCTAATGCATCAGTATCTAGAGACACTTTGGTTGGAAAACTTTCAACTTTTGAGCTTGAGGAATTTGGTCTTGTTACTACTATCAAGATAGATCTAGCTTTTAAGGCATCATCATCAACTACAACATCATCATCATCACATGATAAATTTGATTGGAAAGCCTTCTATGAAAGAGAACTCAAAGAAAGCAGGAGAGAAAATGAAGAACTTGAAGAACTTGAAGCACTATTTGCAAGGAAAATGCCTAAAGGTCTAATTGGAAGTAAGTATGAAGGTAAAGCACCCTTTAAATGTTTTAACTGTAATAAGATTGGTCATATGGCTTCTAGATGTCCTGATAGACATGCAAGATTAAGAGAAGAAGCTAAAAGAACATATAAGCCTAACCCTGACTATCAAAAAAACAAGTTTAGGAAGAATAGAGACAAATCTTGCTATTATGCTGATGAAGGAGTTACTGATGATTCTGATGAGGATCCGGCAGACAATTGATGGGCTTTTGTTGCTATAATAGAAGAGCAACTGACACCTACTATTTAACTAGTATAGCCACTAATACATTCGAAACTAATTTCCGACGCCAATTGTTGCAATTGCGACAAATTTTCATCGGAGTGCTGACAAAAGTAGCCATTGAAAACTCATCGTCGGATTTGTCGATGATGCCCCTGACTGTTGAAAATGCGATATTTCCATGGAATCTGCCGATAGTGGGCATGATCGCTCTTCCGGTCAAAAAATTCGTCGGACATGCAGCATCCCTGTCAGATGCTTCAGTAGATTGCATCACAAAGTCAATGGCAATTTGGAGCTTCACACCGACGGTGATGTTGTTTGTCTGACGCTTGTATCATTAGTCCATTCAGAGGCATCAATGACTATCCGACTATGAAGTGCTATCGCATGTACAACATCCTCATAGGATGTTTGTGTAGTTTGAGTCAAACGTGCGACGACTCCAAAACCTTTTCACCGATGAGAATTGTAATAACCCACTCTACATAACCTAAGAATTTTTTACTATTATTTTTTATTTACTAATTTAGTCATTTGAGTTTGATTTAATCGCATATTTTGCGCATCTATCCATTTGGATTATGTATTCATCCATCCGGGTTGAGCATGTAACCATATGGGTTAGGCATTTGTCCATACAGGACAAGTTCTTTCATCTATCCAATACAGGATAGGCATCTACCCATACGGGGTAGGCATCTATCCAACTTGGGATAGGAGGTGCTCTGGCAAGAGACTTAGACTTATCAGGACCATTCGGGTCCCGAGTCACTCACTAAGTACTACACTCCTCTAATAGGAGTGCACCGAGGTCATCATCCTTAGGAGAAATCAAAATAACATAATGCAAGCTTGAATTCCACCTCGGAATTTGCCTTAAAGCCTCGGGAAGTCAAGCGAATCCATACGAGATTCCTTCCGAGTATGCATTGAATTACTTTTTCCTTTACTTTTCCATATCTTTCAATTAGGAGGCTTTGTAATCCATCTATTATACCAAATCCTAGACTCCATCCCAAACGCCTAAGTACTAGGAACAACTTCATCCCTAGACTGCCTACATACCTTTTTCGGCATGGGATCAAGGCATAAAGTATGTAGTTCTATTTTCTAATCGATGGTTTAATGTAAACTATTTTGGTGGGTATGCAACCCTTTCTAAGGTCAATGTCCCAGACAGTTTCTCTACGGTTGCTACCCACGATGGTAGCTTTAAGAAAAGGCTCAAGGTGACCTATTGCTTGTGGCCTAAAACATCTAGGTCCTAATGCCTATCATAAGCATCACCCTTGACCCAATTTTCAATTGCCAATAATTATTCGAGATTAAGCCAAGTTTATAAAAGCATTTCACTCAATCAACCTTAAAGGGGTTTACTAAGGTTTAACTAGCGAATGTAAATTCATTCAAAGATTATCTTTTTAGATTATCGATCCAAGGGGGATTACCTGCCCCTTGGACTTTAACTTCCAAGTGTCCCTTATTACTCCCCGATGATTTATAGTGACGATGCCATAGACGTCATTGATGCAGCTTTATTAGGCATTAAGTGCAGTAGTTCAATGCGACAACTTTACCCGTAAGCGTGACCCAGAGGCACCATAGATACCAAACACTGCTAAGGTTTTGGTTTCAACTCCACTTATTTAGTTATCCAACTAGAAATGAACCATAAGTTCATGAAAGCTTGAATAAAATTTTACTTAACAATTAAAAAACTATTACATGGAAAATAAATTATTGCTTGACATTGAAAATAAGATATAATCGAAACGAACATTTGTCAAGAATGAAAAATAAATAAATCAACTACCTTGGAGTAACATTCTCGTGTAAAGAACTATGATAAAAAAATTCTAATTCTTGAGCTAAATACATGAAAATTCCAATTTCTTGAAAGCTAGGATACTTGTAGGAAATAACTTACAAAATGATTTGAATCACTAACTATTACACTTTAAATAAGCACTTAATACATGAAAGATATTGAATTGCTTGCAAGAAGGTTACCAACCAATTTAGTGCCTACTTTCTTGAAGGGAACGGATCTTTATAACCCCATTACCCATGTTTGAAATATGAGGTTAGGAGAGAGACAGATTTCTTGCTAATTAACCAGTAAGAATAAGGCTCCTAATTAATATCAATCGATCTACCTTTAATCAACCGTTATTAATATCAAATTTTTTTAGTTAACCAATATGAACATTGTCAAATAATCCCAATCAATTCACTTTTAATTAACCAATGAAAATAATTCCAATCAATCCATTTTAATTAACCAATATAAAAAAATTTCCTAAGTAATTCCAATTAATCAATATTCCAATTAACCAATATACAAAAAGTTCCTAAATAATTCCAATTAACCAAAATACAAAAAGTTCCTAAATAGTTATAATATTTGTCTAGTTCTTTTGAGCCAATGCCAAAACCTTTGCAACATTATAAGGAGGTAACTAACTAACCCTCCCACTTGAAGAAATTTAACCCTTGGTTATTTAATAACTTTATCAATCTCAAATTCTTAGATGGGAGCTAAGGTTCCCTCCTAGGTCTTCCTCAATTAAAATTATTGTTTAATCTTCTAAGTGATCATGGAAAGGGATTCTCAAAACCCATATTAAGGAAAGAATCCAACAATAGGAAATCATAACTCATTCATCTTCGAAGCTAAGTTTCATTAGATATTTACAACGAAAGATGAAAACCTAATTTGAGGTCCGCAAACTAAGACAAGTCTCATGGTAGAATGATTTTAGATTTGATAATATAAATGATACAACAATATAGATTATACCATGCAGATTCTATGAAGCTTTATTATGAGGTTCACCCCTACATTAAATGAAATTTCCCCCCCTTTTACTAATCTTATCTTTCCTTAAGGTTAGAAAATAAATTTGACCATTATTAGGTTTGACTATACTAAATACCTTGTTTATTTTGCATCTTGGAATCTAATAAAGAGCAATCCAATATTCAACCTACTATTACTAAGAGATTTATATTAAAAATGAGGACTATGGTAACTTCAATTATGCAACTTGCATGATAATCATAAATATGTATTTGGTATGATGACAATAAATATGTAACTTGCATGACATTAAATTTGTCTTTTTCTAATTTTACCCCCTTTTAAAATATATTGATACTTAGGTAAGAAAGGTAATATCAATCTAAATTCATGAAATTAATGAATCATCCAATTAAATAAATCTACTTAGTTAAAATTCATTATGAAGAATTTAAATTGTTTATTCCTATCTAAGTTTTCCAATCACTTGACAAATGATTTCCCATTTATCTAATCTAGATTCAATTGTTGGGACCTATTTCCAATTTTAATCCCCCTTAGAATTTACAAATAGTGTTACAACAAAATTTGATAAAATAACAATCATTTTCTATGTATGCATTTTCATATTATTAAAATTAATAATTACAACAAATTATTAAAATTAGTGTTAACATAATCTTACTATATTAATATTATTAATAAATTATTATATTTTTATTTTATTTAAAAGCTATTAATACCTAATCTTACGTTGATTAAGTTTTATTCATGGAAATAATAACTACTAATTTATTTATTAGTGGTTAAATAAAATAAAAATATAGATAATAGTTGTATGATGAAATTTCAGAGTTACAGAGAACGATTTTCTAGAGGCATCAACAGATTTCACATATTCCTGAGATGCATTTTTTTGAAAAGTTTTATTTATAGAGAATGATTTTCAGGAGGCATCAACAGATTTCACACATTCCTGAGATGTATTTTCTTTTTTTTGAAAAGGTTTATTTATGGAGAATGATTTTCCAGAGACGTTGATATAAAACAATAATTTAATAAAGGGTTTATTTAAGAGAATTATTTTCTAGAAATATTGATATATAACAATAATTTAAGAAACAGATTTCTCAGAAAGGAAAATTTCAGAGAAAACACTTTACACAAGGCACCAATAATTTGTTGAATAGATTATTGAGAGAGAGTAGTTTTATTTCATTCTTACAGAGAATATCAAATACATTTGAAAATTTCCTTTCCTACAATCACAGAGAAGTAGAGTACTCACAGAGGAAAAATAAGGGAACAAAAAGAAATACACACAACTGATCAAACCCTCATTCAAAGAGAAATAAGCTTCTGGTGCACAACTTTATAATCACAGAGAGGTAGAAACAAAAATTCACTATTAAGGAAGAAGAATTTTATTTGATTGATCAAACCCACCAGTGAGTGAATAAACACAAGAAAACAAGATTCATGCACAGGTAATTAATCTCTATTCACAGAGAAGAATTAATTCTTGGGAAAAAATAACTAAATAGGAAAAAGAGGATTTTTGCACAAATCTAGACTTAAATAGAAAACAAAGAAAAAGCAAGATCTCTTTCCTTCTTTTTCCCTAAAGAAAACTAATTAAATAAATAGATATCCTTACATGCATTTTTAAGGAGAAAAGGTTTACTTTCTTTTTTTTCTTTTTGTTTTTGAAACAACAAATACATATATATATATATATATTCTTTTTTTGAATTAATAGAATTTCCTTTATTATTTTTTTCTAATTAACTAAGATGGTAGATATTTTATATGAAATAAATTCTAAGAGAGAAAATAAACTATTTCTTACAAAATACAAAGTTCACGTATGTCAATTAAAAGAATGTGAAGAGAGGAGAACCTAGATACTCGAAGCTCGATGTAGAATCCCCTCCAAATTCTTCAAGCTAGCCTCCCTTGATCCTTCCTAGCAACTTTGTGAAATTTCTTGAAAACAACTACTTAACAGTTCTACAATGAAATGAGACTCAAAGAAAAACCTACTACTTTCAATAACTTGAGAAAATTTCTTTCTTCAAAATAACCAACCCCCTCTTTTCAAAAACTTCCATACATTATATAGAAAAGATCCCTCGATTCCACTATCAAGAGAATTAATTGAAAGAAATGATTCTTTTCCATTATTGGATCCATGCAAAATTGATTAATATCTTAGTGGGGGGAGTTACATGCAAGGAAATTAAAGAATGCAGATTCCTCTAGAAGCTTCTAATTTCTCCTACAACATATGCTAAATAACATATTGAGAAAATAAATAATTAATTTATTACAAAAATGATTGTTGTCATAGTGGGGGTTACATTTGACCATGCATTTAAAATTCAAATTTGAATTCTCCTCCATTTTATCAAAAATAAATTTTATAACTCCTTTGTCATAAAAAGAACTATGAATAGAATTATTCTTGTCATAGAATAATTTATAACTCCTATGTCATATATTTGCTAAATATAATATTTATTCCTTGATATTTTGAATTTGAAAATTGCTTTTCTAGAATCTTCTTATTTCTCCTACACCATGTGCTCAATTAGAATATTGAGGAAATAAATAATTTCCAAGTAAATTATGACCTCACGAGTTTGTCACCACTATTTAATTCTTCTTTTTATTTAAAACTTCAACCTCATTTCAATTTATATTTTCTTTCTAACATTACTCATAAAATTAATATAATAATAGTAATAATAATAATAATAATAATAATAATTGGCCTTCATGCTCTGATTAATTTCTGTTTTGTTTCATCTGCTATTCCTCTCCCTGCGGTCCCTATACAAGCTCTTGTTCCTCGTGATGCTTGACCTACTCCACTAGTGGAAAGCTCGAGTAATTGGTGTATGGCTAACTGATTACATGTTTGTTTCAAGTATCTCTTAATCTTTTTTGGAAGGCTGTCTATGGGATGGTGGAATTAGAAGCCACATTGCACTATGGTGTAGATTTTTGGGCAGTTCTCATTGGCTCAAATTTTTGGAGTTGGATATAATTGGTCTATTTTAGTTTTCGTTCCCCTTTGGTTCAAATTTATGGGCTCCTTGGTGTCTCTGCATGATCTTCTTGAGGAGATAATTTTAATGATATCCACATTTTGTAACCTGTTGCTACTCCCCAATTGATAACAGCTGATGGGCTCCTAGATCTTCTTGAGGAAACTTTTTTGGAGTTCAGCTCTTCATTTTGTAACCAACTGAGTATATAATCAGTTGAGGTTCTTTGTAGATGGATATGTCCTATGGCACCTCTATATATAGGTCAATTGTATGGGTGGGTGGGATTTAAGATTAGCTGGATCCAGCTATTTTGTAAGGGTAGTTTAGTTCTTTATTTAAGGCGACAATCGAAGGTTTTCTTGTGGGTTCTTTCCTGTTGGTATGACTTTTAAACCCGTTGTAAATATTTCTAAAATTAATAAAAAAGTTTAGTGGCTTGGCCACTTTTATTAAAAAAAAAAAATAATAATAATAATAATAATAATAATAGCAAGTCATATCAAGTTCCAAAAATAGGGTTATGACAAGAACGTTGTATGTCTGCCGATTTCATCTTCGGTGGAAAGCTTGGTATTCGTCGTAATTCCAACGATGATAATATTTTTATCAAAAAAAATATATTATTATCTAATCATTGATATGTACAACGAATGATATTCTATCCCCACCACCTACAAGTAGGGGGCATAGGTTTGAGGCTAATATGAGGCGCACTGGTTTCAAGCTAATATGATCAGGCGCACCATGGTTGAGATGGTCCAACTCCCTAGTCTCACTCTAGGACAAAGCTCATGCCATATCTAAATGAAAGACATCTCAAATACATCGTTAGTGGAAAGCTACAAAATGCCATTTTCATACATAAGCAAGACATACACAATTGGGCACAATCACCAAGAGAATGGTAAAAAGTGTGTTTGAGATCATTGTCCTAATTATGGTGTGGTCACCAAGAGATCACCGTAAATTTGTCAACCTTTCCTTCATTTAAACCAAGTAAACCTTTGTAACAAAATTGTCCTAAGTGTGTTTAAATGAAGGAAAGGTTGACAAATTTCTCCATGTAGTTTATATATGACTCTAGAATTAGTCAGTTGTTTAAAACAACTCATAACCATTGTAACAAAATTCACACTAATAATATATTTCCTAACAGTTTTTATCCATGAATGATATTTGGGTTTATAATCTCGAATTTAGTACATGCAATATCATTAGAACTCAAACATCAATAAACTTGTTTCAAATCAAAAACACTGTGTTCTGAATTGCAAGCAAACTATTTAATGTAATGCCTGTTGTTTGTATTTTGGAAAAAGGGGTTGGCTGCAGAATTTTGCAGAGCATACTATTTGAGTAATTTACATGTCAAGTGTTTGTTATAATTTCTGAAAACTAAATCACAAAAAAGTGAAAAAAAAATTGGTTAGCAAATCAGGGGTGCACTTTACATCCTTGTTGTTATCCAATTCTCTTACTTTAGCATTGTTTCTTTCTTTAGATTTGGGGTCTAGAGCTCCTCCCTAAGCATATATTGTTGGTTTTGTCTCCCCTCCTTTGGCTAGAGAGTTTCTTGCTATCTCTGGTAGTTTCCCCTCAGAGTTCAACTTCTCTATTGGTCGGACTACTATTTTCCCTACCTTCTTCTCCAAGTGGTCCTCCTCTTGTTTCCAAGATTTTTCCTTTTCCTTCTACTCAATGGCCCTTGGTTGTGCCTTCATGCCCTCTTAATGTCTTCACTAGGTTCTTGTTTCCTTCAAATGACCGCTTCTCTATGTTATGCAATATCCATCTTGGATCTTGCAACATCAAATTCTGGCATGGTTGATGTTGATGCGAATGATTGGACAATTTTTTTTTATCACATTTTTTCTTTGAGTAAGAAGATCCTTCTCAAGTAGTTTGGTGTTGTCAAAAGATAAATAAGTTGTCAAGGAAGGTGAGGGCTAAAAAGAATCTTTAGATGATTAATGTTTCTGACTGTGTTGGTTATTGTTTATGTGGTTTTTCATTGATTTTCTTCAGTTATTCTTCACCAATAGCCTATTTATAACAACTTTATCTCTTTGGAAGTGGGTCCTCTCTACAACCTACAACCAATCTATCAAAAGAAAATACATATTGGAACATGCCATCACAAAAATATGTTATTTTTATATGTAAAACTAGAATGTTCAAATTTTCTTGAAAATAATCAAATTGAAATTCTCATCTTTGTCTTACAAGTATTAAAGTTCTTACCTAGCAGGATGCTCCTCACAAGGATGATTATATCCTGTCCAGACTGGCTCGCCCTGGAAAAGCCTCAGGATCTGTGATAAAAGTCAAAGAAACAATAATAATATCCTCTAGTTCATATAAGAAATGATTTATAGTGAATGTCCTTGAGATAAAAGAGCATTTACATTAATGTAGTTGTTTGTGTCAAGGGTAAATCGATGATAGATTCCTCCTGGGAGGATAATCATATCCCCCTTCTTAACCCATATTCGTATCCATCAATCCTCTTTATCCCTTACATAAAAGGAGCCTATAACAAAAGAAACATAAAAGTCAAGAATAAGTATATGTCATTGACAACTCCTATTTTATGAATTATTTCAAATTTGTCTTTGCTAGAGTCATCTTGCTAATAGGCTATTGCTATATACTAAGAATTAAATTGCTAAAATTCCATGACTTCGACCATAAAGACACATAGACTGGGTTCAATTAATGTATACGAGAATTAAAGGACAATGGAAACTTTTCCATTGTCTGTAATAGATAGCAAGAAAGAAAGACTGTTATCTATGTAACATCTATTTGACAATTTTGGATTCATAACTTTACGTATAAACATATACAACCATGGTATATTGCAAAATGACATAAAAAATCCATTTCATGTAATCAATAATTTTGTACAAAGGGGAGGATGCTAATCATGTCACCCTAAATATTCACAAATAGGTATTGAAGGAATACTAACAATAAATATGATAAAATAATGCTTGGTTTAGAGGATATAGCTAATTCACCCTTCAATTTAAAAGAAATATCAGGTAAAATTTAGTACTTATTTTAAGTTGATCACATTATGAAGTAGCACATTAATCAATACTACAACACTGCCACTGGAAAAAGGCAACAATCTATCAAAAAGAAATAGTGATAAATGATAGGGATATAAACTGTGCTGAAATGGTTTTGTAATATTTAGCTCTTTTAATATAAATCCAACTTTTATTTAGCAAAAAAATATATTGATGAATAAAATGGTTAAAAAAATAGAGTTTTTTCTGTATATTGAACATGGAAGTTTCAATGATGGTGTTTTGAGATGGATAATTGGAATCCCACTACTTTCCCTAGATTGTTTTAACCAAAATTTTGGACATGATTCCATTTAGTTTGCACTCCATGGTTCATAGGTTATTAGGATTAATGGTTATGGTTCCATGGTGTTTGGATCCAAGCAAAACAAGTTCAATGAATCAATAAATGTAGTTTACTTGATACAAATTGTTTGTATATAGATATGGTATACGACATACATGGTGCATGGCAGATCACAAGTTCTTTGATGATTGATTGACAAGAAATGGTAGATCTACTAACAAATTTTTCTTGTTCTTAATGGTCCACAAGTTTACTGTTTGCAGATTACGTTTCATAGTCACAGGTTGATGGATCACATAGATTATTAATTATAGATTATTTCAAGTTGTTCATGGTTTATTGTCACCTAGTTTCTTACCTAATTTTGCATTGTTTTCTACCTTATTTCCTAGCATTCATTTGAACTTGAGTCATTCTTGTGTTGCTTCAGATATGTTGTTCATGATTTATCCTCAACTTCCATGGTTAGTACCAATTTTGCATTTGACTCAACATAATTCCTAGTTGTGTATTGTACTTCACACATCACACAAAAAAGGTTATTTTAGGAATTAGGATACGATATAGTATTTTATAGTCATAATATCTAGGTCATTAAACTTTCACATATTGATGTATCACAGTTAGTTATTTTATAATTCGATGTGTGCTTAATGTACCTAGTTTATGGAGTGATTACATGTTTATTTGATTGGAGAAAATTAACCACTCGAATTTGTAGGCTAGGGTTTTTATATTGTTGGTAATAGGGTTTGGTACATACATTGAATTAGAAACATCTTTTATTGATTAATATAGATTCTAAAGATATTCTTTTATGAATTATGGGGTCTTATTTAAAAAATCATACCAAGACGTATGTACTGGAACCAGTGTTCCACAAGGACATTTCCTCCCCCAAAACTGTTTGTTTTTTAAATGGGGGCACCTTTAGAATACAAGGACTTGGATGGGATGTCCCCCTACCACCCCAGTGCAATCTAATTCCATCATCTTTGAGACATCTCTAGGACATCCTTGAGACATTTGAGGGACTCCCAAGAGCCTCCTGACCATCTCAGGGACATCCAAGCATCTCCCATGGCCAAACAACCCATAAGTGATTTTAAAAAAATCAGAACTTTTTTCAAACTCCATGCCCAAGGTCAAACCCTCACAGCCTATGGGCCCCACCCAGATCCCACCAACTTTATAAAACTGCCTCCTATTTTTGTTTCAACTCACAAAAATAAAGAGCAAGAAGCTGACAACTGTGAATGTGATAATGAGAGTTGCAGGTGCCAGGTGAAAAAGTGAGAGTGCAGAGCAAGAGGGTTGAGGAGAAGTAAGAAGAGAAGTGATGCCAAGTTGCTAATTTTTAATGGTCTACCACTATTTTGAAACCAATTTCTTTTGCACCTTTTCAACTATGCTTCTTGACAAACAATTTACTTGAATGCTCTACTACTAATTTTCAGTTTGTCTTTCTTGATTTTATCAATGCTAATGTTTGTTTGCTGATACTTTTGAGATGGCATTTTGGCAAACAACATGCATGCACTAAAAGGATTTCAATTTGGAATTGATATTGATAGTGCAGATATCACTTTATAATAATCAAGATTTGCATTCACTGAAATGATTTTAATCAACTAAAGAGCAATATATTTTGTTATCAAGCCAAACTGAAAATTAGTGTGAACAAAAATACAAATAGCTGATCTCTTATAACAATTGGACTATAATGGCATTACAAGCTTAGAAAAATAAGTAGTGTCCAACACAAAATATAGTTTGAATCTAGAATGTGCTTGTTCAGGAATCATAGCCGCAATTAAACTTGATTTGTAACAATAATACAAATCCAGAGATATTGTTTTCTGGGATTAAACTATCCCATAATGAAGTTAATGATATCCAATGCCTCCACACAAATAGCAAACTGGAAGCTTTGATGGTTCCCAAATCTTCACCAAACTCCTAGCAAAACTAGTTTAATGATATTGCTCAGAATTTTCTCCACATCCAGCACCTAAAAGCTCCACGTCTTCCAGCAAGATCCCAAATACATAGATAATCACTCAATATGAGTAATTTATCTTTGAACTTGCCCAGGTCTGAGTTAATGCTCACATCCAAGAAGAAGAGATTGCTACGCTCAGAACTCCCTTAGAATAATATTAAACTAGAAGCTTAATGTCCCTATTATATGTGCCCATGATTTAAAACTTTTCACCTCAGTTCTAGAGAGCTATAACACTAAGGTGCATTTTTAATATTTTAGTTAATTTTTAACAACCTTAGTAAAATTATTAAAAATTATGCCATTAATACATCAATTTTGTGGAAATTGTTGGAATGAATTGGAATCAAAAACCAATCACACACCCAATAAAGAATAATGACAAACAAAGCCAACTGGGCAAATATACATAAAGATTTACTTGGTTTAAATGAAGGAAAGGTTGACAAATTTACAGTGATGTTGGCCTTGTCGGTTGTAGCGATCCTTGGAAACTTTTAAAGGGGTTTGGAGGCCCTAATAAGTGGAAACAAATCATATCTTACCGATTGTCCTAAGTGAGTTGGCTGTCACAGTCATTGTTGTCAATCATCTGTCAATTCTCCCAACACTATTATACAACCTTCATGCACTGCCATTCATTCTCAAAATAATGTTACACAACCTTCACTAGAATTTTTCACTTGAGAAGGTCTCTCACCAATGAATTTAGGCATTCTTGTACTATTAAGGTTTAACAATTTTTTGATAGTTTTTGAAAGCAATTCCTACTATCCTTTGTGTAGAAACAACAACGTTCTATATGTCCATGCATCAATGAGAGAGGTTTAGGATTTTTATTTAGCAACATGATTGATAGAGATACCAAGAATGAAATTGCAAGGAAGATCTAATATTTATGAATGAAATTGCAAAACAATCTAAGTTACATATTTGATATCTTACTTATATCATGGCAACATAAAATGTATATATGCACTCAACATACCTCTTTGCTTGTTTAGTTGATAATGTTGCTAGTAATTAATAGGTGAATGATACATTGATCTACACACGAATCACTTGTACTTTCCTGATACTTTCATCCCTTGGTCAAGGCTGCATACCCCCTTACACTTGAATATTGTTTCCACCCTCATGATTACTTGAAGTCCATTCTCAAATCACACTAAATGACAATAGTTAGTACAAAATAGTGACCATAGCCAATGAAGCCCAAATTTACTCATACTCATCATAATAAGAAATATCTAAATCATCTGGACCATTATTCATAACATAACCTCTTTTTCACATCATGGAAGGCCAAAATTACAAGGATCACGCTTCTTCGAAGGAGCCATTGTTTAGAGCCACCAAACTGTCAGCAAGATTGGAAGCTATTAGGCTCATACAATTTAAGGACATATAAAGAGTTGAATCAAAAGAGACATCATGAAGCATACAATAGAGAGTTATGTTAGGGATGCCACAAATATTGAGAGGGGGGGGTGAATCAGTATCTAACCGGTAAGTAGTATTTCTTATCTCAAAACATGCAGAACACAATATAACAGTGTACCGGTATGCACGAAATAATGCAATAAACAGAATCAAGAACATCCACATGAAAAACACACCATAACACAAGATGTTAATGAGGAAACCCGGTGTGGGAAAAAACCTCAGTGGGATTTGTGACCCACAATATTCACTCACTGGCCAATAAGAGAATATTACCTACAATAGGGGCCTGCACATGCAGGAAGGCCAACTGCCTAGAGCTCACTACTCAATGGGAAGTCTCACTGACTTACAATAAGGATTATACAAATCCAATATCTTGTACTGCTTTACAATAGCATCTTCTATGCCAGATTCAGTACCGATTCCTGCTCTGTTCTTTACATATACCTCTTGACCTATATTTCGCACAATAGGTCTGCCTAATATTTTCCTATCTACTTCTTTTTCCTCATTCAAAATGTCTACAATGATCTCTTTTATATATAAGAGTCATTTTACAATTTTCCAAGTCGACTTACCAATAATAAACAAAATATAATATAACAAAATCTTATCAGCCTCTGTGCCAGTATACTTCCTTTCTTCTGTGCCTGTGCTAGTGTCCTAAGTGCCAGTGTAGAGTGTGATCCGTTGATGCCGGTATAATACCTTTTCTGGTGCCATAAGATTGCAAGGTTGCCATCAATGACAAAACCTTCAATCACATACAATGTCTCATTGGAGTGTGCATACCCCCTTACACTTGAATATTGTTTCCACCCTCATGATTACTTGAAGTCCATTCTCAAATCACACTAAATGATAATAGTTAGTACAAAATAGTGACCATAGCCAAGCAAGCCCAAATTTACTCATACTCAACATAATCAGAAATATCTAAATCATCTGGACCATTATTCATAACATAACCTCTTTTTCACATCATGGAGGGCCAAAATTACAAGGATCATGCTTCTTCAAAGGAGCCATTGTTCGGAGCCACCAAACTATCAGCAAGAGTGGAAGCTACTAGGCTCATACAATTTTAGGACATATAAAGAGTTGAATCAGAAGAGACATCATGAAGCATACAACAGAGAGGTATTCATGGAATAGACATCTGAAAACATCTCATTCATGAAGTAACAAAATGCTAAAGAAAATGACAAGTAATAAAAAAAATTACAAGGATGAGGCATATTCATAACTTTTGCAGTCCCACCTTGGATATCAACACTAGAAGCAACTCATATTGTTCATGTAAAGACAAGACAATATGGGAGTTCATTATACCCAGCAACTTGTGGTGTTGTTGTTCATGTTGGCTATGTTGGACCCTGCAATTAAGATTCAATATAAGATTAATTGTGCAACATTATGAAATATTAAAAAGTGTGTTATCTTGTTGAGCTTCGCTTGATTTTGAGAATAGTTTAATATTCTCTACTTAATAGGGCCAACCACATGAAGGTGGAAGCTCATTTGGCCCCTCCCCTCCCCCCTAACATCACTCTAAATTCCTCGTTGAACATCTTATAACATTCATTCATTCATTCTTTCTACCATTAATAAAATATAGCATTCATTCATTAATATCACATAATGTTCATTAACACATAACATTAATTAACATTAATTAACACACAACATTCATCAATATTAATTAACACATATCATCCATAACCATTAATTAGCACATAATTACATTCACTAACACATAAAAATCAGTCATTATCAAATAAGTTAGATTACAATCATTTCTTTTTTTGTTTTTTCTTAGAAGCGATGAAAAGACTAAATGGAATATTGGTTTCTTCATCATTTCCCCCCTCTGCAGATGTTCCACCAACTGCTCATGATCTTGATGTATGCTTAGTCCTATACTAAGGACGAGGACACTGAGGCGAAGGGGGGTCCTCTGCAATAACAAAGAAATGGGTTAAATTCAAAAAAAAATTATTATTGTTACAAGTATTTCATTAATTTAGAGAACATAACTATTGTTCTCTTTACCTGATGGGGCCACATCATTTTGTGTAGCCTCAACCTCAACATGCTGAACACCCTCTAGATCATTTGGAGTTGAAATACTAAAGGTTACATTAATGCTGAACACCAATTGTCATTATATTTGTTTAAAGGAATAAGAGTCATCCTCTTTACCTGAGTGGGGAACATCACGTTCCTGATGTTGTGTACCTAGATCATGCTCCACTTGGTCACCCCTGACTACATGCTCTAAAATATTAACAAAAAAGGTTACATTAATTACTAATCTAATTACAAATTAAGATGTTTAATTGTATTAATAGCTAAATAAATAAATTTGAATAGCAAATGAATACCTCCACTAGTGGGACGTACATTTGGACCTTCATGTGCAGGTGGTGTTTCATGATTACCAGGTTGCATTCCAATGTCATGTACATTGTTATCATTGCTTGCTTATTTAAAACAAATATAGTCACTTTATGTTGGAACTCAACATCAATTAGATTAGTGGTAAAGTATTCAATTTGAAACAATTTCCATTTAGCATATTTACCTGTGTGATGGATGCACTCGAATGTTGTGTATGCCCACTCAATTCTCGTAATCGATCAGCCACGACTGAATAGGCTTGCTGGTAGGCAATTCTCTTGTCATCTTTTGTGGGCACTCTATTGAATTCAGAGCCCTACGTTTTTTCTTGGTACTATGAATTTGTCTTGCATTGTCTGATAAAAAAAAAATGTTTGCAATTTATTAATATTTTGATGCAATATTTCATTTACATGAGATACTTACAATTCATGCAACAAGTTTCATGTAACAACTAGAGCCAAGTTTGTGTTGCCCGTTCTTTTCTTGTCTTGGTTTGGTTGCCTTTGATGTGTCACTCAGTCTATAAAAAGTTTGAAATATGTTAGATTATATAAATATAAAGAGTAATTAATTAGTACATAATTACATTCTTAATAGTATCCCGTACCTTCTCCTGGCATCTAGTGGTGTATTTCCTTTTTTCCTTTCAATTCTCTCCTTAGCATCCAAAATCAGGTCCTTCCACTCCCTCTCTGGAATCATGGAGGGACACTCCTACTTTAGGTTCCTCTCTAAATGGGTCTTGTATTGGTCCCTCACATACTTTAGATATGTGCTAGCTTTTTCAAGGAGCTTGGTTTTGTCAAAGATGTCATTTCCAAACCACTCAACCATTTGGTTTGTCAATTCATCTTTTAACCTTTTTTCTTGGTCATTCCACCTTTTAAAGCAAAAACAAACCTGTTAGATTCAGAAATGAACTGAAGCTACATTTATTACACTTCAAGGAATGGATCAAAGGAAAACTATTCTAGCAATGATATGAAATCAAAATAGTGGATTAGGGTTAGTTCACATATGATGTACCACCTTTTACATATGGTGGGCCCCAAATATCTGCAATGCAATGTCACTAAGATGTTTATAGAAAATATCATTGCCTGCCAAAAATTCATGGGATCATCAGTCTAAAATGAGTGATCATAAAGTAAATTACAATTAGAGTATATATAATAATAATTTTAAAGTACCTGGAACCTTTTGTATCTTTAAGGGAATCATTTCTTCGTCACTCACCACCAATGTGGCCTGCAACGTTCCCGTACTAGCAATACGAGAAGATCTAGGAAATGATGGCATGTTATCAGTAGTAGTTGCCTCTGGCACATCCTCATGTGCATCTCCTCTTGCAAAAAATGAATCCACTATGAAATTGCATTAGAATTCAAGAAAGAACGCTTGAAGGGAAATAAACACATGACAGAAGATAGAGAAAAAGAGGGATTTACCAATAGTGGGTGGGCCAATATGACATGCAGTAGAGGATGTCTGCATGCTACGTGTTGCCAACATTGTAGTCGGCAATACAGGTGAGGGTAACCTCTGATGAGGTAGTGGCAGCATTTGCACAGGAACATTGACAACACCTAAAGAATAATACATTAAATATATCAAACATTAAATATATGAAAAGTGCAAGAATTGTAAACAAGGATGAACTTTTATTTTGAAAATTGACAGTATCGAGTATGATGTGTTTTGGGTACTCAGAGTGATAAGCCAAGCAAGTGATAATACAAGAAAATCATCATCACCTGAAGATCCTGCAACACCCTGATCATGGCAAGGACTTTCATGAGGGCAGATAAATTGCTGTAAAAATAATTCATACATATTTTAGTTAATGACATAAAAGAGAATAAAATATAAACCATTATTGAACTTTTGTTATAATTAAAGCTTTCATTACTGCTTACTTGCAATTTTTCTACTATCTAAATCAATAATTCCACCCTCTCTCATATCTCATCAGTAATAGGATTCACTTTTGCCAAAGAAACAATCTCTTTACCAATTTTTTTAAGAGGCTTTTTTAAGAATTCCATAGGGTGTGTGGAATCTTCAGGGTCATCATCGCTTTACCCTAATGATTCCACATCCCTAGAGAGGTTCTTAGGTATTACAACTCCCTTTCCCTTTCCCTGAACATCCGTCTATGTCAAGAATATCATTAACAATTACAAAATTAGTATAAATTACTAAAAAAAAGAACATAATAATGTAACAGTTTGCTTCTATCTAATTTGTACAATTACAATGAGGTTTACCTGCTCGGTAGAAGTGTCAAAACCTACATCCCTGTCTACGATATGTGATGGATCCATGTCACCCTGTGACAAAGAAAAAATATAAAATATGTTAAGGAAATTAAACCAATAGACTTAGCAAAAACATTTCATAATAAAATGGTATATTGGATTCATTAATTGGAGGTTGGTTAATTTAAATGGTATATAGTACATACCACCTCCATGATATTAACTTCGTTTGTATCCATACCATTCAAACTATAATCTATTAGAAGCTCTTTGCCTGCACTTATTGATTTTATCGCACATACAAATACACAATTTCCCGCATGCCTCAAATATGCAATTGGGTTGTTTATTAGTTGACCCAGGTCGCGTACTATTTATAAAACCTGTGATGTTTCTTGTTGCTTTTGGCCGACCATCAATGTATACAGCCACTTGTTTACTTTGATCATTATCTTTCTGTTGTATATAATTTGCTGATAGTGCATACCTACACATACTTTTTTTATATTTAACAATCTGCATCCAATTATTGTAATTGTAACAAGGTCCAACAAAATCCATCAATTCAGCAACTTTATTGTAACAAACCTTTATGTTGTCCATGGAAAATAAGCCTAAACCATGTAACAATGAAGGTGTTATGCGATATACCCTATCGTTAACACAAAAATCAGTGTTTATTGGAGGAAGTTCCTTGGGCACCCATTGTTTCTATAGATGTTTGTACCTCAATGGAACCTCAATGTCGCCTTTGGTCTCATCATTATAAGAACATGACCCCCCTTGAGCAAGGAAAAATTTCACGCATTTATTGAATTTTCTTCTAATCTTTTGACTTCTTGTTGATCTCCCTATTGTAGACCTACTACATGTGTCACTTTCATTTTCTATTCCTGCATTTTCCTCACTCAACGAAGACAGATCTGACAAATACATATTTGGGGGTACCTGCACTCCATGAAATGAGAGAGTTAATTGGTAATGAGAGAGAAATTTTGCAAATGAGGGTAATGTTGATGAAGAAGTCAGCCCTAAAGTTGATTTTGGGATTAAAATTGGATTAAGTCCAACTGGGGCCTCAAGTGTTGATAGCTATATTAGATTTGCTGCTAATGTCGAGGTTTGAAAAAATGAGCAAGTTTGTTTTCCAAGTAATTTTAAAAAATAAATTGTTTCTATAGGGTGTATTGACTAGTTATTGTTAGGTCTCGGAGACAACTGAGAGGGGGGGGGCATGAACCAGTTGTCAAATAAATTCAAACCAAAAACAACTTAACCAACTTAATGCTTGATATTAGTAAACTAGTGTAATATGTCGGTAGATAGTTTTAACAGTTAATTGCAATACTGGTAAGGATTAATGCATGAAACAAAAAGACAAAGTCATCCACAACACATAACACCAATATTTGTATGTTGAAACCCTGTAAGGGGAAAAACCACGGTGGTAAACCTTGCCCAAAATTAGATGATACTACTGCAGATAGTAAGTGTATACAAATGGGGTCTGCACATGCAGAAAGGCCAAGCATCTAGAGCTCACTGCTCAATCGCAAATGGGAGTCACACTGACTACAATTGGATGGTTAAATCCAATAAGAATGTACTGTTTAAGTTAGCATCTTTCTATGCTAGATTTAGTATCGGTGTAGTTCTGATATGCTTTCATAAAAACCTTGCTTCACCTTCAAAAGATGTCTACGTGTATAGCTCTGCTCAATATCGCATATACCTTCACACAATTCCTTTTTGCATTCCACATTTGATCTTACAAATAAGATCTTACATTTATACCATACCCTAAGACCAATTTTAGTAGGTCGGCTCTAAGGGATAATATAATTAAATCAATTTACAAATAAATTAATGCCCAATGCAATAACCGATTCAACATGTCAGCTTAATGCATTTACAACAATAATAAGTCATCTACATAGTGTGCCATGCTGATCTAGAAAAGATAAACCTGTCGATGTATATCCTGGACCTATTTATCGGTTACCCCAAATATGAAAATACTAATATGCCAATAAACAAATCACCAAGACAAGGTGTCCAAATGATGTCTTTGACATTACCAAGTGTTTTCCATGCCATTCCAAGTGCTGGTGATCATTATATCCTGCTGGTGTACCAAATACCGGTGACTGTTCATAAGTCATTTGCTTGCCGGTGAATGTTGTTGATTCTCCAAAGTGCCAGAGTTGATAATTGTTAGTAGGTGTTGACATCAATGACAAAACAATACCAAAATACCAACAATCTCCCCCTTTTGCATTCGTGGCAACACAAGATGGAAAAACCATCAAAGTGCCAAAATAGAAATGCCAAATACCAAAAGCCAATAATCTCCTAATAACTAGAAATCAAAATATAGATATAGAGAGTAATAATCTCTCCCAAAGTATCAATCTCTCCCCTTGAGAGTAACATGTGTTTCCTTGTGTTTTTCCATACCAATCTCTCCCCCTTTGACATCAAATGCCAAAGTTACTACCAAGCCAAGTTCATATACAAAATACCAATCAATACATTATACCAACTACTCCCCTTGAGAAGTAGCTTCCTCGTCAAAGGTCGGAATAAAAAATTTCTCTGTTAATTCTGTCGGTTGATGACAATCATCAACGTCCTAAGTCTCTACCGGTGGGGGAATAACCCCAAGCTAATCTCTAAGATATTCAAAAGCCTCCTTAGGGAGAGGTTTAGTAAAATAATCTACAATCTGCTCTTTAGTATTCACATAAACCAATTTTATTTCTTTTGCTTCAACATTTTCCCTTAGAAAATTAAGTTTGATAGAAACATGTTTGGTTTTAGAATGTAGTATCAGGTTCTTAGATATATCAATTGCTGCAGTATTATCACAATAGATAGTAATAGGTTCCTTGCATTTTACCTTTATGTCCTTCAACATTTTCTTAAGCCATAGTACCTGTGTACAGTTAGTTGCTGCTGCAACATATTCTGATTCTGCTATTGATAAAGATGTACAACTTTGTTTCTTACTCAACCAAGAAATTGATCTGTTACCAAGAAAAAATGTTCCACCGATGGTGCTTTTTCTATCATCCAAATCTCCTGCCCAATTTGCATCTGTATATGCACATAATTCAAAGTTTTCATCTCTAGGATACCATAATCCAAGATTTGTTGTGCCTTGTAAGTACCGGAAAATCCTTTTTACTGTTGATTCATGATTTTCTCTAGGATTACTCTGAAATCTTGAAACAATACATACTACATTCATAATAACAGATCTAGTTTGTGTCAAATACAGTAAACCTCCTATAATAGATTTGTAACTAGTTAGATTAACAAGTGTAGATTCATCCCTTAGTGATAATTTGTCATTTGTAGTCATAGGTGTGCTTACCGGTTTAGAGTTCTCCATCCCAAATTTCTTTAGTAACTCTTTTAAGTACTTGTATTGACTCAAGAATATACCTTTATCAGTTTGAGAAATCTACAATCCTTAAAAGAATTTTATTTCTCCAATTCTAGACATTTCAAATTCCTGCTGCATTTCAATAGAAAAGTCTTTACATAGTCCATTTTCTCCTCCAAAGATTATATCATCAACAAAAACTTCTATAACCAAGATGCCATCATACTTATCCAATCTTGCATACCAAGCTCTCAGAGCTTGCTTCAACCCATACAAAGCTTTCCTTAACCTGCAAACCATATCTTTGTTTTCTGTCAAAGAAAATCCATCAGGTTGTTCAATGTAAACTTCTTCTTCAAGATCTCCATTCAGAAATGCACATTTAATATCCATTTGATATACTTTGTAGTTCTCGTGTGCTGCAAAAGCTAAAAATAATCTAACTGCCTCAATTCTAGCTACCGGTGCAAAGGTTTCATTATAATCAATTCCTTCTTTATGAGAATATCCTTTACATGCTAGTCTTACTTTATTTATGATAACTTTGCCATCTTCATTAAGTTTGTTTCTAAATACCCATTTGGTTCCAATCACATTTTTATCTTTAGTCCGGGGAACTAATGTCCAAGTGTTATTCTTCTCAATTTGTTCTAATTCTTCTTCCATAGCTTTAATCCAATATTTATCTTCACATGCCTCATTAACTGATAATGGTTTAATTTCAGAAATAAGACATACCTCTTCATTTTCCAATCTTCCTCTTATCATAGCTCCTTTATACTTGTTTCCAATTATTTGATCTTCAGAATGATTCAATCTTACATATTGGGGTGTCTTGGTTTGTTGTTGTTCCTCAGTTATAGTGGAATTTTTAGGTGATATCGGGGTAACTGGATCTTCATTTTGTACTAGTGGATTTAGTGTAGGTTCATTTGTCAAAAATTTTGTTGCCGGTTCAGAGTCTATATACCTTGAAGTTCCTTTGAATTGTTCATCAATCTTCACATTTGTACTTTCAACAATTTTCTGCAATCTTTTTTTAAAACATCTATATGCCTTACTCTTAGATGAATAACCAAGAAATATTCCTTCATCACTTCTAGGATCAAAATTGCCAATATACTCATCTCTTCTAATATAACATTTGCTTCCAAATATCCTGAAATATTTAAGAGTAGGAGTAATACCAAACCATAGTTCATGAGGGGTCTTACTAGTTTCACCTTTGATGTGAACTTTGTTGAATGTATAGACCGTTGTACTTACTATTTCTCTCCAATATACATGTGGTAGGTTTTCTTTTGATAAAATACTTCTAGCTGCATCCAAGATAGTTCTGTTTTTCCTTTCTACAACTCCATTCTGTTGTGGTGTCTGAGGTGCTGATAGCTGTCTTCTAATTCCATTTACTTCACAGAATGCATTAATTTCCTTAGATGTAAATTCTCCTCCTTGATCTAGTCTCAGACATTTGATTTTCTTACCGGTTTCATTTTCTACCATAGCTTTGAATAGTTTGAACTTTCCAAGTGCTTCTAATTTTTCTCTACAAAAAGTAACCCAACACATTCTAGAATAGTCATCAATGATTAGCATGAAATATCTACCACCTTGTAAACTTTTAGTTCTAGTTGGACCACATAAGTCAGTATGAATTAAGTCAAGAGCATCATTAGATTTTTCTGGAATACTTTTGAAGGTAGCTCTAACTTGTTTTCCAAATTGACATTCCTTACATACTGTATTGTGAGGTTTGACAATTTTAGGTAAATCTCTAACTGCCTTAGTAGTACTGATCTTCATCATACAATCAAAATTTACATGATAGAGTCTCTTATGCCATAGCCAACTTTCATCAATATGTGCAATCAAACATGTCTTTTCACTATTATTCAAATGAAAGATATTACCTCTAGTTTGATTACCGGTTGCAATTTCCAAACCAATTCTATTCGTGATTTTGCATTTTCCATTTTTGAATTGTAACTGAAATCCTTTCTCAACTAGTTGACCAAGACTCAAAAGATTATGCTTTAAACCTTCAACATAGTAGACATTGTCAGTATTATTCTTACCATCAAGAGATATTGTACCCTTACCTTTGTTCAAACAAGCTTTATCATCTCCAAATCTTACAAGACCTCCATTATACTCCTTAAAAGTTAGGAATTTACTCTTATCACCAGTCATATGATGTGAGCATCCCGAATCAATGATCCAATTGTCCTTAACTTCAACTTTAGCTGCCAAGGCCTCTTCTACTGATTGAGCAGTAGGTGTCAGTTGATCTTCTATTATAGCAACAAAAACCCATCCATTGTCTATCAAATCCTCATCAAAATCATTAGTCACTCCTTCATCAGCAAATTAACATGATTTGTCTTTATTCTTCTTAAATATGTATCTCTGATATTTAGGGTTAGGCTTGTATGTTCTTCTAGCTTCTTGTCTTAGTCTAGCATGTCTATTAGGGCATCTTGAAACCATATGACCAATCTTATTATAGTTAAAACATTTAAAGGGTTCTTTACCTTCATACTTACTTCCAACTTGACCTTTAGGCATTTTCCTTGCAAATAGTGCTTCAAGTTCTTCATTTTCTTTCCTGCTTTCTTCAAGTTCTCTTGCATAAAAGGCTTTCCAATCAGATTTGTCAAATGATGACGCAGATGAAGTTGATGCTTTAAAGGCTAAATCTGTCTTTATAGTAGCAACGGGACCAAATTCCTCAATTTCAAAAGCTGAAAGTTTTCCAATCAATGTATCCCTAGTTACTAATGTATTAGGCATTGTTCTTAACTCATTTATAGCAGTGACTTTCATTTTATATGCCGGTGGCAATCCTCTGAAAACCTTTGAAACAATTGCATCTTCACTTAAAGTTCCTCCACAACATTTAATACCTAAAACAATTTCATTAACTCTTTCCATAAAAGTAGAAATCCTTTCATCTTCTTCCATTTTCAGATGTTCATACCTGACCCGGAAGCTTTCAAGTTTTGTAATCTTGAATCTGGAATCTCCTTCATTCAGTGTTTCAAAATGATCCCAAATAGCTTTAGTAGTAGACCTATCTCATAATCCCATGATTTGTTGATCTGATAATGCGCTCAAAAGTGCTTCTCTTGCTTTGCAATCATTTTCTTCATCTTTAGTTAGGGTAGGTGGATTAGGCTGACTCTGAGTAGCAGCAATATAGCCATTCCTTGTAACATCCCAGATGTCCTTTCCATTGCAATTTAAATGTGTCTCCATTCTGATCTTCCATATGCCATAGTTGGTTCCATCAAGTTTAGGATTGTCCTTCCTAAAATAGTTAGTAGACATTGGATCTCCCCAAGCTGTTAAACTTCTGCAAAAAGAGGACTAGGCTCTGATACCAATTGTTAGGTCCCAGAGACAACTGAGAGGGGGGGGGTGAATCAGTTATCAAATAAATTCAAACCAAAAACAACTTAACCAGCTCAATGCTTGATACCGGTAAACCACTCTAATATGTCGATAGATAGTTTTAACAATTAATTGCAATACCGGTAAGGATTAATGCATGAAACAAAAAGACAAAGTCATCCACAACACATAGCACCAATATTTGTACGTGGAAACCCTATAAATGGAAAAACCACAATGGGAAACCTTACCCACAATCAGATGATACTACTACAGATAGTAAGTGTATACAAATGGGGTCTGCACATGCAGAAAGGCCAAGCGCCTAGAGCTCACTACTCAATCACAAAAGGGAGTCACACTGACTACAATTGGATGGTTAAATCCAATAAGAATGTATTACTTAAGTTAGCATATTTCTATGTTGGATTCAGTATTGGTGTAGTTCTGATATGCTTTCATAAAAACCTTGCTTCACCTTCAAAAGATGTCTATGTGTATAGCTCTACTCAATCTCGCATATACCTTCACACAATTCCTTTTCGCATTCCACTTTTGATCTAACAAATAAGATCTTACATTTATACCATACCCTAAGCCCAATTTTAGTAGGTCGGCTCTAAAGGATAATATAATAAAATTAATTTACAAATAAATTAATGCCCGATGCAATAACTGATTCAACATGTCGGCTTAATGCATTTACAACAATAATAAGTCATATCCATAAAGTGACATGCTGATCTGGAAAAGATAAACTTGTCGGTGTATATCCTGGACCTATTTGCCAGTAACAACAAATATGCAAATATGAATATTCCAATAAATAATTCACCAAGACAATGTGTCCAAACAATGTCTTCGACATTACCAAGTGTTTTCCATGCCATTCCAAGTGTCGGTGACCATTATATCCTATCGGTTTACCAGATACCGGTGACTATTCATAAGTCATTTGCTTGGCGGTGAATGTTGTTTATTCTCCAAAGTGCCAGAGTTGATAATTGTTAGTAGGTGTTGACATCAATGACAAAACCATACCAAAATACCAACAGTTATACCTATCCATCCACGAGACTGTGTATCATGCCCAAACTTTTTAGGCAAAAACACACACAACAAATTTTTTTTTTGATACACTTAATTATATGCAAACCATGTTTAATTAGATGTGACAACTTAATAGGTTGTTCCAAGCGAAATCTTAAATTATAATAAAATGTTTATCTAATGTGAGCGATGAATAGAACAAAATTATCTAGAAGCCTTAGGTTTCTATAAAACTCCTATACGATAAAGTCGGGATATTCCTAACATATCAGTTTATGATAACTCCCATAATCAAACAGAACAAAATGATTTTTAAAGGGACAATAATAAATTCACATCGAATGTCCCTTTTATTATGGTTACAAATTATAATCCTTAATTAGATTGACTTCTACTAATAGGCATTAATATAATTACTAGATTCAATAATAATTATTTATCTCCTAACAAGTTTCCTTCATCCGTGATAATACATCCTCCCTTTATAACTTGATTAAATCTTGCGTCTATAAATTAATTATTAATATGATTTTAACATAATAATACTAATTAATCATGCAATTGAAAATTGAAGTGTCAAACGTTAAAATGTTAATTGCTTTATTTAGTATAAGATTCCATCCAGGGTAAATAAGTTTGCAAGATTAAGGTGTTGGACTTATTTCGAATATATATAATTCCACCCCAATAACCTCTTCCAAAGAAATTATTATTATCTCACCATTTAATAAATAAATAAATTCATTTACGCAAAAATCTCTAAAAGATTAAACCCTATAAGTATTTTAAATTTAAACATCTTATGTAATATACCCATGTGTTTATTAAAAACATATATAAATTATAAACACCAAATAAAATATTTAATCTACAATATGCCCTATTCATATTCTTATATATATATATATATATATATATTTTCCTTAAACAAACATTATTATTATATACCCATATAACTTACTAAATTTTTGAATAGCAATGATAACCTAAAAATAATATTATAAATTGCCCTTTTTTTAATTTTTAAACATACATCATTAACAAATAACTCATGAAAACCCTAACTTTGTTATTATTAAAATGCTCTTTTTAATTTGTTTTCATTCTTTAATGCCTTTACACTTTTCGAATACCCTAACCCATAGTGGGTTAGGGTTTCGTATTTTCTCTTTGTTGCAGGGGCCGAATGGCTAATGGCGAGGATAGCGACAGAGTGTATGGGAAGGCGGAGGTGTGGAGGTGAGTTGGAGGAGCATTGGGCAGGGACCTTCCCGAGCACCACTGGGTATCCCCACAGTGGTGGTCGGGCGCTGCCTACTGTGGGAATACACAATGGCGGTTGGGCCCTTCCACTGCGGTTACCCGCAGGTGGGAGGCCCCAACCTCCACTATGGTTTCCCATAGTGGTGGCGTCTATGTCGTCCACTGTGTGGAGCCACAGTGGTAGCCCGAGCCGCCGCCGGCCCACTATGAATACAGTGGGTTCAGCCTTTCCCCCCCCTTTTTTATATTTAATTTTTTTTTTGTGTTTTTAAATTTGTTTTAAAATAAATTAATATATATTTTTATATATATAGATATATAAATATATATATATATATATATATATATGTTTATATATTTTAAATATAATTGTATATATATATATATTTTAGATGCACAAGATTTCTAGGATGATTTTACCATGCCAAGATATGTTATTATTTTAATCCTTTGAACAGATTAATTAAATTATTCAATTTAGATCAATGTATTATTTTATTTTATTTTTCAATAACCTTGCTGCTTAAATCAGAGATAGACTAAATAATTTAGATGTATTTTCTACAATAAATGATTGACATAATCCAATAAAATTAAACAACAACTATAGAATATGATATTATTTAAATTAACTAAACTATTTAACTCTCTAGATTTTATTTTCTGCAAATAAGTACATGACAAAATTCATTAAATTCAACAACAACTATATAAATGTGATATTATTTAAATTTATCCTTAGAGATATGCATAAGGAAATAACTGATCCTTTTATTTTCAGAAATAATATGCAAAATAAACTTTTCATTTTCAAAACTAACATGCATACTACAAATATAATTCCAATAACTATAGGGAACTTAATCCAAGATAAACATTTTTTTTTTCTTGCAACAAAATAAATGCATTTCTTTAGAGTACATTTAAAATACATTATAGCCATCAATACAAATGGGTGTGGTACCTGACTATTCTCTCATTTCTATTAAATGAAGACTTTAATTAAAATAAATACATTTTCTTTTCAAAGTAATTACAACATATAGTTTCTCATTCACACTGTTGCAACTTAACATATAAAATATTCTATTTCCACTTCTTTTTCTGCAAACAAATAATCCTAGCAACTTCTACTTGTCCTTTTCTTTTTTTCCAAACCACCTGCAAATAAATCATAGGCTATGACCATGAAGTGCTCACCTCCTAGCCTAGGCTTACTAGAAGCCACCCCCGAGCTTGGAGAACCAAGCCCTAGACAGGTTACAGACATGCAAACACAACAAGCAAGGGAAAATCACTTAACATTCACTTTCCCGACCAAGGCTACACTTCATCACAACATGTGATGATTTTACATGGGTGGTAGTGGACCAAGTACCCTGAGGAGACTGCAAGAATGGTAGAACACAATGCCACCTCATGGCAATAAAGTTATTTCATAAAATCATAAACCCCACATTTCCTTATGCCCCCCCAAGGCATTCTATGCCATACTTTCTCCCCTTATGACCCCCAAATGCACAAACCAGGCCATGTAGCAAGGGTCACAAATACACCCCTTGAGCTTGCTCTCATAAAGAGAGTCTCTCACTCGAAGGCTATCAAACTTCTACCACCCACAAGGCCATCCTACTCTCCCAAGAGTAGAAGGCCTTGGTTACTCCCAATACACAGAAAATGCATACAGGGAAATAAAAGATAGAACACAAAATAATTTTCACAAAGGAAAATACAAGAAACCAACCTCTACATACAAGCAATCTTTTCAACATAAACATGCAAGGTAAAAACAAGGAGATGAATCCAACCTTCAATCTGTCCAAAGGTATGCTAGAGATAGTTTGAGGATGAGTAGCCCAGATCCACAAATGTTCCTTTCACACTTAGCCAAAATTTTGAATCCAAAAACCAAACTTTTCAAAAATGCATCATCTCCAAAAATGGAGAGTGGGTGATTACCAAAAAAATCTCTCATTCTTACCTAAGAAGACCTCAGTGACAGTTCTCATAGGTTTCTAAAATTGAAAAAGGAAAAAGTAAGAAAAAGATCAAAAAGGATCTCTCATCAAAAGGGAAGGTTATCTAACCTAGATGACACCTTTTAATTTTGAATTTTCGCACATCTTAGAAAATCCACTTTTTGGGATGATTAAATAGTCACATGGGAGTAGACACATGCCTAAAAACACTCCTAACTCATAGTTATACCTTATGGGCTTTAGGAAACACCTTTAAACTACCTCTAGGAGTTCATTTGACCCCTTATAAACCCATCTGAAGTTTATTTTCGGGTCAAACTTGAGTTGACCACTCCAAAGATTCTCTACCCAAGGAAAATTTAGAAATACATTCAAATATTTGAAAGCTATGGTTGAAACAACTCCCTCCAAGAGACAAGTCAAAAATCAAGACATAAATCAACACGTGTCAAATAACACAATAAAATACATTATGAAATTTCACATGGAAATTGTCTCTTGTTGGATTTAAATAAATCAATAAATAAAATTTAACACACATGCATCATTTACTATTACAAATAAAATACGATACATATGGGGTGTTGTCTCTCCAAATAGACAACCCCTAGCGTTATGAACGTACTAGGTCTAGGTTTGGTTCTCCATAATATTTCCATGGTCATATGGATAATTTTCTTGTGCATCTCAATTACTCATTAGTAATTCCAATAATCTCATATAATATTAAACACATGAATAAGAATACTTATCAAACACTCTGCATACAATTTATATTTAAACAAATTGATATATCTTATATCCAAATAAATCCACATAAGCAATTATCATAATCCACATAATTCTGATCCATACATAAAACATGCATCCTATTTCTATCACCATAGTAAAGTCCTGCAAATCCAATAATGACATACGTCATCTTAAAGTTATCCTATTCTAGAATCATATAAAGTTACGTATCCATAACACATCAAAAAATACACTACAAGGTGAAATGATCCTGTAACCTGGTTCGATTACTTTTCTCACCAATATATCCGTCTAACATAGCCCATCCTATTGAATTATAGCATTTATTAGTAAGGTCAACCATGGTCAACTGAGTTAACCAGAGCTTGATCGGGGAGGGGCTCTACATTATGCGGGATCCTCGTCAAAGGGGTTCAGGGTCCTATATAATGTAATTCAATTATCTTATGTTAGCTAAAAATTACATAGTACACAACATGAACAACATGAACTTTGTAGACAAAAAGAGTATTAAATAATAAAAAGATGTTGTTATCAAAATCATTGTAAATTTTGTAATTCTGTACCTTTACTTTATGTAGGCTATGCAGGATCCTTAACTAAATGGTTGACGATGTCTATAGTCAATGACCTGTTCCCACCAAGAGTGACAGCATCACATAGGGACTATACCTGAAATCAACACCATCAATTGAGCATCATAACCATTACTACATTTGTATGTTGATAAAAAATAAATACATATGTATCATAAGAATCACATGATGTGTCATCATATATGTAATTGAGCAACACAATCAACATCACATATGTGTCATCATAAACATGTATTCCATCACATATGTATCATAAATTACCATCCATCACATAGGTAATAAAAAATCCACATTCTATAAATAAACATAAAGTTCAAAAAATGTCACATGCATCATCATAAACATGTGATCCATCACATAAGTATTTTAAATCAACATCCATCACATAGCTAATAAACAATCCAATTTCCATAAATAAACACAGTTTAAAAAATGTCACATAAATAGTCACTCTCCCTATCTCCATCTCCATATTAAAAGGTGCATCATGAATTAATTATGTAATGGCATTAGAATGAATTAATTATGTAAAAAAATTATATCAAGAAGTCAATATTAAATATATAATATACTAATCACATACCTCATACATTTCATTCATCATCATGAACATCAAGGTCAACATCATCATCATCATCATCATCATCATCATCATCATCATCATCATCATCATCATCACCACCACCACTAGCACCATCACCATCACCATCACCATCACCATCTCCATCTCCTTCTCCTTCTCCTTCTCCTTCTCCTTCTTCTTCTTCATTGAGAAACTGTCAATCGTGACCATCATCCACTTCATCTTCTACTTCTTTGGTATCTTCTTCTTCTATCACATTATACTTTATCGGCCTTCCTCTTGGATCATGTCTAACAACAAATGACCAACCCGGTTTATGTGGAACCTCTAAGTAAAATACTTGCTCACATTGGCTTGGAAGAACATAGGGCTCATCCCCAAATGGTTCAAATGACCTTGTATTTAGCATTGTAAAACCATTATCATGTTCAATAACAGTTCTATCAGGATCATTTTTATTCAATCGTAGCCTGTACCATTTGATGACGAACAAAACTAATTTGAAGGAATTAAAGTCACACTCAAGTATATCATCCAAAATGCCACAGTATCAATTTTGAGACTGTTGAGGATGTATGTCATTTCTTGATGAAATATTTGTCACCTCAAAGACTTCAGTGATGCCAGAATCACGAGTTTTCTTCATGTCATCCAACTTTTTTATGTGAAATTTATGACCATTGTGGTGTTTGACCTGCGATATGTCAAACATGTAAAATTTATTGCATTGTGAGTTGATAAACATATGGGTGATTAATTAATTTATACGTACCTGTTTATCTCTTAAACCATATGCTAAATCAATTTCTCTTTGCGTAACATTGGAATCTCCATTACAATCAGCTTCTTTAACCAATGAAGCCACACCTTCCCATGTTAACGTGTGTCCAGAATGTTGACAATGTTCAATCCATATCGTCATCCAATCAAGATTGTTTGCGATATACAAATGTAGTGCATCCCACTGTCGACCAATTGTACAAAAAATAAATAGACGTCTTACAATTGATTTATTTTGAAGAATAAGAATTAATTAACTACAATAACATCTTATAATTACCTCTCACTTTCCTCAAACTGCCTTTCCCTATCAAGTACTCCCCTTTGAATTTGTTAATGGGGTTAGGATCCCAAATGCGATTCACCTGGATCTTTGTTGCAAACTTAGGAAGATATTCACAAATGTACACCATAGTCTGGTATACCATATATCCCTCCACCATAGAACCCTCAGGATGTGCTCTTTGTCAAACCAAAGCCTTGAAAAATTTCAAGTGCCTCTCAACTATCCACATTGACCTAGTGTGTATAGGTCCACACAATTCAATCTCCTCAACTTGGTGTATGAGCTAGTGTTCTTGTGAATTGAAAAAAGCTAGAGGTAGACACTTTTGCATTTCACACATTAAATGAGGAATTTTTCTCTTCCAATATTTAATATCATCTTTATGGATTTCTTTACATGACAACCAGCTACAAGATATTCAAGATGCAAAAAGATATATTACATAACAAGTAAAACAAATAGAAAATATAATATCTATACAACGAACTGAACAAATATCACTACTTACCTCATGTATTTTCCAAGATCATATATGACTTGCTTGACATTATTGTCAAAGTCGTCTGGGAGAGATAGAGGTAGAACATACTGCAACAATTATAAAATTATCTTTTCATTTTTCTGTAACATAATACAATGAAAAGTACACGTATGCGTAGTACTTAAATACATACTAAAAATACAAGAACATGAATTACCTTAATGAAGGTATGCCAATCATGCATTTTCATCCCTGGCCCAAATTCACTTTTCTTTGATATGAGATTGTTTATGTTCGCAGCAAATCCTATGGGAAATCGAATTTTTCCTATGACTTCTTTTATAGCATTTCTTTGCTAGTCTGTTAATAACCATGGAAGCTCACTTATATTAATCTGGTCTCCATGGCTATTTGATTGAATGACATTTATCATTGCATGATTGGAATCCTGAATGTCACTACATATTTTGACAATTTTTTCTTTGTCACGCCTTCCATCCAATATTTTCCATACTGTCTTTGTTATAGTCTTTCCAATATGCATACTATCAAACAAATGAACAATTTGTAACTGCTTGTAGTAGGGCAACCTACTAAATTGTCGGGGATAACTTTTTAGTCCCTTAGAAAGGTGGTCATTTATGCCTTCATGACCTTCATGATCATCAATCACATGATCAGTAAATAAAACAAAATAGAAAAGATATTTTATGACAAACCAATAGATGGAATGGCATTACCTTGACAATTAATTCTATTGTATTCCAACTTTCACAGGTGAGATGTCATTCTTCATGGCTTTGATATATTCTCTTCTTTCCCATTGAAAAGATGTTTTTTAGTATTTCGATACTTATGATTTTTGTGGAGAAAGTGCCTATACTCATCAAACACCTGCTTTCTTAAACTTTTTGAATGACGAGATTTTATCTTTGGACCACAAACAGGACATGCAAATTTTCCCTTTGTTTGAAGACCTACAATATAATGTATAATTGGATTAAATATGATAATTTTTTGAATTATAATGTTCATGCACAACTTAAACAATATAACATACCACAAAAATGTGTTAGCCCTAGGGCATCGTGTATTGTCCATAGAAGCATCACATGGAATTGAAACTGTCTTTGTCTTATTGGTCTAGAGATGTCATACATAGTGACACCATTCCATAACTCCAGCAACTCGTCAATAAGAGGCTCGATATATACATTCATATCTTTAACTTGGTACTTACCTAATCGAATGAATGAAAATATTACATAATTATTATGACCATTTTACTGCAATATTTATAATTAAATTTAGACGACTATAATTAAATGATAAAATACCTAGAACAATCATTGCCAACATTATTCGCTCCCTCTTTATTCACATCCATGGAGGAATGTTATTGTTGATAACAAAAATATACCACACCGAGTAAATAGATCTCATCTCTCCAAATGGATTGACACTGTCCGCTGCCAATGAAAGCCTGAGATTATGAGGTTCTTCTTTAAAGTGTGACCACTTTTCCTCTATGTCCATCAATGCTGAACCATCCACGGGCATTCAAATAATGTCATCTAGGCTTCTATTTCGTGCATGGTAATCCATAAATTGTGCCAAGCTAGTGCACTTGAATAATTGTTGCATACGTGGAATAATGGGAATATAGCGAAGAACCTTGCGAGGAACCCTTTTTTTATTTGATCTGTTCGATATCTACTGATATGACATTTAGGGCATTCAGTTCAAAATCCATGTTGTTTGGGATATATAATATGATCATTGGGACAAGAATCTATTGCTTGATACTCCATTCCAATATCTTTCATAACAGAAGATAATTCTCGGTATGAGAGAGGTATAATATTTGATGGTGGTGACAAAAACTCACCTATCAATCTACAACAAAAAAATATAATTTGTTAATATAAAGAATATTAATGGTACAACATGATTCACAGTTTATTATGACATATATTACATACCTTAACATATGTGATATTTTTATGTCGGATAAACCATTCATAACCTTCAAGTTCACCAACAACAATACAGCGGAGAGAAGAGTTGTCTGTGAGCCTTCGTAAAGGGCCTCGGATGCCTTCTCAAGTAGAGGGACATCATGAACAACATCAAGGTCATCTTCATCATCATGATCAGCTACGTGAGTACTAAATGTGTCATGGATCAATGTATTTGTACCATCATCTTCAATTGTGTTTTCTGGCTTATGACCATCATCTTCCATGGGATCATTATCTTCAACTTCGATATTCACACCTCCATGTTCATCCACTTCGAAAACCATATTCTCTGAGTTGTGTTGATCCATACCATGTGCTCTCGGGTGCTCATCCTATATAAAATTGATAAACATAAATAAACCATGATCATGATCTCATCATCACCTGATTTATTATGTATATAAATTGTTAAAATGATATAATAAAAAACTTACCAATGGATTATAATCATTCACCTTCAATGTGACCATGCAGCCTACAATGTTTCTTCATTGTTTTGATTAGAAGTCTTCTAGTCTTTAACCCCTTACAAATTTTGCACGGACAATAAAATTTTCCATCACCTTTTCTTTTCAAGTTAGACCACAATCTAGAAATTTTCTCCTTATTTTGTTGTTCGTTGATATTGTTTGACATGGTCTTTCTTCACATGCAATAAAATCGGGCTATAGAACTAGTTATATAGAAGTTGAAATGTTACTTATGAAATCACGCTTCAGTATAATATACCAAATTAAATTACTTGAACATAGAAATTATCATCATTGAACAAAAACCATTTAACTCTTCTTTTTCATCTCAAAACATATCTAATGGCTTTGTGGTATGCAATTCTTGTATAATATATTAAGTTGACTAATGTCTAATTGGGGTAATCCATGAGTGTCTAATGTGAATTCAGTATCCTAAACATTGGAGAGACCTTATCTGACTTGCCTAATCAATGTGGTTGTTGTCCTAATATGAAATACTGAGTTCTACCCTTGCCTTTGCATCAAACTTCTCACATCATGTTTCTTCAACAAAACACACTAATATGAATTGAGCCAACACCATGAGGATAGGGTCAAGTATCATGGAAACTAATCATAATATGTGAATGGGGTTCACAAATAAGTGTTGGCTCTCAACAATCTCTCAATAATGCCAACTTCCAAAAATTTTAGTCTCAAGACTTGTCCTATTGGGTGAGCACTCATTGATGGCCATAAGGCCAAATCAATGTATGTAGGCTTTGAAATCCTAACTCTAGGCTAGGAGGACCCTACAGAAGGTCTAAGAAAACTCACTTGGTATTACAATAGAAAGAGCCTTCCTCTAGAACTTTGTTTGCAATGCACACATCAATATTGGTAATAATTGTTATGATGGATGGTCTATTAGGACAATAAATAAAATGCTTATTCTTTTTCCACCCTTTGAAACTACAACAAAGTATTTGACTTGGTAGGGTCCCCACACATCACTTCAAAAAACAAACATTAGGCAATTCAACCTTTTTCCTTCTCAATGCATTTTTTTTTGTCTTTCATTGGTTTTCTCAGTTCGATACATAGGTGCCTACACACTATGTTGTTGTTAAGTATTTATGTAGTCTTAAGACATCTCATGACTCCATTACATGTCCGCACTTGGGTTTACAAACACAACTCTGTCAAAACAAAAACAATATCAGTAGTAAAACTATGATTGTGAAAATCAGTACCCTTAGGACAATCATAGAAATTTAATCTATTTCATTTGGTTTTGATCTACAAACCCTTTTGAAGGTTGCATAGGGACCCCTCACCCCTCTCTCTATCATCAACCACTTCAAAATACCAATCGCTTGGTCTTCCCACCAAATTCTTCCCTGATATGATACATAGCATGAAAAAAGGTCTATCATCAAGCATGATATGATACATAGCATGAAAAAATGCACATAAAACCCCAATTTCATTAAGTAAAACTCTTGGATGGCATTCCAAAGGCCTATTTATTCCCATCCAAGTATGTTACAACCTCAAACCACCATAAACTAACTTTCCAACCATATTTTTAAGAAGCTTCTAAAAGAAATGCAAAAGTTGTCATGGCAATATGACAACTTTTTTCCCAATGGACCTCAAACTTTCATAATTAGGTCTCTATTTGTTGTTAAAATGCGATCTATGACTAAGTATTAGATGATCTTACTTGATAGGTTTGACACTTAATATAAGTACAAATCCAATAGCCAACAAGATGAGAGGGGGGGTGAATCATACAAACTTAATCTTCCATAAAAACATCAGATTCAACCTCGGTAACATATACTTCAGTAATATAACCAAAACTACTAAACATGCAAACTCAAAAGCATATAAACATCATAAACCTCATAACACCAGATTTAATGTGGAAACCCAAATAGGGAAAAACCACTGTAGGATTTCGAACCCACTAAGAAATATACTCTTCAAGAGTATGCTTGGTTAAAAGAAAATCCTACTAAAGATTACAAACACATTGCTAGATGTGACCCGGTTAAGGGATTTCCCTCAGATCTGTTAGGATCTTCACCTTGTTAGAAGTGACCTTGTTAAGGATTTCAAACACTCAATCAAAATGTCACCTTGCTAGAGGGTTTTACAAATAAGATTACTAAGTCCACTCGGTTAAGAGATTTTCAGTCACTTTCACAAAATAATAGTAGTAAAAATCTATCTGCAACTTCACATCTAAAATGCTAAAGCAGATTCTTATTTATTCATTACAATCTAGAAATAGAACTAATCTTGTCCATCTGCTGGGCTTCTATACTCTATTATTCAAACAGGTCTTCCTTCTGTGCTCAGTAATCACTATGTAGCATCCTTGTGCATACATTTTCCTGCATACATTGTTTATCAACAGTTCCCTATTTATAAACAATTAGCTAACCGCTTAATCTCCTTGATCACATTTCCCATGATCAATAATAGCCATCAGATCTTCAAACTTGTCTAGGTTCAATGCATCTTTTGATCTAGAAACATTTTACCCTGCCTTGGAACTTGCATATATTTCTTGGAACTTGTGCTAGGGTATTGCGGTTCAATCTGAACTGTACATCTTCATGCCGATCTTCCATTGCCATAGATTCTTAACAAACTTTATTTATGGCATACCAATCATTTAATCAGTTCTAGCTCATCAGCTTCCTTCATTAAATAACACATGTAAACATTTAATGCATTCTATTATAGCTCGGTTACAACTCGATAAATACTAAACTTCACTCGGTAGACATTCCACCTTAATTAACCGATAGTGATAACCTTAGGGTTTACCGACTAGGTTCCTTAGGGTTTACCGACTAAGTTCTTTGCTTGATAACATAGTATAGTATTAACCTTACAATTTAAAACATATGTATGATGTTAAAACAATCTAAACATCATGATCTCATCATTGTCTAACTTGGTAATAGTTGCCCATTGAATACCTTATTCATCCTCTTATTCATCATAATCTTTCTTATGTCTTTTATCGACATTTTTATACTCTTTAAATCATATTTCTCAAGATATGGCAACATCATACTGAATTAGAAAATAAATTTCTTGACATCAATGACAAAATAATAATATCAAGACAGTAAACATCCTTAATCAATTATATCCATAATCATCAACAACCTTCTCAATATCCTTATTGAAATGCCAACAATCTCCCATTGTCTGTTATAATGCTAAATTGTCAATAATCTCCCCCTTTGGCATTGATGGCAAAACCAATTGATTTGACCTTAAAAGATTCGGATTGCTGTGATTCTGAAATGCTGAAATGCTCTCTTGCTGTCAACAAATTTCTCCCCCATACTTTAGACTTCTCCTCTTTTCAGTCTTCTTTCCAATTTTCAGTCTTCTCCCCTTTCTCAATTTTCTCCCCCTTTGACAACAATGCCAAAAAAGTAAAGAACTAAAACATAATTTCTTCCTGTATGAAGTGAATTCCTGTTGTAATGTGTCAATTCAGTTTTGGTCAGAGCATTTTGTCTTCAATTCCTATTCCCTATATGATATCCTATATTGTTTCCTATAATATTTCCTGTACACCTTTAGAAAACCTCCTAAAGTGTGTAAATCAACATCAACTCCTAAAAGATATTCGATAGAGTCATCAGATTGATGCTTTCACCGAACTCGGTTAGTGAGTAGAAGATAGGGGTAGGACGCCTAACTTACTTCTGAGATATTCAAAAGTGTCCCTTGGTAGTGGCTTGGTGAAGATATCTACTATTTGTTCCTTTGTGCTAACATACTCCAACACCACTTTCTTCTCTTGAGCTTCTTCTCTAAGATAATGATATTTGATAGAGATGTGCTTTGTCTTAGAGTGCATAATAGGATTCTTTGAAATGTTAATGGCACTAGTATTGTCATAGAATATAGTTACTGACACGATAACTTTCTCATTTATACCTTCCAATACTTGTTTGATCCATGCAATGTTGGTACAATTCAATGTTGCAGCAACATATTCAGCTTATGTTGTTGACTGTGAAACACATCCTTGTTTCTTGCTAAGCCAACTCACTAGCCTTTCTCCTAAAAAGAAAGCTCCTCCACTTGTGCTTTTTCTATCATCAATGTTGCCTGCCCAATCAGCATCAGCATAAACTTTTAAATCAACATCATTTCCTTTTTGATATACTAAGCCATAATCCTCAGTGCCTTTCAAGTATCTAAAAATTCTTTTGATTGCTATCAAGTGTGTTTCCTTAGGATCTGGAGAGAATCTTGCAACTATACCTACTACATGTGCTATGTCTAGTCTACTGTGAACAACATATTGTAGCTTTCCAATCACGGATCAGTAAAGTGTCTCATCAATAGATGCAGATTCATCATTCTTTGATAATTTACAGTTGGTAGTCATAGGAGTACTTACTGGTTTTGAATCCTCCATTCCAAATTTCTTCAAGATTTCCTTTATGTACTTGGACTGAGTAATGAAAATCTCATTTTTCATTTGCAGTATCTATAAACCTATAAAATACTTTATCTCACTGATTAATGACATCTCAAATTCTTTTCACATTTCATTTCCAAAGTTCTTACATAGAGAGTCATTTCCACAAAATATAATATCATCAACAAATATGGCTGAGATCAGTATTCCATTTTCTTCATTCTTCATATACATATTGTTGTTCTCACTTGTGCTTATAAAACCAATCTTAATCAAATAAGAGTGCAATCTTTCATACCATGCTCTAGGTGCTTGTTTCAAACCATATAAAGCTTTGTTCAATTTACATACCTGATCTTTATTATTGTCTTCAACAAATCCTTCAGGTTGTTCAATAAAAACTTATTCTTCTAATATTCCATTTAGAAATGCAGATTTGACATCCATTTGATATACCTTGAAGTTTTTGAAAGCAGCATATGCCAACAATGTTCTTACTCCTTCAAGTCTAGCAACAGGTGCAAAAGTTTCACTATAATCAATTCCTTCTTCTTGAGCATAACCTTTGCAAACTAGTCTTGCTTTGTTTTGAATGACCTCTCCTTTCTCATTTAGCTTGTTTTTGAAAATCCACTTTGTACCGATTACATTTTTGTCCTTCAGTCTTGGGGTTAGTGTCCATGTGTCATTCTTCTTGATTTGATCAATCTCTTCTTTCATAGCATTTATCCAATCTTCACTGTTAAATGCCTCTTTCACTATTCTCGGTTCAAATTCAGATATTAGACATGTGTTCTATCTTAGTTTGTTCCTTGTCATCACTGGATCATCCTTATCTCCTATAATCTGACTTGGTGCATGATGTCTTCTGCCATACTTGGCTAATACAGGCTCGGTAGGCTCTGTATGATCTTATTCATCACTCGGTTACTGGATATTCTCTTCATTTTCTTCAATAGTTTTCTCGGTAAGACTTATCAGTTGAATATAGACAAATTCATCATAGTCTTTTGGTTCCTTGGAATTTCCTTCATCATTACTTTCTGCAAATTCATCAATTTTCACCTTTGCACTTTCTACTATTTTGTTAGATGATTTGATCAGACATTTAAATGTTTTGCTTATAGAAGAATAACCTAGAAATGTTCCTTCTTCACTCTTCTGATCAAACTTGCCATTTTTATCATCTTTGTGAACATAGCATCTACTTCCAAAGATTTTAAAATAACTTACATTAGGTTTCTTAACATACCAGATTTCATATGGTGTCTTCAAAGTACCTTTCTTCAATTGTACTCAGTTCAGGGTGTAAACTACTGTGCTTATTGCTTCTCTCCAAAATGTTTGTGGCACTTTCTTTTCAATCATCAGTGTTCTAGCACAATCCACAATAGATCTGTTTCTTCTCTCAGCTATTCTATTTTAATGTGGAGTTCTCGGTGCAGAGACCTATCTTTTAATACCATGATCATTGCAGAATAAGTTGAATTCATCAGATGTGAACTCTCCTCCTCTATCTAATCTAAGACATTTCAGTCATCTTCCTATTTTATTTTCCACTCTTCCCTTGTACCATTTAAAAATTTGAAAAGCTTCTGATTTATCTTTTAAAAGCATTACCATCATCCTTGAATAGTCATCCACAAATAATATGAAATATCTATCACCATAATAACTTTGAACTTTCATAGGACCATAAAGATCAGTGTGCAAAAGATCTAAAATTCCCTTAGAAGTGTAAGACTTACTTTTAAAGCTTGATCTTGTCATCTTACCCATCTGGCATCCTCGGCACATAGCATTCTCAGGTTTTTCAAGACTCGGTAGACCTCTTACTCGATGCTTCTTACTTATTTTGATCAGATTATCAAAATTTACATGACAAAACCTTTTATGCCATAATCAGGTATCATCTATCTTTGCATACAAACACTTGTTACTAATTGAGTCAAGGTGAAATGTGTTACCTTTTGTTTGTGTCCCGGTAGCAACTAACTTTCCATTCTTGTCATGAACTTTGACAATTCCTTTCTGAAATTCTATTTGGTAACCTATGTTGTTTAGTTGTGCTACACTCAACAAATTGTATTTCAAACCTTCAACCCAATAAACATCATTGCATCTTTCATTGTCAAGAAGTGTTATAGATCCTTTACCTTTCACCAGACAGTGGTGCATCATTACCAAATCTAACATAGCCTCCATCATAATCTTCTAATATAACAAACTTGTGTTTATCTCCTGTCATATGATGTGAGCATCCACTATCTATATCCAAGAATCATTAGTATTTATGTGAGATATTAGGGCTTTTTCTTCATACCTTTCTTCAATTGATCCATCTTTGATAGCCACATAAACTACTCCCTCTGTATCAGTTTCATCTAATTTATCACCGTTGGATTCCTCATCAGCTATTAAGCATGTCTTTCTATCTCTTCTTCTGAAGTCTTGGTGTCCTCTATAATGATTATCTTTCTATCTATCATCTCGGTAATCTCTCTTTTTAGTAGAATATTTTTCAGGATAGTTAGAAGCCATATGTCCTATTTATCACAATTGAAATATTTCAAAGGTAGTTTTCCTTTATACTTACCTTTGCCTCTCGGTAACCTTTTGGCTAATAGTGCTTCAAACTCTTCTTGCTTTCTGATTTCCTCATATAGTTTGTGTACTTCTTCCATGTTCTTACAAAATCTTTCACTTGCTCCACTGTGATCTCCTTCAAAGTACTTAAACTTTCTTTCATTGTAATCATTAGATTCGTCAAGATGAAAAGAACTAAATGCAGATTCAACTTTATTTACCGAAGATCCACTATTATCAAAGTTACTTAACTCAAATGCATGTAGCTTACCAATAGTAGCATCTAAAGAAACTGGCATATTAGGTACAGACCTCATTTCATTGATTACAGAGACTCAAATTGCATAAGTTGGTAGAAGGGTTCTTAACAACTTACTTGTTATATCCTTTTCTTCAATAGTTCCACCTGCTCCTTTGATTTGATTGACAATCTCCTATAGTCTTGTACGGTACTGAGTTATGTTCTCACCTTCATTCATCCTCATAGATTCAAGTTGTCCTCTTAGACTATCTACTTTTGCTCTTTGAACATGTTCATCTCCTCCATATACTGATATGAGCTTATTCCACATAGCCTTTGCATCATTGCAGCCTTTTAGGTCATTAAACTCCAAATCGGTCAATGCAGATGTTATTTCAATCATTTCTTGGATATGTTCTTGCTTTGCCTTTATCTCTTCCATTGTCAATGCATAGGTGCTCGGTGTAACAAAATCATTCTCTAGATAGTATACATCATATTCTCCAACTCCTGATAGGTGTAGCTTCATCATTTTCTGCCATATAGAGAAACTTGACTTGTTCAGCTTCGGTGCATCCCTCTTATACATCTTTGGATCTTTAACTCAAGTTCCTTTAAACTTTTCTTCCGGAGTCCAAAGCTTTGATACCAATTGATAGTTCTGATACTTAATATAAGTATAGATCCAATAACCAACAAGATGAGAGGGGGGGTGAATCATACAAAATTAATCTTCCATAAAAATATTAGATTCAACCTTGGTAACATATACTTCAGTAATATAACCAAAACTGCTAAACATGCTAACTCAAAAGCATATAAACATCATAAACCTCATAACACCAGATTTAACGTGCAAACACAAATAGGGAAAAAACACTATGGGATTTCGGACCCACTAAAAAATATACTCTTCTAGAGTATGCTCAGTTAAAAGAAAATCCTATTAAAGATTACAAACACATTGCTAGATGTGACCCGGTTAAGGGATTTCCCTCAGATCTGTTAGGATCTTCACCTTGTTAGAAGTGACCTTGTTAAAGGATTTCAAACACTCAATCAGAATGTCACCTTGCTAGAGGGTTTTACAAATAAGACTGTTAAGTCCACTCGGTTAAGAGATTTTCAGTCACTTTCACAAAATAACAGTAATAAAAATCTATCTGCAACTTCACATCTAAAATGCTAAAGCAGATTCTTATTTTTTCATTACAATCTAGACATAGAACTAATATTGTCTATCTGCTAAGCTTCTATACTTTGTTATTTAGACAGGTCTTCAAGCTTCTGTGCTTGGTAATCACTATGTAGCATCCATGTGCATACATTTTCCCGCATACATTGTTTATCAATAGTTTCCTATTTATAAACAATTAGGTAACCGCTTTTTCTCCTTGATCACATTTCCCATGATCAATCATAGCCATCAGATCTTCAAACTTGTCCAGGTTCAATGCATCTTTTGATCTGAAAACATTTTACCCCACCTTGGAACTTGTTCTAGGGTATTGCGGTTCAATTTGAACTGTAGATCTTCATGTCAATCTTCCATTGCCATAGATTCTTAACAAACTTTAGTTATGGCATACCAATCATTTAATCAGTTCCAGCTCATCAACTTCATTAAATAATGCATGTAAACATTTAATGCATTTTGTTACAGCTCAGTTACAACTCGGTAAATACTAAACTTCACTTGGTAGACATTCCGCCTTCATTAACCGATAGTGATAACCTTAGGGTTTACTGACTAGGTTCCTTACGGTTTACCGACTAGGTTCTTTCCTTGATAACATAGTCTAGTATTAACCTTACAATTTACAACATATGTATGATGTTAAAACAATCTAAACATCATGATCTCATCATTGTCTGACTCAGTAATAGTTGCCCATTGAATACCTTATTCATCCTCTCATTCATCATAATCTTTCCTGTGTCTTTTACCAACATTTTTATACTCTTTAAATCATATTTCTCAAGATATGGCAACATCATACTAAATTATAAAATCAATTTCTTGACATCAATGAAAAAATAATAATATCAAGACAGTAAACATCCTTAATCAGTTATATACATAATCATCAACAACCTTCTCAATATCCTTATTGAAATGCCAACAATCTCCCATTGTCTGGTATAATGCTAAATTGCCAACAATTAAGTAAAACTCTTGGATGGCATGCCAAAGGCCTATTTATTCCCATCCATGTATGTTACAACCTAAAACCACCATAAACAAACTTTCCAACCATATTTTTAAGAAATTTCTACAAGAAATGCAAAAGTTGTCATGGCAATACGACAACTTTTTTCCCAATGGACCTCAAACTTTCACAATTAGGTTTCTATTTGTTGTTAGAATGCGATCTATGACTAAGTATTAGAGGATCTTACTAACTTGGGTATCATTATTTTATGTGTCTCTGACATAACTCCTAGTAACTATATAAGTATCTTACTAGTCCTAGATCTATGCCTTGTCTTTTTGATATGGTTCCTAGTGAGAATATATGAATCTTACTAGTTCTAAATGTCATAACTTTGTGTTTTGCATGCTCCATGTGTGTTACCAATGTTACTCATATTACTCACTTTTTACTTCCCTTTTATCTCAATATTGTAGATTGACAATATCATAAGTCTTGGGAGCTACCACCTTTCCAAACTTGTAGTCATCTTGACTCTTCAATATCTTAGTGAAACAATATTTCATTTCTCCATATTTTCCAAAGAGTAAATGAGCATAATTTCATACTCTTGCTAAGAGGGGGCTAAATATTCCATCATAAGTTGTATCTCTTTAAAAATATACATTAAGTTTGGACTCAATTTAAGTGGTTGTGCCTTATTTATGCCTAATTGTACTTAGGTTTGACAATGTTTCCATAAATTTGTTTCATTCTCTTATTCATGATGTTCCTCATGGCTCATTTTTATAGGACTAGGGTCTTGGGAACCCATATTCATGGAAATTGGACCTAAAATTTGAAAGATGAATGTTGGATTTGCAAATAGTAGGAATTTCCTCTCCAAATTTGGACTATTGCAAAATTTCAATTTGAAAAGGTGCAAGGACCATCCATATAAGGTACATCTTGAAAATTAAATGATAATACCAATCATGCATATTAAATGATATAGTCAAGTAATAAAGAAGGAAAACCATTTCCTGAAGTTGTCAAATGATTTTAAAGATGCACAATAGTCCACTAAATGTAATTCACTAAAAAAGAAAACAAAGTATACTACAAGATAGTGGGTGAGATGCAAGGAATGAAGTTAAATAGACAAAGAAAAACCATGAATATTACCAAGTCAAAAGGAGTAGCTATGACCTCTTAGGTATTTTTTCACTTGAATAAATTAGACTTCTTAAGGATAGAAACACATGTAGATAGTAATATGAAGTCTCTTTGACAATTTTTGAAGTAGTTGAAGGAATGGCTTATTTTAGTTATATCTAACCCAAGACAATTTCAACTCAAAGTAAGGAATAAAACCATATGTCCTATAAGTTTGGGAAGCTAATTGAGTAGCTGGATAAGGTAGAGCATGACTATAGGGTAGTCTTGAGACTCTTTTAACTTGATTAGAACATGTACCAAGTATCTAGGAGCTTACAAAGCCAATTCAACCATATTTCAAGTGAAAATGCAACAAAAGGAGTAAAAGCTTTGAATACACCTCAAAAACCACTCTAGTGGCCAAGTAGGTGGAAATAGTCTTTTCCAACATTTTTTTTCTTCATAGATGCAGCCCTATATTCTATTTACTATTTGAGATGAGAAATACATTATTGGCGGTTCTGTTATTACCCAGTCCAGTATCGATCTGATCTTGACACTGTCATAAAAGGAGTGACTATCCTAAGTGCTTGATACTGTCACAAAAACTGAGTGTTGCAGTAGTGAATCTTCCTTTGACCTTTGGGTGGTTGGGAGGGTAAAGACCCATGGTGGTATATGTTGAGTGGTTCTTGTAAGAGTATCTGAAAGTACATTGGTTTTTGGATATCTAGTATATTTTGTGAGTTGAGTACCAGGGGGGATTAGAAGACCCAGTTGAAGGAGGATTTGTGTGAATAAGGGTTCAGGCTATTGGTGGTGATTGAATGTTGGAGAGTTGGATTGTGACTTAGACATGTTTATTTTTCCTATTTGAGTGTGATTCAATGGTTGGGTGAGGGTTGGTGAGTATGGGTGTGTTTTGGGGTATAGAATCCTTTTGAGGTCTTGTGAGTAAGTGAAGGGTTGACACCTAATTGAATAGGTGAGTTGGGAGAAATATCTCCCTTGTTGGTTGAGTTTATTGGATTCTCTGCATCACCATGCCTTTTCGCTATCAATCCATTCAAACTTCCACCCAAAGATTCAATCTTGTCAAAGTTCAAAATAAATTTCCTTGTTGTCCTTACTATCTTGCATCAACTTTCATATCACTAGGTAGTCTTTGCTTAGAACTATCATCTTTCCTGGTAGGGTACCATCTCAGTCCCTTGAGTTAGGTTAGCTTACCTTTAGAATTTATCATTTTCTAATGAAGTTGTTCAAGGGGAAAATGTCACTAATCAAGTTGAAATGTCGATTTCTCAATCTGCCTAAGCTAAAAGGTTAAAATAAGTTGCAAAAGATAGAACAAGGCTACAAGAAAATGAATAATCAGTATTACCTAAATCCACATTATAAACAAAATCTAGAAATAACCTTGTATGTAAATAATTTATCATGCCAAAATTCCCAATTCTAACATGAAAATGAGACCAAGGAAAGCTCTAGAGAAACTACTACTATTCATTAACATGTTCATCATTAACCTCAATCTCCATGAAAGATGCACAAATTGATTATATCAAAGAAGATGTTTCATAAATGTAAATATTAATTCAGGACTAAGGAAAATGAAAGAAATAAAAGAATACCAAGCAATCAAAAAAGACTACCAATACCGTTGCAAACTATGAACTTCATTTCCATTAATTCTTCAAAACATACTAGCAAAGCACAAGTATTCAATCTACAGCCTATTGCTAAATGTCTTTTGAAAGAAAACACACTAAAGAGTGTTACTAAACTTGGACCTTAAATAATCAATTATTAGACCCTCAAAATGAATTTTGAAATTACATTTATAGGGAAACTTTTTCCTCAAAATTAGAGATTAAATTCCACCCAAAACCTTATCAAACTAAGAGGTACAATCAACAAACAAGCTACTAGCCTATAATGGAATTAAGAACTATAAGTTGACTCATGAAAATGAAATATAAGTGAGAAGGAATTTAGAACATGGAGTCAAAGAAGCATGGAGAACAAGAAAAAGAGGATCTATCTAGGCCCCCACCCTCAAGATGACTCCTCCAAAATTTGAAACTTAGGTGCACAAGCAACAAGATGAAGAACAAAGGCCAAAGTAGGTTGTAACTACCATGAACCCGTCCATCCAAAGTGATGAGAATCTAGATGTTCCTAAGTGGCTACAATTCAACTTTGTAATGATAAAGAAGAGACTATTGAAGAAAGTAAGTTTGCAAAAGATGATCATTGAGGTTGAGGCCACAAGGAAGCCAAAGAAGGCAATGACTTTGTATGCCACCTAAAACTATGCAAAAGGAGAGATAGTTGCCAATACCCTAAAATAGAGAAAATTTAGTAAAAACTACCAATACCCTAAACTAGAGTAACCCAAGATAGTAAGAAAATGGTTTGGGGGTCATATAGACTAGCTTTATACTTTATGTTAATTACAAAGTGATAAGTTGTGTGGTTGGAGATTTTCAGTCCACCCCCTCTAGGTTAGGATTGTGCTGAACCGAACATAATTGTAGCTCCCTAGGGCTTCCGAGTCGAGTGTGTTAGGCTGGCTGGCAAGAGAAAGAAAGGCTTGCCCGAACAACACTGAATGAAGGTTAAAATCACTTGAATAATATTCATTCTGATTGTTTTTTTGTGCGTTGGTTTGATCTCCATCAATTCAGCAGCCACAGGCAGACATCGCCCTATATATTAGCTCATACAATAATGATCAATCAACACATATATGAGAGGAAGGGATTTCTCTGACAAAATTGAACACTCACTCCTCAATCATAGTTCTATGGTTTAACAAGGAGTGGATTCCTATAGGGATTATGCATTTAGGGAACCACACCTTTGACTAGGAGCCATCCGACCTGAGATTGGATAATCAATATGAATATGAGATTGACCAATTTGAATCTAAAACTTGGGCAATTAATCACCACATGTCTCATTTCCTAACAGCTTTTGCATAAAAAGGGAATCTCTCATACTCCAAGAGTTGCTTCCACAATCGTTCAATATCCCACAAGAATGCAGGCATAGCTAGCATGTATAAAAGCAAAAGTTGTAGAATCTCTTGAATGGTGTAATTTTTTGCACCATGAAATTAAGGTGAAGAATCTACCTCCTGCGCAGGATTGTAAGGAATGTAGAAATTCCTTCGATGTGGGTTTGATCTTGTTGGGGGTTGAAGTCACCATAGATGCCTACATGGGATTGCAATGCACAAATGACTTGCCCTCTTCTTCTTTTTAAGTAATGGTCGTTGTCGTCGGAATTATGACGAACTCGAGAACTTTTTTGAAAAAAATGATTTTCATTACTAATGCCTTCTTCATAAAAACCAAATGGAAAATTGTTGTCATAATTCTAATGAATTCGAGCATTTTTTCAAAAAAAATCAAATTTGGTCACAATATACCTTCTCCGTCGGAAACCTCCATTGGAAATCTAGTCCAAATGTATTAGTGAGTAGGTCATGGCAGCTAAAGTTGAAGATACGAATGAATGGATTATTGATTCAGGATGTTCACATCATATGACTGGAGATAAGAGTAAATTCTTAACCTTTCAGGATTACAATGGAGGTCTAGTAAGATTCGGAGATGATAAAGCTTTCTTGATCAAGGAAAAGGCACTATATCTTTTGATGGTAAGCTCAATACTGATAATGTTTACTATGTTGAAGGTTTGAAGCATAATCTTTTGAGTGTTGGTCGATTAGTTGAGAAAGGATTTCAATTACAATTCAAGAATGGTAAATGCAAAATCTTAAACATAACTGGTTTGGAAATCGCAACCGGTAATCAGACTAGAGGTAATATCTTTCATTTGAACAATAATGAGAAAGTATGTTTGATTGCAAATATTGATGAAAGTTGGTTATGTCATAAGAGACTTTGTCATGTAAATTTTGATTGCATTGTGAAAATCAGTACTACTAAGGAAGTTAGAGATTTACCTAAGATTGTTAAACCTCACAATCCGGTATGTAAGGAATGTCAATTTGGAAACCAAGTTAGAGAAATTTTCAAGAGTATTTTTGAGAAGTCTAACAATGTTCTTGATTTAATTCATATTGATTTATGTGGTCCAACAAGAACTACAAGTATACAAGGTGATAGATATTTTATGCTAATCATTGATGACTATTCTAGAGTGTGTTGGGTTACTTTTCTCAGAGAAAAATCTGAAGCATTTGGGAAATTCAAACTATTCAAAGTGATGGTAGAAAATGAAACCGGCAAGAAAATCAAATGTTTGAGATCAGATCAAGGAGGTGAGTTCACATCTAAGGAATTTAATACATTCTGTGAAGTGAATGGGATCAGAAGACAGTTATAAGCACCCCGAACACCCGAACAAAATGGAGTTGTGGAAAGGAAAAACAAAACTATCTTGGATGCAGCCAGAAGTATGATATCAGAAGAAAATCTACCTCATATATATTGGAGAGAAGTGGTCAATATAGTTATTTATACATTCAATAGAGTTCACATTAGAGGTGAAACCGGTAAGACCCCACATGAACTACGGTTTGGTAATACTCCTACTCTTAAATATTTCAGAATATTTGGAAGTAAATGCTATATTAGAAGAGATGAGTATATTGGCAAATTTCATCCTAGAAGTGATGAAGGAATATTTCTTGGTTATTCATCAAAGAGCAAGGCATATAGATATTTTAACAAGAGATTGCTGAAAATTTATGAGAGTGCAAATGTGAAGACTGATGAACAATTTAGAGGAAATTCAAGGTACACAGACTCTGAACCGACAATAGAGATAATAAAAAATGAACCTATTATGAATACACTGGTATAGAATGGTGATCCAGTTACACCGGCATCATATGAAGATTCAACAGTCACCAAAGAATAGCAGCAAGTAAAAACACCCTGATATGTAAGATTGAATCATTCTAAAGACCAGATATTTGAAAACAAATTTCAAGGAGTTATGACTAGAGGAAGATTGGCAAATGAGGAGGTATGTCTTATTTCTCAAATTGAACCTACATCAATTAATGAGGCATGTGAAGATAAATATTGGATTAAAGCTATGGAAGATGAATTAGAACAAATTGAAAGGAATAACACTTGGTCATTAGTTCCTTGGCCTAAAGACAAAAAAGTAATTGGAACTAAATGGGTTTTCAAAAATAAACTTAATGAAGATGGCATGGTAATAAAAAAACTAAGCAAGATTGGTGTGTAAGGGATATTCATAGAAAGAAGGAATCGATTATAATGAAACCTTTACACCGGTAGCTAGAATTGAGGCAGTTAGACTTTTATTGGCTTTTGCAACACACAAGAACTATAAAGTATATCAAATGTATGTTAAATGTGCATTTTTGAATGGAGATCTTAAAGAAGTTTATATTGAACAACCTAATGGATTTTCTTTGACAAATAACAAAGACATGGTTTGCGGGTTAAGGAAAGCTTTATATGGATTGAAACAAGCTCCTAGAGCTTGTTATGCTAGATTGGACAAATATCTTTTGAAGCTTGGATACACTAAAGGTAATGCTGGTAGCAATTTATACTACAAAGTGACTAATGATGACATCTATGTTATTGAAGTTTTTGTTGATGATATAATCTTTGGAGGAGAAAATGGTTTGTGTAAAGACTTTTCTAACAAAATGCAGCAAGAATTTGAAATGTCTATGATTGGAGAGATAAAATTATTTTTAGGATTGCAGATTTTACAGACTGATAAAGGTATATTCCTATGTCAATATAAGTACTTAAAGGAATTACTAAAGAAATTTGGCATAGAAAACTGAAAACCGGTAAGCACACCTATGACTACAAATGATAAATTATATTTGAAGGATGAATCAACACTTGTTAATCTGACTAGATACAAGTCTATGATAGGAGGTTTACTATATTTGACACAAACAAGACCCGATATTATGAATGCAGTATGTATTGTTTCAAGATTTCAAAGTAATCCTAAAGAAAATTATGAATCAACAGTGAAAAGGATTTTTTGGTAGCTACAAGGCACTACAAATCTTGGTTTATGGTATCCTAGAGATGAAAATTTTGACTTATGTGCATAGACAGATGCTAATTGGGAAGGAGATGTAGATGATAGAAAAAGCACCACTGGCGGATCATTTTTTCTTGGCAGTAGACTAATTTCATGGTTGAGTAAGAAACGGAGTTGTACAAGTCTATCAACAACAGAATCAAAATATGTTGTGGCAACAACTAATTGTACACATGTACTATGGATCAAGTAAATGTTGAAGGACATAAAGGTAAATTGCAAGGAACCTATAACTATTTACTATGATAATACAACAATAATTGATATATCTAAGAACCCGGTACTTCACTCTAAAACTAAACATGTTTCTATCAAACTAAACTATCTAAAGGAGAATGTTGAAGGAAAAGAAGTAAAATTGGTTTATGTGAATACTAAAGAGCAGATTGCGGATATTTTTACAAAGCCCTTACCTAAGAAAACATTTGAGTATCTCAGAGAGCAACTTGGAGTCCTACCCCCACTAGTAGAGACTTAGATAGTTGATGTTTGTCATCAACCGACAGAATTAATAGAGAAATCTTTTATTCCATCTTTGATGAGGAGAGCTACTTCTCAGGGGGAGTAGTTGGTATAATAAGTTGGTATTTTGTATTTGGTTTTGTATTGCTTTGGCATTTGATGTCAAAGGGGGAGAGATTGATATGGAAAAACACATTATCTTTTTCTTTTGGGGAGAGATTATTCCTAGGGGGAGAGATATTATGTATTTTTGATTTCTGGTTAATGATCTCTTTGGGAGATTGTTGGTTTTTGGTTTTTGGCATTTCTACTTTGGCACTTTGATGGTTTTTCCATCTTGTGTTGCCATCAATGCCAAAGGGGGAGATTGTTGGCATTTTGGATATGTTGATATGGTTTTATCATTGATGTCAACACTTGTCACCTCTTGTCAAAATCACCAGTATTTGGTTCACCAATAGATTATGTTGTTCACAGCCACTTGGAATGACTTGGAGACTACTTGGTTATGTTGAAGACATTATTCGATCATTTGGTTTTTGCAATTTGGGTAATTATTTATTCAGGTTTGCATATTTGTTGTTACCGGAAAATAGGTCCAGGATAAGCACCGACAGGTATATCTATTCTAGATCGGCATGATATATTATAGAGATGATTTATTATTATTGTAAATGCATTTAGCCGACATCATGCATCGGATATTGATTTACTTGTAATTGATTTTATTGTAATATCTTTTAGTGAGCCGACCTATTCAATTGGTCTTAGGTTATGGTTTAAATGTAAGATCTTATTTGTGAGATTAATAGGTGAATGCAAAATATATTGCAATAAGGTATATGCAAAAATAAGTAGATTTATACACACAGACATCACATGAAGGTTGAAGGAAGGATCTTGTGGAGGCAATCAAAACTAAACCGGTACTAAATCCAACATATGAAGATACTAGTTTACATGCAATACATTATAATTGGATTTAACCATCCAATTGTAGTCAGTGTGACTCTCATTTTGTGATTGAGCAGTGACCTCTAGGTAGTTGGCCTTTCTGCATATGTAGAATCCATATTGTACACACATACTATCTGCAGTAGTATCATTTGATTGTGGGTAAGGCTTCCCACTATGGTTTTTCCCCTTACAGGGTTTCCACATACAAATAATTATGTTGTGTTGTGGATGTTATTGTCTTTCTGTTTCATACATTAATCTTTATTGGTACTGCAATTAACTATTAAGACTGTCTACCGGCATAAAGTTTGGTTTGCCGGTATTAAGCATTAAGTTTTGGTTAAGTTAATTTTGGTTGAATGTATTGGAGAACTGATTCACCCCCCCCCCCCTTCCTCTCAGTTGTTCACTAGTTATCCTAACAATTGGTATGAGAGATTTGGTCATCTTTTGCAAAAGCTTAACCGCTTGAGGTAGATCTCATGGGAACTAACACAACTAATCCACCGACAACTATTTTTAGAAGAGAAATCCCTAAGCTTGATGGAACAAATTATGGGATATTGAAAATTTGAATGGAGACTCATCTTAGATGTCTTGGCAAGGATATTTCAGAGATCACTGAGAAAGGGTACACACCTTATGATCTAACATCTGGCAATCCTGCTCCTACAGACTTGGATAAGAATATTGAAAATGACTGCAAAGCTAGAGAAGCCCACTTGTGTGCACTTATTGATCAGAAAATCATGAGATTAATTGACAAATCATCAGATAAGGTTATGTGGGACAAATTGCAAACTCTGAATGAAGGTGACCTTGCTATCAAAATTTCTAAACTTCATGGTTATCGGGTAAGATATAAAAACTTTAAAATGGAAGAAAATGAAAGAATTGTTGTGTTTATGGAAAGAGTAAATGATATTATTATGGGAATTCAATATTGTGGAGGTTTTCTAAGTGAAGATAAAAAAAGTATCCAAAGTCTTGAGAGCCCTTCCATCGGCTTACAAGATGAAGGCAACTGCAATTAATGAATTGAGAACAATGGAAAACACTTCAGTTAACAGAGATATTCTGATTGGGAAATTATCTGCTTTTGATCTTGAAGAATTTAGCTCTTCTGGAGTTGTAAAGTCTGAACCTATTTTTTATGCATCATCATCAACATCTACCAGCAAGAGTGATTGGAGAGCCTTATATGCAAAAGAACTAGAAGACATGAGGAAAGAAGATGAAGAGCTTGAGCAAATTCAAGCCTTATTTGCTAGAAGAGTACCTAAAGGACCTACTAGAAGTAACTATGAAGGAAAGCACCTTTTAAATATTTTGCATGTAATAAGATTGGTCATTTTGCATCTAGATGTCCTAAATGGAATGCTAGGTTTGAGGAAAGAGTAAATAAAACTTTTAATCCTAACAAGAACAAATATAGATTCAAGAAAAGAATGCATTGCTACTTAGCAGATGACTCTGGAGATGAACCAATAGAAGACTCTGGTAGTGGATATGGCAATGGACAAGAATGGGTGTTCTTTGCTTTAAAGAAAGATGAACCAGAATAGGATATCAAAAATGAAGAAAAGGCCCTGGCAGCAAAAGTTAAAGATAAAGATGAATGAGTAATTAATAGTGGATACTCACACCATATGACTAGAGATAAAAGGAAATTTTTGTCCCTGCAAGAATACAATGGTGGTCAAGTCAAAGGAGATGACAAACCATGTATGATCAAAGGTAGAGGTATTATTTCTTTGGATGGAAATCATAATACTGATAATGTCTATTATGTAGAAGGCTTGAAGCATAATATTTTTAGTGTTGGACAATTAGTTGATAAGGGTTTTCAACGTTAGTTTAAGGATATAAAATGCAAAATCATCAGCAAGACTAGTTTGGGAATTGCAACCGGTATTTCAGACAAGAAGTAATATCTTTCACTTGAACACGGGTAATAAGACATGTTTGATTGCACATATTGATGAGAGTTGGCTATGGCATAAGAGGTTGTGTCATGTTAATTTTGATTGCATTGTTAAAATTAGTTCAACTCAGGAAGTTAGATAAATAACTAAGATAACGAAGCCTCATAATCTGGTATGTAAGGAATGTCAATTGGGTAAGAAAATTAGAAGACCTTTTATGAGCATACATGATAAATCTAATGATGTACTTGATTTGATTCACACTGACTTATGTGGTCAAGCAAGGACTAGAAGTTTTCAAGGTGATAGGTATTTCATGTTGATTATTGATGACTATTCTAGAAGGATGTGGGTGACTTTTCTAAGGGAGAAGTCTGAAGCTTTTGAGAAATTCAAGATATTTAAAGTGAAGGTTGAAATAGAAACTGGATTGAAAATTAATTGTCTAAGATCAAATCATGGTGGTGAGTTCACCTCTCATGAATTTAATAGCTATTGTGAGACAAATAGATTTCGAAGACAACTATCTACACCTAGGACTCCTCAACAAAATAGAGTAGTTGAAAGGAAGAACATAGTCATTTTAGATGCAACTAGATCCATGATGAGGGAAGCCAAATTGACTCATATCTACTGGAGAGAAGTAGTGAGTACAATACTCTACACACTGAATAGAGTTCACATTAAAGGTGAAACCAATAAGACCCCTTATGAATTATTGTTTGGACATACACCTACTGTCAAGCATTTTAGAATTTTTGGAAGTAAATGTTATATCAAAAGAGATGATTCAATTGGAAATTTTGATCCTAGATATGATTCAAAGGAATATTTCTTGGTTATTCAATTCAAAGCAAAGCATATAGATGTTATAACAAAAGACTGTAGAAAATTATTAAGAGTGCTAATGTGAAAGTGGATGAATAGTATAGAAATCATTCTATATCATATGATGAGGAAATAGTACTGGAAATGATCATAACTAAACTGATAATGCCTCAACCAGTACAGGAAGCTGAACAGTTACACCGACACAATATGAACAATCAACTGTGACTGATGATCAGAGCAGTGAACTTGAAGTTCAAAAGACACCAAGGTATGCAAGATTAAATCATTCTGAAGATCAAATTATTGGAGATAGAAATATAGGAGTTATGACAAGAACAAAACTGGCAAATGAAGAGGTATGTCTTATTTCTCAAGTTGAACTGGCAACAGTTACTGAAGCTTGTAAGGATAAACATTGGTTAAAGGCTATGGAAGATGAATTAGATCAGATAGAAAAGAATGAAACTTGGTCTTTAGTTCCCCGACCTAAAAATAAGAATGTTATTGGAACTAAATGGGGTTTTAGGAATAAACTGAATGAAAATGGTCAAGTTATAAGAAAGAAGGCTAGCTTAGTTTGTAAAGGATATTCTCAAATGGAAGGAATTGACTATGTTGAGACATTTTCACCTGTAGCTAGAATTGAAGTTGTTAGACTATTTCTTGCCTATGTAGCTTATAACAACTATGAGGTTTATCAAATGGATGTCAAATGTGCATTTCTGAATGGAGATCATAAGGAAGAAGTTTAAATTGAGCAACTTGATGGATTTTCATTGACAAATGATAAAGATATGGTTTACAGATTGAAGAAATCTTTATATGGTTTGAAACAGGCTCCTAGAGCTTGGTATGCAAGGTGGGATAAATATCTATTGAAACTTGGTTTTATTAAAGGCAGTGCTAATAGTAATCTATACTATAAGATCACTCATAATGATATTTTGATTATTGAATTTTTTGTTAATGATATCATTTTTGGAGGAGAAGATAAATTGTGCATGGAATTTGCTAACAACATGAAAAATGAATTTGAAATGTCCATGATTGGTGAGTTGAAATTCTTCTTAGTTTTGTATATTACTCAAACTGACAAAGGGATTTTTATCTGTCAAACTAAGTATCTAAGAGAATTGTTGAGAAGTTTGGTATGGAGAATTCTAAACTGGTAAGTACTCCTATGGCTACAAATAAGAAATTATCTATCAAGGATACTTCTACATCGGTAAATCCGACAAGGTATAAATCTATGATTGGTAGTTTGTTATATCTAACTCAGACTAGACCTGATATTATGAATATAGTAAGTATTATTTCAAGATGTCAAATTAATCCTAAAGAAAATCATGAATGTGTAGTAAAGAGAATATTCTGGTATTTGCAAGGAACAACATAATATGGCCTATGGTATTCTAGAAATGATGATTTCAATTTATGTGCATATACTAACTCAGATTGGGTAGATGATACTGATGATAGGAAGAGCACTTCTGGTGGAGCTTTCTTTCTTGGAAAGAAACTGGTTTCATGGATAAGAAAAAAATAGTTATGCATTTGTTTATCTACTACAGAAGCTGAGTATGTTGGAGCAATAACTAATTGCACTCAATTTTTATGGATGAAGAAAATGTTGAAGGATATCATGATAAACTGTAGTGAACCAATATTTATCTACTATGATAACTCTGCAGCTATTGACATGTCCAAGAATCTGGTATTTCACTCTAATACTAAGCATGTCTCAATAAAATATAACTTTTTTAAGGACAAGGTAGAAGCAAAGGAAGTCAAATTGGTTTATGTGAACACTAAAGAACAAATTGCAGACATATTCACTAAGTCATTGTCTAAGGAATCATTTGAATACTTGAGAGATAGGTTAGGGGTTTCTACCCCTCCAGCAAAGCTTGATTGATAAATTTTGTCATTAGTCTGGTATGCATTATCAGGAACATTATTCATTCTGACACTGATGAATGGTTCTACTACTCAAAGGGAGTAGTCAGCTTTGCGATTTAGAGGTTTATATCATTTCTTTGATATTCTTGTCAGGTCTCTGGCATTGATATCAAAGGGGGAGAGATACTAATGTGAAAATAAAAGAAAAGTTATATACATTGGGGAGAGAGATTTGTTCAGAGCCTTACAGAGATATCATTCACTGGGGACAACTATTGATTGTTGGTTGTCTTCCACAAGGGGAGACTTGTTTGGCATTTCTTGGTACTTATATGTTTTTCACATCTAGTGTTGCGATCAAAGCCAAAGGGGGAGATTGTTGGCATTATGAATGAATTGATTATGTGTTGCATTTAATTTTTTTCATTGATGACAACACTAGATGTTACTAGTAGATAGATTTACACTAGCTAATATGAATGGTTACCGACAGACAGCTTATCGGTATAAGATCTAGTGTTACCGATAGAAGAGATTATCTGATTCGCACTTCTAGCATGATTGGATGAGTAAAATATATTGGATTTTATGTGTTATATGCTCCATGAGCATTTTGTGGTCAGTTGGTATTGGCTTGGTAATTGTATGTTATCATACACTTTGGTAAACCCTTAGCAGCACTGGTTTAAGGATTTACCGGCAGAGCTTTCATTGATGAATTATGACAGGATGGATAAGTGTTGTTGGTGCAACTTCTTGTTGGTGTTGAAGATGTTCATTGATCATGTTTCAAGTTCTTGAATATGTTGCCTTGGCATGGTGGACCCAAAATAGGTCTGGTACCTATCTAGGTTATGGATCAGTATCATGCTAGCGTGTACAGTACAGGTTACCTGGATGTTTCAAGATGGTTTATAGATTTTCTATTATTGTAATGATCTTATTGTAATATCTTTAGGTGGCCTACCTAATTGGTTTAGGCTTTAAAGTTTGCATAAATAAGAGGTAAAACTCTTTGTAAAGTATCATGGTTATAGGAAAGTTCATGGTCAAGGAATCTAATGTGGGAATATTCTAATATCACTCAGGCTAAGGAGTTGATTGATCATTGGTGATCAGATTGGATTTAGTAGAGGATTTAGTCCTCCTATATTGAGCTCAACCAAGACTGTAATCAGGCATGGTAGATGCTATTTCCAGCAGTTCACTCTATTCGATTGTTGTCCATTTATCTTGAGAAGGTTATAGCCTCTTTGTAGTCAGTGAGACTCTTTTGTAATGAACAGTACGCTCTAGGTAGTGTGCCTTCCTACAAGTGCAGGACCCTCATTGTACCACATACTTTCTACAGAAGTATCATCTGATTGTGGGTAGGTTTGCCACCATGGTTTTTCCCTTTCAGGTTTTTCCATGTAAAAATCATGGTGTTATGTGGTATGGTTACTTTACATTGATTATTTGGTTAATTGCTAAGTTGTATTCTTTATTGGTATCTATTTCTACTGGCATTTGTTTGTGCTTTACCAGTACTTGATATGTTTAAGGTTATATTGTGGATTAAAAGATATAATTTATTAATAGCTAATTCACCCCTCCCCCTCTCATTTGTTCACCGGTTATCCTAACAGGGCATGGATGACTTTTTTCAAGTAGTAGTGAGGGAAGAAGACAAGTTGAAGAGAAACAGTGATCAACAAAGTAGAGGAAGAAGTAGAATCTTCAAAGGGAGAGGAAATTTTAGTGGCAAAATTTAATCCAAAAGTCAAGAAGGAGAGTCTAGCCACAATGAATAAAGTGGGGACTCATGTAATAGAGGAAATTTTAGAGGGAGGAGATCAAATGAAAGAGGAATATTTGGTGTATAGAGAAGAGGTTCAATAACCTTCATTGGTAGATGTTATAATTGCAATGAAGTATCACATCTGAATCTCAAGTGTCTTGAAAAATAAGACTCTAGTTCTCATGGAGTAGATAGAAGGAACCCAATAGTACAAGAGGAGGATTGCCAGAGTGTCAAAACACCACCTAAGCTTACAGATTAAGAATTTGGAAAGATCCTAATGATGCGAAGAACTCTCTTGAAAGGGCCATGTACCAAGGAGCCACCACAATGGAAGTCATTTTTCAAAACTTATTGTAAATCTGGTCATAAGGTATGTAAAGTCATAGTTGATTCAGGGTCTATAGATATTTTAGTGTCATTAGAAATAGTTGAGAAGTTAGGATTGAAGAGTGCCTCATCTTACTCCTTATAAGGTGTCTTGGTTGAATAAGAGCCATCAGGTGCTTGTAAATGAATAATGTTGGGTAGAGTTTTAAATTTGGGGTATAGGGATAGAGTCCTATGTGATGTGATCCACATGGATGCTTGTCATTTTCTTCTAGGGAATCCATTACATGATGATCTCAATTCTCAACATGGTGGGAAGAAAAATACTTATACCATAACAAATAATGATGAGTTGTTTACCTTGAATCCTTTACCAAATGAATGTGTGGATAAGAAAGTGGGCTCTAGTGTCATGTGGTAGTTGAGAAGGAGTTTCTACAGACCTTCAAGGAAGAGGGGGAATTAGGATTTATTTTAATTGTGAAGCCAAATAATAGATCAGATTTACCTCAACCCAAAGGAGGAGCTATAGCTAGCAAGATTCAGAATTTTCTAGGGAGGGATAAGGGCATTGTAGTGGAGGAATTACCTAACTCCCGACCTCCAATTACAGATATAAGTCATCATATAAACCTGATTGCATGGGCTACACTACCTAATAACACTTCTTATAAAATGACATCGGCTCAAAATTAGGAGATTGCAAAGCAAGTGCAAGAATTATTGGACAAGGGCCTAGTGAGGAAGAGTTTGAGCCCATGTGGTGTACCTACTACCCTAGCACCCAAGAAGGATGGAACATGGAGACTTTGTAGTTATTCAAAGAGACATTAACCGACTCAAAATCATATATAGGTTCCCAATGCCAAGAATGGAGGATCTCATGGATTCTTTAGAAGGAGCATGCTACTTTTCAAAGATTGACTTGAAAAATGTGTACCATCAAATAAGGATCAGAGAAGGGGATGAATGGAAGACAACCTTAAACACTAATGAGGGCCTCTATGAGTGATTGATGATGCCCTTTGGGTTGTCAAATGCACCTAGTACCTTCATGCACCTAATGAATGATGTATTGAAACCTTTTATTGAAAAGTTTGTTGTGGTTTATCTAGATGATATTCTTGTGTTTAGCAAGTCCAATGAGGATCATCTAGGGCACCTTGAGATGGTTCAGAGAAGATTTCATGAGGAGAAATTGATGATAAACTTGGAGAAGTGTGACTTCATGAAAGAAGAGCTAGTGTACCCTAGTTTTATCATCTCCAAGTGAATTTTGAAGATGGATCCTTCCAATGTGGATTCTATCCTTAGTTGGCCAACCCCAAAATTAGTAGGATATGTTGGGAGCTTCCATGGACCCACATGTTTCTATAGGAAATTCATAAAGAACTTTAGTAACATATGTGTACCAATTCTTGACACTATTAAATAAGGTATTGAGGGTAATTTTTCTTGGACCAACGAAGCTGATAAGGGGTTTGAATATTTTCCCACCAGCTCATCCATGTACTCCCTAATTTTCATAAATTTTTCACCATTGAGTGTGATATTAGCAATCAAGCAATAGGGGTTGTTTTAAGCCAAGAAGGAAGACCTGTTGCATTCTTGATTGAAAAGATCAATGAGGTAAAGAGGAAGTATTCTTAATATGATTTGGAATTGTATGCCATGTTTCAAGCACTTAAAAAGTTGAGGCACTATTTGTTACCCAAATATTTTATTTTTTTTACTGATAACCATGCTCTAAGTTTCTTGAATGGACAAGACAAACTCAACCATTGACACATGAAGTGGGTTGAATCTTTGCAAGCCTACACCTTTACTATAAAGGACAAGTAAGGAAAAGCCAATAAAGTGGAAGATTCTCTTAGTAGGAGAGCACTAATTATGCAAGAAATACTACTACAAAGTATGAGGGTAGATGAAATCAAAGACATGCATCATGATACAAATTTCAATGAGATTTACAAGGTTTGTAACTAGTTTTTGAAAACTTTTCAAACTAAGTATTTTGATTTTTTACTTCAAAATGGTTTTCTCTTCAAAGGGAGTCAATTATGTGTACCTAAATGTTCAATTAGTGATAATATCATAAAAGAGAAGCATAGTGGGAGTTAAGGAGGACATTTTGGGCTCGAAAAGACTTTGGATCAAGTTATAAGGTTATATTATTGGCCAAAAATGAAGGTGGAAGTAAGGATGCATGTTGAAGGATTCTCCACATGTCAAAAAGCCAAAGGAACTTCATCAAATGTAGTGCTTTATCAAGCCTTTTTAATCTACGCTTTTGATCTCATCATTTATCTCATAACTCATCACACTTTTTATAAACATCTCAACTTAGTAGGCTAATGACCTTGGAACAAGTTCCTAGATTCAACGAATCTAGTCAATCTTGCTCATGACTCTTTACTTATGTCAGCTATCGACATAACAACCAAAAAGTAAAATATAAAGACAACCGGTTAACCAATTTATGTCATTCTTTTCTATCGATTAACAGTTTTTCAAGATTGACTTCCCTGTATACCATAACTCACTCATAATATTGAATCTGCCAATGCGGGGTGGGATATATCTACAAGTACTTGTCTCCAACATTCTATTAGAACTATATCACCTAACCCTTGAATGATCACCTGTACTAGTTTCTTGAATGTAATACAAATTCTTGTTTACCAATTGAATTCCTATTTTTTGTTTCACTGTCAAACTGTCTCATGTACCTCCTATGATTTACCTGTTGGCCTAAGAGACTTAGATAACTATCAAAATATAGTTTCCAACAGTGACCACATAAAACAAGTCATCAATCAACCTATTATATCATACCATCATAATCAAGCCAACAATCTCCCCCTATGGCATTAATGACAACACTTAGGAAAAATTTTGTCTAAGTGTGCAATACAAAAATGGACTCAACTCATAACACATAATCCCCCTTATACCTTGCATGCTATTATAAAATTTAGAAACATATACACAACTACCTTTTACAAAATTTTCATACTACTACTCCCCATTACAATTCAAAATTTTAACTCATACTACTACTCTCCCTTTGACAACAATGACAAAGGTAAGAAAATACATAAAAGATAAATGCAATATACATCAAAATTTGCATTATCATATATATATATATAGAAGTTCAATTTTTTTTTACAATGACATCTTAGCAAAAGCATCTGCAAAATGTAACTTTAACTGCATCAAGTCATTGTGCCAAGTCTCCAAAAGAGTGTCGGTTATCTCAACATGTGTTCTAATCTAACAAGCCAACTCCTCCATGACATCAGTAGTACTCATCTCAAGTGTAGCTAATATAGCTTCAGTCTCTTTATATCCTCTCTACAAGATTTCAACCTTAGGAATTAAATGTGTCTATAATTCCTACAGAGACTACATTCTTTTAACCTATTCTTCTTCATAAGCTTTTAACTTATGCTATAGCTCAATTACCAATATACCAAAATGTTTAGCTGAATCATTTAGGGGGCTAAATGATTCACTCAAAAATTTAAATTCCTATTCTTCTTCTTCTTGCTTCTTCTTCACCAAAGCATCACAAAACAATGAAAAATTTGCAATAGTAGATAGGACTTTACCTCCATTTAGCAGTGCATCTTTAATAAGGTCTTTGTTGATTGTTAGAGATACCTTATCCTTATCAATATCATTCATCAACTGGTCTATTCTCTTCTTCTTATATTCCTTTTCCACATGAACAAATAAGTTGCATCTCCAAAACTTTTCATCTGTTCACCAACATTAGCAACCAATTGACCTAACTTATCAATCAGTGTAGACAGTCAATTCATGTTCATCTCTGGTAATAGACTAGACAAAACCTCAATTGCACATTGTATTGATTGAGCTCCCTTCTATTGTTCCTTCATTCTTTTCTTCTTATCTCTAGATTGCATGGAAGATGCAATCTCCATTAGTTATGTAGACCTCAGTGCATCCATATTGATGGGTCCTTGTATACTATGTGCATCATCATCTTAATGATCATCAATTTTGTTCTTAGAGGTAAGTGATAAAGGTGTCACTTTAGGTTCTAGTTTCACTGATTTCAATTATTTCTCTCCTTTCTTCTCTTTAGTCTCCTCCTCTTCCTTCTCCACGTCCTTTACCGGTGGTATCTATGTAGTAATTATTTCATTGATCAATGGTGGCTCTTTAGCTCTTTGTTGTTCTCCATCTTTCTCATGCCCCTGTTTGTGTTGTTCAATCATCTGAACATCTTCATTCTGTACATTTTTAGTTTGTTCCTTCTTTTCTCCCTCAATACTAGTTATATCAATTTATGTATCATCATCAAGAATTATAACTATCTCATTATGTACATTATCCAGTTTATCATCTTCTAGTTGATTAGCAAAAGCAATCTCATCTGGTGAAAAATAATTAATATATACATCATATGGGAGATCTTTTGCCTTAAGCTTCACTGGTTTTTTATTTTATTTAAAAGAAGATTTTAGTTTCCAAGGAATGTCATGTAATTATTCTTTTGTAGCTTTCAGTTTAAGATTCTTAAGAGTGAACTTAATAAATTCTCTATCTTGTTTGATGGCTTCCTACCATCTTGCATCAAGTTTACTATGCAAAGAAGTGGAATTTTTCCCTTGTAACTCAATTAGGGATTTTCTATACTTATTCATCACCAAAAAAAGTGCATCCTCTAAGTCCCTTTTCTCATCCTTACTAAACTTACCATAAATTTTATTCAATCCAACAAGAATACCATATTCCTTAATACTTATTAACATCTTTTCAAAAGGTGTAGGTTTAGTTACTGGTTTCTTTGCTGATTTAATAGTAGATGCTCCTACAAGATTTGACTTTTAGGCACTAGCTCTCAAAGCTTTCTTCTCACCTTCTAATTCATTTTCTTCTTCATCAACAACTGTCGGTTTCTTTACTTGCTCCTTTTTCCTTTTACCAGTTACTCCCGGTACCTTAGGTGCAGGGGGCTTAATTTCTTTCCCCTTTCTCTTAAACTAGATTTTTGAAGGTTTATCCACTACTTTTAAGATTGGGGCACTAGATGATTTAGCATTCCTAGCTTCAAAATTTGTTGTAGCCTACATTATTGCTTCCTTGGTAAATTCTTGTTGAACAACAAACTCTTCAACTTCCTTTCTAACCTTCTTTGCAATTACCAGTTTGTTAAGTTTAGAATGTAGTTGTAAAGATTTCTCTTTATAAGTACCGAAACTTTCTATAGTAGAATCTATTGGTTGTGCAAGCAAGTGTTCAACATAAGCAATCAAAAGATCAGCTTCAACTTTATAGCCCACAGACATCACCCAAGATGTTTTGGGATCAACTGCCTCCATCTGACCAGTGTCAATGTCAACCATAAAGCAGATGGTATCCTCATATCACTTAACAACCTGAGTCGATATCCTCTCTCTCTCTCATCCATCTTTTTTTGAAAATCTTTGTAATAACCCCAAGAAATCTTGTTGAAATAATTTTCCAACATCCTTATACTTTTCTTCATTTGTAACATTGCCAGTGTGTCCTCAGACCATTGAACATCACTGAGACCTGGAAAAAAGTTTTGAAAGTTAAAGAATAGACCAATAATCAGTTGCCCAAACTTGAATTTTTGTCTTTTATCTTTCTTAAAGGATTCAATATTTAGTACCAACTGACTTCTTAATGCCTCAGGCAAATCGTAATCCATATTTTTGTTAATAATTTGGTAAGTTGTGTCAATGGCTGCAACAAGGATGTTGTTCATCCTACTAAAATGATATACACAATATCCAATGATCATAGAAGAAAATTTTACTATGGGATCATCAACCTCATTTACTGTCATCGCTCTTCCATCTCATCATGACTTGGTTAGCTTGTTGACATCATCCTTAGGGATATTAGATATTAATACATGAACTTCACTTGTGGCACACAATCTGATTACTATATGAATTGCTTCCTTATTGATCTTGTATGGTCAATCAAGCCACATAAACTAGTCATGCACATGGCTCAAAACATATCTCACATGATCATCCTCAAAATCATCAATAGAGTTTAGTGCATGGTGAAAACCTTTTTTTGGTAACACTCTTAAAGTGTTCCTTAATCAATATATTCTTATCACACAATAATCTATACTGATCAAATATAGCAAAGATTCCAAGATCTTCCAACTTACAATGAATAGAGGATCTAACATCTACACGCAAAACTCCATACAGAACTCTAGATAGGGATCCGATGGGATTGGTTTCAATCGATTTAAAAGGTTGCCTCTTAAACTATGGTTGAGGTCTAATAGTTACATATACTAAATGTGGTGTATCCATATTCAAAGACTCAGACTCTGAAACAAATAGAAATATTTTTGGATAAATACCTTTTACTACCTTTGCAATTAGGGTTTCAACACCGAAAATGATCTTTCACCAATTACATATCGCAAATCTCCTCAAATCTCTTGTGAATCTTTTGCCAATCCAGCAATCACAAGTTCTTTATTCTTTCTTCTCTCTTCAGGTGCTCTCAAAAATACAAAGTGACAAATGATAGTCAAAAGCTTCCTTTTATTTGCTTTATCACCTACCACATTAAATGCTTCTCCCATTTGTATAAACACATAAACACATAAACCCTAAAACACCATTTAACCCCAAAGCATACTACCAGTTCTTATATCACATCGAATGTACTAGTTTAATCATTGAAAAACTTCACAATATCATAATGCACCAAAGTATGCAGATTTAACTTACCATACATCATACAGGGGGTTTAGAGATAGATTTGACAATAAGCTCCCCCTAATCTTTATAGATAACTTAGTTAACTGATGAAGGGTTCTCCACACTAGGTGAAGAATGAGGCTCTTCTAATGGCTTCTCATCACTCTTATTTCTCCAGATTTTGTTTATTGCATTCCTTGTCTCCTCCACATCAATTTTCTTTTTACCTTGTTGGTCAGCATATTGATTTATCGGTTGATTCATTCTTCCTCTATAAAACCTAGCAATGTGTCCTGGTTTATGAAAATGATAACATGACATACTAGATGTTATCTAGGGTTCATCATTCCCTCTACTAGGTATTCTTGTGTAATTCATAGTAACATGTCCAAAATTATGACAAATTATACAAATCACATTCATTCTCTTTTCCATCCCATGGGGACTAGACAAGTTAGCATAGTCTCTGCCAATTAGGATTTCTCTGGTTATTAAAATTTCTTTGCCAATCACCACGAAAACTCTGATTCTTGTAAGGTGTTAGACTATTTTCTCCATACATGCATTCAATTGTTCTATGCCTAGACATGTTGCAACTGTAGCAATATCCATTAAAATTTCTAGGTTTATATCCTTGATAGGTATTAGGTCTATAACCACAAAAAGAACTAGATTTGTTTCTATAAACATTAGCAGTGTTTCCTGGCTTATGACAATTAAAACATACAAGTTTGTGGACTTTCATATCAGTGGTTATTATGGATCTTAGGTGCAGATTCACCTTCTTCCATGTTGTCCTTTGTATCAAAAGACTCACCTTTCTCATATGTAGTATAACCCAAGCCTTTTGTCAATCCTTTCATCCTCTGAGACTAGATTTGCTCATTAAGTATAGTAGAACTCTTTTTAAATTTAGACAATAACTCATGAGCATTAGACAACTGTTTAGTTAGATCTTCATTCTTCTTCATCAGAATTTCTCTAAGATACATTTCCATGTCTAGATCAGGCTTTACTTCTTCTTTTTCATCTTGAAGATATGTAGTCAGGGTTCCAACCTCTTGGTTCAATTTAAATATCTCATGTTCCTTTTCTCTAAATCTATGTTCAACAGTCCTTTTGGATTCAAGATATTGACTCATACTAATAGTTAGGGCTTCGAGTTTTCTCCTCAGATTTGACTTATCATCATTTAACTTTTCCACCTCATTCACTAAAGAATCCATGTTTTTCTTCCTCAGATGAACTTCTCTCACTAAGTTCATACAATTGTTTAGCTAGCTCTCTCTTCTTTCCCAATTAATCTTTGTACTTAACTCTCAATTCACCTAGGACTTCTTCAGACTCTGCAAGTCAGTTAGACAACTCTCTATAACTCATTCCTTCCCCCATGTTAACCTTAGGGATCCTTCTTAAGAGATTAATCCTTAAGGGAATTAGGCTTTGATACCAATTGATAAACTTATAAGGCACTAAGAGGGGGAAGTGAATTAGTGCAAGAAAAAACAATATAAATTTGATCACCACTTTAATCAAATTTAAAATCAATAGGCATGCAAGAAAGATAACCACATAAGACAATACCAAAAAAGACATGCACACCATAACACAATGATTTTCACGTGGAAACCCAAATGGGAAAAACGAAGGTGGGAATTAGTAACCAAAAGATTTACTATCTATAGAATAGAAATATTTGACTGATTAAGGTCTCACAAAATTTCCTAGTTAAGAGCATACCCTATTAGGAGTCATTCGATGAGGGGATTTACAACTTAGCTTTGTTAGAATCTTTACTTTGTTAGGAGTAACCTCACTAGAGGATTTAAACTCAATTTTTTGAGCTACCTAGTTAAAGGATTTATACAATCGGGCCTATTAGGACCTACTCGGTTAAGAGATTTTGACTACTGCAACTATTAGGAAACAACAACTAGATAATCTTCATATAGCACCTCTATTTTTTATAAGATCCACTTCATTTCTGCAATATAATTCAACAATACATCAATATAATGCTTCAAAATTCACCACACAATCAAATTCACAATCTACACTTATGATATCATCATTTATCTCATATCTCATCACACTTTTTATAAACATCTCAACTTAGTCAGCTCAAGACCTTGGAACAATTTCCTAGGTTCAATGAATGTAGTCAATCTTGCTCAGCACACTTTACTTATTTCATCCACCGATGTAACAACTCAAAAATAAAACATAAACACAACCGATTAACTGATTTATTTTATTCTTTTGCACTAGTTAACAATTTCTCAAGATTTACTACCATGTATACCATAACTCTCATACTGTTGAATTTGCCAATGCAGTGTGAGATATATCTACAAGTACCTATTTCTAACATTCCAGTGGAACCACATCACCTAAATTTTCATCGATCACTCGTATCAGTTTCTTAAATTTTATACTGGTCTTTGTTTACTAGTTGAATTCCTATCTACCATTTCACCATTAAACTGTCTCCTGTATCGATTATGCTTTACCGATTGGCCTAAAAGACTTAGATGATTATAAAAACATAGTTTCCATCAATCACAACATAAAAAAACTAATCAATAAACCTATTACATCATATCATTATCATCAAGACCACATTGAAGTCCTATTTGGCATGTGGACATTGTATTAGTGGGATTTAGAGTCATTTTGTATAAGGAGACAAAATTTATCAACTTTCTCAAAAGTTGCTAGTGCAACTTTTGCATTTTTAGGGGTTCATTATATCAACTTATCTCTCCAATGGCTAACATATTCAAAATATAATTAGAACCAGTTGGGAGGAGTGTAAGAGGTAATTTTATTCCTTACTTTAATCTAATGGGGGTTGTTGATGTTATTTTGGTGAAGAAATCAATTAAACTTTCTCTATTTTTTGCAATTTCACACGATTTTTTCCTATAGTAGTCATTTTGTATGATCACATTCAGTGCTCCCAAGGTCTAAATTTGACATTAGTGAAAAGAGGAGAGATTCGTATTTCATTTCTAACCATTTTGGCCTCAATCTATTGAGCTTTGACAAAGTTAGAGGCATTTAAGTGCAAACTAGTCTGGAACCCTAGGTTTTGGGGTTTTGTTAAAGAATAATGCATAATTGACCATTCCATCAATAAATTGATTCAATACTTAGTGCACCAAAGGGATTTTAAATATTTTTTGTAGAGGAAGAGTCTGAGTGGATTTTTGAGTACTTGAGGGCTTAACATCCTCATGTGTTAAGCCGGTTGGACAAGGTTTGAGAAAACATTTGGAGTTTTGGTACCAAAATAAACAAAAAGACCTTAAAACTTGTGAAATAATTTAATGTTTTCTATGCCCTTACATTCCAATTTGGGTGTGCGGATTGGTAGACTGTCTAAGGGTCATCCCTAGTGTATTTGGAGACCTAATAAGGCTCTTGGAAGACTGCAATAATCAGTTTTTTAAAACTTTGGTCCAAACCACCTTGCCCTAATTTTGAGATATTTTTACAAAATTCCAAAAGGGTATCTATAAGTGGTTTCATTTTGTTCAGATAGTTAGTGAGTAAAAAGATATGGCCAAAAGGAACCCTATGTAGGGCTACTAGAATCTAGTCATCCTAAAAGCCAATGGTGTAGAGTGACTTAGAAAGGTTTGTTTCAAAGGTGGAATTGATTTATTTGAGTTCATTTGGGTTTTTGAACATGATGGAACTCTTGTCCCAAGCTTTTATAGTGTCTTTTTTTTGTGTTGTCTAAGATGGTCACATTGTGAAACATTACCAAAGGGTGGAAATCTTGGGTTGAGTATCCTAATGTGTAAACCAGAGTTTGGGGGTTTAAAACATAACCTTGGTATTTTGTAAAACCCCTTATACCATCTACATCACTATTTGAGGCCATATAGATATTTTTTGAGTCTACAAACTAAGGATAAATCTTGAACAAACCAAGGTGGTTGGTGCATGTATATTTCCTCATCTAGATCTCCATGAAGAAATGCACTCATTACATCCATCTAATGTAGTTCCCATGAATGTGTTATAGCTAGAGAAAGTGTGAGTCTAATAGAAGTCATCTTAGCAACTAGTGAAAAGGGTTTTGTGGAGTCAATTCCTATAACTTGTGAAAAAACTTTGATAAATAATCATGTTTTGTACTTATCAACTAACCCAACTGCTGCAAATTTAGTTCGATATATCCATTTACATCAAACTATCTTCCTTCCCTTAGGAAGTGAAGTAAAATACCAAGTGTTATTTATAATTAAGTAATCATATTCTTCATCTATAGCAATATCCCTACCTGATGCTTCTCTAAATGTCTAAGGATCTAAAACTGAAGCAAGAAAGTCATGTGGCTCTTCATAAAAAACTAACCGAATCTATCTATTATCTGTTGAATCCTTTACCCATGTATCTAATCTATGTGGAGCATGAGATTTGGGTGTAAAAATATCAACCTCTAATGCAATCCCTGAACTGGATGAAGATGAACCTTCATCACTGTCATCACTGTGAGAACGAGAAGAAGAAGATGCAATACTGAAAATCTATTGTGAATGATCTAAGTCATTAGTACTGTAATTTAGATTTTAAGAGCCCATAATATGGTGAGAAGTGTCAATTATAGTATCAAGAGGTCTCTCTTTAAACTTAATAGTTCTCTCTATAAACAACTCATGTGTGGTAGGGTGGAGTAGGCAATAGCCTTTTATACCATCTGGATATCCCACAAAATGCAAGGTTTGGATTGTGGATCCATAGCTTTGCTATGCTTTTTGGAATGCAAGCCATGGCTTGAGAGCCAAATACTCTGAAATGATCAATTATTAGTTTCCAACCTTTCCAAGCTTCAAAGGGAGTGATACCCTTAAAGGCTTTATGAGGAACTCTATTCTGAATATAACATGCACAATTGACTGCTTCAACCCGATATTATGGTGTGAGACCCTTAGAGTGAATCATACAATTAGCCATCTCTTTTAAAGATATATTTTAACATTCTACAACCCCATTTTTTGAAGAGAATATGGGACTTTGCATTGTAGATGTATCCCCTCTTATATGCAAAACTATTCAAAACAGTTGTTAACATACTCATGGCCATTATCCATCCTTAGAACCTTGATAAAATTTCCTGATTGTTTTTCAACAAGAGCTTGATAATCTTGAAAAGTTTCAAACACTTTTGATTTTTTCCTAAGAAATTATACCCATGTATAATAGGAGAAATCATCAATGAAGTTGAGAATGTATCTATCTTTGTAAAAGATGGATGGGGAAAATCCCATGTAACATCACTGTGAACAAGTTCCAAGACTTTTGTTTCCCTCCATGATTTCTCTTTATCAAATTTCGTTTCTAGATGTTTGCCAAGTGCACAACATTCACAAAATCCTTTGGAAAACTTAACTTTAGGTAAACCCTTGACCATATTCTTTTGACATTGTTGCTCAAGATACCGATAGTTAAGATGGCCAAATCGCTCATGCCACAAGTTACTAACTTCATCTAGATGAGTTCCAAGTTCTTTTGGAGGAATATCTATGGTAAATTTAGAGAAGGTATATAATCTATATTGGTGATTTTCCTCCCCTATTCTACCAAGTTCTTGCTAAGTATATCTATTATCTCAACTAAATTTGGATAGAAATTAACTCACATGCCTTTCCTTAGATGAGTTATTTGATACATTGAAAGGAGATTGGTTGATAGTGAAGGCACACTTAGAATATTTGAAAATGTTCCTCCTTCAACTTCAATAGACCCTCTCCCTTTGAACAATGTTGGAGTATCATGTCCTAGGGTGATTGAAGGCATGTTGATTTCTTCTAAGAATGAAACTCAACCTTTTGAGAACCTGTATGGTGTGTAGCACTAGAAACTATAATCCATGGATATAAAGATGATGATGATGTAGTAACTAAGGCATTTCCTTTTAATTTCTCTTTGTCCTTAGTATTTTCCCGATTTCAAGAAGATGCTTTAACAAAATCAGTTACCCCAATATTACTTTTTTAGTAGAAAAGTGAGGTGCTCAATTTTATTTTAAATGCACTAGTATTCTTCATGACCAATTTTATTACAAAAGTAACATTTAACTTTCTCAATAGTTGATTTACATTTTTTAGAAGAGTTATCCTTTTTTATGTTGTCAATTTTATCTTATTTCTTCCCTTCATTGTCCTTTTTAGTGTTCTTCTTCTTCCTTTTAGCATTTTGTTGCTTTTCATTTCCTACAATTAGAGCTTGAGGCTTAGTATATTTGAAAGCACCCATTTGAATTAGTTTTTCTTTCTCCTTTGATAGATCAAAAAATGAAGTCATCTAGTGGCATTTTCCATGAGCTACAAAGAGCTCTTTTAGTAGAATAAAAATAGAGACAAACACAAAAAATTTAGGACCTGGTTTGGAAAGTACATAAAGGTTTAATTGATCCTCTTTATTGTCAATTCCACAATCTTTTAGCTGAAACTTGAAATGATTGGATTTAGCGAAAACATCCTCTAATGTAGTAAAACTTCTAGGACTTAGACCTAAGAGTTGATTTTCCAACTCATCACTTCTTAGTTCATCAATTGTCCCAAATAGATTTTTTAGCGCTTCCCAAACATCGTTGGATGTGTTTAAGTTCTCAACATGAATTCTAATTCAAGAGATAGATTTAAACAGAAGAAACCAAATGCTTGGTCACACTTATTGAAATAATTTTCTTTGTCCTTAGCTACATTAGGTTCTTTTTTTGTTCACATTTTACCCTAAATAATCCTTTATTCTTAAGTACAAGAATTACTTTCACCTTCCAACCATGACAATTGAAAGGTGTTAGAGGTTGTGTAGGCACATTATAATCCATGTTGCTAGACTTAGATTATTTGTTTTATAGAATGCGAAAATGAACCTTAGAAATTCATGCAAGGGTAAAGTGAATGAATAACAAAACACATAGATGCACTTCTTTGAGGAAGTTTGAATAATAGAGAATAAAGAACACCCCCCTTGATTATGGTTTCCCCCCTTATTTGGCACTTTGTAGAAGGAGTGCATGAACTAAGTCAAACAAAGGAACAAATGAGAACTTTATAAAGAGAGTGCAATAGTATGCCTATTGGATTTATGGAAAAAAATATGGACCAAATATAATCCAATATTTTCTCCTTGTAAATATTGAACCAAAATATTGAAAGAAATATTTAAGGAAAAATGTTTTTAAACATATATGAAGTAGGAGGGCTAAAGAATGGAGGAATAGTGCTCTATGTCATCTGGCTTAAATTGAAATCCCACAAAGCTCCAACCCTTTCCTTTCCATCCAACCTCTTTCAAACCCTTGCACGCTTCTATGGTCACTACACTTGACTGAAGTCAACCCCACATTCAACCTCAGTGTAGTCCAACCTGAATGTTATCAACTCGTTAAGTGGAGTAGACCCCATGCCAAACTTACATGGCATTGAATGAATGCTCAGGGTGACCATGCCTTCTATAGCGACTTAATAGTTCACTAAGAATTATGAATCAGCCAATGACCTAAACTGCCTCAAAATTGCTCTAATACCATGAAAACACCAAGATCTAATGAAGATAAATTAGAAGCACAATAAGAACTAGATAATAAGATGTAGATGGATATTACATATTGTATACACCTAAAAATGGTCTGAAGATAATTTATTAAATAAGTAATTATTTAATTTATCTCCCTCCCCAATTTAATTGAATTCATCAACAATTTGATTCAATCCCCCTTTTCATCTACTTATTAATAAATCTAAGGATTTATTTAATAGGTTCATTTCAATTATCTCTTTTATTAATTAATTAAAATTAATTAATTCTTCCCCATCAAATTCATTTCTTCTAATCCTCTAATTAATTAAAACAAATCAATTTATGAGTTGTTGAAATTAATTAGCCTTTTCCTATTATTTGAATTTCTAAATTCAAATTACCCACATGCTTCCTAACTTTTAAGCACGTAACCTAACCATTCCTAAACCTAACTCATTCCATATAACCACATGTCCCCTTTCCTTGAACACTTTTCCCTCTCATAAGAAAAGCTTTGTGACACTTGTCACTAAATGTTCCCTTTCATCCAACCTCTTCTAGATGCCTCTTGACAATTGTCATCATAGAGATGACAAATGTTCCCTTTCATCCAACATCTTCTAGAAGTCTCTTGACACCTGTCACCATAGAGATGACAAATGTTCCCTTTCATCCAACCTCTTCTAGAAGCCTCTTGACACTTGTCACCATGGAGATGACATTGTTCCCTTTCATCCAACCCCTTCTCCTACCAACCTCCAATTGTCCCCTTTCATCCAACCTCTTTTCCAACCTCCTCCAATTTCACCATTGATATCTTCAGACTTAATCTTGACCACTGATTCCTGCCACCTCACCCCTAACCTTGGAAATCCTATAAATGGACCCCATTTTGGAACAATAAGAATCCCATCACATTTGCATTTCAGACATTGTTACTATAGGCATATGCAAGTTTAGTTTATTATTTGAGCATTGTTATCATAGCTTAATTGAATCATTTTATCATATTTTCTAGCATAATCATGGAATCGTGTAGCTTAATCATTATCATTGCTGGCTTAAATGCATCATTTATCATTTAAATCTTCCATCTAGGTGTAGTCAAGTCACTAGAACTTGCCTAACCAAATCTGAGAGAAAATTCATACTCGCATTTATTAGGAGGCGATAGATTGATTAGCCATGATTTCATATGTCTTTGTTTATATTTGCTAATCATGCTTGTAATGATCTATTGAGTGTTTTGTGTTGCAGCTGCAAATATCACAAGTATACACGCCATAGGCATGACACATATAGATAGAGTGATTGGGCCAAATCATAAGTCAAAATCAACACCTAATGAGTGGTGGTAAGTTGCCTTGCACTAAACTAGAACAAGGTGTAGAAACTAAGTCAACACATTTGTAATCAACTCCTAAATGATCTTGACAACTTAGATGAAAAAGTGTCAAGTAGATATACGGGATGACAAAGTAGGATTAAGTAAGTTGAAGTGTAAATAAATGAAATAAATACACTAATAATTTTTATTCTATCATTTACCTCAATTCCATTCCTTATAATTTTTAGTGAGGAATAATTTAAAAGAAGTATTAATGAAAAAAATTAATAACTATATCACACTATGGTGTGGAAATAATTAAGCCTTCTTGTGACATCTAATTCAAGTCTCCTAAAAAAATACAGACAAATGCTCTGGAAAATAACTTAACCACTATAGTGGATTGAACTATAAAGGAATGAAATATGTTGACAACATTAATTTTAAACTAGTCTAAGCATCCATGAAAGTGAATATTCTTAGTTAAAATGATAACATTAATCTTAAAGATTCTTAGCCATAGTTCATAAAGTGTACAAGAACTCGTACAAGTCATGGCACTTCTACATGGGTGAGATATTAATATCAATTAGTAAATAATATGTGGTATTATATAAAAGCAAGAAAGGGAGAAGGAGCGGGAGTGGGAATGGGGTCAGGCTTCTATTGGTGTGGAAGTTGTAGGGGAGACAGAGGAAGCAGATGAAGATAAGTCTATTGTTACGGTAGGTGTGGCTAAGATGGGTTTTTCTGATCTGCAGAGGTCCATGTTTGATGCCGCCTCTTTCCTATTTGTTGGGCACTTTTCAGGGTTTCTATGTGACTCTTCAAAGTGTAACTCTTCCCTGTATGTTGGGCACTTTTGAGATATTGATTTTTCTTGCTAATCTTGCCAGTATGATGGATGGGAACCTGTCATTTAGGAGTTTTCTATCTCATCTTGGCTTCTTTTTGGCTCGGTTTGTTACTTATTTAGTGGCGATGGAGGCCTATTTGGATGTTATGAGCTTGGAGGCAATGGATTTATCTATTTTGGGCTAGTTTGTGTTTCTACTGCCCTCCTTCCTTCTCTATTTTGACTTTGACTTTTGGCAGCTTTGCTAGTGCAAGTAGAAATAGAAATCTTTCATGTAGTTTGGGTGTCGATGGTCACTAGGGTATGGGTCTCTGCTAGTGGGGAGATTGTTCTTGTTTGGAGGGTTGTAGTTGTTCTTCACCTTCATGTTTGGGTTTTCAAGTCACTCATTGGTGACATTGGTTGTCCTCCTTCTTGGGACTGCCTCTGTTAGTTTTTCTAGCTTATTGTTGGTCATAGGAGAAGATTTTGGCTCATTATTGAATCCATGGTGTGTGGAAGTGGTGGAGGAGTCATCTTAGGGTTTTTATGGTTGCTTCAGTAGTTTCTGGTGGTGAGATTATGGTCTATGTTGCATCAGGCCTAGTTTTCTGCTTCCTCTTATGTCTCTTCATTCTTTTGGATATGGGTGTCTTCGAGGCTTCCTTCCTCTATGTGTGTGTATATCAAGTTGGAAGAGTCTCCTATTGAGGTGGAGAAATTTTGTGGGAGGAGGTAATTGCTCTTGGTCTCAGGCTGTGATGTTGGGTAGTGATTGTTCTCGTATTGGACCACTTTTGGTTTGGCCTCTCCTTTTGTTGGTTCCTCTTTCTTTTCCCCCTATTGAGGTGGAGGTTGATTCTTTGGAGGAGGAGATGGTCTTTCCCTAGGAGGGTCTTGTTTCTCTTGTGTGTAACCTCTATTCTATTCTTGTTTATTCCTTGGTGAGGGTTTCTATTTCCACTCTCATCCATTTTAATGTAGCTGCCTTTGAGGTGGTTTACTCTCCTATGGAGGTGGAAAGGATGCATGTTTTTTGGGTTGAGAGTGGGTAGTCTAGGAATTTAGATGAGTTCCCTTCTTGTCCCATTAAGGAGGCTCTATCCTATTGAGATGGAGAGAAGGTGGGAGGGAGCTATGCAAAACCCTCATGGATTTCTCTATAGAAAGTTTTGGGTGCCTTGTCAAAACCCAGTTTCTGAGACAAGTTGTGGGAGCCTTGTAAAACCCACTCTCAAGGTTGAGGGAGCCTAGAAAAACCCTATCTCTTGTTCATATCTGGGATAGGATGGATGGTGGCAGTTTTCAAGGGCTCATTTTGGCCAGTAGCTATTTTTGGTTAGTTTCAGGCTTTGTTTATAGTGGCCTAGACATTTTATTATAGGTTATGGGAGCCTAGGAAAACCTTTCTTGTTGGTTGAGGGTACTTGTTAAAACCCTCCTATATTTTCTAAGTTCCATTGCTTATTGACTTGAACCATTATTGTATATGATAGTTGGTTTCAACCATCTTGGTTTGTAATGTTTCTCATTTTTTGGCCTATGTTTGGCTGGTTATGGGTACTATGTTATTTTGCTTTTTTTTTTTGCAACCTTTGATTTTTTGGATTTGGATGCTTGTAAGTCTAGATGGTTCTAGGTCCTTTCTAAAACCCTTGGTTCATTGTTGGTTAGTCTAGACTATTTTATAAAGGTAGTTCACTGATTGTAAGGGTTTCAGGGTCCCTTCAAAACTTATTTTATCCTAATAAAAAACATACATCATGAAAAAATTGAGGGTATTCATCTTATTGAAAGGAAAAATTAGTAGAATGACATCCTAATATAAATGACACTATCCATAAGCCATATGGGATCTCTTGATTTGAAAGCAAATTACTTGAATATCTTAAACACTATCCATAGCTTCCACCATAATATATCTCCTAAAGAATCATCTATAAAAGTTTCTAAACCCACATGAACATAATAATTAGGTGAAACACCACTCATGACATGGCCTTTAGTAATAAATAAACTAATAGCATTTAGTTGATAAAATAAAAGCCTACTAATAATGTGTAGCCTACACAATTCTTTAATTCTACAAGGGATCTCATAGATTTATCATTTTATGAAAATTTTGTTACATATTAGTGGCCCCAAGACTACCTTGATGTTGTACACTAATACAAAAATTTGATTTGTTTGACTAAACATATAGCTTCATATATTTTAAAAGGGCCACATGACAAGATTTCATTATTTTGAATCAAGTAATGGCTTATCTCTTGGATTAATATTAAAATATATTACAAACAAATAGGACATAAGAATTACAAATTATTCTCTTAATATAGAAGAGCCATGAAATACTCTCAAGCTCTTAAAAAATCTAGGATATTATAAAAATTGATGTATTAATTTATGGGTTAAGGTTAATATTTTTTGAATTCTTGGGATTTATGAAGGAAACTTGTTACTAAAGTAGATTCAATCTAGTAAATGAAAGGAACTTAATACATGATAAATAAAAATTACTTGTAGGTTATGGTATTTGTCGATTTAAAGGATTGATATATAAATTGAATTCATGACATGTTCTTGGTTGTATTCTACTTTGATTTGAATCTCCAAAATTTGTAAAATTAATGTGTTAGTGAACTCTAAAAATTTATTTTGTAGAGTTGTTACTATTATTTTATCTATTAGTAGTCACACATTAATGCAAGTTTTTCATTTTACTTAATTGTATCATTTGCCTAAAATTTTATTCCTTATATTTTAGAATGACTACTAATGTTTAGGAAATATTTGCAATAACCAATAATACATCTATTATGTCAAGGTGTCAAAGTAAGTAAGTCCTCATATGAAATCCATTTAAATTCTCTTAAACAAATATAGATGTTTGTTTTTAATAGAACTTAACTACTACAACAAATTGAACTATAAAGTGATGAGGTGTGTTGACAAAAATAACAAAACGTCAATGTAAGGTTCTTCTAGGGTGTACTTTCTAAGTCAAAATGCAAGAACAAGGCTTAAATATTCTTGGCTATAGCTTGTGCAATTCATATAAACTCTTAATAGCCAATAGGATTCTATAGGGTTGAGTACTTATGATCAACTAGTAAAGGAAAATAACCAATCATGTGGAAAGATGAATCATATAGGAAAAAACAAAGATGCATGGTAAATATAATGAAATATAAAATAAATAGAACCAACGTGTGGAATAACTTCAATTATATACCTCACAAAAATACTTGATGACCCATATACATTGTGGTCATGATCTTGAAAAAGAATCATAGGTTTAACAGTAATATCTTCACTAATATGAGCATCTAAGAATGTTCTTTTTATATTAATAGGCATGTAGCCTGAAATATATACCAATATAATAGTAAAGTTAAAAAGTAGAGGTACGATATACGATCTCAAAGATCATACAAAAGTAATATGAATTTATGAAGTGAATCCATCATCCAGAAACCCTACATCCATAAAATGATAAAAATTATTGTTTACAGGATTAACTATATACAAAAGAATACTATGATCGCCATGAAATAACCTAATCTTACACTAACCGAAAAGCAAAAACAAGAGAAAAAGAAACAAGGCCAAAACCTATTGCTAGAAAATTTACATTTTTGGTGAATTGTCCTCCATTTATTCATTCTCTTCTCCTTACTCTGCATCAAAATTTTCCTTGATGTGATAACGCATAAAATGTCTTTTATGATTGACCCTAACTTATTTCTTGAACCATAACCAAGCCTTTGCGAGTTTTCTTTGTGGAGAATCAATTAATGAAGGGCATAGAAAATATCAACAAACTGGTCTAGGGTCAAGGAGAAAATAATCTCTATGAAATGGCCTAATTCATTTTCAAAGAATTTACAATTATTTAGTTCCACGTAAATCTTTATAGAATCACAAATTTTCATATATTCAGGATTCTTTTTGAGAAATTTTCTAGAAAATTTACTACCTACCCAACCATTTCCTTCAAAAATGTCATACTTTTTAATATCCCTATCGAAATCTTCCCCAGAAATGAAATAATATTTAACAAATTACATTGCAATTTGGAGAAACAATCCAAAATTTTGCAGCATATCAAAACTATTAGAAAGGAAAATAGCTGAGACAACTTGGGAAGGATAAAGGATGTGTGACACCTTCAAATACAACATGTCTTCCCTCAATATTATGATAATATCTCTCTACACATTTGAACAATCCCACTTGAAGATGTGCTTTGAATACTCTAGAGTGAATTAAAGGATCTATAAAATGATGAATTAAAGGATCTTAGTTTTGTTCAATGGGTGGGAGTTTTCCACCACTCGCACATCCACTCTAGAGTATTCAGGCACAATTGAGTAGTCTCATCACTCATATTCAAGTGGCCAACTCCCTGGATGCAATCACACATCAACAATTCAAGGATGATACAATATTGATTGGCAGTACAAAGGAGGAGGAAGCAAGGAACTTCAAAAGAATTCTAGAGAGACACAATTTGGTTTTAGGCCAATAGATTAGTGTGAAAAATTAGATGTATTTTTTTTTGGGTGGCCCCTCTTAAAGAAGTTGAAATACTAAATACTAGAATTCAAGAAGGGATAATTACCGTGTACATAACTTGGGATTATCATAGACAAGGGCTTGAGGAATACCAAGTTATGGGATCCTTTAAAGATCAAAGTGGGGAAGAAGTTTGACTCATGGAGAGGGAGATCATTATCATGGGTAGGTAGAATTGTCATATTGAAGGCTATCATTTCCTGGCTACTTATTTATTTTCAATCATATTTGACCCTCACTGCTAGGACAAAAAACAATTTAAGCCACACAATGAGTAATTTTTTTGGCAAAGGAATGCAGATAAAAACAAGGTGGCCCTTATTTCTTGGTAAAATATTTGTAGATAAAAAGAGAAAGATGGAGTAAGATTGAGGAACCAAGGGTGATAAAATCTTTCTTTGGGAGTGACGTTCATATGGAAGATGTACAAGAAGCCTGACTTAAAATGGGTTGAGATGTGAAGGGGAAAATACGTGAACAATAATTATCTAATGGATATTCTAAGGGTGGTAGACCCACTAAAAGGATCTAGGGTGTAGCAATTATTGTTGAATGTAGCCTATGGTTACTAAACACTAAATCTAGGATGTGCGAGATAGATATTTGGCCTTATTTTTGGAAGACTCTTTAGGTGGCTACCCAAATTTAGACAGTATCATGGAGATTGCTCAAAGAAAAGAATATCTCAAACTTAACTGGGGGGCCTATCTAAGAGACTATGTTGTTTTATTTAACAATGATTGAACCCTTAGAGGAAAGTGGAGGGAATTTTCTATCTTTCCCCTTCCCCAAGATGAGATACAAAACCTTTCTAGAGCTCTATAAAGAAGGAAAAATAGTTTCAAGATTGGGCTGGATAATTTTCTGTGGGAAACCTTTAAGAGAGGCTAATTCAATTCTATGGATGGATATAAAGTGCTAGCAAAGGAGGAACTTTTGGAAGACATAGATATTCTAGTTCAATTGTTTTGGAGCTAGTACTACTTTCTCAAAGCTAGGACCTTCACTTGGGCTATTATTTAGAAGAAAATTCAGATTATAAAAAGATTTAGGAAAATGGGATATGAAGGTCCATCAAGATTGATGTTGTGAAAGAATCATGAGGAAATAATGGATCACTTCATCTTAGAAACCCCATAATTGCAGGGTTGTTGGAGGTGACTCTATATGAAATTGAGTTGGATAATCGCACTACCAAATGATATCATGAGCCTATTCAAATAATGACCCATTAGAACATGCATTTGATTGCTAAGAATCTTATGGATCACAAGACCATTAGTTATTTTATGGGAACTATGGAAAGAAAGGAATAGGAGAATTTTTTAGGACAAAGTAATGTGTTGAGAAAGTTTAATGAATATGGTGGGGCTATCTATATGGTTAAAACCATTAATAATAGAACTTTAATCCACTAGGAGAAAAGGGAAGTTTCTAGTCCCCCTCCCCGACTCATCCTTTATGAGAGAATATGATAAACACATTTAGATTTTTTCTTTTATAGTCTCTATGATATTAGTTGAATCATTATGATTTATGTTGATGAAGTTATGTCCTAAACTAATACATTGATTTGGCTTATGCACTCACTATTCATGTATGGATTATACTGCTTATGAGGTTGTGATGTTATCTTGGTTATGCTAACCCTATTCTATAATTAGGATGATGATTGAGTTGATGATTGTGACTGTCTTCTAGTGTCTTTGTTATAGGATTGCAGGTGTTTGGTCTCGGATATAACTCAGAGGGGGGTGTGAATCAGTTTTCTAATAAATTCAAACCAAAACTAACTTAACCAAACTTAATGCTTAATACCAGTAAACCAAACTTTATGCCGGTAGATAGTTTTATCAATTAATTGCAATACCAGTAAAGATTAATGCATGAATGAGAAAGACAATAACATCCACAACACATAACACAGATAGTTATATGTGGGAACCCTGTAAGAGGAAAAACCACAATGGGAAACCTTACCCACAATCAGATGATACTACTGCAAATAGTATGTGTGTATAATATGGAGTCTGCACATGCAGAAAGGCCAACTGCCTAGAGCTCACTGCTCAATCACAAAATGGGAGTCACACTGGCTACAATTGGATGGTTAAATCCAATGATAATGTACTACTCAAAATAACATCTTCATATGCTGGATTCAGTACCGGTTTAGCTTTGATATGCCTTCTTTAAACCTTCCTTCAATCTTCAATGATGTCAACATGTATATCTCTACTAATATTCACATATACCTTATTATAATCCTTTTCCCAATCCTATATCTATCTCACAAATGAGATCTTACATTTATACCATAACCTAAGACCAAATGAGTAGGTCGGATCACTAAGAGATATTACAATAAGATCAATTACAAATAAATTAATATATGATGCATCATGTCAACTCAATGCATTTATAATAATAACAAATCATCTTCATGACATGTCATGCTGATGTGGAATAGATATGCTTGCCGGTTCATAACCTAGACCTATTTGCTTGTAACAACAAATATGCAAACTTGATTAGACCAATGAACAAATCACTAAAACCAAGTGTTCAAACAATGTCTTTGACATAACCAAGTAATCTCCAAGTCATTCCAAGTGTCGGTGAACAATATATCCTACCGGTGAACTAGATACCGGTGACTGTGCATAAGTCACCGATCATGTCGGTGAATATAAACAAGAATCTCCAAGTGCTGATAAGTGTTGACAAGTGTTGACATCAATGACAAAACCATACCAACATATCCAAACTACCAACAATCTCCCCCTTTGGCATTGATGGCAACACAAGATGGAAAAACCATCAAAGTGCCAAAAACCAAGAACCAACAATCTCCCAAAGAGATCATTAACCAGAAATCAAAATATAGAGAGTAACAATCTCTCTATCAATCTCTCCCTCAAAGGATAATGTGTTTTTCCATAACATTCTCTCCCCCTTTGACATCAAATGCCAAAGCAATACAAAAACTAGATTTGTAGATCTTATTACAAAATACCAACTTATCAATTTATTCAACTACTCCCCCTGAGAAGTAGCTCTCCTCATCAAAAGACGGAATAAGAGATTTTTCTATTAATTCTGTTGGTTGATGACAATCATCAACTATCTAAGTCTCTACCAATGGGGGTATAACCCCAAGCTTCTCTCTGAGATATTCAAAAGTCTCCATAGGCAAAGGATTAGTAAAAATGTCTGCAATCTGCTCTTTAGTATTCACATAAACCAACTTCACTTCTTTTGCTTCAACATTCCCTTTCAAAAAATTGAATTTGATAGAAACATGTTTAGTCTTTGAGTGAAATACTGGATTCTTAGATATATCAATTGCTGCCAAATTATCACAGTAGATAGTTATAGGTTCCTTGCATTTTACCTTTATATCCTTCAATGTTTGCTTTATCCATAATACCTATGTGCAATTAGTGGTTGCTGCAACATATTCTGATTCTGTTGTTGATAAAGATGTGCAAATTTGTTTCTTGCTCAACCAAGAAATTAATCTGCTGCCAAGAAAAAATGCTCCACCAGTGGTACTTTTTATGTCATCTACATCTTCTGCCCAATTTGCATCTATGTATGCACATAAATCAAAGTTTTCATCTCTAGGATACCATAATCCAAGATTTGTAGTGCCTTGTAGGTAAAGGAAAATCTTTTTCACTGTTGATTCATGATTTTCTTTAGGATTACTCTAAAATCTTGAAACAATACATATTGCATTCATAATATCATGTCTTGTTTGTGTCAAATATAGTAAACCTCCTATCATAGACTTGTACCTAGTTGGATTAATAGGTGTTGATTCATCCTTTAATGATAGTTTATCAATTGTAGTCATAGGTGTACTTACCGGTTTAGAGTTTTCCATGCCAAATTTCTTAAGTAATTCCTTGAACATAAATTGATTTAAGAATATACCTTTATCAGTTTGTGAAATTTGGAATCCTAAAAAAGAATTTTATCTCTCTAATCATAGATATTTCAAATTCTTCCTGCATCTTTTTAGAAAAGTCTTTACACAATCCATCTTCTCCTCCAAAGATTATATCATCAACAAAAACTTCTATAACCAAGATATCATCATTAGTGACTTTGTAATATAGATTGTTGTCAACATTGTTAGGTCCGGGAGACAAATGAGAGACAGGGGGGGGGTGAATCGGTTGTCCAATAAATTCAACCAAAATTAACTTAACCAAAACTTAATGCTTAATGTTGGTAAACCAAACTTTATGTCGGTAGACACTTTTATCAGTTAATTACAGTATTGGTAAAGATTAATGTATGAAACAAAAAGACAATAACATCCACAACACATAACACAAATATTTGTACGTGGAAGCCCTGTAATGGAAAAAACCACGGTGGGAAGCCCTACCCACAATCAAATGATACTACTGCAGATAGTATGTGTGTACAATATGGAGTCTACACATGCAGAAAGGCTAGCTACCTAGAGCTCACTACTCAATCACAAAATGGGAGTCACACTGACTACAATTGGATGGTTAAATCCAATGATAATGTACTACACAAAATATCATCTTCATATGATGGATTGACTACTGGTTTAGCTCAGATTATCTTCTCAAAACCTTCCTTCAACCTTCAAATGATGTCTGTGTGTATAGATCTGCTTATTTTTGCATCTACCTTTTTACAATCCTTTTCTTATCCCATTAAAATCTCACAATTGGGATCTTACATATATACCGAAAGCTAAGACCAAAATGTGTAGGTCGAATTACAAAGAATATTACAATAAAATCAATTACAAATAAATCGATATCCGATGCATCATGTGGGCTCAATGCATTTACAATAATAATAAATCATCTCCATAATGTGTCATGTTGATCTAGAATAGATATGCTTGTCAGTGCATAACCTGGACCTATTTGTCGGTTATAGCAAATATACAAACCCGAATAATACAATAACCAAACCACCAAAACCAAGTGATCAAATAATTTCTTTGACATAACCAGGTAGTCCCCAAGTCATTCCAAGTGCCGGTGAACAATATAACCTATCGGTGAACCAAATACCGATGACTGTGCATAAGTCTCTGACTTGCCGGTGAACATAACAAAGATCTCCAAGTGCTGATAAGTGTTGACTGTTGGTATTTTTGTATGGTTTTGTCATTGATGTCAACACCTGCTAAATACACCTAGTTTAGAGATCCAGCAACATTCACCGGCAAATAGTAAACTGTGCAAAGAGTCATCAGTATATGGTTAACCGACAAGATATAATGTTCACCGGTACCTGAAATGACATGGAAGACACTTGGTAATGTCGAAGATATCATGTGGACACTTTACTTTGAAGTAATAATCATTGGTATATTCTTATTTGCATATTTTCTTTTACCAGCAAATAGGTCCAAGTTATCTAGGGTTACACCGATGGGTTTATCTTTTCCAGATCAGCATGGCATGCTATGGAGATGATTTATTGTTGTTGTAAATGCATCAAGCCGACATGTTCAATCAGTTATTGCATCGGATATTGTATTATTTGTAAAATATTTTTATTGTAATATCTTGTAGAGCCGACCTACTAAAATTGGTCTTAGGGTATGGTATAAATGTAAGATCTTATTTGTAAGATCAAGTGTGGAATGCGAAAAATATTTAAGGAAGGGTATATGCAAGATCAAGCAGAGATATACACGAAGACATCATTTGAAGGTGAAGTTAGGTTTTTGTAGAAGTATATCAGCATTACACCAGTACTGAATCCAGCATATGAAGATGCTATTTTGTGCAGTACATTCTCATTGGATTTAACCATCCAACTGTAGTCAGTGTGACTCCCATTTGTGATTGAGCAGTGAGCTTTAGGCTGTTGGTCTTTCTGTATGTGCAGACCCCTCTTTGTACACTTACTATCTGTAGTAGTATCATCTGATTGTGGGTAAGGTTTCCCACCATGGTTTTTCCCCTTACAGGGTTTCCACGTACAAATATTTGTGTCATGTGTTGTGGATGACTTTGTGCTTATGTTTCATGCATTAATTCTTACCGGTACAACAATTTTCTGTTCACACTATTTACCGGCATACTTAATTGTCTTACCTATATTAAGCATTAAGTTGGTTAATAAGTTTTTGGTTTGAATATATTAGACAACTAATTCACCCCCCTCTCAGTTGTCTCCAGGACCTACAATTGGTATCAGAGCCTTGTCCTCTTTTTGCAAGAACTTTAACAACTTGAGGAGATCCAATGTCTACTAATTATTTCAGAAAGGATAGTCCTAAACTTGATGGAACCAACTATGGGATATGGAAAATCAGAATGGAGACACACCTGAATTGCATTAGTAAAGACATCTGGGAAGTTACTAAGAATGGTTATACTGCTGCTATAGCTAGTCAGACTGTTCTTATTACTTTAGCTAAAGATGAAGAAAATGATTGCAAAGCAAGAGAAGCACTTTTGAGCGCATTATCAGATCAACAAATCATGGGATTATCAGATAGATCCACTGCAAAAGCTATTTGGGATCATTTGGAAACACTGAATGAAGGGTATTCCACAGTAAAAATTGCAAAACTTGAAAGCTTCCAAGTTAGGTATGAACATCTGAAAATGGAAGAAGATGAAAGAATTTATGCTTTTATGGAAAGAGTAAATGAAATTGTTTTAGGTATCAAATGTTGTGGAGAAACCTTGGGTGAAGATGAGATTGTTTCAAAAATATTAAGAGGTTTGCCATCAGCATATAAAATGAAGGTTACTGCTATTAATGAGTTGAGAACAATGCCTAATACATCAGTAACTAGGGATACATTGATTGGAAAACTTTCAGCTTTTGAAATTGAGAAATTTGGTCCTATTGCTACTATAAAAACTGATTTGGCCTTCAAAGCAACAACATCATCTGCTCCATCTTTTGACAAATCAGACTCGAGAGCCTTCTATGCAAGAGAACTTGAAGAAACTAGGAAGGAGAATGAAGAGCTTGAAGAACTTGAAGCACTATTTGCAAGAAAAATGCCAAAAGGTCCAATTGGAAGTAAGTATGAAGGTAAAGCACCCTTTAAATGTTTCAACTGCAATAAGATTGGTCATATGGCTTCAAGATGCCCTGATAGACATGTTAGACTAAGAGAAGAAGCTAGAAGGACATACAAACCTAATCCTAAATATCAGAGATACAGATTTAAGAAAAACAAAGATAAATCTTGTTACATTGCTGATGAAGGTGTGACTAATGATTCTGATGAGGATCCAGCAGACAACGGATGGGTCTTTGTTGCTATAACAAAAGATCAACTGGTACCTATTGCTCAACCAGTAGAAAAAGCCCTAGTAGCTAAAGTGGAATCAAAGGATGAATGGATTATTGACTCAGGATGCTCACATCACATGACTAGAGACAAAGGTAAATTCTTGAACTTTCAAGAATACAATGGAGGTTTAGTAAGATTCGGAGATGACAAAGCCTGTTCAATCAAAGGTAAGGGTTCAATATCTCTTGATGGTAAATATAACACTAACAATGTCTACTATGTTGAAGGATTAAAACATAATCTTTTAAGCATTGGTCAATTAGTTGAGAAAGGTTTTCAGTTACAATTTAAAAATGGAAAATGCAAAATCATGAATAGAACTGGTTTGGAAATTGAAACCGGTAATCAGACTAGAGGTAATATCTTTCATTTGAATAACAGTGAAAAGGCATGCTTAATTGCACATATAGATGAAAGTTGGCTATGGCATAAAAAACTATGTCATGTAAATTTTGATTGCATGGTAAAAATCAGTACTTCTAAGGCAGTTAGAGATCTACCTAAAATTGTGAAACCTCAGAATATAATTTGCAAGGAATGTCAATTTGGAAAACAGGTTAGAGCTAGTTTTAAAAGCATTTCAGAAAAATCCAATAATGCTCTTGATTTAATTCACACTGATTTATGTGGTCCAGCTAGAACTAAAAGCTTACAAGTTGATAGATATTTCATGCTAATTATTGATGATTATTCTAGAATGTGTTGGGTTACTTTTCTCAGAGAAAAATTAGAAGAACTTGGGAAGTTCAAGCTATTCAAAGCAATGGTTGAAAATGAAACCGGTAAGAAAATTAAATGTTTAAGATCAGATCAAGGAGGAGAATTCACATCTAGAGATTTTAATACATTCTGTGAAGTAAATGGAATCAAAAGATAGTTATCAGCACCTCGGACACCACAACAAAATGGAGTTGTTGAAAGGAAGAACAAAACTATACTAGATGCAGCAAGAAGTATGTTATCAGAAGCAAATCTACCACATTGTACTGGAGAGAGGCAGTAAGCACTATTGTCTATACATTCAACAAAGTTCACATCAAAGGTGAAACCGGTAAGACCCCTCATCAACTATGGTTTGGTAATACTCCTACTCTTAAGTATTTCATAATTGTTGGAAGTAAATGTTATATTAGAAGAGATGAGTATATTGGCAAGTTTGATCCTAGAAGTGATGAAGGAATATTTCTTGGTTATTCATCTAAGAGTAAAGCTTATAGATGTTTTAATAAAAGATTACAGAAAATTGTTGAAAGTACAAATGTAAAGATTGATGAACAATTCAGAGGAACTTCAAGGTATATAGATTTTGAACCGGTAATAGAAATTATGACAAATGAACCAACAGTAAATCCACCGGTACAAAATGATGATCCAGTTACTCCGGTATCATCAGAGGATTCCACAGTAATTGAAGAACAACAACAGACTAAGACACCCCGGTATGTAAGACCGAATCATTCTGAAGATCAGATAATTGGAAGCAAATTTAAAGGAGTCATGACAAGAGGAAGATTGGCTAATGAAGAGGTGTGTCTTATTTCTCAAATTGAACCATTATCTATCAATGAGGCATGTGAAGATAAATTTTGGATTAAAGCTATGGAAGAAGAATTAGGACAAATTGAGAAAAATAATACTTGGACATTAGTTCCCCGACCTGAAAATAAAAATGTAATTGGAACCAAATGGGTATTTAGAAACAAACTCAATGAAGATGGTAAGGTTGTTAGAAATAAAGCAAGACTGGTGTGTAAGGGATATTCTCAAAAAGAAGGAGTTGATTACAATGAAACCTTTGCACCGGTAGCCAGAATTGAGGCAGTTAGATTATTCTTGGCCTTTGTAGCTCACAAGAATTACAAAGTCTATCAAATGGATATTAAATGTGCATTCTTGAATGGAGATCTTGAAGAGGAAGTCTATATTGAACAACCTGATGGATTTTCCTTGACAGATGACAATAATATGGTTTGCAGATTAAGAAAAGCTCTATATGGACTAAAACAAGCTCCAAGAGCCTGGTATGCAAGATTGGATAAGTATCTTTTAAAGATTGGTTCTACTAAAGGAAATGCAGATAGCAATTTATATTACAAAGTAACTAATGATGACATCTTGATTATGAAAGTATTTGTTGATGATATAATCTTTGGAGGAGAAGATGGATTATGCAAAGAATTTTCTCTTAAAATGTAGCATGAATTTGAAATGTCTATAATTGGAGAAATAAAATTCTTTTTAAGATTGCAGATTTTACAGACTGATAAAGGCATATTTTTGAGTCAATCTAAGTACTTGAAGGAGCTACTCAAGAAATTTGGGATGGAGAACTCTAAACCAGTAAGCACACCTATGACTACAAATGACAAATTATCTCAAAGGGATGAATCTACACCTATTAATCCAACCAGATACAAATCTATGATAGGAGGTTTACTGTATTTGACACAAACCAGACCTGATATTATGAATGCAGTATGTATAGTTTCTAGATTTCAGAGTAATCCTAGGGAAAATCATGAATTAGCAGTAAAAAGGATTTTCCGGTACTTACAAGGCACAACAAATCTTGGATTATGGTATCCTAAAGATGAAAATTTTGATCTATATGCATACACAGATGCAAAATGGGCAGGAGATGTGGATGATAGAAAAATCACCACTGGAGGAGCATTCTTTCTTGGAAAGAGATTAGTTTCTTGGTTAAGTAAGAAATAGAGTTGTACATCTTTATCAACAGCAGAATCAGCAGAATCAGAATATGTTGCAGTAGCAACAAACTATACACAGGTACTTTGGCTTAAGCAAATGTTGAAAGATATAAAGGTAAAATGCAAGGAACCTATTACTATATATTGTGATAACACTGCAACAATTAATATATCTAAGAATCTAGTATTACATTCTAAAACAAAACATGTTTCTATCAAACTGAATTTTCTAAGGGAAAAAGTTGAAGAAAAGGAGATAAAACTGGTTTATGTGAATACTAAAGAACAGCTTGCAGATATTTTCACAAAACCTTTGCCTAAGGAAACTTTTGAGTATCTCAAAGATCAACTCGGAGTCTTACCTCCACTGGTAGAGACTTAGACAGTTGATGATTGTCATCAACTGACAGAATTAAATGGACAAATCTTTTATTCCGATATTTGATGAGGAAGCTACTTCTCAGGGGGAGTAGTTGGTATATTGACTTGGTTGGTATTTTGTATGAACTTGACTTTTTGTGACTTTGGCATTTGATGTCAAAGGGGAAGAGATATATGGAAAAACATTAGGGAAATATATATGAAAAATGCATTATCCTTTTGAGGAGAGATTGGTATTGAAAATAAATCTTTGAATAAACACATGTTACTCTCAGGGGGAGAAATGGAGATTGTTGATTTTTGTACTTGGCATTTCTGTTTTGGTACTTTGATGGTTTTTCCATCTTGTGTTGCCATCAATGCCAAAGGGGGAGATTGTTGGTATTTTGGTATGGTTTTGTCATTGATGTCAACACTTGCTAAATACACCTACTTTAGAGATCCAGTAACATTCACCGGCAAATCGTAAACTGTGCAAACAGTCATCAGTATATGGTTAACCGACAGGATATAATGTTCATCGGTACCTAAAAAGACATGGAAGACACTTGGTAATGTCGAAGATATCATGTGGACACTTTACTTTGAAGTAATAATCATTGGTATATTCTTATTTGCATATTTTCTTTTACTGGCAAATAGGTCCAGGTTATCTAGGGTTACACCGGTAGGTTTATCTTTTCCAGATCAGCATGGCACGCTATGGAGATGCTTTATTATTGTTGTAAATGCATCAAGCCAACATGTTCAATCGGTTATTGCATTGAATATTGTATTATTTGTAAAATATTTTTATTGTAATATCTTGTAGAGCCGACCTACTAAAATTGGTCTTAGGGTATGGTATAAATGTAAGATCTTATTTGTAAGATCAAGTGTGGAATGCGAAAAAGATTTAAGGAAGGGTATATGCGAGATCAAGTAGAGATATACACGAAGACATAATTTGAAGGTGAAGTTAGGTTTTTGTAGAAGCATATCAGCATTACACCGGTACTGAATCCAGCATATGAAGATGCTATTTTGTGCAGCACATTCTCATTAGATTTAACCATCCAACTATAGTCAGTGTGACTCCCATTTGTGATTGAGAAATGAGCTCTAGGTTGTTGGCCTTTCTGAATATCCAGACCCCTCTTTGTACACTCACTATCTGCAGTAGTATCATCTGATTGTGGGTAAGGTTTCCCACCGTGGTTTTTCCCCTTACAGGGTTTCCACGTACAAATATTTGTGTCATGTGTTGTGGATGAATTTGTGCTTATGTTTCATCCATTAATTCTTACTGGTACAACAATTTTCTGTTAACACTGTTTACCGGCATACTTAACTATCTTACCAGTATTAAGCATTAAGTTGGTTAATAAGTTTTTGGTTTGAATATATTAGACAACTGATTCACCCCACCCTCTCAGTTGTCTCCGGGACCTACATCGACAAGTGATGATAGGTGTTGACATCAATGACAAAACTAGATCAACATATCCAAAATACCAACAATCTCCCCCTTTGGCATTGATGGCAACACAAGATGGAAAAACCATCAAAGTATCAAAACAGAAATGCCAAAAACCAAAAACCAAGAATCTCCCAAAGAGATCATTAACTAGAAATGAAAATACATAATGTCTCTCCCAAATAATATCTCTCCCCAAAATTTTTTTCCATAATATATCTCCCCCTTTGACATCAAATGACAAAGCAATACAAAAACCAGATTAAATACAAAATACCAACTACTCCCCCTGAGAAGTAGATCTCCTCATCAAAGCCGAAAAAAAATTTCTTTGTTAATTCTCCTGGTTGATGACAAACATCAACTATCTAAGTCTCTACCGGTGGGGGTAGAACTCCAAGATACTCTCTAAGATATTCAAAAGTCTCCTTAGGCAAAGGCTTTGTAAACATATCTGCAATCTACTCTTTAGTATTCACATAAACCAATTTCACTTCTTTTGCTTCAACATTCTCTTTCAGAAAATTGAATTTGATAGAAACATGTTTAGTCTTTGAGTGAAATACCAAATTCTTTGATATATTAATTGTTGCCATATTATCACAGTAAATAGTTATAGGTTCCTTTCATTTTACCTTTATGTCCTTCAACATTTTTTTAATCCATAATACCTGTGTACAATTGGTTGTTGTTGCAACATATTATGATTCTGCTATTGATAGACTTGTACAACTCTGTTTCTAGCTCAACCAAGAACTTAGTCTGCTACCAAGAAAAAATGCTCTGCGGGTGGTGCTTCTTTTGTCATCCACATCTCCTACCCAATTAGCATCTATGTATGCACATAAATCAAAATTTTCATCTCTAGGATATTATAAACCAAGATTTGTAGTGCCTTGTAGATACCAAAAAATCATTTTTATTGTTGATTCATGATTTTCTTTAGGATTATTTTGAAATCTTGAAACAATACATACTGCATTCATAATATCAGGTCTTGTTTATGTCAAATACAGTAAACCTCCTATCATAGACTTGTATCTAGTCGGATTAACAGGTGTTGATTCATCCTTCAAAGATAGTTTATCAGTTGTAGTCATAGGTGTGCTTACAGGTTTACAGTTTTCCATGCCAAATTTCTTCAGTAATTCCTTCAAGTACTTAGATTGACATAGGAATATACCTTTATCAGTCTGTGAAATCTGCAATCCTAAAAAGAATTTTATCTCTCCAATCATAGACATTTCAAATTCTTGCTATATTTTATTAGAAAACACTTTACACAATCCATCTTCTCCTCCAAAGATTATATCATCAACAAAAACTTCAATAACCAAGATGTCATCATTAGTCACTTTTTGGTATAGATTGTTGTCAGCATTACCTTTAGTGTAACCAAGCTTCAAAATATATTTGTCCAATATAGCATACCAAGCTCTAGGAGCTTGCTTTAGTCCATATAAAGCTTTCCTTAACCTGCAAACCATATCTTTGTTATTTGTCAAAAAAAATCCATCAGGTTGTTCAATATAAACTTGTTCTTCAATATCTCCATTCAAAAATGCACATTTAACATCCATTTGATATACTTTATAGTTCTTGTTGATAAATACTAAGAGGGGGGGGGGGGCGGTGAATTAGTATGCCAAAAAACTCTGCACTAAAACACTTACACAGTCTAAAGATAAACCGGTAAAGCAGTCTAACAATCAAACCGGTTACCACACATGCAAACCAAAATGCGAATAAAGCATTCACCCACAAAAGCAATACAACCATAACACAAGATATTTGATGTGGAAACCCAATTGGAAAAAACCACGGTGAGATGGAACTCACAAGTCACTATCTGCAAAATAGAAACCAGACCGGTTAAGGTCTTACAATGTTCTCCACCAAAACAGATCCTGTTAGGAATCTCAATCTCTGTTAGGAGATAAGTCTTATTAAAGACTACCTTGTTAGAGGATTTTAGATTCACATGTGTGAAACACCTTGTTAGAGGATTTTACAAAGGCTTTGAGGCCTACCCGGTTAAGGGCTACAGACTTGTCAAAGATGTGAGTAATCAACAAGTGTTTGATCTATCTAATAGCACAAACTACTTGGTTAGATCTAGTATTGCTCACAGCTAATGCATTCCAGCATTACTTCAGTCTTCTCTCTCTCTCTCTCTCTCATAGTTACAACTTGATCTTCTTAGGTAAGATCATTCTCAACTTCCACCTTAAACCCTAGCTCAACATTAACCCTTTCAGCAACAACTTAAAACCCTAGACATGATGTCCTTTTAAAGGAATTTGATTTCATGTCGGTCCAATAGGATTACATTACAATTTCCTAGGTTCAATGAATCTAGACATACTTAGTAACATGACACAAGAAGCACCGTCAATGTGTCAGCACCGTCAAATAATCAATGGATTGGTAACTCATCACAAAATGTCGGTTGGTAACTCATAACAGAGTATTACTGGTTCATACAAAATACCGGTTGTTGGTTTGACAAAAATGAAGATTGGTAAGAATGTGTTGTGCTACTTTTCTCCCTTGTACCACTTGTGATCTACGAACTGCTTGGGGTCGACATGTCGCTTTAGACTAGGAAACACATTCTGCAAAATCACCACTAGTCTAAAGACTAGTATACAACATACCTGTTGGAACAAATACCGATTGAGCACAAGCTCATACATATAAAGGGGATCTCAATACAAGTGTGTGGCTATCAATGACAATCACAACATAAACAATAAAAATGCCAACAATCTCCCCCTTTGGCATTGATGGCAACACTTAGGAAAATAAAATTTTGATATCTAAGTGTTTTACAACAAAAACTTGCCATTAACAAAATTGCTCCCCCTAAGCATATACACTATCCCTTAATCAACACAGTGTATAGCAATTTCGCATACAAAGCATAATCATCAAAGCATATAGCATATATCACAACATATATCAAAATTTCAAAACAGATACTTCTCCCCTTGTGTCAGAAGATCAAAATTTTAAAACCAAAAACCAGATATACTTCTCCCCCTTTGCCAACAATGATAAAGTACCACTTGAAAAACCCTGTTTTCATATATATATAAAAAAATTTATGACAATAATGAATGATACTTGTCAAAAACCAATTTATAGTCCTGCAAAAATTGTTTCATGGATAGGGACCAAGACTCAAGTAGGGAGGTTGCCACCTCCTTCTCTGTCTGCATCTGGGATACCTGTTCCTCCATGGCATCTACTGTGCTCAGTTCCTGTGTGACTGTTAGGGCATCCAGGTTTAGATAACACTTCTAAAGAATTTGCAGTCATGGAAGTAATACTAGTTGAAGCTCCTGCAAATCCCTAGACCGTGTACTGATCTCTTGCTCCATCTTGGCTGACTGGACCTAGAACCGGTGAACAGTTTGCCCATATGCTGCAAAGGAATCATAAGGAGTCTTGACTGTGCCCAAGTAGGATTGGAAGTCCATTTGAAGTTGTTGCTTCTTGGCTAGCACATCATCATAGAACAGATGAGGTTGATAGATTTTGTTGAGTAGCAAGTTACCCTCATCCAAGGCATTCCTTATGTCCTTTTGATCTTTCAGCAGTTCAATCCTAAGCTCATTCAACTTCTTCACTAGAGCAACATTAAGAGCTTTTTGGTGCTCTTTCTTTACATTGGCCTTTGCTACTTCTTCCAGAATCTGCACCTGATCATCCACTACAGTACACAGAACTTTGAGTTGTGCTAGTGATGATTCAGTGTTAGGAAGATTAGTACCAAGGATTAAACCAGTCTTTGTGTCTACAGCCGCCTATATAATATCTTGTTCCCTTTTCCTGCGAATGCCTTCAAGGTGCTCTTGGGCAACCTTGATGCTCTGCATAAGATCAAATTCACTTGCAGATTGGAGGTCAATAGGACTCGAGATAGCAGCTGGTTTGGCTTGGCTACCGGTTGCCTTAGGAGTCTCCATCTGTGTGCTCTTAATCGCTTTGATTGTCTTGTCTGCTTCTTCCTTCTTTTTCTTCTCCTTCTCTTCCTTCTTCTTCTTGTCTTCTTCTTCTTTCTGCTTCTGCTCTGCTTCTACCTTCTTCTTTGCTTCTTCTTCCTTCTTCTTCTATGCTTCCTCTTCCTTCTTCTTTTGTTCTTCCTCTTCCTTCTTCTTCTTCTCTTCCGCTTCCTTCTTCTTCTTCTCTTCCTCTTCCTTCTTCTTCTTCTCTTCCTCTTCCTTCTTCTTCTTCTCCTCTTCTTCTTTCTTTCTCTTTTCTTCCTTATCCTCTTCTTCTTTCTTTTTCCTATCATATTCTTGCTTCTTCTTTTCTTCATCTTTTCATTTCTCATCTTCCTCTTTTCTCTTCTCTTCCTCTTTCTTCTGTTTCTCATCTTCATCCCTCTTCTTTTTCTCTTCCTGTTCCTTTGCCACTTGTTGTGTGTCCTTAGCTTGTTCACCACTCTGATCGGCTTGTTGCCCCTGTCCAGTTCCCTCAGAATGTATGTTCTAAGTGACATCTTCTACATCCAGGGCATTGACATCCATGGTGTTGATTGGTTCTTCCACCAGGTTTCCTTCCTCATCAAAGACCTCATCCAGTTTGGAAATAACCAGTTCCTTTTCCGCTTGGAGGTTGGCCATTTGTGCTTTGTGAGAGCTAGTAGCATGAGCCATATGCTAATGTGTATCTTTTTCAACATCATCAACTCTCTCCTCCAACAACTAGAGTCTTCTTCTCCTTGTGAAGAAGAGACCTTTATTTTGATCCAGGGCATCAAATAATTCTGAATTTGAGAGTTTGGGGAAGTACTGTGCAAAGACTTTCTCCCTAATCTCTTGTTCCTTTTCAATGGCAATGCACCATTTATTATCTAATGCTTTAAATAATAAATCCGGTGTCTGAGTTTTAATCTCTGATGGTGACCGGTCATTTTTACATAAATAAAGAATGATTTTCTCTAGTACTTCATCTTTTTCCTCACTATTAAATTCATCATAATAGTCTATTAAATCATGAAGTAACTTTCTCCTAATATTTTTTACTGTTCTTTGACAATGTGTCAAAGGTTTGTATGAGGAGATGTCTATATTTACTGGTGCGGATGTTGTCGGTTCATTCTTCTTCATCTTCTTTGTCTATCTTGCCTTCTTTGCTTGTTCATCAGACTCGGTTTCTTCAGAGTCCGGTTCATTTTCCTTAGTCTTCCTCTTTCTTTTGAAGACTTTTTCCAATGTTATGTCCGGTTTTTTCTTTGCTGGTGACCGCTTGGTCACTCTTGGAGTTGCAGTGGTAGCCGGTGTCGATGCTACAGGCACTACCTTATCTTTCTTAGCTACTGGTTCTTTTCCCTTCTTCACCGATGGTTCTTCAACCGATGCAATCCTCTCCAAGTAGGTTTCGGTCCTCTTAGCCTTTGGATCAAGAGACGAGGCAATAAGGGTTGAGGCATACTCTTCTAGCATGTCAAACATAACTTCATAGCCCATAGGCTCCACTTCCTCCATTCTAGGCTCAACAGCCTCCATTAAACATTTGTCCACCTGAATAGTGAAACAGATGTCATCTTCATATTTCTTCACTATGTCACCTGAGATTCTTACCCTGTAACTCATCTTTCTTTTGAACTCATCAAAATATTTGTTCAGTACTTCAGGGTAGCTAGTTCCAATGGCTTGTACACTTTCCTTTATCTGCTTGGTTACTGGTTGGTCATGGGACCACTAGACATCTCCTACACCCAGAAAGTAGCCTTGAAAATAAAAGAACAACCCTACCAGTAGTTGTCCAAACTTAAACATCAGTGAGTTGTCCTGTTTGATTGCCTTAAGATTTAATAGGAGTTGCCTCTGCATACCGATGCATAGGTCAAAAGATGCATCCTCTTTTATCATTCGGTAAGCAGCATTTACCGTTGTAGCAGATATAGAATTAATCCTGCTAGCTGAAAATGTTATGTATCCTATCACCATGCAGGCGTATTTCACCAGATCATCCTTGATAAGATTGACTGTCATACCCTGTGAATCACTTGTTGAACCGGTGAGCTTGGTCATTTCCATTTTGCTCACTTTTCTCATGGCTGGCACTTCCCCTGTGTTGTAGAAATCGGTGACTGCATGAATTTCCTAAGGCGTGATATCATGTGTCCTCTCCAGGTACATCTTGGCACCATGGACTCTACTCAAAATAATTCTAATACGATCCTCCATGAAATCTTCCAGAAAATATATTGCATTGTGGAATTTCTTCTTCTTTATGACACTAAATTCCAGTTTGATCTTTTTGTCCTTGCCGCAAAATAGACCTAACTGAGTGTGAATGGCTAAAGACCCTAGGTCTTCTATTTTGCAATTAATATAATTAAAAATTCCTTCTTCAACTATAACTCCAGCTGGAACTTGTGACAAAGCATTATATTTAGACTTCCTCTGAATAAAGCTTTCCAACTCAATTGATGTACTCGAACTGGTATGTGATGCAGAAGCCATTGAAGAGTATTTCAAGAACACAAAAAATACCTTTCAGATGCAAATTTAAGGCTTCCTGATTCTGCTTCACTTCACTCTTCGTCGGATGCCAAATCACCACTTTGTGTTCTCCACTACCGCTTGCAAACTGGATTTGAATCTCTTTCAAGGTTATTCAATTTCTTGAAATCTAAGCTCAAATCACCTTTTCTTTGCTCTGCACTTGAAAACTTTTCTTCGCTCGAAAATAGATAGTGAGAAATGATTTGAAAAATGCATTTATACATGTCTCTCACCTACCGTCATTAATGCTCCTCTATTAGAGCGTAAACCATAATTTGCCTTTTTACTGTTTCTGGTCTTTTGCCAAGCGATAGGTATCATATACCAGTTAAGGTCTTTTACCGGTGTCAACCGAGGGTTCGAAAGCATTTCGCCATTTGCTCCCCCAAAGCCTTTAAGGCTTAGTTTGCTGGTTCTGATATTTCCACACTAGGTGCAGAAACTGGTTCCTCTTCCGACATTATTGGTTTCTTCTTCCATGTTTTCTTCATGTCTCCTTGAACTTTTTCAACATCAATTTCTCCTTCCCAAGTGATCAATATATCATCAAATATACTTTTTCTGCTTCTGCAGAATCTTGCAATGTGACCTGGTTTGTTGCAGTGATAGCAAACAAGTCCAGGTGCTCTCCAAGGTCCATTGTATAGATTTCCATTCTTCCTTCTGCATGTTACAGCAGTGTGACCATGACCATGATAGATCATACAACTTTCTCTCCATCCGGTTGTCGCTTGATGACCACCACTTCTTGACTGATGATTGAAGACATTAAACCATTTCTGGTTCCAGTTCATAAAAGGTTCAGGACCATTTCCTTGGGTCCTCTGAGGATATCTTCCAGTGTTATCCATTATAGACCTGCATTCAAATGCTCTATGCTCAAACTTGTTGCATGCATAACAATGACCATTGAACTTATTTGATCTAGGTACATTGTTGATAAAGTAAGTAAAATTATTGTAGGCTTTTCTCCTACATACATTGGCAGTGTGTCCTTCTTTAAGACAGTTAAAGCAAATAGGTTTGAATTTTTGCTTACCTCTTCCTTTGAGTGGCGATTGCTTCTTTGATGCTTCAGCATTTGTTCCTGAGGATTCTCCTTCCTCATGTCAAGAAAAACCAAGACCATTGGTATTCTTTGTCGGTCTAGATGACTCAAGCTTTTTCTCTAGCTTGACAGTACTTTTGCCAAACTTAGCAAGTATTTCCTTTGACTCAAAGAGTTCTTTGGAAATAGCAGTGTTTGTCTCCATTAGACTTGCATTTTCTAAGATGGCTATGTTCAGTTCTCCTTGCATGTCTTCTTTTTCCATTCTGCTCTCATGAAGATGAGCAGTCAGTGCACTAATCTCTTGTTTCAATTTAGAGATCTCATGATCTCTATCCTCTATCCGATCTTCATCTTTTCTTCGGTTCTCAAGCTCTTGACTAAACCTAATAGTCTGTCCTTCCAACTCCTTTCTCAGATTGGAGTTTGAATCATTCAGCTTATTTACTTCAGCAATCATGGCTTCCATGTTAGCTTCATCTTCAAAACTACTTTTAGATAGTTCCATAAGCCTTGTATTTGACCATCAGATCATCATAAGCTTGCTCAGACTTAGTGAGCCGTTGAGTAAGTTCCCTCATGGTGTTTTACCCCATATCTCTTTCCAAGTTGTTAAACTTATAGAAAGGTAGGCTCTGATACCAATTGATGAATACTAAGAGGGGGGGATGAATTAGTATGCCAAAAACTCTGCACTAAAACACTTACACAGTCTAAAGATAAACTAGTAAAGTAGTCTAACAGTCAAACCGGTTGCCACACATGCAAACCAAAATGCGAATAAAGAATTCACCCACAAAAGCAATACAACCATAACATAAGATATTTGACGTAGAAACCCAACTAGGAAAAACCATGATGAGATGGAACTCACAAGTCACTATCTGTAAAATAGAAACCAGACCGGTTAAGGTCAGATCGGTTAAGGTCTTACAATGTTCTTCACCAGAATAGATCCTGTTAGGAATCTCATTCTCTATTAGGAGATAAGTCCGATTAAAGACTACCTTGTTAGAGGATTTTAGATTCACATGTGTGAAACACCTTGTTAGAGGATTTTACAAAGGCTTTGAGGCCTACCCGGTTAAGGGCTACAGACTTGTCAAAGATGTGAGTAATCAACAAGTGTTTGATCTATCTAATAGCACAAACTGCTTGGTTAGATCCAGTATTGCTCACAGCTAATGCATTCCAGCATTACTTCAGTCTTCTCTCTCTCTCTCACAGTTATAACTTGATCTTCTCAGATAAGATCGTTCTCAACTTCCACCTTAAACCCTAGCTCAACATTAACCCTTTTAGCAACAACTTAAAACCCTAGACATGATGTCCTTTTAAAGGAATCTGATTTCATGTCAATCCAATAGGATTACATTACAATTTTCTAAGTTCAATGAATCTAGACATACTTAGTAACATGACACAAGAAGCTCCATCAATGTGTCGGCACTGTCAAACAATTGGTGGATTGGTAACTCATCACAAAATGCCGGTTGGTAACTCATCACAGAGTATTACTAGTTCATACAAAATACCAGTTGCTGGTTTGACAAAAATGAAGACTGGTAAGAATGTGTTGTGCCACTTTTCTCCCTCATACCGCTTGTGATCTACGAATAACTTGGGGTTGACATGCCGCTTCAGACCGGGAAACACATTCTGCAAAATCACCACTAGTCTAAAGACTAGTATACAACATACTGGTTGGAACAAATACCGATTGAGCACAAGCTCATACATATAAAAGGGATCTCAATACAAGTGTGTGTCCATCAATGACAATCACAACATAAACAACAAAAATGCCAACACTTGTGTTCTGCAAAAGCCAATAAAAGTCTGACTGCCTTAATTCTAGCTATCGGTGCAAAGGTTTCATTGTAATCAATTACTTCTTTCTGTGAATATCCCTTACACACTAATCTTGCTTTGTTTCTAATTACCTTACCATCTTCATTAAGTTTATTTCTGAAAAACCTATTTAGTTCCAATTACATTTTTTTCTTTAGGTCGGGGAACTAATGACCAAGTGTTTTTCCTTTCAATTTGTTCCAATTCATCTTCCATAGCTTTAATCCAATATTTATCTTCACATGCCTCATTAATTGATGTAGGTTCAATTTGAGAAATAAGACATACCTCTTCATTTGCCAATCTTCCTCTTGTCATAACTCCATGAAATTTGTTTCCAATTATCTGATCTTCAGAGTGGTTCAATCTTACATACCGGGGTGTTTTTACTTGTTGTTGTTCTTCAGTGACTGTTGAATTTTTAGATGATGTCGGTGTCACTAAATCAACATTCTGTATCGGTGTACTCACAGTAGGTCCATTTTTTATTCTTTATTACCAGTTCAGAGTCCATGTACCTAGAATTTCCTCTAAACTGATCATCAATCTTCACATTTGCACTCTCAACAATTTTTTGCAATCTTTTGTTAAAACATCTATATGCCTTGCTCTTAGATGAATAACCAAGAAATATTCCTTCATCACTTCTAGGATCAAATTTGCTAATATACTCATCTCTTCTAATATAGCATTTACTTCCAAACATTTTGAAATATTTAAGAGTAGGAGTATTACCAAACCATAGTTCATCAGGGGTCTTACCGGTTTCACCTCTAAATGTGAACTCTATTGAATGTATAAACTGTTGTATTGACTGCTTCTCTCTAGTATTTATGAGGTAGATTTTCTTATGATATCATACTTCTGGCTGAATCCAAGATAGTTTTGTTTTTCCTTTCAACAACTCCATTCTGTTGTGGTGTCCGGGGTGCTGATAATTGTCTTCTGATCCCATTCACTTCACATAATGTATTAAATTCCTTAGATGTAAATTCACCTCCTTGATCTGATCTCAAACATTTGATTTTCTTGTCAGTTTCATTCTTACCATCACTTTGAATAATTTGAATTTCCCAAATGCTTCAAATTTCTCCTTGAGAAAAGTAACCCAACACATTCTAGAATAGTCATCAATGATTAGCATAAAATACTTATCTCCTTGTATACTTCTAGTTCTTGCTAGACTTGCTAGACCACATAAATCAGTATGAATTAAATCAAGAACATTGTTAGATTTCTTTGGAATACTCTTGAAAGTTGCTCTAACTTTCTTTCCAAATTGACATTCCTTACATACCAGATTGTGAGGTTTAATAATCTTAGGTAAATCTCTTACTGCCTTAGTTGTACTGATTTTTACAATGCAATCAAAATTTACATGACAAAGTCTCTTATGCCATAACCAACTTTCATCAATATGTTCAATCAAACATGCTTTCTCATTGTTATTCAAATGAAAGATATTACCTCTAGTCTGATTACCGGTTGCAATTTCCAAACTAGTTCTGTTTAAGATTTTGCATTTACCATTCTTGAATTGTAACTAAAATCCTTTCTCAACTAGTTGACCTACACTCAAAATATTATGCTTCAACTATTTAACATAGTAAACATTATCAGTATTGTGTTTACCATCAAAAGATATAGCTCATTTTCCTTTGATCATACAAGCTTTATCATCTCCAAATCTTACTAGACCTCCATTGTAATCCTAAAAGGTTAAGAATTTACTCTTATCACCAGTCATGTGATGTGAACATCCTGAATCAATAATCCATTCATCCTTATCTTCAACTTTAGCTGTCAGGGCCTACTGTACCGGTTGAACAGAAGGTGTCGGTTGATCTTCTATTATAGCAACAAAAGCCCATCCATTTTCTGCCGGATCCTCATTTGAATCATTATTAACTCCTTCATCAGCATAATAACATGATTTGTCTCTATTCTTCTTAAACTTGTATCTCTGATAATCAAGGTTAGGCTTATATGTTCTTTTAGCTTCTTCCCTTAGTCTTGCATGTCTATAGGGACATCTAGAAGCCATGTGACCAATCTTATTATAGTTAAAACATTTAAAGGGTGCTTTACCTTCATACTTACTTCCAACTGGAACTTTAGGCATTTTCCTTGCAAATAGTGCTTCAAGTTGTTCAAGTTCTTCATTTTCTATTCTGCTTTCTTCAAGCTCTCTTGCATGAAAGGCTTTCCAATCAGATTTCTTAGATGATGATGCCTTGAAACCTAGATCTATCTTAATAGTAGCAACATGACCAAATTCCTCAAGTTCAAAAGCTGAAAGTTTTCCAACCAAGGTGTCTCTAGATACTGATGCATTAGGCATTGTTCTTAATTTATTTATAGCAGTGACTTTCATTTTATATGTCAGTAGCAAGGCTCTTAAAACTTTAGAAACAATATCATCTTCACTTAAGGTTCCTCCACAACATTGTATACCCAAAACAATTTCATTTACTCTTTCCATAAAAGCAAAAATTCTTTCATCTTCTTTCGTTTTCAAATTTTCATACCTGACCCGGAAGCTTTCAAGTTTTACAATTTTGACTATGGAATCTCCTTCATTGAATGTTTCCAATTTGTCCCAAATAGTTTTAGCAATAGATCTTTATGATAATCCCATGATTTTTTGATCTAACAACGTGCTCAAAAGTGTTTCTCTTCCTTTTCAATCATTTTCCTCATCTTTAGCCAGGTTAGGTGGATTAGGTTGACCTTGAGTAGGAGAAGTATAACCATTCTTTGTAACATCCCATATGTCCTTTCCAATTCAATTCAAATGTGTCTCCATCCTAATCTTCCATATGCCATAGTTAGTTCCATCAAGTTTCAAATTGTCCTTCTTGAAATAGTTAGAAGACATTGGATCTCCTCAAGCTGTTAAACTTCTGCAAAAAGAGGACTAGGCTCGGATACCAATTGTTAGGTCCTAGAGACAACTGAGAGGGGGATGAATCAGTTCTCCAATAAATTCAACCAAAATTAACTTAACCAAAACTTAATGCTTAATGCCAATAAACCAAACTTTATGCCGGTAGACAGTTTTATCAGTTAATTACAGTACCAATAAAGATTAATGCATGAAACAAAAAGACAATAACATCCACAACACATAACACAAATATTTGTATGTGGAAACCCTATAAAGGGAAAAACCACGGTGGGAAGCCTTACCCATAATCAAATGATACTATTGCAGATAGTATGTGTTTACAATATGGAGTCTGCACATGCAGAAAGGCCAGCTACCTAGAGCTCACTGCTCAATCACAAAATGGGAGTCACATTGACTACAATTGGATGGTTAAATCCAATGATAATGTACTACACAAAATAGCATCTTCATATGTTGGATTGACTATCGGTTTAGCTCATATTATCTTCTCAAAACCTTCCTTCAACCTTCAAATGATGTCTGCGTGTATAGATCTTCTTATTTTTGCATATACCTTTTTACAATCATTTTCTTATCGCATTACAATCTCACAATTGGGATCTTACATATATACCAAAAGCTAAGACCAAAATGTGTAGGTCGGCTTACAAAGAATATTAAAATAAAATCAATTACAAATAAATTGATATCTGATGCATCATGTGGACTCAATGCATTTACAATAATAATAAATCATCTCCATAACGTGTCGTGCTGATCTGGAATAGATATGTTTGTCGGTGCATAACCTAGACCTATTTGTCGGTAACAACAAATATGCACACCCGAATAATCCAATAACCAAATCGCCAAAACCAAGTGATCAAATAATGTCTCATAACCAGGTAGTCTCCAAGTCATTCCAAGTGCCGGTGAACAATATAACCTGTCGGTGAACCAAATACCGGTGACTGTGCATAAGTCTCTGACTTGCCGGTGAACATAACAAAGATCTCCAATTATTGATAAGTGTTGACAAGTGATGACAGGTGTTGAGATCAATGACAAAACCATATCAACATATCCAAAATACCAACAAGCATTAGGGTCAGTGCAAGAAGATGAGTCCACTTTTTGGCCAAAAAGTGGAAGTGTTTTCCTCGATTTTCAGATTTTGTCTCATTTGAGCTTAAATTTTGAAACACTTAGAGATTGAATCTTGGAAAAAGTCAATAATATAAAAGACAGACCTCTGAGTGTACTTTCCAAATATGTAATTTATTTTAATACCCACATAATAAAAAATAACTTTTTGAATGGAGTTTTGAAAACTATGTTTTAAAAATGCTTGTTTCAGGACCATACCATGCATGTGTACGACCCACACTTTTTGACACAATTAAAATTATTTTCTCAAACCGTTTTGGGAAATGGTTTGTAACACACTGAAGATTGATGAGCATATTTTTCTGTATTTTTTTTTCTAATATTTTTTTTTTAATTAATTTTTAAATGGCCGTAATTATCTTTTTAAAAATTTGACGTGTACGACCCACATAATTTGATGTAAACTTAACATTTTTTGATTTTTTTTTAAATACAAAAGAATTTTGTGTAGATTGATGACATATAATTTTTTTTTATTAAACTAAGAAAATTAGTTAATATTTCAAATTTATGGACCCGATTTAGTATAAATTAAATGAAAAATAGTTAAAATAATCAATTTTTGAATAAATTTACATATTTAGAATCTAGACAATATAATCTAGAATGGGTTTTAATTTCATATAAAAATTCTCTGATTTGAGGCACGTAAACTATTTCAGAAGTTCGTATTTGTGCTTTCATTCATGGAGATTTGAATTTGTAGGTCCATGTCTCAGGTGTGGCCATCCCAGGGCTATCCCAGGCCTAATCTCGAGCCAAGTGGTGTGTTGTGGAATCAACTTCTACAAAACGGGCACCCGTTTTCAAACAAGGGCAGCTTGTGGAAAAAAAAGGAAAAATGTGATTTAGAAATGGGCCCCCGTTTTGTTTAAAAGTGGGCCCCCATTTTAGAACAAAATGGGGGTCCATTTATTTTTGCTTCGGACCCCCATTACCTTTCGGCTCGGGAGCCCGAAGCATAAATGGGCCCCAGTTTTTTGAAAACAGGCCCCTATTTATAAGAGCGTGTTTTCCAATGCACGGACTTCCGTGAATTTGTGACTCATTACCTTGCACTTGCCCATTACCTTTAGTGTAACCAATCTTCAAAAGATATTTGTCTAATATAGCATACCAAGCTCTAGGAGCTTTCTTTAGTCCATACAAAGCTTTCCTTAACCTCCAAACGCTATCTTTGTCATCTATTAATGAAAATCCATCAGGTTTTTTACATTTAACATCCATTTGATATACTTTATAGTTCTTGTGTGCTGCAAAAGCTAAGAATAATCTGACTGCCTCAATTCTAGCTACCGGTGCAAAGGTTTCATTATAATCAACTCCTTCTTTTTGAAAATATCCCTTACACACTAATCTTGCTTTATTTCTGAATACCCATTTAGTTCCAATTACATTTTTGTCTTTAGGTCAGGGAACTAATGTCCATGTGTTATTCTTTTCAATTTGTTTAAATTCATTTTCCATAGCTTTAATCCAGTGTTTATCTTCACATGCCTCATTAACTGATGCTGGTTCAATCTGAGAAATAAGACATACCTCTTCATTTTCCAGCCTTCCTCTAGTCATAACACCTTGATACTTGTTCCCAATTATCTAATCTTCATAGTGGTTCAATCTTACATACTGGGGTGTCTTTACTTCTTGTTGTTCCTAAGTCACTGTTGAATCCTTAGATGATACCGATGTGACTGGATCAACATTCTGTACCGATGTACTCATTGTAGGTTCATTTGATATTATCTCTATTGCCGGTTCAAAGTCCATGTACCTTGAATTTCTAAACTATTCATCAATCTTCACATTTGCACTTTCAACAATTTTCTACAATCTCTTATTAAAACATCTATATGCCTTGCTCTTAGATGAATAACCAAGAAATATTCCTTCATAACTTCTAGGATCAAATTTTCCAATGTACTCATCTCTTCTAATGTAGCATTTACTTCCAAATATTCTGAAATATTTAAGAGTAGGAGTATTACCAAACCATAGTTCATGAGGGGTCTTACCAGTTTCACCTTTGATGTGAACTCTATTGAATGTATAAACCGGTGTATTCACTACTTCTCTCCAATATACATGAGGTAGGTTGGCTTTTGATATCATGTTTCTAGCTACATCCAAAATAGTTATGTTCTTTCTTTCCACAACTCCATTCTACTAAGGTATTCGGGGTGCTGATAACTGTCTTCTGATCCCATTCACTTCATAGAATGTATTAAATTCCTTAGATGTGAATTCACCTCCTTGATCTGATCTCAAACATTTGATTTTCTTACCGGGTTCATTCTCTACCATCACCTTGAATAGTTTGAATTTCCCAAAAGCTTATGATTTCTCCTTGAGAAAAGTAACCCAACACATTCTAGAATAGTCATCAATGATTAGCATAAAATACCTATCTCCTTGTAAGCTTCTAGTTCTTGTTGGACCACATAAATCAGTGTGAACTAAGTCAAAAACATTATTGGATTTCTCTAGTTTACTCTTAAAAGATGTTCTAACTTTCTTTCCAATTTGACCTTCCTTACATACCGGATTGTGAGGTTTAACAATCTTAGGTAAATCCCTTACTGCCTTAGTTGTACTGATTTTTACAATGCAATCAAAATTTACATGACAAAGTCTCTTATGCGATAACCAACTTTCATCAATATGTGCAATCAAGCATTCTTTCTCATAGTTATTCAAATGAAAGATATTACCTCTAGTTTGATTACTGGTTGCAATTTCCAAACCAGTTTTATTCATGATTTTGCATTTACCATTCTTGAATTGTAACTGAAAACCTTTTGCAACTAATTGACCAACACTCAAAAGATTATGCTTTAAACCTTCAACATAATAAACATTATCTATATTGTGCTTACCATCAAAAGATATAGTCCCTTTTCCTTTGATCAAGCAAGCTTTATCATCTCCAAATCTTACTAGACCTCCATTGTATTCGTGAAAGGTTAAGAATTTGCTTTTATCACTAGTCATATGATGTGAACATCCTGAATCAATGATCCATTCATCCTTATCCTTAATTTTAGCTACCAGGGCCTGCTCTACCGGTTGAACAGTAGGTGTCTGTTGATCTTCTATTATAGCAACAAAAGCCCATCCATTGTCTGTCAGTTCCTCATTAGAATCATCAGTAACTCCTTCATCAACAAGGTAACAATATTTGTCTCTATTCTTCTTAAATCTATATCTCCGATATTCAGGGTTAGGCTTATATATTCTTTTAGCTTCTTCTTTCCATTTTACATGTCTATCAGGACACCTAGATGCCATGTGACCAATTTTATTGTAGTTAAAACATTTAAAGGGTGCTTTACCTTCATACTTACTTCCAACTGGACCTTTTGGCATTTTCCTTGCAAATAAAGCTTCAAGTTCTTCCAGTTCTTCATTCTCCTTCTTTCTTCAAGTTCTCTTGCATAAAAGACTTTCCAATCAGATTTATCAAATGATGATGATGATGCAGATGATGTTGATGCCTTGAAAGCTCAATCTATCTTTATAGTAGCAACATGACCAAATTCTTCAAGTTCAAAAGTTGATAGTTTTCCAACCAAGGTGTCTCTAGATACTGATGTATTAGGCATTGTTATCAATTCATTTATAGTAGTAACTTTCATTTTGTATGCCGGTGGCAATGCTCTTAAAAATTTAGAAACAATTTCATCTTCACTTAAGGTTCCTCCACAACATTGTATACCCAAAACAATTTCATTTACTCTTTCCATAAAAGCATAAATCCTTTCATCTTCTTCCGTTTTCAAATTTTCATACCTGACCCGGAAGCATTCAAGTTTTGCAATTTTAACTGTGGAATCTCCATCATTCAATGTTTCCAATTTTTCCCAAATAGCTTTAGTAGTAGATCTACTTGATAATCCCATGATTTGTTGATCTCATAATGCACTCAAAAGTGCTTCTCTATCTTTGCAATCATTTTCCTCATCTTTAGCCAAGGTTGGTGGATTAGGTTGACCTTGAGTAGGAGCAACATAACCATTATTTGTAACCTCCCATATGTCATTTCCAATGCAATTCAAATGTGTCTCCATCCTGATCTTCCATATGCCATAGTTAGTTCCATCAATTTTAGGACTATCCTTCCTGAAATAGTTAGAAGGCATTGGATCCCCTCAGGCTATTAAACTTCTGCAAAAAGAGGACTATGCTCGGATACCAATTGTTAGGTCCCGAAGACAACTGAGAGGGGGGTTGAATTAGTTGTCTAAAGAATTTCAAACCAAAACTAACTTAACCAAACTTAATTCTTAATACCGGTAAACCAAACTTTATGTCGGTAGACAGTTTTATCAGTTAATTGCAGTACCAGTAAAGATTAATGCATGAAACAAAAAGACAATAACATCTACAACACATAACACATATGTTTGTACATGGAAACCTTGTAAGGAGAAAAACCATGGTGGGAAACCTTACCCAAAATTACAAATGAATCAATATCTGATGCATCATGTCAGCTCAATGCATTTACAATAATAACAAATCATCTTCATGATGTGTTGTGTTGATCTAGAATAGCTATGCTTGTCAGTGCATAACCTGGACCTATTTGTCGGTAATAGAAAATATGCAAACCTGATTAGACCAATGAATAAATAACTAAAAACAAGTGTTCAAACAATTTCTTTGACATAACCAAGTAATATCCAAGTCATTCCAAGTGTCGATCAACAATATATCCTATCGGTGAACCAGATATCGGTGACTGTGCATAAGTCACTGATCATGTTGGTGAACATAAACAAGAATCTCCAAGTTCTAATAAGTGTTGACAAGTGTTGACATCAATCACAAAACCATACCAACATATCCAAAATACCAATAGCAGGTACCAAACATTGACTCCACCTAGTCTCACAGGTCTGAGCGTGGCTTATCCCAATGGCAAGTTGTTGGAGATCACATGTATTTCCCTCTCATATTTTATGGTCTAATTTTTAATTGCATATTTATTATATGAGCTTTTGATTTATTGAATTATTATTTATTTATTTATTAATTATTGGTTCAATATTTATGCCTACTTGTTAATTTATTTATTTATTAATTGTTTAATTACTAGTTGAATTATTTATGCTTGTCTGCACATTTACTTATTCATAATTCATTTTTCTTATTTGTCTATTGTTTATTTATTTATCTTTTTTATTGTTTATTTATTTATTGTTGGGTTATTTATTATTTATCTAATTATTTATTATTTTGATTATTTATTTATTTCTTTGTTATTATTTATTTACCTAGCCCTTGGTATGATTGGCCCTCTTGGGAGTTGTGATTGTGAGGATATTACTATTTAATTATTTGTTTGTTTATTTATTTATATTATTTGGGATTTATATTTAATTGGAACACTTATTTAGAATGCCTTTGATTTGTTTTATTGGGCTTTGATTTATTATTATTGTTTATTATATTATTATTAAATTCTCTTGTTACTAATTGAGTAATTAAATATTATGTTTATACCTGCCCTATTATTTTATTGGTTGAGATTTGAGGGTAAGTAAATAATATCATTTCATATTCTTACCTTGAATTTTGGAAGGGGGGTTGGCATATAATATATTTTATTGGAATATTTTGATGGGCAGATATTCTTTTGTAGTTTTGAATGATATTTTTTTCATTGGCGTGGTAAGCATTTTTGTGGTGTGTGCTTCTGGATATCTTTATGCGACTTTGGGATTTTCAAATTTCTTGGAGTGAGAATTGCTTGGTTAAATTGGATTTTGGAAAGCTTGTTGGTTTGGATTTTTTCTCTTCTATGATTGAATTACCACCACTCTACTTCCAGGTTGGAGATCTTTTTCCATTCTTAAATTTTGATTTTTGAAAAGGGTTGTTTTCTCTGTGATTGCTAAAAGATTGTTTTGGGGAAACTTTTGGGAGTGATTTCAGTTATTTATTATTAGTTTGATTATAAGGAAAAAAATTAGAAAATATTGCATTTGAATCTGGCATTCAGATTTTGTGCAGTGAAGGAAATGGGTGTTTTGATATGTGAATTCTATGGCTATGTTATTCCTATGAATGTTCTATGTGATGGTTTTTGAGTTTTGGAGGTTTGTATTGCCCTTATGAATCCTATTTAGGACCTCTTATTGTCTGATGACCTTTTGTTGTGTTTTGGTTTGATATGGTTGTCTCTGTGACACTTTCTTTTGTAAGTATTCGCTGGTTGAAGTCAAATTATTGGATATATGACCTTATGAGGCTTGTGTATTCCCTATTTTGCTTTTATGTTGATTGTTGATGTATTATGGGTCGGTTTCAAACCCTGATTGAGCCCTTTCCTGAATCTGGGCAAAGATTGATTGCTTCTTTTTCCCATTTTTTAGAAGTTGTAACCTAGGTACACAAGTGCTAAAATAGAATGCAATAGAGCTAGTGTACTAACAAAAGTGCCAAATAAGTACCAACAAGTTTTTGGGTTGGGTTTTGACTTCTCAGTTGACTTTCTTTGATGTATTTTGACTCCAAAGGATATATAATATCATTTTTAGTGATTTTGGGTATTGTGCTATTCATTTTTTTTGTGTATGAATCAATTAGGGCTCTTCCAAGTGGTTTTACGCTTGTTTGTTGATGTATTAATATGTTGCTCTAGCAAGTTAAGTGTGTCCTTGTTGTTGAGGAAGGTTAATTTGCAGCTCCGGTGAGAGGATAGGTAGTACCTCATTGTGGACGAGTGTTCTATGTTGTTGGATTGATTTATTGCCCTTATCTATGAGAATTTGACATTCTTGAGGCTTTCTTTATTATTGCAATTTGGCATTTTGAGCTTATGGCTTGATTCTTTATAGGTGGCTAATAGATTGCATATTGATGGTTATCTTTCTGATTCAATTGTATCATATTTGTAATGAGTTTTGGATGCATTTCATGTTGAGCTTCATATTATTATTGTGATGTATCTTATTATGTTTTACCCTATGGTTTGGTCCATGGTAGGGAGAGTGGGCTCTTACATGTGTAGGACCAAGGTCATGAGAATTAGATCTCTAGGAGTGGGTCTAGACCTATGGAGCCATATAAAGATTTTTCTTGTAAATACAAGTGATAATATTAATAATTGATTAGTGGGTTTGGGTATTTAGGAATTCACTAAACAAGATAATAATTGGTTTTGTGGCCCCACCTCATATCTCTAGAAGAAGTGTATGCTTGGGATGATATTTGGAAGACCGTTGGAGTGGTAAACCATCTCTCTTGAATGGCTCCAAGGTTGAGATGGTTCCATATGTCTATCACAGTGAGGCTTGGACCCTTCTTTGTGAGGGTAGTATGTGATGACACTCTTTCCCTACACGTGTCCATTATCCATATGCCTTGAGTTTTTCATTCTACCTCTAGAGGTTGATTGCTTTGTTTTAGCCATGTGATGTGATTTGATGGTGTATTCTTATGATGGAGTCTTGTGATGTCATGTTGTATCCTATCATTGATTGGTGTCAGTTTAGGTCTTGAGTGTGAGTTGGAACCTTATGTCATCTCCTAGCATGGGGGGTGGTTCCTATTAGGTTCCACATTGTTGGGTGGTTTGATGCCTTCTTCAATTGGGGTATTCTTCTTGGATGTTTGCATGCGTGGATTGGATTCTTGGATCTTCATTATGTGGATATTCTTTGAAGCTAATTTTTATGTATTTGGATGAGAAATCAATGTATCATAATGGCTTGTAGATGTAAAAGAGATTATTTATTATGGATACATGTATCTTCATGTATTTATAAATGTAATTAAAAAGGAATATCAGATAGTAGTTTAGGAGTAGTCCTCATTGTACATTCATTAATCTATATTGGGTATTCATTGTGTAATGTTAGATTATGGGTTCTATGTGGATAAGAAAGAGTTATTATTTTTGTATTGTATTGAAATTATAAGATGGAATTGTATGTATAATCTTATGGAAATTATGTGGAAAGAATAGTAGTTTTTGGTATAGATCTTGATTAAGAAGTAGAATTTCTCTAGATGAAATGGATTATGTTACTTAGGTAAATGAGATAGTTATCATAGAGATATGTAATGAAACTTGAAAGAATAATCTATTCCTATAGAAGAGAATGGGTATCCAAAATATGATGCTTTTATGATGAATGAAAGAATGGATATCAGGAGTATTTGATTTGATAGTTTCTAAAAGAATCTAAATTGTATGCTTAGTGACTAAATTATACAAATAAGTTAAGGATTTATTATAGTTTTATGGAAAGTAAATGGATAGACAGATAATAGAATATGATGTTGTAAGATGGATATTTAATGTGTTAGGATTTTGTCAAGTAATGATGTTGAGATACCCCAAGCAATGGATTTGCATTGTATGAGTTTATATAGAGACTGTGTTAAATATTAAATGGTCATTTCACTTGCATAATATAATTCTATGGATATGTTCATGTTGATTTCTGCATTCATGTAGATTGTTAATGGTGCATTGATGAATATTGGTAGTAATGTTGCATTAATAGAATAAATAGAATAGAAGTGATAGTTACCTTAAAGAAAAAAATTATCTCCTTTTGTGAGTAGATTTTGGTTTATTTCTCTAAGGTATTTTGGTAGGCATTACAAATTTTATAGATTCGAGTGGTAGGATGAGACTGATATGGAATGGATTAAAAATCCCTCCCTTTGTTAAGATGGGTGGGTGTGAGACATAGGAAACAAGGGAATAGTCTCTATGGAAACTACTAGTATATGACTTCTTTAAATTGAACTTTGATGGGGCTACCAGAGGCAACCTCAGTCTTTTGAGCATGGGTTGCATTATAAGACTATGAAATGAAGAATTTGTTGGTAGAATGATAATTCTACTTGAAAAAGGGAGCAATAATGAGGCAGAATTTTTGGCACTTACCTATGGATTATTTTTATGCAAAGATATTGCTATTGAGATGTTAGAAGTTGAATGGGATTCTACATTGGTACTTAATATCATCTTGACAAGGGAAACACCTAATTGGAAATTGACTGCAATGGTGGGCATGTCTTTGGATCTACTCAATTTCTTCAATAGTTAAACAATCAATCATGTCTATAGAGAGGCTAATAAAGAGGCAGTTGAGCTCAACACCTTGGCAGTGGATATATAGGAACAAGATAAGTGCCATGTGACATAATATATATTTGGATAGTCAATACTTAATTCGACATGATCATGGATTGTATTTTGACTCTCATATGTTATAAAACCCACATTGATACACATAAAACATTTAGCATATTTATGAGGGGTTCTCATTATGCATAATGGTGGTGGTGGCCTACATGTGTGTGGATTTCATGTAAGGATGGGTTTGGCTTGGCACTGATTGTGGGAGAGGATTTTCACATAGTTTAGAGTCTGAATTTTGTTGAGATTGTTATGGAAAGGACTATAGTGTGATAACTTATGACGCTACATTTATTTTCCAACTACTCAACAAGTATAGGATAGGGATCAACTTTCTATAAATATAGACACCTCTTGTATTTTATTCCTACACAAACTTTCATCTCTGAGCCCTTGTTGTGGTATTTCTCCTTGTTGGCATTTTTGTTTATTTATGTTGTGATTGTCATTGATGGACACACACTTGTATTGAGATCCCCTTTATATGTATGAGCTTGATCTCAACCGGTATTTGTTCCAACTAGTATGTTGTATTCTAGTGTTTAGACTAGTGGTGATTTTGCAAAATGTGTTTCCCGTTCTGAAGCAGCATGTCAACCCCAAGTGGTTCGTAGATCCGAAGTGGTATGAGGGAGCAAAGTGGCACAACACATTCTTACCAGTCTTCATTTTTGTCAAACTAGCAACCGGTATTTTGTATGAACCGGTATTAGTCTGTGATGAGTTACCAACTGGCATTTTGTGATGAGTTACCAATCCACCGATTGGTTGATGGTGCCGACACATTGATGGTGCTTTTTGTGTCATGTTACTGAGTATGTCTAGATTCATTGAACCTAGGAAATTGTAATATAATCCTATTGGATTGACATGAAATCAGATTCCTTTAAAAGGACATCATGTCTAATGTTTTAAGTTGTTGCTGAAAGGGTTAATGTCATGCTAGGGTTTAAGGTGGTTGTTGAGTTGTTGTAAGAATGATCTTATCTGAGAATATCAAGTTGTAACTAAGAGAGAGTGAGAAGACTGAAGTAATGCTAGAATGCATTAACTGTAAGCAATACTAGATCTAACAAAGTAGTTTGTGCTATTAGATAGATCAAACACTTGTTGATTACTCACATCTTTGACAAGTCTGTAGCCCTTAATCAGGCAGGCCTTAAAGCCTTTGTAAAATCCTGTAACAAGGTGGTTCACACATGTGAATCTAAAATCCTCTAACAAGGTAGTCTTTAATCGGACTTATCTCCTAACAGAGATTGAGATTCCTAACAAGATCTGTTCTGGTGAAGAACATTGTAAGACCTTAACCGATCTGACCTTAACCGGTCTGGTTTCTATTCTACAGATAGTGACTTGTGAGTTCCATCTCACTGTGGTTTTTCCCAGTTGGGTTTCCACATCAAATATCTTGTGTTATGGTTGTATTGCTTTTGTGGGTGAATACTTTATTCGTATTTTGGTTTGCATGTGTGGTAACCGGTCTATCTGTTAGACTATTTTACCGGTTTATCTTTAGACTGTGGAAGTGTTTTAGTGTAGTGATTTTTGGCATACTAATTCACCCGCCCTCTTAGTATTCATCAATTGGTATCAGAGCCTACCTTTCTATAAGTTTAACCACTTGGAAAGAGATATGGGGGAATACACCATGAGGGAACTTACTCAATGGCTCACTAAGTCTGAGCAAGCCTATGATGATCTTATGGTCAAATATAAGGCATCTCAAGTAAAAAGGAGAGAACATGCAGAAAAGTTGATGGAGCTATCTGAAAGTAGTTATGAAGATGAAGCTAATATGGAAGCCATGATAGTAGAAGTAAATAAGTTGAATGAATCAAACTCCAACTTGAGAAAGGAGTTGGAAGGACTGACTATTTAGTTTAGTCAAGAGCTTGAGAACTGTAGGAAAGCTGAAGATCAGATAAAGGATAGAGATCATGAGATCTCCAAGTTGAAACAAGAGATTAGTGCATTGACTGCTTGCCTTCATGAGAGCAGAATGGAAAAGGAAGACATGCAAGGTGAACTAAACATAGCCATCTCTAAAAATACACGTCTTATGGAGACAAATACTGCTATTTCCAAAGAAATCTCTAAGTCAAAGGAAATACTTGCTAAGTTTGGCAAAATTACCTGTCAAGCTAGAGTAAAAGCTTGAGTCATCTAGACCGGCAAAGAATACCAATGGTCTTGGTTTCTCTAGACATGAGGAAGGAGAATCCTCAGGAACAAATGCTAAAGCATCAAAGAAGAAACCGACACTCAAAGGAAAAGGTAAGCAAAAATTCAAACCTGTTTGCTTTAACTGTCTAAAAGAAGGACACACTGCCAATGTATGTAGGAGCAAAGCCTACAATAATTTTCCATATTTTATCAACAATGTACCTAGATCCAATAAGTTCAATGGTCATTTTTATGCATGCAACAAGTTTGGACATAAAGCATTTGAATGCAGGTCTGTGATGGATAACACTGGAAGATATCCTCAAAGGACCCAAGGAACTGGTCCTAAACCTTTTGTGAACCAGAACCACATCTAGTTTAATGTCTTCAATCATCAATCAAGAAGTGGTGGCCATCAAGCAGCAACCGGATGGAGCGAAAATTGTATGATCTATCATGGTCATGGTCACACTGATGCAACATGCAGAAGGAAGAATGGAAACATGTACAATGGACCTTGGAGAGCATCTTGGCTTGTTTGCTATCACTGCAACAAACTGGGTCACATTGCAAGATTCTGCAAAAGCAGAAAAAGTATATCTGATGATATACTAGTCACTCAAGAAGGAGAAATCAATGTTGAAAAAGTTCAAGGGGACATGAACAAAACCTGGAGGAAGAAACCAACAATGTTGGAAGAGGAACCGGTTTTTGCACCTAGTGTGGAAATATCGAAACGGCTTAGGGGGAGCAAACGGTGAAATGCTTTCGAACCCTCAGTTTACACCGATAAAAGACCTTAACCGGTATGTGATACCTGTCGCTTGGCAGAAGATCGGAAATGGTAGAAAGGCAAATTAGGGTTTATGCCCTAATAGAGGAGCATTAATGGTGGTAGGTGAGAGACATGTATAAAAGCCTATTTCAAATCATTTCTCACTATTTGTTTTTGGGCAAAGAAAAGTTTTCAAGTTCAGAGCGAAGAAAAAGCGATTTGAGCTAAGATTTCAAGAAATTGATAAACCTTGAAAGAGATTCAAATCTAGTTTGCAAGCGGTAGTGGAGAACACAAAGTGGTGATTTGGCAACCGACAGAGAGTGGAGTGAAGTAGAATTAGGAAGCCCTAAATTCGTGTTTGAAAGGTATTTTTCGTGTTCTTGAAATACTCTACAATGGCTTTCGCATCTCATACCAGTTCGAGTACATCCATAGAGTTAGAAAGTTTTATTCAGAGGAAGTCCAAATATAATGCCTTATCACAAGTTCTGGCTAGAGTCATAGTTGAAGAGGGAATTTCTGATTATATTGATTGCAAAATAGAAGACCTAGGGTCCTTAGCTATTCACACTCAGTTAGGTCTATTTTGCCTCAAGGACAAAAAGATCAAACCAGAGTTTAGTATCTTAGAGAAGAAGAAATTCCATAATGCAGTATATTTTCTAGAAGATTTTATGGAGGATCACATAAGGATCATTTTGAGCAGAGTCCATGGTGACAATATGTACCTGGAGAGGACGCATGATAGTACACCTTAGGCAATTCATACAGTCACCAGTTTTTGTAACACGGGGGAAGTACCAGCCCTGAGAAAGGTGAGCAAAACCAAAATAGCCAAGCTCATCGGTTCAACAAGTGACTCATGGGGTATGATAGTTAATCCTATCAAGGATGATCTGGTGAAATATGCCTACATGGTGATAGGCTATAGAACGTTTTCAGCCAGCAAGATTAATTCTGTATCTGCTATAGCGGTAAATGCAGCTTATCGGATGATTAAAGAGGATGCATCTTTTGACTTATGCACCGGTATGCAGAGGCAACTCTTGTTGAATCTAAAGGCAATCAAACAGGACAATGCACTGAGATTCAAGTTTGGACAACTACTGGTAGGGTTGTTCTTCTATTTCCAAGGCTACTTTCCTAGTGTAGGAGATGTCCAGTGGTCTCCTGACCAACCGGTAACCAAGCAGATAAAGGAAAGTGTACAAGCCATTGGAACCAGTTACCCTGAAGTACTGAACAAATATTTCGATGAGTTTAGAAGAAAGACGAGTCAAAGGGTAAGAATCTTAGGTGATATAGTGAAGAAATATGAAGATGACATCTATTTCACCATTCAGGTGGACAAATGTTTAATGGAGGTTGTTGAGACAAGAATGGAGGAAGTGGAGCCAATGGGCTATGAGGTTATGTATGCCATGCTAGAAGGGTATGCCTCAACCCTTATTGCCTTGCCTCTTGATCCAAAGGCTAAAAGGACCAGAACCTACTTGGAGAGGATTGCATCGGTTGAAGAACCATCAGTTAAGAAAGGAAAAGAACCGGCAGCAAAAAAAAGCCAAGGCAGTGCCTGCAACATTAGTACCGGCTACCACTGCAACTCCAAGAGTGACCAAGCGGTCACCGATAAAGAAGAAACCAGAGGTAACACTGGAAAAAGTCTTCAAAAGAAAAAGGAAGACTAAGACAAATGAACCAGACTCCAAAGAAACCGAGTCTGATGAAAAGCCAAAGAAGGCCAGACAGACAAAGAAGATGAAGAAGAATGAACTGGCAGCATCTGCACTGGTAAATATTGACATCTCCTCATACAAACCTTTGACACATTTTCAAAGGATAGTTAAGAATATTAGGAGAAAATTACTTCATGATTTAGTAGACTATTATGATGGTTTTAGTGGTGAGGAGAAGGAAGAAATATTATAGGAAATCATTATTTATTTGTGCAAAAATGACCGGTCACCATCAGAGATTAAATCTCAGACATCAGCTTCTTTATTTAAAGCATTAGATAATAAATGGCGCAATGCCATTGAAAAGGAATAGGAGATTAGGGAGAAAGTCTTTTCACAGTACTTTCCCAACCTCTCAAATTCAGAATTGTTTGATGTGTTGGATCAAAATAAAGGTCTCTTCTTCACAAGGAGAAGAAGACACTAGCTATTGGAGGGAAGAATTGATGATGTGGAAAAAGACACTCATCAGCGAATCATGATGTTCTAGCTCACAAAGCACGAATGGCAAACCTCCAAGCGAAAAAAGAACCAGTTATTTCCAAACCAGATGAGGTTTTTGATGAGGAAGGAAACCTGGTTGAAGAACCAATCGACACTATCGATGTCGATGCCCTGGATGTAGAAGATGTCACTCAAGACATAGCTTCTGAGGGAATTGAATAGGGGCAACAAGCCGAACAGGGTGGTGAGCAGGCTAAGGACACACAGGAATTGGCTAAGGAACAGGAAGAGAAGAAGAAGAGGGATGAAGATGAGAAAAAGAAGAAAGAGGAAGAGAAAAGAAAAGAGGAAGAGGAGAAACGAAAAGATGAAGAGAAGAAGAAGCAAGAAGATTATAGGAAAAAGAAAGAAGAAGAGGATAAGGAAGAAAAGAGAAGGAAGAAAGAGGAAGAGAAGAAGAAGAAGGAAGAGGAAGAGAAGAAGAAGAAGGAAGAGAAAGAATAGAAGAAGAAGGAAGAGGAAGCACAGAAGAAGAAGGAAGAGGAAGCAAAGAAGATGGAAGAAGCAAAGAAGAAGAAGAAAGAAGAGGAAGACAAGAAGAAGATGGAAGAGGAAGAAAAGAAAAAGAGTGAAGAGAAAGAGAAAGAAGAGAAGGAGAGGAAAAATAAAGAAGAAGAAGACAAGGCACAAGAACACAAGAAAGAAGCAAAGAAAAGGGAGAAGGAAGAAGCAGACAAGGCAGCTGAAGCAATGAAGAGCACATAGGTGGAGACTCCTAAGGCAACCGGGAGCCAAGCCAAACCGGCTGATATCTTGAGTCCTATTGATCTCCAATCTGCAAGTGAGTCAGAGCTTATGTAGAGCATCAAGGTTGCCCAAGAGTGCCTTGAAATCATTCGCAGGAAAAAGGAATAGGATATTATTTAGGCGGCAGTAGACACCCTTACCTGTTTAATCCTCGGTACTAATCTTCTAGACACTGAATCATCACTAGCATAGCTCAAACTACTATGTATTGTAGTGGATGATCAGATGCAGAGCCTAGAAGAAGCAGCTGAGGCCAATGTCAAGAAAAAGCACCAAAAGGCTCTTAATGTTGCTCTGGTGAAAAAGATGAATGAGCTTAGGACTGAACTGCTGAAAGAACAAAAGGAAATAAGGAATGCCTTGGATGAGGGAAACTTCCTACTCAGCAAAATCTGTCAACCTCATCTGTTCTGCGATGATGTGCTAGCCAAGAAGCAAAAACTTCAAATAGACTTACAGTCCTACTTGGGTACATTTAAGACACCTTATGATTCCTTTGCAGCATATGGGCAAACTGTTCACCGGTTCTAGATCCAGTCAACCAAGATGGAGAAAGAGATCAGTACACGGTCTAGGGATTTGCAGGAGCTTCAACTGGTTTTACTTCCACGACTGCAAATTCTTCAGAAGTGTTATCTGAACCTGGATTCCCTAATAGTCACATAGGAACTGAGCACAGTTGATGCCATGAAGGAATAGGTATCCCAAATGCAAATATGCTCTGATATAGTATCTAGGTTTGAAATTTTGATATATGTTTTGATATATGCTATATGCTCTGATATCTCAATGATTATGCTCTGTATGCAAAATTGCTATACATTCTGTTGATTAAGGGATAGTGTATATTCTTAGGGGGAGTAATTTTGTTAATGGCAAGTTTTTGTTGTTGTAAAACACTTAGATGACAAAATTTTATTTTCCTAAGTGTTGCCATCAATGCCAAAGGGGGAGATTGTTGGCATTTTTGTTTATTTATGTTGTGATTGTCATTGATGGACACACACCTGTATTGAGATCCCCTTTATATGTATGAGCTTGAGCTCAACCGGTATTTGTTCCAATCGGTATGTTGCATTCTAGTCTTTAGACTAGTGGTGATTTTGCAGAATGTGTTTCCCAGTCTGAAGCGGCATGTCAACCCCAAGTGGTTTGTAGATCCCAAGCGGTACAAGGGAGCAAAGTGGTACAAGGGAGAAAAGTGGCACAACACATTCTTACCAGTCTTCATTTTTGTCAAACCGACAATCGGTATTTTGCATGAACTGGTAATACTATGTGATGAGTTACCAACTAGTATTCTGTGATGAGTTACCAATCCACCGATTGGTTGGCGGTGCTGACACATTGACAGTTCTTTTTGTGTCATGTTACTGAGTATGTCTAGATTCATTGAACCTAGGAAATTGTAATATAATCCTATTGGACCGACATGAAATTAGATTCCTTTAAAAGGACATCATGTCTAGGGTTTTAAGTTGTTGCTGAAAGGGTTAATGTCATGCTAGGGTTTAAGGTGGTTGTTGAGTTGTTGTAAGAATGATCTTATCTAAGAAGATCAAGTTGTAACTAAGAGAGAGTGAGAAGACTGAAGTAATGCTGGAATGCATTAGCTGTGAGCAATACTGGATCTAACCAAGCAGTTTGTGCTATTAGATAGATCAAACACTTGTTAATTACTCACATCCTTGACAAGTCTGTAGCCCTTAACCGGGTAGGCCTCAAAGCCTTTGTAAAATCCTCTAACAAGGTGGTTCACACCTGTGAATCTAAAATCCTCTAACAAGGTAGTCTTTAATCGGACTTATCTCCTAATAGAGATTGAGATACCTAACAGGATCTGTTCTGGTGAAGAACATTGTAAGACCTTAACCGGTCTAACCTTAACTGGTCTGGTTTCTATTCTGCAAATAGTGACTTGTGAGTTCCATCTCACCGTGGTTTTTCCCAGTTGGGTTTCCACGTCAAATATCTTGTGTTATGGTTGTATTTCTTTTGTGGGTGAATTCTTTATTCGCATTTTGGTTTGCATGTGTGGTAACCGGTCTATCTATTAGACTATTTTACCAGTTTATCTTTAGACTGTGGAAGTGTTTTAGTGTAGTGATTTTTGGCATACTAATTCACCCCCCCCTCTTAGTATTCATCACTCCTTTCTAGTCTTTCCCTTCTTTCAGGTTCTACTATCACATAATATCCATAAGATTGATTTCTAGATAAAAGACAAATGTCATTTATCAGGGAGATCAAAGAAAGGAGGCTAAATAAATAATGCATTATTCTCATATTCTGATCATGCATGTTGTTAGTAGGATTTTTATTGGAGAATTCAACTTCTTATACCACCATTATAAATTCAATAATGATATTACAACAATGTTCTTGGTGATAGTTCTCATGAAAAGTGAAACAAAAGTGGAATCTAGAAGACTCTATAAGAAAATCCTCAAGGATTATTTCCTTGAAGAGTTAGACTTGGTGTAGGCCAATATTAATGAAAGGATGAAAATCCCGTGTTATTGGGATTATTTTGAGATCAATAAAGGTGGCCAAGAAGTTTCCAAGTGGCCAATTCTTACTATCTAGGATTTGGAGTCTTTTGAGATGTGTCTTCCCTTCATCTACAGGAATGTTGATTTTCTTTAGAAGTTGTTGGGTTTGAAGTGGAGTGGAGTGGTGATTGGATTAAATAATATAAGAATATAAAAGACATCATTTTGAATGAGGAGGAGGAAACTTTTGGGACAAAAATTTGAGAGGAGATCTCTAGTTCTCCAGAGGTTGATTTCGCTAGACCAAGAATCAGTCTTCCTGATGGCTTCTATTCCTTTGGGGAAAGCGAAAGCACATGCCTCTAGCTAAAGTCCTCGGGTTTGGTGCTCCATTTTTTGTATTTTTTATAATAATATAAAAGTTAGTATATTCTATTGATAGTTGTTACATATAGGCTTATGTTGAGGGTTATTGGTTGTTGTATGTTTTTGTATCTTAGTCTACTCTATTTTGTGATGGATTTTCTATGGTGACTGGCCTTACAATGTTCGGTTTTCTAGTTCATGGGTCTATTTGATGGTTTTCCTTGAGCATGCCTTGGATCTCCATCCATATTTTGTAGAACATTTTTGATAATCAATATACTTTCTTTGTATCTCTGTTGTGCTTTATCGAGCTAAAAAAGAAAAAGTAGTATAAGGCCACACCACTTCTAAAATTGAACTTATAATATTTTATAAATCTTCTTCAACTCTCATCTTTTTCATGCTTAAAACTCTTATATTCCTCTCCTACCAAATATTCCAAATCAAAATTGAAGGAGCCACTTCCCAAAGAACTGCAAAAAAAGATTCTGAATCCTACTAAGGCCAAAACTCAAATACCATTTTCACTTGAAATGAAGAGGAGCATACCAACTTAGTATCCTACAAATCCATGACTAGAATTCATAATGAAATTCACAATTTACAAGAAAATGATACTTCAATTCTATCTCATTCTCACATAAAAACACAATTGAAAATTTGAGTTATACCCAAAGATTCTAATCTATCACTAGTAATAATTCTTCCTCTTAGAGTATAAGTAAGTGTATGTTTAACTTTGTGGGTGATATAGGTTGAACATAACCAAAGTCCAAGTTAAAAATTGGTTTCACTTTTGATGATGACCCTTATTGGACATAACCCTAAGTTGATTGACTTGAGTTAAGACTTAGCCACCAATTCGTTGATGGTGTTGACAATATATTGCTATCTATTGGTTTTACTAGTTCCAAAACTAGTCCTAACCCTAATTTAGCCATGCCATATTCTAGTTGTGTATTTTTTACTAGACCCATGCCTAGACAAAAACTTGCTTTCATGATGTTATCTTGTTATTGTGTTGGATCCAATTAGGATTATCCCAATTGTGCATCATACATAGAACTACTCATGGGTTGGTATGTGTAATCTTAGTGTTTCTTAGAAACTTGGAATCATGTTTCAACCATTAATCTCACACACGCACTTAGGACTATGCAATGTTTTTTTTGTATTTTTGAAAGTTCAAGATGAAATGAAATGCAATTAAGGAATGTAACCTATGTTTTTGGTGTGTTTGGGATTTTGAACAAAATGATAAAATGCAACCTTAAGTATGAGAATGCACCCATCTTGTTTTGGGTGGTTTTGAGATTTTGGGAAAGATAATTGAGATTTAAGGATGACAATGCACCTATCTTTTTAGGATTTTTAAATTTTGGAAAAATGGACAAATGCAACTTAAAGATGACAATTCACCTATATTTTGGGGATTTTAAATTTTGAAAACCTTAGGAATACAAATCTAAAGGTGTAACCCTAAGAGACTGAAATGAAGTTAAGACCTTTAAAGGAAAAGGAAAAAATGATGGATAAGGACAAAATCGTACTCATCACTAGATAGATGAGCTAGGATTTTGACTTGATAATGACAGTAGTGGATAGATTTTTTATAAGGTATAGTCTTCTTAACAATAACATAGGATTTGGTCCTAGGACTCGATGTTTTGGGATTCTCAAAATCTGATTTAGGATATAAATGCAATATGAGGATTCACACTAAGGAAATGAAATGGCTTAAAATGATAATTTTACTTAAATGGACATGTGCTAAAAGGGAGGGTCTATTATGATTTAAGGATCTTAAATGCAATATCAGTGACATACACTAAGGCAAATTCTATGGCCTAATATGAAGATAATGAGATTTGACTATGAGGATATGTGTTAAGGAAATGCAAATGAACGAATGTGAAAGATTTTGGGATTCAAGTAAGGAAGGTCATAATTTGGAGATATTACAAATTTAGGTAACAAATGATCCTATGACGTAGGAGGATAATGATCATGCAAAGATTATCCTAAGATGATATGCAAGGGACATACTAATTTGAAGATTATGTGGGAATGAATCTAAGACTTAGGAAAATGACAATTATGTAAAGTTTAGCCTAAGATGAGACCTATGCAAGGTTGAAACATTTTGATTTTCTTTGTTTTGGAGTTGTAAGGTTGCAATGTTTGGCACTATTTGGAGTTTGCAATGTTTGAGATTTCAAACGAGGTTTTGATTTTTGATTGGAAATATTTAACATGAACACTAACATATAACACAATAGAGAGAATGGTTGTTTGACTACTTGACTCTAAAATAAAATAAGAGTAATAACTGATAAGAGCATTGATTATCCCATGTTAAACATTACTAGTCTCAACAGTTAAAAATACTTGAAAACATATACAACCTAGGTTGGAAAGTTGATACTACTTGTTGAGGCCTTTGAAACATAGATTTACCATATAAAACATGGATATGTAGATATTTGGTGACACTAGATCCCCCACCATGACATGAAAACACCATACCTCATTCCTCAAAGGTTCAAAAACCTTTTTGACAGAGGCATTCGTTGGAAATTGACACTCATACAGTAATTTTTGGTAGCTTCTGTTAGCTGGATATTTATTTAGGGTTGTCATTGATAGAAAATCTTTAGGGTAATTTGATCTACTGATCATGAGTCATCTTATCCGAAAGTTAGTGTTAACAAGTAGACAGATAACAGGTAAAATAGGGTAAAATAGGGTATGTCGGTAACATGTTGGTCTTGAATGATTTAAGATGATTGCAATGTTTTTTATTATTGTTTTTTTGATATTGAGGGTTGGAAAGAACTTTAGGAAGAATGTGGTTATAAATTTTTAGTCTGGTGCTATGTTTTATTTGAGATTGATGTCGACTTTGAGCTACACATTTGATCTTTGAAACGGACATGAAGGAGCTTGGTTTTGTGTTATGACTGGATATAAAAGATTGTTTTGGCGGTTGATTTTCATGATGTAAAGAGATGTGGTGATTAGTTTTGGTACGATTGAGAATAGTTTCATGTGTTCATTTTTCTCTTAAACCAATTGTAGACACCTAGAATTGTCATGTCTAATTAAATAAATATTTTATTTATTTAATTACTTTAGCCTAATTCTTCTATTAATTAAATAAATCTTTATTTATTTAATTAATTCATTTATCCTCTTCTAGCCTTATTTCTCATTTAAATAAATACCTTTATTTATTAAAATTATCCTTTTCCTAAATTAAATAAATATTTTATTTATTTAACTATCCCACCTCTTCTATTAATTAAATAAATCTTTATTTATTTAATTAATTCATTATCCTTTTCTACTCATGACACATGTCATTCATCTCTTAATTCCTACACTACCTACCCCTTTCATTATTTTATTATTTTCTTTACCTACCCTCTAATCATAGCCGACCTCCTTTTACACCTCTCAATCTTATCCCTCCATTTCATATAGTGTCTTCTATATAAGAAGATGCTTCCTTCATTATCAAACCCTAACTACTTGATCAATTGACTACTTGACTACACTACGCTTTTCATATGCGATCCTACTTGCAACCACATTTCTATTCTTTATTGAGCTCTTGTGCATACATAAAATCTGAGAGCAAATATATCAAGAAAGATCAATGGAGATAGGAAGAATGGAGATTCAAACCTTATTGGATATGTGATGGTATAATCTTTTGTGATTTCATTTGATTTGCATTGTCTTAGGTAATCTTCATATTTTATGGTGGATCTTTGTTGTTGTTAGGCTAGGGTTTTGTGGTTGAATTCATTTAGTCTTTCATCATTGTTGTATCCATTTTCACCGTATACATTTTGGCACGCCCGGTGGGACTCTTGTCCCTTTTGCATTTAACATCCTTATTGCAGATTTTGTGTTTTGAAGTTGCAGATCTGACATTTTCGATAGCATTTTGATATTTTTGCATCTGCGTACTTTCAGATCATGTTTTTGGTTTTCTACCACATCTGCGACATCTGGGATCGCGTCTGCGTCTTTGATATTATTTCACCTTTTTTTTTTTTGTAGATTGTAGGGTCGCGTCTATCTTCCCTAACCGTGTCTGTGGGGTTTTTAGGCATGTCTGAGTCCAGAAGCCACATTTGCATTCTGGAGCCACGTCTATGTGTCACAGAAGCACGTCTGCATCCAAAAGCTGCATTTGTGTTTATGGTAATCGCGTCTATGTGCACTGATGTCATTTTGGGGGTTTTTATTGATTCAATTTTTAGTCATTCAATTTTTTAGATCTGGTTTATTTTGAGCTAACATTTTCAGATCTAGCTAACGAAATTGGTGCAGCTTGTCTTGAAAGCAAAATCGTTTTGTTGAAGGCCCCTATTTCACAAAGTCTTTTGGATTTAAAAATTTACCTAATTTGTGTGCTTGCAGGAAGGGGTGATTATTTCAAACAATCCAAACTACTAACAAATCTTTGTTGCAGGACCTTGGCAAGGGTTTTTGGATTTTTATTGTGTGCCTTCTTTTCATAGACTAGCAAACATTTCAATTGGTGCACTAAAATTGAACCATTTTCTTTTGTGTCTTGAGCAATAGGCTCTTTTTGTTTCATCTTTAGAGGGCCTATCTCCCCATGTGGTCATTAGGACTACTAGTGAGGAGAGAATGACCCAAGTGGTAGCAAAAGAAAAGCCATCTTCTTCCAAACCACTATAAATAACTGTATTCATGGTGAAAACTATGAATAACGTGTGCTGATTAGTTCATACCGACACTATGTCTCCCCATAAACCCGTTTGATCAAATTTATTTGATCATTTGTAGGGCGTAACCCCTACCGACTGGGAGCCTTCTGTATTTGTAGAGCTGAAAGTGCCGCATGTATGGGCACATGAGAAAATGCCCTTACTAGCACCTTTTTGTTTTAGAAGCCCAAATCCTTCTAGTTGTTGGGGCAGGAGGTCGGACCTCTGGTAGTGGCCCACACACATACGGTTCTTAGTAGAGATACAAAGTTCGCCACAAGGAGTTTTTGTGGGGACTGATACTTAGCTGCCCCAAGAAGTGAGTGCTGAGGGTGGAGCCAGTGGGGTCAAGCATCTAAGTATCCACTCTGAATAGCGTAGCCTCGGGGGTAAAACCCCATGTGGGATCAACAACTATTGTCTTGGCTAGCCATAAGAATTGGGCTTGACTTATTTTAAACATTCAAACATTCAAGACCAAACAGCAAAACATTGTGTCTTTTGTGTCTTCAAGTGTATGCAAAACAATTTTACATCAAACAACACACTTTTCTTTGAGTCATTTTTGTCTAGACACTTGCAAACATTGAGTCCTCATCAACATTGTGTCATCTTGTCACAAAAAAAATAGTCAAACATTCAGATTTGGTCACAACAAAGCAACTTCACAGATTAGAAAAAATTGCACAAATTTTGCAGAAACGCGTCTGTGTCTGACATAATAGCGTATGTGTTGTATAACCACGTCTGTGAAGGGCAGAAACGCATCTGTATTCTCAGAATCAATATTGCATTTACAAAATCTTAGACTCACGTCTGTGTTAAATAGAACCACATCTGTGTCAAAAAATCGTGTCTGTGCAGTATACAGGCACGTCTATGTTCAGAATTGAAAAACTTTTACAGTCCAGCAAACAAACACAGTCAGTTTTGGAATTCTTGAGCTTCCTAAGCTATTTCTCTAGTGTTTCATCTAGCATTCAACCTGTCTTTGGGTCTTACAAAGTCCATCATTGCTTTACACCTTACATTACATACACATTTGTCTAAACTTGAGTCAAAAGGTCACTTGCTTGTCCTCATCATACTTTGTCAACACACTACATACAACAACATTTTGCTAAGTGGTCCCTCATCAAGGTCTATCACCTTTGGGTCTCATTTGGTCTTACTTAGAGTCAAGGTCAACCTACCTCATCAAGAGAAACTATCATCTCTTTGGAAGCCACACCTACTCTACCACATACATACTTGGTCTTACACTTTGGACATTGCAAGTACACTTTAGATTCATTTACATTCCATCCAACTCTTAGTCTTCCATACTCTTTCCATTTTCATCTAGTCTCACGCATCTTGGTCAATACCTAGTTCATGGTTGAAACCCATTCCCAAAAATCTAGGAGAGAAGCTAAAGAGGCTCAAGAGTCCACAAACATGAGTTCCTATGAGTATGACAATGATATCTTTTTCAATTCTGATCATACTACATTACCTGACATGGATGCCTATAGAAACATTCAGAATGTTGAGCACATAGACACTACAAACAACAATGATACACACATTGACAATATGGACAACATTTCAATACATTCAGGAGAAGTGGAAGACACCATTATGAATCCTCATTTTAATCGATTGGTTGAGAAAATAATGAGGAGAGATAGACAATACTTCTTACAAGTGATGGCGCAAAGTGGAGCTAAGATACCTCATGATTTTGACATGTCTCAAATAATGGAAAATCGACCTTTGCAACAAACTCACCCCAACATGGATCAAAGGAGGCCTAATAGTGGAGGCAATAGAGGACCACATATGGTGCCTGAATCACCATCATCCTTGTTTCAAAAACCAGAGGTCCCATACACACATGGCCAAGCATATGATACTCACTTTCGCAGACCATTATGGAAGTCTTATGTAGAAAAATACACTCAATCACATGCCAATTCTAAGGATCAACCACCAAAGCAATTGGATATTCAAAGGCATGCTCAAAATTTGGACTCAAGGAAAACCCGTGCCAAATTTGGGGGCAACACACTAGAACAAACTCATGACATTCCTATAGAGTATGGTATACATGGACAAAGCAGATATTCTATTCCTCAACATGATTCTATACCAAGTGGTCCATATACGTAGCATCATTATAAACCTCCTCCATATGAATATGTGTATGATCAATATCATCCATATATGCAACATGCTTCTCCTCCAATTGGTGCCTCAAGCATGGGGTATGGTCCAAGAAGTCGATCTCCACCTAAGAACAATTTGGAACAGCAAATTAGGGACTTACAAAAGAAAATGGAGGACATAAATACACTAAAGCCAACTTACACAATGAGAGACATATGTCCTTATCCATTTGACAAAAGCATTCCAATGCCTCCATTTCCTACACACTTTGTGATGCCTAAGTTTGATAAGTATAGAGGAAAAGGGGATCCTAAGGCACACATAAGATAGTTTTTCACAGCTTGCATTGAGGTAGCTTCAGAAGAGACATATTTGATGAGATTATTCCCATAGAGCTTAGGTGATCAAGCTATGGAATGGTTCTCCAACTCCCACCTAGAGTTAAGTCTTGGGGTGACTTAGCAGAGGCATTTATTCAACATTTCTCATACAACATAGAGACAGAAATATCAGTCACTACCTTGTGCAACACCAAGCAAAAAGAGGGAGAGTCTTTTGCATCATTTTTACAAAGATGGAGAAGTCTAGCCAGCAGATGCTCTTGTGAAATTCCACAAAAACAAATGGTAGAGATGCTCACCCAGAATGTTAACAAAGACATTGGCTATGATCTAAGGAAAGCTTGTTTGTTCACCTTCAAGGACATCATTGAAAAATGATTAGCGACAGAAAAGGTCCTAATTGAACAAGGAGTCATTAAGATATTCAAGGAAAACAAAGATGACTTTAAAGGAAAAGATAAGCCAAGATTTTGGAACAAAAACAAGAACACAGTCAATGATGGTGTTGTAGATGCCAATATAGTGCGACCCAAAATAGTTTTTTCGGGATCAAGCTCTACAAACAATCAGGTGAATACTCAAACAACTTCTAGATCACGAAGGAAGTATACCCCATTGGGAGAACCACTTGAGTCAGTTTTCAAGAAGCTAGTGGCAAACAAAGTAATCATAGTTCCAGATTTTCCTCCATATGAACCAAAGGTTAAACCAAATTGGTGGAATGATGATGAGTATTGTGAATTCCATAAAAGCAATGGTCATAAAATAGGAAATTGTCACTGACTGAAGAACATCATACAAGATCTCATTGATGAGAGGTGACATTGAAATTGAAGGACACTCATCCAATCAAGAACATGAGATGTTTAAGGAACCATTCCCAAAACATGACAAAGGAAAAGCTAAAGCCACAGATGACCAAACCAACTATACAAGAGCATCCTATAACTATGATTCAACTATCAATCACATTTCAATGGATAATTATGTCTCTACTATTATCATCAAGGACAAAACCCCTGAGAATTCTACCCAGAGACCCAAGATCGTTCTGAAAGGAATTGGATCTTCTTTCGAACCTACCTCTGAATGTCATGTTACAACCCATCAAGTTAAATTCACTTTGCAAGGTGCTCCAGCTAAAAACACCACTTCCTCATCAACCAAGCCCGAATACGACCTTGTAGAACAGTTAGGGAAGACACCTACGCTTATCTCCATCCTTGAACTCTTACGCATATCCCCTGCACATAAAGCCATTCTTGACAAAATTTTGAGAGACATTGTTGTTCCTACTGATTTGAATGTGGACCAGTTTCAAGCCATGGTGGGATACCTTTCCATTCCACACTCCCTTACATTCACAGAAGTAGATGACGCCTCTATAAGTCAGCCACATAATGCACCTTTACACATTGAAGCCTTCATACACAAACATAGAATCAAATGAGTCCTAATAGATGGAGGAGTAGGTCTAAACATTTGTACATTGAGCACTATTAAACAATTGGGATATTCTGACAAAGCTGTGAATTCTACAAACAAAATTATCATCAAAGCATATGATGATGAAAAGCATTCATCCAAGGGTACAGTCACCTTACCTCTCAGAGTTGGGCCAATTACAAAGGATGTGGTTTGTCAAGTACTAGATCTTGATCTCACATACAACATATTGCTAGGATGTCCTTGGATTCATGAAATGAGGGCGGTCCCATCTACATGTCACCAATGCATAAAGTTTCCTCACAATGGAATTGAAATAACAGTTAATGGAGATCCTAATCCTTTCATATATTGCACAAACTTGAGACTAAAAACTAAGACCATCATTCCCAGTAATTGCGAAGCTGTTCCTTCTTCTACATACATTGATCCTGAGTCATTAAAACCTTCGACATCAAAACAAGGTGAACTTAAGGGCAAATTCTAGGACAAGGGCATGGGTGAATACACTTTGAATCAGACCATGTACTTACAACAAGTCATGAGTTCACCAAAAGAATATGGAAGACCACATCCTAATAAGCAGGTATCTATCATTATACTCAAATGGGATCCTACTATCTTTCAAAGATGGGGTGAACTGGAAGAGGAAGACTTATACAAAATGCTTTACAAAGACCTTGAAAATGATACACAGGATCACATCAGTATACCATGTGAGAAGTATGGCAAAGGGTTCAAGATTCTACAAAAATTTGGGTATGATGGCAAAAGCCCTCTTGGGTTAAGAAAGGAAGTCATCATTGAACCTTTAGAACCTGAATTGACATTCAAAAAGGAATGCTCGAAGGGACTTGGTTTTGTGACTTCCAAGGTCCACACTTAAAGGACATAAGAAGCATTACAAATCAAAGTTGCCAAAATTCAACAAGAGAATCGCTATTCCACAGTCTCCAATGAATGGGAATGGGGTTCAGACAAATCCTCTAGTGACTATGAGCTCACTGAGATATTCAGAGAGCTAGATGAACCCACAGAAGAAGAGGAATTTAATAGGAAATTCGAAGTTGGTCAAGAAACAACCCCAAAAGATCCCATACAGTCTTTGCCTCTAGGTCCTAGGTTGAAATCACATAGAATGAGAACACCTATCCTAGAATGCGCTACTAGTGATGATAATTTGGATTCATTCATGATCAAGACTGATGAGGAGAGTGCCAACGATGACCTCAATAACTACCTCAACATACCTGAATATAACTACATCTTCACTCTTAACCCCACTAACTTTGAAGACATCAAAGGCCTTCCCCTTGTTCACCACCAACTTATTGATTGGGACCATGAAGGACCTGCATAGTTTGACACATTCCAAAATGATGAAGCCCTTATTGACTATCTTGGCATATGAGATGATCTTCCCCTTGGGGACCATAAAGCAGGATACACTATAGAACTCAATAGCATAGCATATTTCGGTGAGGGTGTCGGGCCTTCTAGTCGCAAAAATATAAAATTAAAAACAAACCAAGGGTCTTATGGCGAAAACCACAATGTGGCGCTGTCTGACCCCAAAAAAGTAAAAAGAAAGGATGCATCTGAGGGCAAAAACCTCTCTGAGGCACCCGAAGATGGAAGGCTCGACATTCTCCCAACATCATATGAGGAAAAGTCATCCATGTTGGTAGAAGAGACTATCAAAACAAACATTGGTACAAAAGAAGTTCCACACAACATATTCCTGGCTCAATCTTTGACAGAGTCATAAAGGTTAAAATTCATAAGTTTCTTCATGGAACGACAAATCAACTTTGCATGGTCATACGCCGATATGCCTGGATTGGATCCAGATTTGGTAATGCACCATTTGACAGTTAAACCGGGGGCAAAACCAGTGAAACAAAAATTAAGAAAGATGCATCCATAAGTGGCATTACTAGTCAAAGCAAAACTTGAGAAATTATTGGATGTCAGATTCATACGCCCAATTGATTATCCTGAATGGATCTCCAACTTAGTTCCTGTCAGTAAACTAGATCATAGCATCAGAATATGTACAGATTTCAGAGACATCAACAAAGCTTGTCCTAAAGATGATTTTCCATTATCAAATATTGACTTGATCGTCGATCTCACAGCAGGTAATGTGATGTTATCTTTGATGGATGGATTCTCTAGTTACAATCAAATAAAAATTGCATCCGAAGACCAGCACAAAACAACATTTACTTGTCCTTGGGGAACCTTCTGCTAGAATGTCATGCCCTTTGGGCTAAAAAATGCATGCGCTACATATCAAAGAGCCATGACTACTATCTTTCATGATCTTATGCATGTTACTATGGAAGATTATGTTGACGACCTCTTGGGCAACTCAATAGACAAAAATACACATTTGGACATACTTTCAGTCGTCTTTGATCGGTTGGAAAAATATAAAGTAAGATTAAACCCCAAGAAATGTGTCTTTGGAGTAACCTCCGGGAAGCTCCTGGGATTCATTGTATCAAAAAGAGGAATTGAAGCCGATCCAGCAAAAGTCAAGGCCATCCTAGAGATGCAACCACCACGAAACATCAGTCAGCTTCAATCTTTGCAAGGGAGACTTCAATCCATACGAAGATTCATAGCACAACTTGCAGACAAATGTAATCCCTTTCAGCACTTGCTATATAAAAACATCAAATTCAAATGGGATGATAACTATCAACAGGCTTTCCAGATACTCAAAGATTATCTTCTGAATCCACCAGTTTTGATACCAAAAGTTCTAGATCAGCCTTTATTACTATACATATCAACTACTTCAACAGCATTGGGGGCACTCTTAGCACAACAAGTTGCTGAAGGCAAAGAAAAGGCATTATACTATATCAATCACACATTGGTGGGATATGAGCTAAACTACACACCAATTGAGCGTGCATGTCTCATCGTGGTCTTTTCTTCACAGAAATTATGACATTACATGGTAACTCATAAGACTAAGTTGGTTGCAAGGATCGATCCATTGAAATACCTTCTCAATAAAGAAACACTTAGTGAGCGACTAGCCAAATGGGTAATGATCTTGAGTGAATTTGACATCGAGTATGTGGACAAAAAAGCAATAAAAGGACAAGCCATCGCAGATCAATTAGTAGATGCCCTCATGATAGATGATGTTCCTCTAATTTCAGAATTTCCAGATGAATCCATTTGAATAGTGTCACATGCAAAATCATGGCAATTATACTTTGACGACTCATACACACAACATGGGGCAGGAGTTGGCATCCTCTTTATAACTCCTCAAGGGGATTCTATACCAAAATCATATCGATTATCATTTCCCTGCACTAATAATATAGCAGAATATGAGGCATTAACAACTAGATTACAGATTGCAGTTCAGTGGAAGATCCAGGAACTTCGTGTTTTTGGGGACTCTCAACTTGTAATTCATCAAGCAACTGATGATTACCAAAAAAAGGATGAGAAATTAATGCCTTACAAAATAATGGTGGATGACCTGAAACAACATTTCACAAAGATAGACTTTGAGCAGATACCAAGAGAGCAGAATCAAGCCACAGATGCCATGGCTACAATTGTTTCACTGATCGATCTACCTCCGAATGAGACCCACTATGAGTTCTTGGTGGATAACCTTTTGGTTCCTTCATATGAAATCACTCCTACTGAGATAATATACGTCGTTGGTCCTGAGTCCCAGTTATATGGTTCCATCTTCACATACCTTCGTGATAATACCTTTCCTCCAGACTTATCCAATAACCAACATCGCACTTTCATTCACCAATCTTCTTGATACATCATTTTAGCTGATATCCTATACCGTCAAGGTCTAGATGGCACTCTTCTTAGATGTTTAGAAAGAGACAAAACTCAGATTGCATTGGTCCACATTCAAGTGGTCCTACCTTAGCCAAGAAACTCATCAAGACTGGATATTACTGGCCCAATATGGAAAAAGACTCATATTAGTTTGTCAAGAAATGTAAGCAATGTCAACTTCATGGAGACCTCATCCATGCGCCAACATAGGAACTTCAACCAATTGCGACTCCTTGGCCCTTTTGTCAGTGGGGACTCGATCTCATAGGCAAGATTCACCCTCCATCTTCCAACAGTCATAAATTCATTATCACTACCAAAGAGTATTTCACAAAATGGATCGAAGTCATGCCTCTCATGTAAGTCACTAGAAAACAAATTGTTACATTCATTCTAAACTATATCATTTGTCGATACGGTATTCCTGTTTCCATTATCACCGATAACGGACGTCCTTTCAAAAATCAGGATGTTCGTGAACTCTGTGACCGCTTTCATATTTCCCATCATTTCTCCACATCATATTACCCTCAAGGTAATGGTCAAGCTGAGGCGTCTAATAAAACAATCCTTAAAATCTTAAAAAGACAGTCAACGACGCTGGCTGTAATTGGCATATCCAACTTAATCCCGCACTTTGGGCCTACCGCACAAGTGTCTGCACACCTACAGGAGCTACACCCTATTCACTTGTTTACGGCGCTGAAGCTATCTTGCCTATTGAGGTCGAGCTACCTTCTTTACGAGTCTCTTTGCAAAACATTATCAGTGATGAAGACTATAGGGTCTCCCGCTTACAAGAACTTGAACTATTGGATGAATGAAGACAAACTGCTTTTAAACATCTCAAGGCTTATCAACAATGAATGAGTCATAGCTACAATCACAAAGTCAAGCCTCGTACATTTGAGGTAGCTGATTTGGTTCTCAGAGAAAACCCCAAAAATCAGCAAGACAGAGAGAAGAAGGGCAAGTTCGAACCAAACTGGCTTGGTCCTTACATCATTACAACAGCATATAGATCTGGTGCATATCAGCTCTCAACCACAGAGGGTGAACCTTTAGAGGATCCTATCAATAGCATGCACCTTCATAGGTTTTAAACATAGCTCTTTGGAATATCCTAATTCAAAAATACAAAAAAATAAATAAAAAAAATTTAAAATACAAAAAAATCATAAAACATAAAAATCTTTACTTGGTGAAAACCTGGCAAATAGGTGCCTTGTGACAACAAAAAAAATCAAAAAATCAAAAAAGTAAAGAGAAATAATTTCGTCCAACCATGAAAACCACTTCGATGGCACCCTGGGCAAGTACCATGGTGAAAACTGGGTCACCAACGCCATGCGTAGATACATTGCTCCTCCCTCCTTCAGGATTCCATTTCATTCATAATAAACATTCCTTTTCATCCCTTTTCCATTCATAATAAATCAGCTCCTATCTGTGGCTAAGGCAAATCCTATGTCTAGTGATGGGTGTGGAACTGAGAGCATCACACGTTTTGAGGAGTACAGTTTCTTCCAGTTTTCTTCTGTCTATCCGCGCACAATCCGCAATAAAGCAACACTTGCATCACCGATCCACAATAAAGTTCCATCTTCTCCGTAATAAAGTATCAGTTGCATGGATTCAGTTAGTTCAAATGAGACACAACAGCAACAATGGGCTTCAACTAATCAAATCTTTCAATAGACTCAAACAACATTATGGTTCAGTGCTATCTATCCTTTTTGTGAAAGTAGACATCATGACCACAATCAAATAAGACTTATACAAGTGACAAGAGACACTAAGCTTGAGGACTACAGTGGATTTTGGTGTCGAGTCTTGCTTTTCTTTTTTCATTTTATCTTTTGGTGACATGTCTTTTAGATTTTCTAGGATGTCTTCGACTAGAGATTCTATCTCCAAGATGTCTTTGACTAGAAAGGCGAGGATGGGGTATCGTCACCTATTTTTCTTTGCTGTCTGTGGATTGTCTCATAGTAATGCTTTGACTTGTCCAAGGATACGAGGACACTGTGAGTCTAGTGTAAACTAGGGCATTCCTTGTTTGTGACTATCTTATCTCCATGCAAATGGGTACAATGACTTTCTGGGTCAAACATATGCCTTGATTGTCATAACCTACTTGCCATAATAAAGCTCAATGATGATAACGCACAAGAAGCTCTTTCACTTCCATATCTTCTATCTTCCATCCCCCTTTCTTGATTGACCTCCATCATCCTTCTTGAGTCCTTATAGCTTGCTATCACATGACTGAGTATAATGACACACCAAAAAATATCTGCATTTCATGTAGTTGCACCTGCATTACCACATATTAAGCATTTCATACATACATATAGATATCACAATTGAATCACATCCTACACACAACACATGTTAGCACATTTTACATTTTCATCATGTAAATAGTTATTTGCATTATCATATTCATCTGCATTTCATACATTCACATTTGCATTTGCATAACATATAAAAACATAAAAGAACAAAAATATTGCATTTCATCATGTACATATTTGCATCCATATCATATCATCACATAGAAACATACATCATGAAACATCTCATCACACAGGTACACATGCATATAGCTGTCGCAAAGATGAATCATCTCATATATATATAATCATAAGTGTCATGATACAATGATGTCAAAATCATATGGCTACAATCACCCGAAGGTGTCTACATCATAATACAAAATGGTACAAAACACTGATACATAGGGAGTCCTCTACGGCTATGATGAACTCCCTCCCTTAGAGCCACCTGGCCTCGACGGAGTCTAAGCACTAGAAGGACCCGCCCCAGGATCATCCCTCCTGTCCCCTCTATCTGGTGGTGGTGGAGGACCCATAACCCTGTTAGGGTTCCCACAGATACTAAGAGGGGGGGTGAATCAATATCTGACCGATAGTATAATTTTCTTAAAACTGAATATGCAGAACATAAAGTAATAGTATACTAGTATGTAAATAATAGAATAAAAAATATCTACATGAAAAGAACACCATAACACAATATGTTTAACGAGGAAACCTGGTGTGGGAACAACCTCGGTGGGATTTGTGACCCACAATATTCACTTACTAGCCAATAAGAGAATACTACTTACAATAGGGGCCTGCACATGCAGGAAGGCCAACTGCCTAGAGCTCACTACTCAATAAGAAGTCATACTGACTTACAATGAGGATTTACACTAATCCAATATTCTGTACTGCTTTACAATAGCATCTTCAATGCCAGATTCAGTACCGGTTCTTGCTTTGTTCTATACATATACCCTTGATCTACAATTCACACATTAGGTCTATCTTATAATTTATTTATCCTTCCTATCCATATCCTACAAATGCCTACAATGATCTCTTTTATATACAAGAGTCATTTTACAATTTGCCAAGTCGGCTTACAATAATAAACAAAATATTACATATCAAAAATCCTGTCGGCCTCAGTGCCGGTATACATGTTCTTTTCTATGTCAGTGTACATCTTATGTGCCAGTGCTGGTGTAGATTGATCTTGCTGATGCCGATGTATTGTCTTGTTTGAGTAATGCTTTGTCGGTATAATGTCTTGCTGGTGCCATAGGATTGCAAGGTTGCCATCAATGACAAAACCTTCAATCACACACAATGTCTCATTGGAGTGTCCATATGCCAACAATCTCCCCCTTTGGCATTGATGGCAACACTCATGAGAAATTTAAAAAGGATATCCAAAAATGTGTAGACCAAAAATGTTACCAAAAATGTGAGAGCTCCCCCTGAGCATGTGATCCCTGTGTTTTGATTTTTCTCATCTACTACTACTCCCCCTTTGGCATCAATAACAAAGGTTAGTAGATTTTGTAGTTGTACCAATTCATAACCTCAACCTTGTAGTTGGGTGGTTATTATTTGAAGAATATCTCCCAAAATTAGGTTTATGCCATCCATAAACTTCTTGCTCTCCTTTATTGCTATCTCAGTTCTGTATACTATACTGGTGAGATGCTGCAAGTGTTCTGCCGGTGTTTTGCTACCCTGTGTTAGTGCCTCTCAGATTTCCTTCCATAGAGATGCTAAATAGTCCAATCTTGGACTTAGTTTAGATCTCAAGAATTTTGCCTTGTTTATTATTTTTTCTTTCTCTCTTTCTAATTTGAGCAATTCTTCCTCAAAATTTGTTATCTTTTCCTCAAAAACTGATAATGTATCGGGTGAGTTAACAAAATTATCAGCAAATTTATTGATCTCTTCCTGTACCTTGCTCATCTTTTTGTCTACATCCGTGGTCAAAAAGTTTATCTTATAGGTGTCTTTGTACAGAGTTTTGTACTCTTTCAATAAATTGCATAGTTCTGGTAGAAGTGTGTCAAATTCCCTGTTACACTTCTTTATTCCTTCCTCAAAGAATTTCTCTTTCTCTTTTTCTACACTTTCCTTTATAGTTTCTACCTTTGTTTGCTCAAAATTTCCAGAAATATATTTACAAAGTGTATCCAATTGGCCTAAAGAATCTTTGTTGGCTATATTACAATTGGGAGCTATTGATTTCAAAATTGGAATAGAATCATCTATTGCTTTATAGGCTTGTGAGCTATAATCAGTTATTTTCTTGATAGATTTGAGCAATACCTCTGTTACATTTGATGGTGACCCAATAAACTGAGTGCCGGTGGAAGTGACCATGCTGGTATTGACCTCTAGTAGGTCTGTTTGTGTCTCCATCTCTTTAAGCACAATTTTTCCTGCATCATTTCTTACCGGTGGCATCTGTTCTGGAGCCTTTAGCTCTGTTGATTTCTCTGATTGTGTTCCAGATTCCATGTTTTTCTCTGAATCTACTGCCGGTTGCTCTTTGTTTCCTGTTGCCAGTTTCTCTTTGTTTCCTGTTGCCGGTTGATCTTCTACATTTGTTGTTTTTACCGGTGGAGTATTTAAAGGAGGTGGGGGTAAGTTGTCTCTAATTTTGATACTTTTCAACTTTTCTGCATCATAGTCAGTAAGAGCAACCCCACCGCTGGATGCCTGTCTCCTCTGGCTCCCTCCTGTAACTGTCGCTATCTGCGATGGTCTGTGGAAGCTCCTCGCCCGCTGCTCTGGTGGCACTGCCCCATAATAGAGGTCTCACTAGTAACCTATCTCCTCCCCTGCCCATAGAACATAGGCATATCCAGCCCCTATATCCTCTGTCGCCTGCCTCCTAGCCCTCAACACTGTCTCCGCCTTAGTATAGCACTACATAGTTTGATCCCGCTCATGCTCTGTCTCCCTCAGTTGCCTCCTGAGCCTAGCTATCTCCCTCTCTAGGTCCTAAATCTCATCTACCTATCCCTGGCAAATCTCCCTCAACTCAAGCAGCTCATCCTCCTCCTCCTTGACCCCCTGTGCCTCTTCCTATGGCTCTCCCTATACTCGTGCCTATGCCTATACCTGTACTTGCCTCTGCCCCTGTCCCTGCACCTATCTAGGACCCTATGCTACTGGCACCTGTAGTGGCAATCCACCACGACCCCTCACCACCCAAGTCTATCTCTCCTCCCCACCTTCTCTCCATGGAGCCACCCTCCTCTCTCCAACTACACCCCGCCTCCTCCATCGGCCTCTACCTCCACCATCTCCATCATCATCTCCATGCCCCCACCATCTCCATCTATCACCTCCCCTAGGTCTGTCGGTCATGGGAATGGATGCTCAGCCCAATATGCAGTGTACTCTACATCCATAGCTGCATCCTCAATATTCGGCCACATATCCCATGGCAAGGGAACCATCTCCACTAGCTGCATCACAGCCTGATCATACAATAATAATGGCCCAAAGTGTGCCTGATCCCTGACTATCCGAGCATACATCCTGGAACCCCATGGCATCCACTGAATCCTACCAAACTATCTACCCACTCTGTCTACCAGCTGCCTCTCCAATACATAGGGCGTCCGCCCAATCAGATATCTGCTCTGGAAGGTGTATGGTAACTCTACTACATCATCCTCCCACTACTCGCATCCAAGGTACAACCTCCATATCACAGTGTCGATCTCATCCAAGACTCGACGCCAGTACTCTAACCTGCCAATCCGTGGCTGTGAGGTAATCATATCATACAGATGTACAAAACTACGTCCATGACCCTTGACCCTGAAGTGTATCAGTCAGGTAACTGGTAGATGCTCATAGGCCCATACCTGCAACAATGTGACTCCGCAGCCCAATCCCACGAATCCATGATAAACAAACTGATGTAGCTCACAATACAAGTTGGCCAGCACACACGGTCCCGAGGTATTTCTGGTGCGCTATGTAACCAATGTCTCCAAGGTGCTCCCCCAGCCCACAGCCAATCCTCGTGTCGCCCTGTCTGGACACAGGAACCTACTAATCACTCCTCCTAGCACTACTAGTAGTGCCTATCTTGTCTGTGTCATGGTATCCCATGCCACGTGTCCAACTCTCATCTTTAGTCCTGGAGCTTGAAACACTCATCTCAGGGCCTCCCTATCTCCCTCTCGATCATAAGGAATCAATTCCCCATCGATCGGTATCCACAGAATCCTGTAAACATCCTCCAAGGTGACTGTCATCTCACCCATCGGCAAATGGAAAGTGCAAGTCTCAGAGTGCCACCTCTCAGCTAATGCAGTCAGCAAACCCATGTTCGCTCGAAACTCAGGCACATACAAAATGTGGCATAAGCCCATAGCATCAATAACAGCTCTCTCATCAACTGTCAGCTCAGCTCGCAATCTTTGAGTCAATGGGAATCTCTCCTGTGACTCCAGCATAGGCAAGTACTCTTGCAAAAATGCAAATCAATCATGTCAGTTATAGTGACACTCACTGTTCATCACATAGTGTTGCTTCTATCCTAGTGGTACTCCCTATTCATCACAAAGTACTACGTCTAGTGACACTCACTGTTCATCACAAAGTGTTGCTTCTATCCTAGTGGTACTCCCTGTTCATCACAAAGTACTACATCTAGTGACACTCACTGTTCATCACAAAGTGTTTCTTCTATCCTAGTGGTACTCCTTGTTCATCACAAAGTACTACATCTAGTGACACTCACTGTTCATCACAAAGTGTTGCTTCTATCCTAGTGGTACTCCCTATTCATCACAAAGTGTTGCTCGCATTGGTACTCACTGTTCATCACAAAGTACTCTATCTTGGTACTCACTGTTCATCACAAAGTGCCTCAACCTATCCTAAATCTTCCCTAGAGGACCTGCTTGAGTGAATCCTCTCAGCAACTTATCCAATCGACATCGTATGTTCATCACAGAACTACCGATTTGACCTTGAAGACATAAACATGCTTTCATTGCATAAACACACATACATATTGCACAAACGCGTCTTCTCTGCATAGATGGGCTTGAAAGACACAGACGTGTCTATGCTCTGTACATACACACCTACAAGACACAAATTTGCCTGCATAATGTAGACGCGATCGCATCCTACAAAGACGCCTTTGTTGGCAAAGACGCACCTGGCACAAACGCAGATGTGCCTAGCCAACCCAGACGCGTCTGGCACCTACACAGACATGCCTCCACATTTTTGACCTTTTTTGACATTATCCTAAAGCGCATTTATTTCTCTACTTGACATGCATTAATGAAAATATTTATTGCTATAAAGTACAAGGAGGTTTTACGGTACTCACCGGCTCTCCTGCATCTGCTGCCCTCTAAAATCGGCGAACACGATCAAATCTATGCACCAATGCCATCATTGCTGACAGCTGCTGCTCTATTCTCTCTCTGCACTCTAATCTCTTCAATGTGTGGATGACAATGAGGATGTATTTCCCTCGTGGTCTATTTATAGACTGCCCTATCCCTAGACCTAGCCCTCATTTACCAAGTCGGTCTTCTTTATCCTGTGACACTGTCACTCTATCCTATCTGGTCAATCTTTTCTAACCATTCTTTCTTATCGAGAGATTGTCTGCGATCTTTTCAGACATTTTTCATCCAATCTCTTGAGGGGGCATATCATTCCCATATTGGGGCAACTTTGTATCAGTTCATATTATCTTCTTTGAAACAACGCGACAAGCCACATTGTCTCAAAGAGGGGCAAAATGTAGACACCTAAAATTGTCATGTCTAATTAAATAAATATTTTATTTATTTAATTACTTTAGCCTAATTCTTCTATTAATTAAATAAATCTTTATTTATTTAATTAATTCATTTATCCTCTTTTAGCCTTATTTCTCATTTAAATAAATACCTTTATTTATTTAAATTATCCTTTTCCTAAATTAAATAAATATTTTATTTATTTAATTATCCCACCTCTTCTATTAATTAAATAAATCTTTATTTATTTAATTAATTCATTAGCCTTTTCTACTCATGACACATGTCATTCATCTCTTAATTCCTACACTACCTACCCCTTTCATTATTTTATTATTTTCTTTACCTACCCTCTAATCATAGCCGACCTCCTTTTACACCTCTCAATCGTATCCCTCCATTTCATATAGTGTCTTCTATATAAGAAGATGTTTCCTTCATTATCAAACCCTAACTACTTGATGAATTGACTACTTGACTACACTATGCTTTTCATATGCGATCCTACTTGCAACCACATTTTCGTTCTTTGTTGAGCTCTTGTGCATACATAAAATCTGAGTGCAAATATATCAAGCAAGATCAATGTAGATAGGAAGAATGGAGATTCAAACCCTATTGGACATGTGATGGTATAATCTTTTGTGATTTCATTTGATTTGCATTGTCTTAGGTAATCTTCATATGTTATGGTGGATGTTTGTTGTTGTTAGGCTAGGGTTTTGTGGTTGAATTCATTTAGTCTTTCATAATTGTTGTATCCATTTTCACCGTATACACCAACCATTAGCTGACTAAGACAGAAATAGGGTATTCAGTAGAACAAAGACAGTTAAATATTTTAAGCTTAACTGAAACTCATTTTGGTATAGTCATATGCTATTTAAGAGTTCATTTCGTTGTGGTTTCTTATTGTAATAAAATTGTAAGTTAGTGATGCTTCTCTAAAAGTTGTAGCCCTCTAGGCATTTGTAATTGAGTTGTGAGCTCTACGTTGTGAGACTGAATGCAAGTGCATTACCCATCTATGTAATATTTATGTACTCTTGGCCATAGTATATGAATATTGCGGGTTCCTGCCCCATCGTGATTTTTCCCTTTCTAGGTTTCCATGTAAAAATTCTGGTATTGTGGATTTATGTATTCTTTGTTGCATGTTTATGTTCTTGTCTATTATGCATTGTCAAATGGTCAATAAAGAATAAGTTTGTGGTTTTAACTTATGGTTGATCACTGATTCACTCCCCGCCCTCTCAGTGATCTTTGATTCTAACAATTTGTATCAGAGATTTGTCATAGGTTCAAATCATGTAGGCCGCAATGAGTGACACTGGGAGGGGGATTATTGGCAATAGGCCAACATCCCTTGTGGGATTCACAACATGGTTTAACAACCTTCTGTGGATTGTATAAGTCTAGTGGTTGTATCGAGCATGAAAGCTCTATCTTTTGGTGCAATGACAACCGTAGCTTGTAACAGTTGGTATGAGAGCTTGAAAGATAGGTTTCTACCTTGAGGGATGAAATTTCTACTACCAATGATACAAAGACAAATTCAAAGCTACTTTAGCAAGACTTGTTGAGATGCTAGAAAGTCAAAGACATGGAAAGGATATGCAAGGTCTAGGATATAAGAAAGGTGAATCCTCAAGATCTAGAAAGGGCAATGCAAAACTCGATCAGAAGAAGAGTAAGAATCCTCCAGTAAGACAACCTAATGCTCTTATAATTAATGATAGATGTTTTACTTGCAACAAATTTGGTCATATGGAGTTTCAGTGCAGAAGTAGGATGAATAATGGAATGATGAACAATAACAATATGATGAGAAACATGAATAATGTTTCTATATTTACCAGTCAGTGTTTTATATGCAATAGTTTTGGACACAAGTCAAATGTGTGTAGAGCTATGATGAATAACTTTCAGAAAAAAAGATGCTATGCTTGTAGAATTTTTTGACATATTTTTAAATAGTGCGGGACAAGACAAAACCAAATGAACTTCAGATCTGTGAAGAATAATGTTGTTTGCCGAGCATGTGACAAAACAGGCCACATTGCAAAGTACTGCAAAAGCAAGAATAGTTCTCTAGAAGACAAGAACAAATCAGATGAGATTGGAAAAGTGAAAGTAGACAAGATCAAGGAGAAGCATGAGAGGAAGTGGGAGAGATTTGAAACTTGATTGTTGTCCGGATGGATACCATGTTGAGCAATAAAGTGGATTGTATGAAGGAAATGGCCTAACATGCATCCATCAGACTTAAGAGAATTAGAAATTAATCCAACAATATTCAATGCATTTATTATAATTTTGGATAACTTGAAGAGTGGGTGGGAAAATCACTTGGGATTTTTGTAGAATACTTATGCTAATCTATTCAAATATTTGTAAAGTATTCATTTGTATATCAGTTTTGGTCAGCATCCCATCTTTGGCAGTTCTATAAAAGGAGGATAAATGAGGTGAAAAATATAATATAGTGTACAACCAGTTCGATGATGCATAATTATTTTATTCTTTCATTCGATGAACAAGTTTCTTTCACAGGTTTCAACACTTAGCTATTTTTCACAACTATTGCCATCAATGCCAAAGGGGGAGATTATTGGCAATTGACACTCATCCAGTGATTTATGGTAGCTTTCGGTAGCTAGATATTTTTTTAGGGTTTTCATTGATGGAAAATCTTTGTGGTAATTCGATCCAATGATCATGATTCATCTTATCTATAAGTTGGTGTTAACCGGTAGGTAGTTAACTAGTTAAATAGGGTATTTCAATAACGTGTTAGCCGAGAATAGTTTTCGTTAATTTCAATATTTTTAGTGATTGTTTTTGTGATCTTGGTGTTTGGAAAGACCTTTTGGAAGCACGATATTTTAAATTTTTGGTCTGGGGCTATGTTTTATTTGAGATTGATGTCAACTTTGAGCTACACATTTCATCTCTTGAAACCAACATGAATGAGATTGCTTTTGTATTATGTCTTGATATATAAGATCATTTTGGTGCTTGATTTTTGTGATGTAAAGAGATGTGGTGATTCATTTTGGTGTGATTGAGTGCAGTTTCATGTGCACATTTTTCTTTTAGATCAACCAGTAGCCGTCAGAGACAGAAACACAGTATTCATCAAAGAAGAGATAGTCAAAGATTATGAGCTTAACTAAAACTCATTTTTGCATAGTGAGAGTCTCTTTAAGAGCTCATTTCAGTGTACTTTCTTATTGTAATCAAATTGTATTTCAATAACACTTTCCTCTGCGCAATTGTAATTGAGCATTGAACTCTAGGCAGTGAGCCTGAATGCATTTGCATTCCCCATCTATGTAATATTTATGTACTCTCGACCATATTATATGAATATTGTGGGTTCTAGCCCTACTGTGGTTTTTCCCTTTCCGGGTTTCCACATCAAATTCTGGTGTTGTGGATTTTTTTATTCTTTGTTGCATGTTTATGTTCTTATCTATTATGCATTGTTAATCGATGGATAAAGAATAAGTTTGTGGTTTTAACTTCCAGTAGATCACTGATTCACCCTCCCCCATCTCAATGATCTCTAATTCTAACAGAATTTCATATGTCATAATGAAGGGTACATGTGGGATCTCTTTCGAATATGATCTGTATTCCCTGAATCAATGAGCATCGGCTTTGGACTTCTACAACAATTGGTTCTTTTTCATTACTTAAGGAACAAAGCCACATAATGGGATTTGCAAGGAAAGCTACTTAAATCTCTTAGAACCCTTATCAGAAGACACCAAATTCACATTGCACTCCAGCTACATGCACCCTTTTGGAAAAATCCTTTTATATAGTAGGCCAAAGAGAAATACTTCTTGAAAAACACTATGAGATGATAAAATCCATAAAGGTGTTTTAATTTTTGAAGAACTCTATGAGGTGATGAAATCCCCAAAGGTGTTTCATTAAAAAAGAAAAATTGGGTGTCGTTGTTGCTTTTCTCTTATACCAAATATCCTTAAGCAAATAAGAGAGGATAATAAATGCAATAGTAGGTCCACCCTATATAGAAGTACAAGTGCACAAGACACATAATACAAAAGTGAATTCCATTAGGAAGATCAAATGTATTCTAAACTATGAAAATTAGACACACAATTGTTAGAGTTATGAGTCTTTGTCAAGCATCCTACACCAAAATCATTAGTAGTTTGTTTAATTCAATATTCATCTCACAATTTTTAACGTGATACACAAATAATTAGTAACCTAGAAATCTCTATGCTAAACAGAATAAAAAACTCAGAAAAATGATTGATAAGACAAAATAAAAATTAACTTTAACTAGTTAACTACGCAAAATAGAGGCTCAACTATGCAGGTTAGAGATTCAATTACACAAGCTAGGGCTTCAATTGCATATCTTAGGGCTTCAACTATGTAGGAAATGGATCCAAATTCATAGAATCATGTTATAGCTATGCAACACATAAATAGATTATCTTAAAATATAAAAAATGATCATTTAAATTAAAATTAAAATGAAAGATTATTGTTGATTGATCACCTATTTAGACTATATGAACATTCTATTTCATTGAGACCTCCTAATTAGACTATGTGAGCATTTGTAATTCATTTTTAACCAATCTAGTTTAAAAATTTGATCATCAATCATGAATATTAAATCAAAAACCCTGCATGCAAAACATCAAATTATGATAACTTGAATGTAAGAAATCCAATCATAAAAATCCCTGCATGCAAATAAACATTGAAATAAAAATCAATAAATATGATCAATTGTGCAGAAAATGGGGTCAACTACATAGGAAATAGGCTCAACTATGCAGTAATTAACTCCAACTGCATAGTTCTAAGTTGCAATTGTGTAGGTATGGGGCTCAATTACATAGGTCTGGCTTTTGGATGCAAGAAAGATGAAAAATCAGCCCTTTGACACCTCCATGCAAACAAAAACTCACAAGATTATTATATTTTGATATGAGTTCAAATCAGGTTCACTAGAATGTCGACTAGGAAATTGTAATCACAGGTAAACATGATCAAAAGTAAATCATGAAAATTAACATAATCTAACTATTAAGACCATCAAAACAAAGCGTAATTGAAAATAAATCAAACCATAACTTTCATTTTCCTTTGATAAAGCCTCATTGATTCTTCTTTCTTCTCCAATATGGATATGTCACTGTCAAATTACAAAGTGCAAAAATATGAATGAAAGCAAGGACAATTTAGACAGAATGATAGCAAGATAACTAAATTATATTTTTTAATGAAGAATGATACCTTATTTATAGAAATTTAGATTTCATTGAATGGTGAAAGATTAATTTGATTTTTAGGAAGTTGAACAAACATGATCAAATGCAATTCAAAGTTGTCATTTAGAGGCAAAGGATAATTTGAGCTAAAATGAAAAAAGCTAGAGAGATCAAGCATATCATGACGAGAGGAAAGAAATGGAGGATTTAATAAATAAGAATCATTATTATCTCCAAGAAGAGGATAAATGGAGAAATTAATAAATAAAATTCATTAATTATCTCCAAAAAGAGGATAAATGGAGAAATCAATAAATACAAATTCATTAATTATGTCCACATGAGAAGAGGACAAATGGTGGAATCAATAAATAAAATTACTTAACTACCTCCACATGAGAAGATGATAAATGGAGGAATTAATATATAGAATTCATTATTATCTCCAAGAAGAGAATAAATGGAGGAATTAATAAATGATATTTATTAATTATCTCCACTTGTTAGCTAAAATTAGCAATTAGAAGAATATATTTATGATAAATTAATAGATATAATTTATTATTTTTTTCTTCATATTTATTGATTAGATAAATAAATAAAATAAATTTATTTAATTGATAGACAAAAGGATAAATAATAAATTACAACCATTCTAGAGGTTTGGATACCAAGATTAGCCACATAGACGACTGCAACTTTTCCATCCAAGAATCTACTAACATCACCCCTTCCCGCCCAACCTAGTTCCCTTTAAAGGACCCATCAAAATTTAACTTTAACCAATCAACATCAGGGAGGACCTAATTTTTATACAAGAATTGATGGTGTTCATAATTTCACGCACAATTAGTATTCTTATAGTCATACGTCCTTACCATTGTCAATCTTGTAAGAAGCGTCTTTTCTTAAGCTTGATTGTTAGTACCGTTCGGTAGTTTTAAGGCTATAGCCTTAATAATAACTTTTCATCTCTTATTACACACCCTATACTAGATGGTTTATGATTACCTTAGGTTTCACTATCAATACTTAATTTAAAGCTTCTAAGAGCAGGAGGTGACCAAGACATATTATTTTCTCTTATATTCTCTTTAGGGATTCATGTTCCTAGGTTATGAAGATGAATTGATTTTCACTAAGATAGAAATTTTTATTCATAGTGTGAAAACATTTTATTAAATCTTTATTTATAAATGTTTGATGTGACTACCTCCGATATAGAATTTTTCTTTAGAGCTAAAGACTTTAACAGTAAAAGAAATTCTCTTACAAAGAATTGTCTATTCTTTTCCCACCTAGATTCTAGATTAGAATAGATAGACTAATAATCTAGATGTAATTGAATATTGATTCTTTAAATAAAGAAAGCCACAAAAATATTGAGCTCATCAAATAATTTGGAAGTGCAATTTTCTAGTAAGTCTATTTTTCAACCATGACCAACATTGTTAAGAAAAAGAACAAAATAGAAAATGATTATCTATAGTTTCTTCTTGTTTTCTAAATAGGATGCAATTGAAAGGATTGGCTATTCCCATTTTAAGTAAATTTTGAAAAGTGACAATAGGATTGTTAAGTGCTAACTAGGAAAAAGTCATAGATTTTCAAAGCACTACTAAATTCAAAAAAAGTTTGTATGGTGAAGGATTTAAGTCTAAGTTACCTTGGTTGATTAACAATTCATATCCTAGTTTTACTCTATACTTACCTATTTCCTAATGTCCTAAATGAGAGAGTTAGATTTTATTGTAAAGAATAATTTCCTTTTATCAATGATGATATCTAGTTGAGCTTTTTGACACTCTAGGTAGTTGAAATCTTCTAAGATTTTGAGTTAAGCATTAGGAAGAAATCTATTCCCAATTTGAAAGTATTATTTCACCTATGAACCCCAATGTTTTTTTAATTATACCTTTGCTCACTAAAAACCTTCAATTTTGTCTAGAGGGGGACAACTATTCCAAGAATCCTCCCAAAACATTTCCTTTTTTTCCCAATATGTATTATCTAGGTTAGATGGGTTAAAATAAGGTCTCTACTTATGACTATGAAATTCCACATCTTAGAGCCCTTTGGCGATTTTGGAATGGTGAAAATTCTCTCTAGAAATTTTGTGTCCATATACTTAGTTTGAATTAAATGGGCCCATTTAGAGGATGATTTATCATTTATATTCTATGCTCATTTAATACCTAATGACAAGATTCTAGTTCCAAGTTGTAAAGTCCAATATCCCCATTTATTAGAATAATGTAAAATCTCTTCCATGAGACTAAAGGGATTTTTCCTTTATTCTACTTGTCCATATTGCCTTGCCAAATAAAGTGTCAAATTTTCTATTCAATACTCATCAAAATTGAAGAAGGGTGGTTTAGAATTGACATGATGTAGTTTGGGATTGTTGATAATAATGATTTTACTATTGTCAACTTGCTAGAGAAAGTTAGACATCTTCCCTTCCAAGGGCCTACTTTGTTTTGAATATGCGATAATAATTTTCTCTAGAAATCTAGTTAATTGGCACTTGAGAAGAAAGGAATACCAAAATAATAAGTAGGAAAATGATCTAATTTGAAATTAAGGATTGATAAAATTCATCTTATAACCATCAAAGAGGTGTTTAGGAGAACAATAATAAAATTAGTAGCATTGATTTTCTTACCTAAGGATAGACAATAATCATCTTAAACATTATATCTATTATTGGAAAGTCAATATTATTATGACCCTAGAAGAGGAGTTAAAGTATCCTTGAGGGCTTCCATCAACCAGAACTAAAAATTTAACATGAGACATATATGATCTAATCCATCTATATTGTTTCAATGCAAAACCATGTTTGCCCAAAACTTTAAATAGAAAATCCTAGTTCAACGTATCATAATACTTCCTCATGTGAATTTTAATAGTTATTGATGGGATTTTCATTTCTTGGATGGAGTGGATAGTGTTATGTGCAATTACCACCCCTTCCATTGTTTCCTTGTTTGTTACAAAACCCCTTTGTTTATCAATTATTATTTTTGTTATGACCTTTACCGGTCTCAAAGTGACTATCTTAGAAATTATTTATAGATGGTATCACACAAAGAAATAGGTTTGAAATCAAAAAAGGTTAAAGAATTATTTTTTTTAGGAAATAGAGCAATAAAACAATTATTCAGTTCTTTGAGAATGTGACTATTTCTCCTAGATTCTTTCAAAATAAGCCAAATATCTTGGCCCATAAATTCCTAACCTTTTTGAAAGAATGTGATCATAAATCCATTTGGACTTGGGTATTAGTTACGAGGCATGACAAAAAACACATTTCTTACTTCATCAAAGAGTGACTAGATGTGGGATATGAAAGAGTAGTTGATCTGATATGACACTCTATTAAGGATGTTACTCTAATGGTGCTAATAAATTTGAGGAGAAATGAAATTCTTCTTTTCCTATTAACTTCTCTTATTTAAGAATTACTCTTAAGGTAGTTTGGATAGTGAAGATTGTGTTTTCTTGTTGGCTTATTTTGGAACAAAGATGAAAGAATTTTGTGTTTTTATCACCTTCTTTCAACCATGACTGTTTGGATTTCTACTACCAAAAAAATTTCTCCTTTAGTGATGATTTTCTAAAAATCCCTCTATAGTTTGAAGTAAATAGTAAGAGATGTGGCAGTCATACCATGTATTATGATATGCTCATTTACCTCATCCAACACGGCCTAAAGTTTTGTGTAAAGTGGAAAATTAGATCCTAGTGACTCCCCACCTAGGAGAGAGAAAGGAAGCCACTAGGATGATTTTCACTTGGGAGGAACTTTACATTCAAACGAGGGGTTGAATCCACTAGATCCAAATCCAAGGGAAACATGGATATGAATTATGAGTGGATTGGTAGTGGTTGAAGTGTGATTTATCCTCTTTTGTAAATGAGAAAGATTCCTTGTTGCCTATGTAGAAAAGAGAGAGAAAATGAGTAAAATGAGGTGCTACCAGTTCGGGATCGCACTGTAACTTTGGATTTGAGATAATTAAACTAACATGAATTGGCCCTGCAATTTTGCAGAAAAGGCATCGAGACCGTGGCAGGAATGTATATGGTCCACCACAAAATCCACAAAACGAAAATGGTTCTTCCGTATCTGCAAATGAAGCCCAAACCTACAATTACAACTGCGCACCTACAACCTACACATAGAAAAGAGAAGGGTGGGGGGGGGGGGGAACCCCAATTGAGGAATCAACCTAGAAAGAAAGTAATTGCAAATGCTTGAATGTTGACAATGGAGATGTATACCTTGTAGATCTGCAACTTGTTGATGATGATTGCTTTGCTTCTTGAGTGTAACCACAAATGTTGTATGAAATGGCATGTAACATGACAAAACCCTAACACACACACATGCTTGCAAATGAATGTTGTAATGTTGCTCCCATGGATGAATGAAGAAGACTTGAATGCTTGATAATGACCTTGAAATCTTGTATCTTCTCGTTATGCTCTCTATCTGTCCTTTCATTTTTCATCCATCCATAAATGAGGGTATTGAATTCCCTTTTATACAAGCATGAAGGATTAGCTTTCAACCACCGAACAATGAAAAAGAGGAATAACAAACCCCAAAGACAATAAATGCATAGGAGATCGAGCAGACCTAACATAGGACCACCCTAGGAGATGGGGATAGGGGTGCCACACCACTATCTTGCCATATTTTAGGCCCTGAACAGGGTCTAAAGAAGACAACAGACATGAGGGGAAAAGAGAGAAGGGTTGGAAATATAGAAATAGGTCCTGGTTAAGGAAGGAGATGTTGTCACCAAGGTGAGGACCCCAAATATGGTTAAAATTTTAGGGGTCATAATTTTAGGACACCACATTTAGCTCCCACTTTAGTGGGAGTATGGCTTACACTACTACTACCAGTAAAGTAGAAGATAAAAGAGAGATGAAGATGAGAGATGCGGAGCAAAAAACACAGGGAGCGTAAGCTGTCAATAATATTGAGGAGCAAAAAGCCCCCAATCTTAGGGTCTTAACTCATGTCAACATACGAAAGAGCACACAAAACAAAAAGGCACAAGACACACAAGAAGAAAGACAAAGCACAAAAAGACACAGGACAATAAAAAGATACAATATGACAAACTAACTATCCGATGAGATCTCAAGCTTAGATCTCTCAACAACTAATTTGGACATAAAGACCAATGCCATCACATAAACACAAGCGATCACATAAAAGAGAAAATCTTACATCATTCATGAACTATCAATTGTAAAACTATGAGTTCTTGAGAGGAAGAAAAAAGAAAACATGAATACATACCTTGGTGATCCATGAGAAGAAAGGCGAAGAAGAAAGAAACCATGGACATCTCACCCTAAAAAATGGGTGATCCATGGAAAGAAGGACATGGAAAAATTTTCCCTGAGAGCTTTCGTAGGTGATCCATGTAAAGAGAGAGAGAGAGAGAGAGAGAGAGAGAGAGAGAACTCCGTTAGTTCCACTCAACCTCATGTGTGTGTGTGTGAAAGTGAGGTTTGAAGTGCCTCATAGGAGTTTATGGTCGAGTACGCTACAACCTGTATAGAATGTATAGTAGAAGTATCAAGAAAGGTGTGATATCTCTCTATAAGATACCATTCTCTAGTTCTAAGAATAATCACACTGCATAAGAGAAAAGTGGCATCATCTTTCTCTAAGAGACTGTTCTCTGGTTTCAATAATGACCCACTGTAAACGAGAAAAATGATGACATCTTTCTCTAAGAGGTTTCCCTCTGGTTCCAAGAATGTCTTACTGTACAAAACAAGAAGAAGCGAAGACATCTCTCTATAAGAGATCATTCTCTAGTTTCGAGAATGACCCCCTGTACAAAAAGTAATGACATCTTGCTCTAAGAGATTTCCCTCTAGTTCCAAGAATGTCCCAATGTTCTTATGCATGAGAGAAGTATAGTACAAAGGAGAATTGTGGGTACCCCCCTTTTAATATGTTAACATAGTTTAATGTTGATATCTTAAGGAAAGAAGAACAAGGATACCTACCTTCATCACAAATAATACATCCTCCATGCAACAATGTCATAAATCCAAGAAAGAGAGGGAATACTCTTCAAGAAAGGATAAAATAGTTAAAAAGAGATATCTTGTTGTGAGTGTAAGGGTGATCCTTGGAGGAGATTATATTTGGTTTAAAAGACATCTACCCCCAAAAGGAGTTGCCTTAGACAAATATATAATTTTCTAGAACAAGAAAAGGAAAGAACAAGAATGCAATCCTTCCTCCTATTTCTAGGTGAAAGGGATTCTTGATGAGGGATGACTCGCATTTAGCCCCCAGAGGGATGGTTGGATTTATCATAGATGTATATTACCAAGTGTAAAAGAGGTCATAATCAAGGACTAACACCTCTTGTATAAGAAAGAATCCTTGAGTGAACAACTACAATTCCACACAAGGAATGACATCAAGTAATATAACTCACGCCTTCGAATTAATAGGGCAAAGTGGATCCCTAGAGAAAGAGAGAGAGAAAGATCATTGCCCCCCAATCTAAGGGAAAATGAGAAGAGCTTACAAAATCTATTGGAGAGAGATTAACATAAGAAAATGTGCAATGAACTTACATGAATACATGCAAGAAAAGACATTAGTAAATATAAAATACATGTCTGAAGAAGTGGTAATCTTCGAAAAGAAGAGAGAAAAAGAATCATACATTCCCTAAAGGGGATTAGTCATAAAAGCATACCATTTTAAGAAATGATAATCACATATGAAAAATGCAGCCCCAAAAGGAAATAATGATACAAGGGAAAGGAGAGAAGATCCTTTCACCCCAAGTGAGGAGAACTAGGAGAAATATTACACATTTTATGATGGTGATTAGTTTCAAGTAATATGTCATCCTAGTGGAAAAAATCCTCTCAAGAAAAGGATACATACCTCCCAAGAGATAATTCCTTGCTAAGGGCATATCATACTTGCGAATAATTGAAACCATAGAAGAGGTAATATTTCCTAGAGAATGAAGGAAAGAGAATAAGTGCAGTACTCATTAAAAGATGTCCCTCTCCAAGCAAAGAGGAAAACCAAAGAGCAATTATATGCTCACATAAGCATAACCCTATGAAAGAAAAGAGATCTAATAATGAATAATGCATAAAGATAGGGATAAATGTATAGAAAGAAGAAGAGAAATAGACTTCATGTTGCTGCCCCAAAGTATGTTAAAGTGAAACATTACCACCACTAATGATAAAGAGCCCTCATTAAATGGGATAATTATTCCATAGGGTGAAGAGTAACATAGAGGGAAAATAAGTGCTAAGGCATAATATTTTTACCAAGAAATACAACTAGATCTTTTGTGAGACAAATGTGTGCAAGATCATATTGTAGTAGAATAAAAATTTTAAATGAATAAATTTTTTCAATAGAATGTGAATATAAATTATGAAAAATGCAATATTCAATACCTTTCACTTGCTTAAGAGTATTTTTTATTATTTTGAGAAGGAAAGGAAATGTTCTTGTCATATTTCTATCTCCAATAGATTCTTGTAGCTAATATGTCAGGATGGTAAATATCGTCTTCCCATGAAGAAGAAGGTTTTTTTAGGAGTTATGTTATCCATATTTCTAATTTTTTCACTCTCTATAAATTCTTGAATAGATTTTTTAAAATCGGGGCAATCATCAACATTATGGTCATGGGTTTGATGAAATGAACAAAAAGGATGCTTTGAAGAAGAAGCATTCTTGAAGGCTCTCTTGATTTATTGTTTTTGAAGGTAATCTTTAAAGTTTTGAAGTCTAAGGAATTCATCCATAGAAAGAGGGGTACCACGATGAAGGAGGAATATCATGTGAAATGAAAATCTTTTTGCCTTTATCAATCTTATCCTCTTTGAAAGATTGGGGAGGAATATGTTCATCATCTAAAAGATTAGTGATTTCTAAGCGAGGAGAAAGGTCATGAATAAAATGCATGACATCTTCATCTCTACATAGATTTTGATATTGAAGATAGGTCCTAGGAGAATAAGGAGGATCTAAAGATGTAAGAAATATGATGTTTTTATATTTCCCCCCTTGCTCAAGGGTATGTGTAGAAGAAGAAGATGGATCCATATTACTTTCCAATGCTTTCTCTCTTGTAGAAAGATCATTGGGTAAAGCATTAGATCTAATTTATTTCACACAAGATACCCTAGGAGAGGTACAAATATTAGGATCTCTAGGTTTAGGATCTACAAAATATTTAAGGTGATTAACATAGGCAATGCATGTTTCTAACAACATCTCCCCCTTTGGCTTCGGATATCTAACTTATTGGGGTGTGATAAGTAGGAAAGGAGTGGGGAAAGCTAGGGTTTCAGCGCCTGCTGATTCAGGCAATGAAGACGAGGATGAAGACTAGGCAGATGGTGAAGGGGGGCCTCTTCTCTCTAGCCTAGGTTGGTTGCCTTTATTTTTTCAATGGATTTTATGGTTCTCAAATTGTGTGGTTTGAACGCGCTGAGGAGGGTGGTGTGTCCTTGCCCCTATTCATTTTTTTGTACAGTGAGATTGTTGTACTTCCGGTTGGTTGTGGTTCTCTGCCCACAAGAGATGTTCCTTGTTGGGTGTCTTTGATATCACATGGTAGTGTTTTGGATTTTGTTCCCTATGTCAGGCTAGGCTATGGGTCCCTTTCAAGGAATGGTAGAGTTTTTTTTGCCCCCCTCTTTGCCTGGTCCTATCTTTCTGGTGGTGCAGGTTTGTCCTTGGTACCCCGTGAAGGGTTGCAGATTGTTTTGCGTGGCTTTTTCTTTCTCAGGCCTATGTGGGGGGATCCCTTGTCCCTTTTTATTTCTATGGGTCTCAAGAAGTAGGGCTCTATGTGGTCATGGCAGAGTATGGTTGTTTTGGAGGGGTTTAGTTGTTTGAGGGGTGAGCAAACCCTCTGGTCTTCTCATATATCCTAGGTTAGGGTTTCCTTTTCTCAATCCCCTTATCTTTTCCCTATTCTAGATAGTCCTCCTTATAAGGTGGAGGAGATTTTTCTTCGCTGGTCCATGAGGTTTATGTGGGGTCATTTGGACTACTCTCTTCTAAGCCTATCTTAAGTGGCCTTTCTCCTATGGAGGCAAAGATTTGGTGGTTGGGAGTGGTCAGGTCTCTGATGGTGAATTTATGCCTTCTTTCTATTCCTATCGAGGTGGACCTATTCCCTATTGAGGTAGGAAGATGGTGGGAGAAGCCCTTTTGGGTGAGGATGCTTCTCCAGTTGTTGGTTGAGGCCACCTGCCATTACTTTCATGGTCAAGGCTGGGTTTTTTTTAACCATGCTTTCTAGTTTTTTGGGGGTTTGAGGGATCCTTGTAAAACCCTCCTTGTGTATGTCATGAAGGTTAGCAAAGCATTTCAAAAACCCCATGTGTGTTTTGTTTGTTCCATAGGCATGCTGGATGCTAACAATTTTAAAGGGCCTAGTCTGGCCAGTGATGTTTTTTGGTTAAGGGTTAGTTTTATTGTTGGTAAGCTGATGATTATGTTACTGGTTATGGGAGTCTGGGAAAACCCTTGTTTGCTACTTTTGGGAGCCAGTTTAAAACCCTTGATGAAGGTTAGGGGAGCCTTTCAAAACCCCAATATTTTATAGGTTTAGAGAGCCTTGTAAAACCCTTGTTTATGTGTTAGGGACACTTTGTGTCTATTTTGTGTCTTGGCTACTCTTTCGCTGATGTTCTTTTCATTTAGCAGCATTATTATGTGGCTTCCAGATCTTGGTAAAAACTGAGGGTTTCGAGTCCCTTCAAAACCTTTGGGGTTTCGGGTCCCCTCAAAACTTGTTTATGGGGTTTCTGGTCCCCTCAAAACCTATTTACCCTTAATAAAAAAACAACACCACTATAAAGTAACATAAATGATACATGAAAGCTTTGAGATCTAATAATTTGGAAATCCTAAAAACACAATATGACCAAGTGCTATGAAGAAAGAGAAGCAACATGAAATGGAATATACTCTTATCTGACACATGATAAATATAAGCAAAAATTAATGTAATCACATGTGAAAGAGCAAGAAAATCCAATTTATTAATTGTCATTTAAAGTCTCTTCAGTGAAATCTGAATTTGTTGGAAAGGAAGATCTAAAATAGGACTTTTCTATGAAAATTAATTTTAAGATGTGAATTTGATGAAATTTGAATTTGTGTTCGAGCTTAGACAGTGTGAAAATTGATAAAGTACGTTGATTTTATGGATCTGAGTAGAAAAATACAGTCAATTCCATCTCTCCAAATTTCAGGAAAAAACTTGAGGACCATGGCAGGAACGTACACGGTCCAACCAACTTTTTTGAAATTTCCAAGGATGATAAAGACTATGATTTTAATGCGGAATCCAAAAAAACAGCCGATTTGGAGATGTCTAGATTGATCAACATTATAGTCAAAGGTCAAAAATGAAAAGATCTTAAAAATTCGGGTTTTATGATTTAACCACTAAGTTTTCAGAATAAAAATACCTATTTTAATTGCAATTTTGAAATAGAAATTAGATCGGAAACAAGTAATTAAAATTTTACGCGTCACAAGCTTAACTTTCACAAAATGAAAAATTAGGGTTTTTATGCAATTAACTTCCAAAATTTGCAAATAGATCAAACTTGGAAATGAAAATTTTTAATTAAAATTGCAATTAATCAGATCTAGGAATGAGAAATCAGAATTAATGTTTAAGACATCGGGTTCACCAAAATGTAAAGTGGAAAATTGGATCCTAGTGACTCCCCACCTAGGAGAGAGAAAGGAAGCCACTAGGATAATTTTCACTCAAGAGGAACTTTACATTCAAAAGAGGAGTTGAATCCTCTACATCTAAATCTGAGGGAAATAAGGAAGTGGATTTTGAGTGGATTGCAAGTGGTTGAAGTGTGATTTACCCTCTTTTGTAAATGAGAAAGTTGACTTGTTGCCTATGCAAAAACTAGAGGAAATGAGTGAAATGAGGTGCTACGAGTTCGGGATCATGGTGTAATTTTGGATCTGAGCTAATTAAACTAGCACGGATCTACCTTACAAATTTAGAGAAATGTCATCGGGACCGTGGCGGGATTTTACATGGTCCACCACAAAATGTGCGAAATAAAAAGGGTTCTTCTGGCTCTGCAAATGAAGCCCAAACATGCAATTATAGTTGTGCACCTGCAGCCTACATGCAAAAAAGAGAAGAAAGGGGGCTTGTGGATAGGGGTTTGCCCCAGTCAAACCCTGGTTAAGGAATAAACCTAGAAAGAAAGTAATTGCAAATGCTTGAATGTAAACAATGGAGATGTATACCTTGTAAATCTGCAACTTGTTGATAATGATTGGTTTGCTTCTTGAATGTAACCACAAATGTTTTATGAAATGGCATGTAACTTGACAAAATCTTAACACACACACATGCTTGCAAATTAATGTTGTAATGTTGGTCCCATGGATGAATGAAGAAGACTTGAATGCTTGAATGCATGATAATGACCTTGAAATCTTGTGTAGTACCCCTCCTCGATCAACCTCTTTTGTATGTTTTGAGTTACTTCAGTGACTGTTCTATAGAAGATTATTGTATTTTGATTAAGATATTATGCGATGTTATTTCATACTTTATCTGGATTTATGTTGTATGATTTTATGCAGTATCTCAGTGCTTATGAATAATGTTATTTTATGGATCTTTATCATGGACTGACACTTTTTCCTTATATTGTGATGCGTTATTTATATGTTGCATGTTTGCAAGTGTAATGGGATGCAAGGGGATGATTTTCCTTCACTCACTCCGGTGAGATAGGGAATGTCAAGATTCTCCTTCATCGGTGTGTGTGCCATGTCTGTATGTATATATATATTGGTCTATATGCATGTGTGGTTCTTTAGTGTAGGACATTGTAGGTACTAGTACCAGGTAGGTACGAGGTATTGACTCCACCTGGTTTTATAGGTCTGAGCATGCCTGATATAACTGATGGGAGTGGAGGAGATAGTTGTGGTACCCCATCTTGACCCGCAATTACACTCATGTGAGTGTTGTCAGCCGGTTGTCTTTCCTGTTTGGCTGGTATGCAAGTCATAGTGTCTTGTTTGGTCATTTGTGAGTCATCATTTAATCATCCATGGTTTTACGTGCTTCCATTTATTTAAATGGTTATCTAACTTAAATGGATAATGCTATCTCATGTTGGCGTAATTAGTTGATTATTATGCTCTCGGATTATCGATTTATTAAATTGATGAATTGCTAGATTAAATAGTTAAATGGCTTAATGTATTGTGTAAAGTTGCATTGATATTTTTGTGAATTAAATAAATTGCCTAGCCATTTAAAAAAGGTTAAATGCTTATGTTGAAGGAAGTATTTATGGAAAAAGAAATAAATAAAAGCTTCCCTTTTTATTTTTCCATTTGGCGTTTTTAATTTAATCATTGGAAAGAATTATTATTTTTGGGGAAGAAATAAATTTGATTGCCTTTTAATTTTAAAATATTTAAATTTGATTGGATGTAAACTTTAACCTAGAAGCTTAGGTTAAGAGATATTTTTGGGCATCCATTCTGGGGATTGACGGCAGGAGAAGAAGAGGAATTTTGAGAGAAGAAAATAATTCTAGAAATCTTCCTGGAAGAGTTGGAGATTCAACCCAAGTTGTAAGACTGGTGTTCCTTCATTCCCTTACTTCCCTTTGCTTCAGGTTGGATAATCTATTCTGATGTTTTGATTTGATTTTGTATATTTCAGTTTTCTTCCTACGTGATTGGAAAATGCAATTTGCCTGTAGATTCTTTTTTGAATGTTGAAATGGAAGAAAGATTGCCTGATATAGTTTTATTTTGATGCTATTAGCATATGGTTGCATTCAAGAAAGGAATTGTTCATTTCTTCTTTGTTGTGTGTTATTTATTCATAGCAAACAACTTCTTGATTTACTTCTTCTTTTGAAAGAAAGAATTTTAGATTGGGTTTGTTGGGTGCATCCTTGTTTCTATACTGTCAAGAATTGGCTAGTTATTCTTTCCAATGTGTTTATTTCACCATCTACCTTATTGGTAAACTTTTCCTTGAAATTTTGGAAATTGGCACTGTATGAGTGTGCCCGTGAAATAATTATGGAAATGGAATGTTCTTTGTGGTTATAGATTTTGTGACTTATTGGTTTTAGATTGCCTTGGAGGCATGTGTTTTTGTTTGTTTCGTAGACTTTACCACTCTCATGACGGGCTTGCCTCATCACGTGGGTCGGTAGTGTTTGCTACCCACAAGTAGCAGAACTACCAGTCGGTAGCACCATTACGCAGTATCAGTGCTACCGGTCGGAAGGACTGCCATCTATTGGTAGCAGCACTACCAATCGGTAGGACTGCTACCAGTTGGTAGTGACAACTACCAATGGTAGTAGCACTACTAGTCAGCAGTACCGCTACCAGTTGGTAGTAGTGCTACCGGTTGACAGTGGCTGTTACCGGTGGTAGAACCACTACTAGTCAATAGGGTTGTTACCAGTGGTAGCAGCACTACCGGCAGGTAGTGTCTATTGCCTCGGCAACAACACTACTACAGGTTGGCTTTTGCCACCACTTGACCATGTGCCTTACTGGTGCAAACTGGTATATGTTATAAAATTAATTTAATTTTATTAAGTGAACATGTTGATGTGGTTGTTTTATGTTAAGCATAAATGGTGATTTTTCATGTGATTTTTATTATGTGGTTAATAAATTTATCAATGGGAATCAAGGCATGAATTAGAGATGCAAATTGGTTAATTTGGGTATATTCTAGAAATGAATTAATGCCTATTTGGAATTCATATTTTTATTTGGTTGAATGTTCAATATGGATTTCATTTCTGATGGGATATTGATTTAGAAATTGAATAATGTGACTGTTGAAAGAGTGTTTTATTTCATTTTTTTCAATCCATCATGTTGCAAGTGTATTATGTGTTGTTTTGGTCTGAGGTTCAGTCATCCCGTGGAGGCGTATTTGGTACCTTTGACCAAGAGATATATGTTGGCTTTGTTGTCTTAACCATGTAGTGTCTTTGCCTTATGGTTAGCCAAGAGAGTATGTCCTTGTTTGACCACTTTTTTCTGATAGTGGTGTTATGGTTGTCTGCTTCATCATAGGGTCCTCAAGGAGTGACCATGTTTGTTTAGTGTCCCTTGAGAGAGTGGCTTTCACTTGGGGGTTGTGCCCAAAGTGGTAGGCATTATGACTCAGTGGAAGTCAGATAATAACTAGTAATCTAATGAATTGATTAGGTGGGTAGTATCATAACATTAAAAAAGATAATTGTACCTCGTGCATAGGTGAGTGCTAGTATAGGGCTTATAATGTTGCGAGAAGGCCTGGAATGGCAAACCAACCACCTTGTCTTCACGAAAGGCTAGTAGGGTCTGCATGAGACTTAGTTGGAACCAGAGGTTCGGGAGAGGTTACCAGGACAGTGAGCCGGGACCTATGGAGGTTGTACCATGGTATCCATCTTAAGCTATGCAATGACACTCTCTCATTTGGTTCACTTGTGTGTTTGTGATGTTGAGTCACCCAGATTTTTGTGGGGTCATTATGTGCTATCATGGAGTCGTATTGTTTTGTCAACCATGTCATGATTATGCTTGTTTGAGGGTCCTCATCTATCTCCTAGCATGGTGGGGTGATTCCATTTGGGAATTACATGGTCGAGTGGTAGTGCCACTTCCCATCTGATGTTCGGATTTGTACCTTCATGCAATGATTGGCTTCGCAAGTGTTCCTGTGGTTCATGACTCATGCTTCATCCCTTGTTTGAAGATTATTGTTATTTGTAGACCTATGTGGTCATTGTATCATTGTAATATCGATCTTATGTAACCTTGTAATTGGATGAGATCTATCCTTATATGTTTATTGAGAAGCTATGTTTTGGAAGAGTAATGCAACCCTATGTTGGGGTGTTTTTATCAGTTTCCTTGATGATGTTAGTAAATGCTTATTGAAGTGGAAATTATATTGTATCCTTTCAATCTTTCTATGATGAATCTTTATTCACTTTGGCTTCTTGTGATCATTGTGTTAATGATGCTTATGTGGATTTATGATTTTGTGGAATTTATTCTTGAAGTTAATTCTTCGTTGGATACCCTTAAGGAATTCTGGTGTAAGTCTTCTGCTTGTGTTATTGTGCATGTTGTGTAAATGCACTTATGATGTTTATACTTTAAAAAAAAAAATTGTTTTGCCCTTGTTGTGGGTTTTCCTTCAGGGTTCCTGGCGGGGCATTACACCTTGTATCTTCTCCTTATGCTCTCTATCTGTCCTTTCATTTTTCATCCATCCATGAATGAGGTTATTTAATTCCCTTTTATACATGCCTCAAGGATTAAATTTTAACAACCGAAGGCCAACAAAGAGGAATAACAAACCCCAAAGACAAGAAATGCATAGGAGATTGGGAAGACCCACCATAGGACCACCCTAAGAGATGGGGACAAGGGTAGCACACCACTATTCTATGGGGATAAGGGTGTAACACCACTATCCTATGGGGAACAGGGGCATCATGCCCCTGTCCCACCCTATTTTGGGGCCCAGACAGGGTCTAAATAAGATACAACACATGAAGGAGGAAGACAGAAGGGTTGAAAAAGCAAAAATAGGTCCCGGTTAAGGAAGTAGATGTCGTCGTCAAGGTGAGGACCCCAAATGTGGTTAAAATTTCAGGGGTCACAATTTTGTGACACTACACTTTGCTTTCCAAAAAAAAAGATATTCTTGAATTGATCCTCATTCTACTTTTTGATTTGATATTTCATGAAAATGAGTTTTCTTGCTAACTAAAATATCCTTATCCCTACAACATAAGGGGCATTTTCCCACCATAATTTTATTTGAAGAAAGAAATTGGAGTCCCTAGGTCACATTTCTAGAGATATGAAAGAATATTTTGGGTGAGAAAGACATTGCACAAAGTCTAACTAGATGGGAAATGGTCCGATCCTGAGTAAGAAAGGATATTTGATTCAATGGGAGAAATTCGTCTAGGCCAATCTAGTGAAATGAGGAACCTGTCCAGCCTTTAGTTACTAGACATATATCTTTGTGTCTATCCAAGAGATCATTGTTGAAAATAAATTCTTGAAAATATTCAATCACCTTTGATGAAGGGATGATGCCACCATTTTTCTCCTTGTTGTTTAATATTGCATTAAATTACCTACCTAGAATAACTATTTTCTTTTGAGAGAAGCTATTCCATAGATTTTTCTTACCTACATTTGTAGTATGATTATAAATATTAAATAACCAATTAGAAAGATCAAAGGAGGATACCTTGACAAGCATCCAATGATGCATTGTAACTATTAACTGAGTTTTGCAATAAGCTAAATATACTGACAGAAAATAAAAACTATTGACAACAATAGAAAACTTGAATTACCAATAAGCTAAAGGAATGTAAGAGTTCAGAAGTTTGAATTACCAATTAGCAGTCATGCAGTTTGAGAAGAAGTTTCTATTCATGTATTCATTTGTCGATTGAGGTGAATATTGTTTGGATGCTTGGGATTTATCACGACAAACTTCTTAGTTAGTTAGAAATAATTAAATCTTTCAAATTAATATAATTACAAGTATTTATATTAAAATTTCAAAAGTTAAGATTATGTGTTAAAAAATATTTATTTATAAATATTAATTATGTGTTAATTATTTATTTATAAATATTAATTATTTTATCAATTAGATTATGTGTTAAAAAATATTTTGCAAAAACATATTCTATAATTAAATGATTGAAATGAAGCGAATTGAATTCAAATTACTAAAATTAGTTTAAGTTTGTACATATAAATAAAAGGAAATGGAATTGATGTGTTTGAGATTGCATTATATTTTTATTGAATAATCAAATCTGTCTAAACTACTGTACCAATCAACTAAATAAATTAATTTGCAAAAATCACTATTGTGATTTTTTGTGTCTACAAAATAATTACTTCTAATATAATAATTAATTTTTATTCTATCCTTTACCTCAATTCCTTCCTTATATTTATGAAAAAATTAAAAGAAATATTTAGGAAAACAATTAATAACTATATCACATTAAGGTGTGGAAATAATTAAGTCCTCTTAGACATCCCATTCAAGACTCCTAAAAAATATAGTCAAATGCTTTGAAAAAAATTAACTACTAAAGTGGATTGAACTATAAAGGAATGAAATATATTGACAACATTTTTGTAAACTAGTGTAAGCATCCATGAAAGTGCACATTCCTATGTAAAACAATAGTGGTAAGCTACTACTCATTACACTACTACATGGTTGTGATTAAAATCAATCACTCAATAGCATCACTCACTCAATACAATGTGATATATATATATATATTTATAACTCAAACATGAGTTAACATGCATCATGAGAGAATTGAGGATACTCATCTTAGTGAAATGAAAATTCAATATAATCACATCCTAAATTACTTCAAGATCTAATAAATTGTACATTTATTGAATCAAGATCTTAAACAATGTCTATAGGTGCCACCACAATATGTGAAGCATCACTCATGAAATTGCCTTAAATGATTAATAAACTAATATAAAAATCTACTAATAATATGTAGCCTACACAATACTTCAACTTTATAACAAATCTCATGCATTTACCCTTTTCTATTTTTTTTTTTCTTGTTTGTTACATATTACAAGTTCCAAGACTACCAAGATGTTGTACACTAATACAAAAATTTGATTTGTTTCCACTAAGTATATAGTTTCATATATTTTAAAAGGGCCCATGACAAGATTTCCTTATTTTGAATAAGTAATAGTAAAATATATTAAAATATATAACAAACAAAAAAGACATAAGTAATAATACTCTGAGGCTCAAAGACTTTTGAATATTATAGAAATTTGTGTATTGATTTCTAGTTGAAAGTTAATGTTTAATGAATGCTTGAGATTTATAAAGGAAACTTGTTACTAAATCAGTTTCGATCTAGTAAATGAATGTATGAAGGAGTCTTGTTACTAAATCAGTTTCGATCTAGTAAATGAATGTAACTTAATACATGATAAAAATGGAATTTAATACATGATAAAAAAAACTATTGGTCGGTTATGGTATCTCCTTATTTAAAGGATTGATATATAAATCAAATGTGATGTGTTCATGATTGTATTCTATATTTTTTGGAATCACCATATTTTTTATAATTAATGTGTAAGTTAGATCTAAAAATTTATTTTATAGATCTATTATTATTTTTTTATCTATCTACAACCATACATCAATATGAACTTTTTTTTTTAATTCTATCATTTGCCTAAAATTTTATTCCTAATACCTCTATTATGCTAAGGTGTTGAAGTAAGTAAGCCCTCTTATGAAATCCATTTAAATTGTCTTAAGAAAATATAGAATATTATTTTGAATAAAACTTAACTACTATATCAAATTGAAATATAAAGTGATTAAGTGTGTTGACAAAAATAACAAAAGATAAATGTAAGGTTCTTCAAGCGGGTACATTCTATGTCAAAATGGAAGCATGAGGCTTAAATATTCTTAGTTATAGCTTTGAAATTCATAGAAACTCATAATATTCATTAGGATTCTATAGGGTTGAGTGCTTATGATTACCTACTCAGGGAAAAAAATTAATCATGTGGAAAGATGAATCATATGAGAAAAATCAAATATACAAAATAAATATAGGAAAATCTAAAATAGATGGAACTATCATATGGGGTCACTTGATTTATATGGCTCACAAAAAGACTTGATGACCCCTATAAATTATATCTTAATGATCTCAAAAAGGAATCACGGGTCTAACAATAATATCTACACTAATATGAGAATCTATGAATGCTTTTTTAAGATTAAAAGGCATGTAGATTGAAATATACACTAACATAATAGGGAAATTGCAAAGTATATATAATAACTACCAAGTGAAAGAACATACAAAATTAATCTAAAGCTATGGACTAAAACCATCATCTAGAAACCCTATATCCATAGAAGATATTTTGAAGTGGATGGTCAAGAGAGGTCACCTGAAAAAGATAAGGGAAGGCATTCAAAGTTGTTTGGGAATGAACCAAATGGTTAAGAGATAGTCCCAGAATCATAAATGGAAGAATAGAGAGGAGAAGAATTTAATAAAATCATTACCCTAGAAGAAAGAATGTTGGAACATACAAAATATAGAATCAAAGAGCCCAAAATTAAGGAAAAAAGGTAAAGAGGAGCAAGGTCAAACAAAACAAAACTAGCAATGGCATCTCATGCCTCTATATAGAGGAAACTGAGATGTAGGAAGGATTTACTAATGTCCATGATAACTTCCAATCCTTTATAGATACCAATCAACATAAGAATTTGTAGGACAAGAATGGGACTTTCACATGGACCAACATAAGGAAAGGCTCACTAGCATAGTTGAAAGACTGGATAGGTTTCTAATTGTGGGTTGCTGAGAAAATCTTCTAGAATGCATTGAAGTGTCTACTGGTATAAAATTTCTTCCCAATCAATTTTTTTTTTGGAAGAGCCTTCTATAGTTGGAAGCCTGTTCAAGTTTGAAAACATGTGGCTAAGGGACACTAACTTAAAGGACCTAGTTGTGACTCAGTGGAGGGAGATCAAAGTTAGAAATTACTCCTATATGTTCCAATTGAAAAATAAATTATGTCAAGTACAATTTGAGAAAATGGGACAAAATTTATTTCAAAGATATCTTTGAAGAAAGACAGTAGAGTGGGGGGAGCCTTAGAAATGCATAAATGAATCCATCATTGAAAAGGGAATGAAATTTGAGGAATTTGAGATGGAGAAGAGTATGAAAATAGAATTGAATGAGTTATTGGCAAGAGAGGAGTGTTATTGGATATAAAACTCTCAAGATAATTAGTTGAAAAAAGGGGATAGGAAGACAAAATTATTCCATAGATGTGCAATAGCTAACAAACATAGGAGAAAATTACTAAAATTAAAAGAGAGCATGGATGGATGGCTCAATCTCTAAAGAAGTGAAAAAATAAGTAATCTTGATCTTTGAGTCTATTAGCACCAAAAATTTTGAAAAATTTGTAGGTGCACATGATATTAAATGTCAATCGTATCACCCAAAAAATACAATTGCAAACCTTCTCAAGTTGCCTAGCTTGATAAAGTGTAACTTGATGTCTTGTTATTTTCATGCAAAACCACTTTGGTATCATATTCATGTCATATTAGTTAGTTCCTATGTCCATTTTCAGCCCCCCATGGTCAAACTTGGTGTATTTTCAATGTACCATGTTTTTGGATTCTGAAGGATTTTATTGTTTACACCTTGTTGTCTCTACCAAGGTGGTCAACTTGTGAGCTTTATATTTCATTACTGGTGGAGTTTTGTGTCAAGAGGATTATTCCTTGCAATTTTTCATATATCTATATACCTATGTGTGAATTTTCATAACTGTAACATTTATTTGATAGTTTTCCCCGATTGAAAGAAAATGCAAATTACTGTAATTTATTGTCTACATAGTGTTAACTTTATGAGGTTGCCTACTTTGGAGATTTTCATTTTGGAACTAGTTGAGAGTACGAGGAAAAATATTTCTTCTAGTGATTTTACTCATGACAATGTACTCAGTCATCATTGAAGAACTTCAACATTTAGTTTGGCATTTTTCTAGAGTCAAAACTAGATGGAGTTTGCAGAGACTGGTAGATTGAATGCTCATGACAACTTCAGAGAACTCATTTATATTTATTAATATCTTGTATTCATGATACATTTTTAAAAATGACTTTGACACACTTTCTTATTGTGTCTTAATGAAGCCCCATTCCAAGTGGCAGCCTCCCATGACAAAGTTTGATTTTTTTTCAAAGAATGAAGTTTGCAAGATTTGAGTGTGTTATGGCATGTGCAATTTCATAAATGACTAAATGGGAAACTTTGATGAATAAATTTTTGGAAACTTGATAATGTCATGCAAAACCGGTCGGTGGACTAATTTACACATCATCAGTGAGCATGTTAGTGCATTTTCGAGGCTCTAGGTGAATGTTCAATGAGTTTTCAGAGGTGATTCTAGAGGCTATAGTACTTGTTTTTGTCAAAATGCAAAAGCATCAGAATGCATATTGTAGTGATTACCCACTTCTTTGTTTTTCCAAATCCACATGAGAGTTACCAAATACCATTTCATGGTGAATTTGTTTCAGAATGAAAACATTTTTGCTAGATGCACAAAGGACCTGACCTACAAATTGACATTTAAGTTTGATTTTAAATGTGATTATTATATTCTATATTATTTAAATCATTTTGATTTAAATAATAGTATCCCAGTCCATAAATGGGTGAGGGTTAAAGTTCTCCTTATTTTTCCTAGAGAGGCAATATGATAAATCATAAATTATATAGAATATTAAATCATTTTAATCATTTGAAAATGACTTAATCAAAAGACATGTGATCACTTATAGTATTACTTCAATTGATGATTGAATACAAAAATACTGGGCCCTGAAATGTTTGAATGTGGTCTTGAAGGTGAAATAATTTGTACATGAAGTTTGAAACTCTAACCTTTTTCCATTATCCCACATATGAATACAATGGATAAAGCAGTAGTGTGAGGTGAAAGGTTAGTTGAAAATAAATTTAAATTTTTAGCAAGTACCCAGATTATTGTTGCCTTGCTAAATTTTGGAGGAAAAATGGGACGGGGTGAGCAGTAGAGTGGGAAGCACATTTCCATCCCACATGGAGTTTGGGATTAATCTGCATCTAGAATGTGCACACAGACCTGTTATTTGACTCTACACCCATTGAATCAAGCATTGGTCTATGAGACTACCAAATATAGTTCAAATGTATTCAATGATATATCTTATTTATGCTTTTATTGTTTCTTTTGTTTCTTGTTTAAGTTAATTTAGGTCTTGGCATTGTCTTGGATTTTAAAGAGTACACAAGCTAAATTGGGAAGAGTTTTTTTTGCATGCCTTTATGTGTTGAGGTGAAGATGTATTTATTTATTCTCAGATCTATTTTAATATAATGAGATTATGCTTGAACTTTCTAGATTGTGAGATCCATACTTATAGTTCTGAAATTTAATGTTTGCCATCTATTCAAACCTTCATATAAGAATACCCTCCTAGTTCCTGTGGAGCTCAAAGTATAGAAGGCCTTTGGAGCCTTGTTAGTGTACCTTTCTTGTCCTTAATTTATTGATAGTGTAGATCCAATGCCTTAATCTCTTAGGTATTTTATGTTTTCCTTAGGATTGAGGGTGGAAAGGAAAACCACCAACAGAGCCAATTTTAAGTAGAGATGATCCCCATCACAAGAGGGATATGAATGATATTTTGGGGGCAATTTCGGGTTCCATTATTTTTTGAAGACCAAAATAAGATGATGTATAAGGAAATTTTAAAGGAAGAGGTTAAAAGGGCAATATTTCAAATGAACCTAGATAAGGCCCGTGGCCTTGATGGTTTCCCAGCTAGTTTTTTCATCATTTCTAGGAAAGAGTTGGAGATGATGTTCATAAGGCAATAGAATAATCTAGAAAGAAAAAGAAAATTATAAAGGCTTTTAATCATGCTTTTTCTTTTTATCTTTGATCCCTAAAAAGAAGGAAATTCAATCAATGAATCATTTCAGACCGATTTGTCTTTATAACTTGGTCTACAAAATCATTACTAAGATTATTGCAAACAGAGTAAAAAAAGTATTAAATGCAATCATTATGACAAACAAAGTGGCTTTTCTCCAAGGTGATCGATTTTGGAAGCCTTTATTCTCTCTCATGAAACCATCCACTCGACAAGGAAATCTATTGAGGTAAGTATGATTTTAAAACTTTCTATCTTGAAGACTTATGATGAAGTTGATAGGGAATTCGTCATTGAAGTTATAAGTAAATTTGGTTTTCATGAAGATTACATTGAGTGGGTTAATATTAGTGCAAACCAAATAGAAAACAAAGCATTCACCAAATAAACCAGTTAAGATAAGTGCAAACCAAGTAGCAAACAAAGCATTCACCCACAAAAGCACAATCACCATAACACAAGATATTTGATGTGGAAACCCAATTGGGAAAAACCACGGTGAGCAGAAACTCACAAGTAACTATCTGCAGAATAGTAACCAGACTGGTTAAGGTCATATAATGTTCTTCACCAGAACAGATCCTGTTAGGAATCTAGATCTCTGTTAGGAGATAAGTCCTGTTAAAGACTACCTTGTTAAAGGATTTTAGATCCACAGTTGTTAACCACCTTGTTAGAAGATTTACAAAGGCTTTGCTGAGCCTACACAATTAAGCGTTTCAGACTTGTCAAAGATATTAGTAATCAACAAGTGAATGATCTAGATAATAGCACAATATGCTTAATTAGATCCTAGACAGCTCATTGTTAATGCATTTCAGCACTACTTCAGTCTTTAATATCTCCACACTCTATCTCTTCACATAGACCTAATCTTCTCTTCACTGATTGCGCATAATAACCTTTTCTTTTCTATCTCATACATGAAAACCCTAGACATGATGTCCTTATAAAGGAATATGATTTTATGTTGGTCCAATAGAATTAGACTAAAAGTTCCTAGGTACAGTGCATCTGGACACATTTGGTAACACGACACAAACACACTGCCAAAGTGTTGGTGGATGATAACTCATCAAACATTACAGTAATACCGGTTGGTAACTCATCACAGATATATACCGGTTAATACAATATACCGATTATCGGTTGTCAAAAATGAAGACTAGAAGATCTTAGTGTTCCGATCAAAAGTTAACTACTAATTGGGTCCTTCATACTGCTTGAGATCCTTGAACCACTTGCGTTCTTCATACCACTTGGGATCTTCAGTCAATCTGTGACTAGTAAACCATCTTCTACAAAATACCGAGTCTAAAGACTATACATTCAATAATACACAATACTGGTTGAGCATAACTCATACATGAAAAGTGTGTGTCCATCAATGACAATCAAAACATCATCAAAATGCCAACAATATCCCCCTTTGGCATTGATGGCAACACTTAGGAAAATTTTGACATCTAAGTGTTTTTACAACAATAACACAAAAGATGCTATAATCAAAATTACTCCCCCTAAACATATACACTAGCCCCTTTGCAAATATTACAAGTAAGTGCATAAACATTCACCAAAATTTTAATGTATGTACACTACTCCCCCTTTGCCAACAACGACAAAGTAATGCAAAGTAACCTTTTTATAAAATAACACAGAGTAGATGTTCATGACAATAAGGAATGAAATTTCTCAAAAACCAATTTAAAGTCCTGAACAAAAATCTTCATGTCCAATGTCCATGACTCAAGTAGCGAGGTAGCAATCTCACTTTCAGTCTTCATCTGGAATTCCAGTTCTTCCATTGCAGTACTCATCTCTTGAGTTATCGTGATGGCTTCCAAGTTGAGAAAACATCTCTAAAGAACCTACAATTTTGGCAATAGGAGCAGTTGAATCTCTTGCAAGTCTTGAGTCTGGTTGCTGATCTCTAATTCTATCTTGGTAGTCTGATGTTGAAAATGATGAACAGTTTTTCCATAGGTAGTGAATAAATCATAGGGCATCTTGAAGTTGCTGATATATTCCTGTAACTCCAATTGGAGTTGAGCTTTTTGTTTGAGCACATCTTCATAAAATAGATGGGGTTGGTAGATTTTACTCAAAAGTAATTCACCCTCACCCATAGCAACACTGATATCATTTTTTTTCTTCAGTAATTGTGTCTTGAGTTCATTCATTTGCTTGACTAAGGTAATATTGAGTGCCTTCTCGTGATTATTTCTTGCAGTTTCTTGAGTAACATCTTCCAAGCATTGTACCTGGTCCTCTACTATGGTACAAAGAAGTTTGAGCTTGGATAGAGAGGAGTCAATACTAGGGAGGTTAGTACCGGGAATTAGACTGGTAAGGGTGTCAACTGCAATTTGTATGACATCCTATTCTTTCTTCTTCTGCAATTCTTCCAGTCTCTCCTGTGCAATTTTGATGCCTCGAAGTAGCTCAGACTCATCTGTTGATTGAGTCAGACATGCAAGAGTTAGATCAATAGGACTGGTGGAATCAACCTACTTGGTTTGATCACCGGTTGCCTTAGGAGTCTGCCCTCCTTCTTTGGTCTTGATCTCTACTTGTTTTCTCTTCTCTCCTTCCTTCTCCTCTTCCACTCTTTTCTTTTCTTCTTCTTTCTTCTTCTCTAACTCTTTCTTTTTGTCCTCTTCTTGTTTCTTCTCCATTTCCTCCTTCTTCTTATCCTCTTCCTGCTTTTTCTTCTCTTCCTCCTTCCTTTATTCTTCCTTTCTCTTGTCTTCTTCTTTCTTCTTGTCTTCTTCTTTTCTCTTATCTTATTCTTTCTTTTTCTTTTCCTCTTGTTCTTTCTCTGCTTTCTCTTTGTCTTGTTTCTCTTTCTTAGCTTTTTCTTTGTCAGGAGTGACATCCTCATTATCTAATGCATCAACATAAATAGAGTCAATTTGTTCTATCACTCTTTCACCTTGACTGTCAAATACCTCATCCGGTTTTCTTGAGGATAGGTCAGGTTCTTGATCAGCCTTCCTAGTGGCTTCAGATACTTGGTGTATTTCAATATCAGATTTAACATGTATGTGTGTATCCTTTTCTACTTCAAAAGTTTTACCTTCCAGTAACTTGAGTTGCCTCCTTCTCATAAAGAAGATGTCTTTGTTCTTATCCATAATTTCAAATAACTCTGAATTTGAATCATCAGGAAAGTATTGTGCAAAAATTTTCTCCTTGATCTCTTGTTCTCTTTCAATGGAAATGCACCATTTATTATCCAAAGAATTATACAAAGAATTTGGAGTAACAGATTTAATCTCAGAAGGAGACCGATCATTAACAAATAAATATTTAATGACCTCCTATTCTACCTCCTCTTTCTCACTATCATTAAAGTCATCAAAATGTTCTTTTAAGTCATCAAGCAATTTCCTCCTAATATTCTTTATTGTCCTCTGACAATGTGTCATTGGTTTATAAGAGGTAATATCTATATTTACAGGTGCAGAAGTTGGTGGTGCATTATCGGTAGACTTTGGCTTTTTGCTTCATTGCCTTGTCTTCTTTATTTGAATCTTTGGTTCAGTGTCTTCTGACTCCGGTGAGTGAGTCCTGGATTTCTGCTTCCTCTCGAATACTTTTGCTGGAATAATCTCAGGTTTCTTTTTGGCTGGTGACCAGTTGGTCACTTTTGGACTAGCAGATGTAACCAGTGCAGATACCAATGGCACTGCTTTGCCCTTTTTTTTTGCTTTGGTTCCTCAATCAGTGTGACCCTCTCCCAAGTAGGTACTAGTTCTTTTCTTCTTTGCATCTAGTGGTGCGGCAAGTAGGGTAGAGGCATACCCGATCAATATGTCATTCACCACTTCATACCCCATAGGGCCAAGTACTTCCTTTCTAGGTTCCACAAATTCCATTATGCAGTCATCTATTATTATTGTTAAGCAGATGTCATCTTCATACTTCTTCACTATATCACCAGATATCCTCATTCTCTGGCTCATCTTTTGTTTGAATTCATCAAAATACTTACCTAGAACCTCAGGATATGCAATTCCCACTACTTGTAGACTCTCCTTAATTTGTCTGGAAACTGGTAGGTCAGTAGACCATTGAACATCACCTACTCCAGGGAAATAACCTTGAAAATAGAAGAATAGACCGACCAAAAGTTGGCCAAACTTGAACCTTAGTGATTTGTCCCGTTTGATGGATTTCAGATTCGCCAACAATTGCTTCTGTAAGTAGGTACATAGGTCATATTTAGTATCTTCCTTGATCATCCTGTAAGCAACATTCACCATAGCAGTAGGGACAAAATTCATTATGCTGGCATTAAATATCATGTAACCAATCACAATGCAAGCACATTTTACTAGATCATCAAAAATGGTGTTGACGGTTATTGCTCGTTGGTCACTCACAGAACTGGTGAGCTCTATCATTTTAGTTTTGGTGACCTTTCATAGAGCTGGTACTTCTCCAACATTGCAGAATTTGGTGACGACATGAGTAGCTTCTAGTGTGAGGTCATGGGTCCACTCAAGATACATCTTGTCACCATGCACTCTACTGAGGATAATGCGAATATGTTCTTCTGTAAATTCTTCCAGAAAGTATACTGTATTGTGTTGTTTCATCTTCTTGAGGATGCTATACTCTGGTTTGATGTTATTGTCATCTCCACAGAACAAACTTAGCTGGGAGTGAATTACTAGGGTCCTAGGTCTTCCAACTTACAGTCTATATACCCTGAAACATCTCCCTCGACAATGACTCTGACAAGAATTTGTGATAGGGCATTGTATCTCATTTTATTTTGAAGAAACTCAAGTGTATCTTCAGGTGCACTAGAACTAGAATGCGATGTAGAAACCATAACCAAATGATAAGAAAGAATTTTTGGAAAATACCTTCACAATCTGAAATTTAGGTTTTCCAATATCGTGCACAGTACACCACTTCAGTTGCTAGTTCACCGCTTAGTGTTCTTCACTTTTTACTTGAAGATGATTGCAAGATTTCGCACATGATTTCTCCAAATGCCAAACAAATTGCTCTGGTTTCTCTGGTCTTGAAGATTCTTCTTTTGAAAATAGATAAGTGAAAATGACAAGGAAAACCCTTTTAAACAAACTCTCATTGACCATAATAAATGCATCACCGCTAGGGTACAAACCCTAATTTTGCCTTCTACCACTTCAAATCTTCTACCGACTGATAGGTAACATATACCAGTAAAGGTCTTTATCGATATAAACTAGGGGTTTGAAATATTTCACTGATATGTTCCCCTTAAGCTTTTTTGAAGCTTAATTGCCAGTTTAGAGACTTCCACACTAGGTGCAGAAGAAGGTTCATCCTATGACTCTTCTTTTGATTTCTTTCTCCAAGTTTTATTCATTTCCACTTGAATAGTTTCAACATCAATCTTCCCTTCTGGAGTGATCAGTGTATCATCCGATAGGTTCTTTCTCAGTCTACAAGTTTTGGCAGTGTGTCTCGGTTTGTTGCAATGATAGAATACCATTCCAGGTGTTCTCTATAGTCCGTTATTCATACTTCCATTCTTCCTTCTGCATGTTGCAGTAGTGTGACCACTACCATGATAGATCAAACAAGTTTCTTTCCAACTAGTTGCCGCTTGATAACCAATTGACCGATGGTCATAAGTGTTGTACTGGTTGGGATTCCGGTTCACAGGTAGTTCCAGAATAACTCCTTGAGTCCTTGGAGAATATCTCCTAGTGTTGTGTAAAACCGACTTGCATTCAAATGCTCTATGCCCAAACTTGTTGCATGCATAACAGTTTCCATTGAATCTATTGGATCTAGGCATATTGTTTTGAAAATAAGGAAAATTGTTGTAGGCCTTGCTTCTACACACATTGGCAGTATGTCCTTCTTTGAGACAATTAAAGCAAACAGGTTTAAATTTTTTCTTACCTTTATCCTTGGATGTCGGTTTCTTCTTTGATGCTTCAGCTTTTGTTCCAGAGGTCTCACCTTCCTCATATCTAGAGAAACCAAGTCCAGTGGTATTCTTTACTAGCTTTGCTGATTCCAGCTTTTGCTCTAGATTAGCAATACTCTGATTGAATTTGGCAAGTATTTCCTTTGACTCAGTAAGTTCCTTGGAAATAGTAGCATTGGATTCCATCAAGGTTGCATTCTCATAAATAGCCATGTTTAGTTCACCTTGTATTACTTATTTTTCCACTTTACTCACCTAGAGATGAGCGGTAAGGGTACTGATTTCTTGCTTCAGCTTCAAGATCTCATGATCTTTGTCTTTTACCAGATCTTCAACTTTCCTTTTGCTCTCAAGCTCTTGACACATTCTAATAGTCAGTCATTCCAACTCCTTTCTCAGATTGGCTTTAGATTCATTTAGTTTTTCAACTTCTTCAACTAGGGCATCCATGTCAGCTTCATCAGAAGAGCTATTTTGAGTGAGTTCCATCAGTTTCTCAGCATGCTCTCTTCTTTTGGCCAAAGAGGCTTTATACTTGACTTTGAGTTCATCATAGGCTCTCTCAGTCTGAGTGAGATGGTGAATAAGTTCCCTCACACTATATTTCCCCATATATCCTTCCAAGTGGTTAGACTTATAGAAAGGTTGGCTCTGATACCAATTGATGAATACTAAGAGGGGGGGGCTGAATTAGTATACCAAAAAATACTGTAATCAAACTTTTAAACAATTTAGTAGATAACTAGTGCAATAGATTCACTAATAAACTAGTTTAGATAAGTGCAAACCAAATAGAAAACAAAGCATTCACCCACAAAAGCACAATCACCATAACACAAGATATTTGACGTGGAAACCCAAATGGGAAAAACCACAGTGAGCAAAAACTCACAAGTAACTATCTGCAGAATAGTAACCAGACTGGTTAAGGTTATACAATATTCTTCACTAGAACAGATCTTGTTAGGAATCTAGATCTCTGTTAGGAGATAAGTCCTATTAAAGACTACCTTCTTAAAGGATTTTGAATCCACAGTTGTGAACTACCTTGTTAGAGGATTTACAAAGGCTTTGCTGAGCCTACCCGGTTAAGGGTTTCAGACTTGTCAAAGATATTAGTAATCAACAAGTGAATGATCTATATAATAGCACAATATGCTTAATTAGATCCATGTGTTAATGTATTTCAGCATTACTTTAGTCTTCAATATCTCAACACTCTATCTCTTCACATAGACCTAATATTCTCTTCACTGATCATGCATAATAACCTTTTCTTCTCTATCTCATACATGCAAACCCTAGACATGATGTCCTTATAAAGGAATCTGATTTCATGTCGGTCCAATAGAATTAGACTACATGTTCCTAGGTATAGTGCATTTGGACACATTTGGTAACACAATACAAACACACTGCCAAAGTGTCAGTGGATGATAACTCATCACACATTATAGTAATACCAATTGGTAACTCATCACAGATATATACCAGTTAATACAATATACCGATTACCGGTTGTCAAAAATGAAGACTGGAAGATCGTAGTGTTCTAATCAAAAGTTAACTACCACTTGGGTCCTTCGTACTGCTTGAGATCCTCAAACCGCTTGGGGTCTTCATACCGCTTGGGATCTTCAGTCAATCTATGACCGGTAAATCATCTTTTGCAAAATACCGATAGTCTAAAGACTATACATTCAATAATACACAATACCAGTTGGAACAATTACCAATTGAGCATAACTCATACATCAAGAAAGTGTGTGTCCATCAATGACAATCAAAACATCATCAAAATGCCAACATGTTGTGATGGCATGGAAGTTGTGTCTCATCAGCAATTTTTTTATCACACAATCTTATTTTGATAAGCTAGTAGAGTGGAATCAACGAATATAAAAAAATTCCTTGAAAAATGCATACTATAGGGCTTCAAGACAATAGATTAATTGGAAGAAATCAGAAGTATTGTTTCTTAACACCCAACCTAGTCTCCAAAGGATGCTAGATAGAATTTTAAATTTAAAAGTAAAAAATTTCATGGGAAGGGTCTTAGGAACTCCATTATTCATGGGTATTAATAAGAAAGTGTATTGGGAAAACCTCATTAACCACCACTCTAAGAAGATGGGAATGTGAAAAAGGTAAATGGCTTTCTTCAAAAGAAAAATTATGGATTAGTAAAGCAGTTCTCTCTTCAATTCTGCTTTATTCAATCTGATGCTTAAAAGTCCTAGCGGTAGTGGATGAAGAGATAAATAAGATCATGAAGAGATTAATCTATAGTGGCACTAGTGACCAAAATAAATGTCCATTTGTTGCTTGGGATATGGTTTGCACCCCGAAAATTGTTGGCAGATCCGAAATTAAATAGCCTGCTGTGATGAATTTAGCAATGGTAAGAAAATTAGTTTGGAATCTATATGTCAATATTGATAAAAAAATGGGTCAGATAATTAAGGAAGAAATAATTAGATTTTGATGATTTCATATAGATTTTAACAATAAGGGATCTCTTGAGAGGTTTAGCAATCTATAATTTTATTTTGGAATGTAGGGATATTATTTGCAAGCATGTAACTTGAGAGCTTGGAAATGGTCAAAGAGGCACTTTCTGGATTGACTCATGGGATAATTGTGATATTCTTGATGCCCATCCAAATATGGAAGAGTTAAAAATTGAGACCTTGCAATCTTGGGGATAAGGAGTGATAGATTATGGCGTAATTACTTAGCTGGATGACCTCTATTAATGGAAATGAAAATCCTTAGAGGATCTCAATGCTCCAGAAGATCAAAAAAAAACATTTATGGTATTATTGAAAGATAGCAGCTTTATGCCAACTAAAAAGGAGGTCACGGTAAGGTGTGCATCTAGTACTAGAGTTTATAAAGATAAATTTGGTTATCAAATCAAAGAGGGTGCTATTTATAAAGTAGGATGATCCTATAAATTACTATGGAATAAGCATTGCCTCCCATGGAGCCAACAAGGTCATCGGTAGTTTTCCAAACTCCATCTTCATCCAAATCATCCACCCAAGTGTTATCCCTCGATTCTGCCTTAGCCATAGCCTCCAACTGATTGATCTTTTTTATGGCCACATTTATCTATGCAAAGAGCCATTTTAACAGGTCATCCTATCTTTGCATGTCCTCATGTAGGTCCTTCACAATTTTAGTAAGGACTGAGATTGAGCTTGGGGGATTGGTATTAGAAGAGGGAGGAGGGTTTTAGGGGGAAGGGCTAGGGTTAGCACTAGTTTTCAATTGGACCAATATAACTCCATCGTATCCAAAGAATCTAAATCATTCAAAGAGAGAGACTTAGAGCCAAAATCATTAGCAATTTCCATATTCTGTTGCATCTCAAATTGGGTATCCACATCTTAGTCATTTTTAGTGGCAGCACTGGCCTTAAATTTGGCCATACTCATAGGGTTTTTCCTAATGGGGATTTTAGAACCCAAATGAGACACTTCCAAAAAATTAGGAGTAACAAAAAGATCCACATATAAATTCAGGTCATAAGTAGACCCAATCTCAATTGAAGGGACCCCACTAGAAGGGGGAAAAGTGGTGCACGAGCACTTGATGGACTATATCCCTCCATGAGGCCATTTTGTAAATATTTATTTTACGTAATGTTTTAATCATGTAATAAGGTCCTTAAAAAATATTTCATGTGTGCTTGAATCAATATTAGCTCATCAAGTGGATTGGAGAGTCAAGTTGCAAGGTATTGTCACTTTTTGCTAAATATTATCAAAATTGCAAAACATCGAATATGAAACCGAGTCATAAGCTATAAATTGAAAGGTTGGGAAGTTTAAATGTGATTATAATAGTATAAAAAGATATTTTAAACTCTAATCCCATTGTGAGAGAAGGTTTGAGAATGATTGAATACTAAGGAACCTTTTTTGGCAAGTTCTATGTTTTTCCTCTATGATATGGATGAGGATAATGGGTATTTAAAAAATCTTATATATTTTTGGTTGGAGGTCTAACTTGAAATTTATAAGGATAAAAAGGGGTTTGGAGTAACATTAGGAGAATAATGAGATTGTAAGAAAAACTCATCAAATTAGGGTTCTAAGGTTGAATTTTTTGTTTTTATGAGTAATTTTGAAGCCCTCTACCTTAAATCTATATAAAAAAGATAAGTAAATATCATACAATCTACAAATGAGGCTCTGATGTAAAGAGGATTTACCCTTAACAATGGATTTAAAAATAGATTGAGACAAAGAGGACGTAACCCATAAGGGAAAATAATATTATTGTTGGCAACAACAATGAAGTAAAATCGAGAGTTGGGGGTGAATTAGTTGTCACCGGTTTAGCAAACTTAACCTTAAATGTAAATCTGATTAACTGTAGCAATAACAAAGATAAGAAAATTGATTTCACAACACATAACACCGATATTTTAATGTGGAAAACCTCGGTAAGGGAAAAACTATGGTGGGAACCTACCCACAATAAGATGATACTCTGTAGTAATATGTGAAAATAATTATAATGGGGAATTTACATGAATTCAAGCTCACTACCTAGACACAACTTCTCAAAATATAATAAAAAAGAAGGCTACAAGCCTCAAGGAAGGTTCACTACCTCACAAGGAAGTCTCACTGACTTACAAAATATTCAGACAATAATCCGGAATCAAATGAACTGAAAGAATAACATATGTAAATTCCTGATGACAGCTTTGGTTAAGCACATTATTTTGTACTGCAACACTTCAATCTCTTCTCAATTACAATGCCAAAGGATATATTAAATTTTTCACACCTTTAGCATTCTCTAATAAATATAGACACTTCACACATACCCAAATTACATGACTATACAATCTATTTATACAATTTATCAGTGTTGAATAGAAGGTCGGCTAAACCCTCAACTCATAATTACAATATTACATCACACGAGACATATGAGAACCACCAGACCAATATAATGATATGCATGACATAGCATGGACCTAAATCAAATAATCAAACACAACACCAATAGAATCAACTCCAAGATTAACGACAACACGGTACACCATAAAATAGGTCTCATATAGGATGAAAAACACCATCAGATAAACAAAACACAAAAACCATGCACAACGATCAATGAAGATAATCAAAACAAATAGTACGTAATTAGGAAACACCAACAAGAATGTTAGAATCATCTATAATAGCTGCACCAACACCGCTTACCAAATCTTCATTGATCAACATCTGAAACTCAAGAACACTCAAACAAGAGAAACTACCATGAGGAAAGATAACTTGCAGAGCACCAAATCATAAAGCATCTTAAATGAAGATACACATGAACATTACAAACAAAATCCCAAAGACTCAGCTCAAGATCTGATGACACCAAAATATATCGGAGTAAATACCAAACTCTGCAAAGTATTCATCAAGAGAACCAAACTATAAATTGAATCATATGATATGATCAATTAAGCTCTCACATAATTCAAACAAATACAAAAAGATATAATGATACTAGAAATACTCCATATACTGAACCATGATCCCAATAAACCAATCTGCAATCACTAGAGCAATAAATCACATGAATATGTTGACATCAATGACAACAACATATTCTAGGTGCAACAATGTCCAACAATCTCCCCCTTTGGCATTGATGGCAACATATGGATGTGAAAAACAATTTTGATGTAAAGAAAGAAAACATCTCCAACAAACCTCCTCCTAAGATCAAGCTCACCAACAAAAAATAAGACACTTTTTCTCATGTTTTGTCTTCCCCTTTGACATCAACGATAAAGGTTCTTAAAATAAAAACCCAAACTTACTCTCCCCTTAGATGAACAAATCATGATTATAACTAGCTCAAATGAACCATAAACACACTACTCCATCAAAGGAGTAGCATAAACTCATTAATCCAGACAAAAAGGATAAAATTGTGTAGTCCATCGGATTGATGCAACTTAATGCATCTAATTCCCATTAGGAGGGGTGGATTCCCCTAACTTGTCTCTCAAATAGAAAAATGTATTTGCAGGAAAAGACTTGGTGAAAATATTAGCAATTTATTTGTTTTTAGTCAAATACTCTAACTTCACTTCCTCTTCACTCATTTTTTCTATCAACTAATGATACTTGACTGATACATTTTTAGTCTTTTAATGTTGCACTGGGTTCTTTGACATATTAATAGCACTAGAATTATCACAATATATGATAGTAGGCTCATCATAGATGACTCTGACATCCTTCCATATTTATTTCATCCAAACTACCTGAGTGCAGTTACTAGTAGCAGCAATGTATTAAGCTTCAACAATAGATAAGGAAATTAAATCTTGTTTCTTACTTGCCCATGAAAACAAGTTCTTACCCAAAAAGAATGCACCATCAAAAGTACTCTTTCGGTCATCAACATCACCGACCCAATCAACATCAATGTAAGCACATAACATGAAATCATCATTCCTCTAATACCACAAACCATTATCCATGGTTCCTTTCGAGTATCTGAATATCCTCTTTACAATAGTGACATGAATCTCTTTTGGATAAACATGATATATAGAAGCCATGCACACAACATGCATAATGTCAAGTCTAGTCCTAGTCAGGTATAGTAGTCCACCAACCATAGATCTATACAAGGTCTGATTAGCTTTCGGAGGTTCATCATTCTTAGATAATTTTCAGCCAGTCACCATAGGAACTTTCCAACCGGTTTAGAATCTTCTAACCCAAACTTCTTTAGTAATTCCTTCACATATTTATCTTGAGATATAAAAATATTTTTTCCAGTCTTTGAAATCTACAAACCAAAGAATTTTTTAATTTTTCCTATCATAGACATCTCAAATTCTTTCTGCATATCACTGGCAAACTTCATACTCAAGTCATCATCTCCTCCAAAGATAATGTTATCAATAAAAACTTCAACAATGAAAATGTTATCATTCTCAATCTTTAAATATATATTACTATCAATAGTATTGTAATATAAAAAATACCGTACCTGATAATTAATTTGACAAATGGTTGTTTTCCTCCATGTCATCAAAGTTCAGGATCTGCCATCATGTCCTTTTGTCCACTCTGACTATCCATGTGATCTTTGGTTGAAGCATTACTAATTTCACTAACCTGTCACCTTTGGGGACACATGCATGGCACAAAGATGTCCACGCAACATGCTAGCATCTCGTGAATCTGATAGTTTGTAGGTGGCCATTTTATCATTACACCTATGCCTAGAAGGAATTGTAATCCCTCTTCATGCACCCACCGATGTTCGAATTCATTCTTCGCTCTATATCTCTCAGTTGTGAAGCATTTGGGAGGATTTTTTGGTTAATTTGGTTCATTATCTCTTGTAGGTTGAGCTCTAGGAGAGAAATTGAAGCCATTATACCATTGTTGTAGTATTACCAAGCATTCCAAGAACACCATTCTAATAAATTCCAATCATTCCAATCTCCATTTGCAATAGGGGAGTTATCTTAATCCCTCTCTTGCATATTTACCAACTTTATTCTTCTTCTTATCATTTATCTTTCCTATGGGTTTCTTGGGTAGTTCGTGGAGGTGGAAACACCAAAATAGGGGTTTGACTTAGGTAGACTCCAAAACACAATGCCAACATTTTCCCTTCTTGCATGTGTGTAGGAATATCTTCATAGAACTGGATTTTGAGTTGTGAGAAGCTACATGGTTTGGACCCATTGTGAGAGATTTCCAACTTCCTTCTAGTATTTATTTTTTATTTTGTCTCATACTTCACGTTTCATAGATATTTTATCTTTGATTGATCATTTTGTAAGTTTGAGCTCTCTATTTGTTCTTGCACTTTGTCCGTACAGGATGACAACGTGTCGCATTGGTGTCTCAGCGCTATGCGTACTTTCTAAAAATAATGTCTTGTAGGGCCATCCAAAGACTTGTATCAGTTGCAAATTGTTCTTAGCTCAGGTCTTGTCATCCCTTGGCTCATCCTAGTGCCAGTTTGTAGAGATAATTAGGACAATTTGTCCTCAAGGATGCATCATCCTTGAGGTGGAAGATTTTCTCTATCACAAGTACCTTTATTAAATCAAAATTTTAGCAAATACTTATCCAATCTATCATAGCAAACTATAGGGGCTTGTTTCAATCCATAAATAGGTTTGTTCAGTTTGCATGCCATGTCTCCATTATCTGATCATGAAAATTCAATAGGTTGCTCAATCTATACTTCTTCCTCAAGATCACCATTCAGAAAGGTTGACTTGGCATCCATTTGATATACCTTGAAATTCTTATAAGAAACATATACAAGAAATAGTTTAATAGCTTCAATTTTATCCATTGGAGAAACAGTCTCCTCATAATCAATTCCTTCCTTTTGTGAATATCCTTTGCATACCAATCTTGCTTTATTTCTGACAACTTCACCACCTTCATTCAATTTGTTCTTTAATACCCATTTAGTACCAATCACATTCTTTTCTTTATGTTAGGCACAAGTTCCCATTTGTTATTCTTTCCAATTTGATTCATTTCTTCTTCCATAGCCTTTATCTAATTTTCATCTTTGAAAGCTTCAACAACATCTTTAGGTTCAATTTGACAAATCAAACATACATCTTCAACAACTAGCCTTCTTCTAGTCATCACACCTTTATTTTTATCACCAATTATCTAATTTTTAGAAAAAATTAATCTTACATACCTCGGAGTCTTCTGATTATTTTGATTTTTCAAGTTCTTGCACTTCTTCACTGATAATTTAATATCTGGATTAATTGTCTCTACAAGATCATTCTACTTCAATTCTTTAGTTAGAATTTCCATTAAAAAAACATTATGATCATCATTATATCTGCATGCTTTGATTTATTTTCCACACTTCTCATCAACCTTCACATGTGCACTTTCCACTATCTTTGTCAGTCTCTTATTGTAGCACCAGTAGGGTTTTCTCTTTTTTGAATATCCCAAGAAAATTTCTTCATCACTTCTTACATCAAACTATCCTATATCGTCATCTCTCTTGATATAACATTTTCTTCCAACAATTTTGAAATATCTCACAATAGGAACATGACCAAATCATAGATCATAAGGAGTCTTACCAGAGTCACCTTTTATATGAACTTGGTTTGATGTGTAAAAAATAGTGTTAACAACTTCTCTCCAATATATCTTCTGAACATTCCCTTCAATCAACATAGTCCTTGCAGCATCAAAGATAGTTATGTTCTTCCTTTCAACAACTACATTATACTGTGGGGTTCTATAAGAAGATAATTATCTTCTAATTCCATGCTTCTCACAAAATGATTCAAATTTACCAGAACAAAATTCTCCTCCTCTATCAAATCTCAAACATTTTAGCTTCAATGGACTGTGTGTCAGTCTCAACCTTTGCTTTGAATATCTTGAATTTGTCCAATGGTTCTGATTTTCCCCTAAAAAAGGCAACCCACATCATCCTGGAATAATCATTAATCAGTAACATGAAATATCTATCACCTTGCGGTCTTATTATACTTGTAGGTCCACATAGGTCAGTATGCACAAGATCTAGCAATCTCTCAAATGTATATTTCTTACTCTTGAAATAAATTCTTGTTTGCTTTCCCATTTGACATTCCTTACATACCAGATTAGCAAGATTAACAATTTTAGGCAGATCTCTAATAGCTTGAGTAGAACTGATCTTGATCATTGAGTCAAAATTAACATGAAACATTCTCCTATTCCACAACCAACTTTCATCAATCTAAACAATCAAGCAACTTTTCTCACCATCTTTTAAATGAAAGATATTACCTTCAGTCTTAGTTCCTGGTGCAATCTTTATATAAGAGGCTTTTACGATCTTATATTTTCCATTCTTGAATTAGAAATCATAACCTTTGTCAACTATCTATCCAACACTTAATAGATTATTCTTCAAACCTTCAATATATGAAACATCATCAGTGTTATACTTACCATCAAAGAAAATAAAACATCTACCTTAGATCACATAGGCTTTTTCATCCCCAAATCTCACTGTTCAGCCATCATACTTCCCCATACTCACAAATTTTCTTTTATCACCAGTCATATGATGTGAACAACCACTGCCAATCATTGATTCATCTTTCTCTTCAACTTTCACAATTAAATATTTCTCCTCAATAGTGCAACTTGTAGATGTTGGCAATTGACACTCAATTGGTTGGTTGCACTATGTTTTTATTGATGGAAACATGGTAGTTTGGTTTAGTTGTGTACCGGTAGATACTTCACCAGCAAGATGGAAGGATTTATCTCATTATCGACAATGCATACCAACTAGGTTTAGACTAAGGTTATCGGTATTGGAGGCCGACATCTCTTGAATCTGATATTTACAATTGATTTTGATGTTCATGTATTTATGTTATCTGGCTGACATGTAATTTGATATTGTAAATATCTTTGTAAGCCAACATAAGGCATGATAAATTGTATAGGGTATATAGGTCAATTAGATTAGATAATTTTGTATGATGAAATGATGATGGTTATGTGAATGTGATATCATGTGAATATGTATTAGGAAGGAGATGTGAAATATATCTTAGAGATCATGTATGTGAGGATATTTATGTAAGGGTTATTCTGGTAAAGGGTTTAGGGTTTTAGATCGGAACAAACAAAGCTTAATTGTAATTGTATACTGGCATAGAAGATTCTATCTTAGCAGTTCACTCATTTCTCTAGATTGAAGTCTGGATTTATATGGAGTCAGTGAGGCTCATTTTTTTGATTGAGTAGTGTGCTCTAGGTTGTAAGTCTTTATGCAAGTGCAGGTCCCTATATTTTGTAATATCTCTTCATATTACCAATGAATTGATATTGTGGGTCAAAAATCCCACCATGGTTCTTCCTCTTTGAGGTTTTCCACGTATAATTTTGTGTGTTATGGTGTTCATTTATGTTATTGTATTATTGACTGCTTTACTTCTTTCAATTATGTATGTACCGGTATACCGGTTGGTGTATGCATGTTTTAATAAGGCTAAAATTATTCAAACCGGTAGAACACTCATTCACCCTCCTCTCAGTGTTATTAGATTCCAACAGTTGGTATTAGAGCCTTGTGCCTTGAAGGAAATTTAACAAATTGAGGAGGATCCTAAATTTGGAATCCATGGATATGGGCTTGGAAAAGAAACTTGAGATGACACTTGAAGATTATGATGCTGAAAGGTTGAAGAACTTAAATCTACAAGATGAATTGAATTCTGCTAAGGAATTCATTCGTGTCCTATAAGAGAGACTGTCATATGTTCAAGCTAGAAGGAAGGAAATTTTGCAAAATGAGGATGATGAAGAGAAAAATTTACTTAAGGAAGAAATGTTAGAAATTGAGGCAGGGGAACCTGGTCATGAAAAATGAAATGCAAGCTATAACTATGAGAATGTCTAAAGAGATTGAAGACCCAAGGAAAGAGGAAGAAAATATTGTTGTATCCTTGAAGAACAAATTTGAAGAATGTGGTAGGTTTGGTTCATGAGAATGATTTTTTGAGAACTGATTTAGTACAATCCCAGAATAATGAAGAAGAGCTTGAGAGGCAAATGATAATTTTGAGAGATGATATGACTACTGCAAGTGAGTATAAAGAAAAATTCAAGATTAGTTCAACACAACTAGATAAATTATTGAAAATACAAAGCCTGATTGGAGATTCTAGTGGACTTGGATTTGAGGAAGGATAGAGTTCCGATAGTGCTAATGAAGATCAAAACCATAAGGCAGTGGTAAGGTAGTTTAATACCTACAAATTTAATGGTAGATGTTTTGTTTGCAATAAGTTTGGTCACATGGCTAGGCAATGTAGAAACAGAGAAAATTCAGAACCTTGATTTTGCTCTCTGTCAATGTTCTAAATGCAATAAGTATGGTCATAAGATAGAAGATTGTAGAATGAATGATAAATTCTATGCATGTGGACAATTTGGACATATGACTAATCAGTGTAGGTCAAGCAATATCACTGGTTTTAGCAAAGCAATTCAAAGGAACAATGTTACATGTTATGGATGTAATGAGGTTGGACATATTGCTAAATTCTATAGAAGTAGAAATCCACAGGTTCGTAATGGAGGATCAAATGAGAAAGGGAAAGAAAAGGTTAGTTAAAACTGAGAAGATCATACCCAGAGATGGGTTAGGAAGGCTGAAGAACAATCAACAAATTAGAATGTATTGCTTACTTATCCAATAGAAGATGTTGCTCCTCCACTGGCAGGTAGCTCAACTGGTAACTGAGGGAGATGCCTTAGGGGTGGGAAAAATGCATGATGACATTAAATACACCTTGGGAAGAGGTTCCAGAAGATGTTCTATACATTGGAGATGCTTATTTGACATGGATATATTTTGTTCAAGATCCAATATCTTTAACTGAAAGTCATTGATATCAATGAAAGATTAGGGTTTTTCTTGAAGGTCGAATTCACTTCATTTTTATCATCTTGCATTCAGAGCGATTCGGTGTGATTAAGAGTGACTAAAAGCTATTCAGTGCAATCATATATCTTTTTGAGAGATTTCACTAGTGACTAAAAGAGTTTGATTAGGTTTTCACCGGTAGTGATTATCAGGCAGTTATCTTTAATCATGGAAGTAGGATCATCATCTATTTCTATATTTAGTTAAATCTGCCTATTGTAGAGGTCAAGGAAGGACCCGGGACAATTTTTTAGTAGTATCCACATGTGGCTAGCTTGGATGACTCGGTTGGAACATTTTCTCATGTTCCAGAAGGTGTGGTTTATGTCAAAGATGTTAGGACATACATACATTATTGCATTGAGGATTTGGGGACATTTGATATAAAGGGCATGCACATGAGTGAGCTTATGGGAGATTTTGGAAAGATCAAACATGCATACAATCACATTGAAGACTTAGGGTTTACCAGAATTTTGGACATTCTAGAATTTGAAGATGAAATCATTAGGTATGTTTTAAGTAGAGTACATGGGAAGTTTATCTAGCTAGATAGACATTACAATATCACCAAGAAAGCCATCAGGGTACTCACCGGTTTGCCGCAGGTTAGGAAACGTCTAGATAAGAAGGTTTCTAATGATTAAATGTCAACCAAATCACCGATGTAACATTAGATAGGAGATCTATGAGAATCAACACTATTACCGACACAAATATTAGATTCAGTAGCATGATCATTTATTATAAGGTAACTCGGTCAAACCAATTGAATTTTGTTTCCACTTGTTGCATTTTTGTAGCTTATAAGATGATGAGAAAAAATGAGAAATTAGATCTATGGGGTTAGATGTTGGATGAAGTGTTAATAAACCTAGGAAAGATTAAAGGAGAAAAGAAAGGGACTTTTCGATATGGCAAATTAATTGTTTGGTTAATGTTATTTTTCATGAACAAGACTCCCAATTTTGGGAAGAGACAATGGGCATTTGATATCCCAGTAAGAAGACAATTCAAACAGTCAATTGCTACTTTGGGCAATCAAAGAGATGACAAGGTATGGAGATATTTCAAATTATTCGAGAAGTCTATAAAATCTAGGGAAAGGGTTCGTAAGAATATTGTTGAAAAATACTCAACTGACATATGCTTCATGGTGAAGAAAGATGAAACTCTTATGGAGGCGATTAAGCCCCAGAAGATTTGGATTAAAGAAATGGGCTATGAAGTTGATGCATAGATCCTTGATGCTTATGCAAAGATGTTGATTGATGCACTAGTTGATGAAGCTGAGAAGTCTTGTGAAACTACTAAGAAGAAGACACAAGAGGTTGAAGCAGAGTTCAAGAAGAAGAGAGAGAAGCGGGAAGGGAAGGCAAGAATGTTTGTAGAGAAGGTCTCAAAAGACATTAAAGCATTGATTGATGTTGTCCCAAAGAAAGGCAGGAAGAGGAAGGATCTAGAAGTAAACATTGAGCCTATTATAGGAGAATCTAAATCTAAGGATGACACACCCCTAGCTTTCAAGAGTGTTATAAAGAAGTGTGTGGGAGAAAAAGTGACACTAAGCAAGCATGCCCTAATCTCACTTTCAACCACATACTTGTGGAATACGAAAGAGCCTAGAGGTATCACACAATTGGCTACTTCTTCTTGTGGAAGAGAGAGCCATGGGCTACCTATTAGGATTTCTATTCCTTTGTTGTAATTGAAAGATGAAATGATGCAAGTTCAATCCCTAACCTCAAAGTGCAAGTATGAACTAATAACAAGATTACAAAATTGAACTTAAATGATGGAAAGCTGTAAACACAAGGACAAGACAAGAATGCAAATGCGTACCCAGAGTTAAAATCTGACTGAAAATGTTCGGGACGGGGGCGCGGGCACCACTGTCCTGATTCTGCCCCTGAAACTGCTCCAGAAACTGTTGTTTTGCACTTTGGAAAAAGTTGTCAAAAATGCTGAGAATGTTGTCTGTCAGGAGGACCAGGGTGCCCAGTGCCCCTGTCCCAGGGACCAGGGTGCCCAGCGCCCCTGTCCTGGTCTTTTTCTTTGAGATTTGGTGGGAAGGTCTGTCTTAGTCTGCTTCTCCCGAATCTGCAACTTGCGGCGTCGTCCGAGTCCCGAAACCTGCACTTATATCTGAAAAGGTGTTTGGGCGGCTATATAGGGTTTTGCCTTAGTCAAACCCCCGCTTCAGTGATTTCCACCTCCACGAATAGCCAAGTTGTATTGTAAAATGTATTGTGTGTGCAGACCGAGTGTGTGTGCAAGGTCCTTAAATGCAAGAAAGCAAACTAGAGCAACCTAGAAAGTAAACCCTAATTGCTTGTAAATAATAATGTAAATGCTCTAAATCAAGATGCAAAGTGATCTAAAGCATGAATAAAGGATATATTGAAGCTTATGCAAAGACATGAAAACAACATGAAATCATACCCAACCCTCAAGGGAGGAATACAAGCCAATCTTCAGTCGGTAATCTCCTATTCTTCTTCAATGTCTTCCAAGCCCTAAATGGATGAATGAAATTGATAAATGCTTGATAGAAGGATGTTGAATGTTGTTGAAGTCCTCAAAGATCTGCTCTTTCGCTGCATAGAAGGTCCTTGAAAGCCAAAAATCCCATCCTTTCCAATGAAGAAAGAGAGTTCTTATATAGGAAACCCTAGGTCATAAATTCGTATTTTGGCCGACCTAGAGATTGAATATCCCGCCAATTTCTTGGGGTTAAGCTTTATTTTATGATTGGATCGGGCTCCTAAAATTTTGGGAAAAATGTCCAGGACCATGTGCACGGGCGCCATGGTCCCGACAACTTTTCACCAAATTTTCAGGGCCATCGGATATGATGATTTTAGAGAGAATCCCGAAGTTATAGGTGATTTCAAGATGTTTTGACCCCCGAAATCAAGCCCCCAAGTTCAAAATAGGACCTAATTAGGGTTTTTGATTAAATGATGTATAGGAGGAATAAAATGAAAAGGGCACACTTTAATGAAAGGGGCCCAACTTTATGATGTGGGAGATGATAAAATAGGACCTTAGACCTAATTAATTTAATTAATTAAGCGCTAAGGGGAAATGCAATGCAAAATGCAAAATGCACCAAGGCGGGTGCTAAACTAGGTGTGAAATTGTACCACCCTAGCAAGTGCGTACAATTTACGACGCTACATTTAGCCCCCACTTTAGTGGTCATATGAACACTATGTGCATATGCAAGCTAAAGTACAGAAAAGTAAACATTATTTGAAAAAGGATATATCCATAGGTCGTCGGACGAAGCCCCCAGCGGTATCTGCAGTACATAGTTAGGAACCGCACCCTACAAAACACACGTTAGATCACAAAATCACTTAATGCTTACTAAGGAAGGTGATGAAAATTCGAGGGTAGCTATATGCCCCCCCCTGTTTCGGCTTGCTAATTTTAGTGAGTTGAAACAGGGTATCATGTTTACCACTTCGAATTGTTAAAAAATATTGATGACAAATGCTCACAAGAAGATTTGATATGAGATCAAAAACTAATGGAGAATCATTTGGTAAGGAAGAGGACTAAATCTCAATTCCAACACAACAAAGAGTGGGAGGATTTGAGAGTTCTCTAACACAAGATGAAGGATGTAAATGGAAACAAAATGCAAAGAGAAGAAAAGAAAGGAAAAAAAAAAGCATGAATACACCCATTGGTGATCCATGAGAAGAATAGTGAGAGAGAAAACATGGACTTCTCGCCCCTAGATCTTGTCTAGGTGATCCATGGGAAAAGGACATGGAAAACTAGCCCCTAGAGTCTATCTAGGTGATCCATGTAAGGGAGGAGAGTGAGAAAGTCTAGCCTTATGCTACTAGTTCCACTCAACCTCGTGCATGTGTGTGTAAGTGAGGTTAGAAGCATCTCATAGGAGTCTATGCCCGAGTATGCTACAACCTGTATATGTATAGTACAAAAGTGTGACATCTCGCTCTAAGAGTCTGTGCTCTGGTTCCGAGAATAATCACCTTGCATAAAAGAAAAATGGAGACATCTCGCTCTAAGAGTCTGTGCTCTGGTTCCGAGAATGACCCATTGCTCAAAAAGTGTAATGTTTATGTCATAAGCAAAGTAGAACAAGGATACCTACCTTCATCACAAAAGAAGATACCCCAAAAAATGCAACAATGTCATAGATCCAAGCAAGAGAGTTTTACACTCTTTAAGCAAGGATAAGATAGTTGAAAAGGGATATCTTGTAGTATGTGTAAAGGAGATCCTTAGAGGAGAAGAGATCTTTGTACAAAAGACACCTATCCCAAAGAGGAATTGTCTTAGACAAATATAACATCTTCTAGAATAAGACAAAGAAGAGAATAAGAATGCAATACTTCCTTCTTTTGCGAGGTGAAAGTGATTCTTAATGAAGGATGACACTCTTTTTAACCCAATTGGGAGAGTGAATTCATTATGGATGTAGTTTACCAAGTGCAAAAGAGGTTGTAGTCAAGGACTTACACCTCTTGTAAGAGAGAATCCTTGAACAAACAACAACAAATGCATACAAGGCATAACATCAAGTAATAAAGTCCACACCATCCACAAAATAGGAAAAAGTGGATCCTTAGATAAAAATAAGGAAAGATCATTGCCTCCCAAGGATAAGGACAATGAGAAGGACTTACACAATCTTCTAGGGAGAGATTTGGACATAAGCAAAAGAAGAGATGTATGAAATCACTCTTGTCTCCATAGGAACAAGAAAATTAGGCTATTATGTTGCTTCAAAAAATATGATTGCACTTGAAATTGTACCATCATGAATGACAATGAGCCCCCAGTAAATGAGCTACCAATGTCACATAATGATGAGCAACATAATAGCCATTAATGTTATTTAAAGACATGATAGATTCAATGAGGTATTTGAATATGACATGCTAAATGCTCAACTATAAGTGAGATCAAAAACATGTATAAAGTGATAAAAATTGAAGAAGAAAAGTCACAAGAAATCTTAGAAGAGGGATGAGTGTAATTTATTAGAGCCTTATCCCTAGAGGAAAGGAATTTATGATGAATAGGAGATAAAGATTCATAAGTGGATTTTGAAATTTGAGGGGAGTCATAAAGAGATTTGTTCATCGCCAAGATTTCCTTATGAGGGGAATGAGAGTTGATAAAAGTAGAAGATGATTTAGTTGAAGTGAGATCATCATCACTACTAAATATAGCATTCACATTGAGAGATGGTCTTTTAGATGCTTTAGTGCATTTGCAGGGATTGTAGCCAAGTCCAAAGGCATAATTGTGAAAATTAGTCTCTAGAGGAACCTTCATCCCTTGTTCATGAGCACCACAACCATTTCCATGATACCCATGCTTAGCAAAAATGCGAAAACCATGACCATAACGATCAGCCATTTCAGGAAGAGAAGGTGGTTTTTCATAAGACAAAGAATCAAACTCTTCATAATTAGAGGTGTGAGGAGAAGAAGTTTGAGAAGCGGCCACAAAATTATTGCTCATAGGTTCAGGTAAGATTGATTGATCTCTAGTTTCTTCCTTCTTTTTACCTTTAAGATCTCTAGGAGGAACCCTATATTCACCTACAAAGGTGGGATTAAAATCAAGAGATCCCCAATCGTCTTCTGCGAGAACCTTCTTAGGATCAAAAGCCTTTTCATGTGTAGATTCAAGTCGAGAAGGATCTTCTTCAGGAGCTTTAGACTCATCCAAAGAATTTTGACTATCAGAGGATGATGATTCATTCATAGGTATCTTGTTTAAAGAGTCATCACTAGAAGAGGAAGGTTTAGAAGAACTCCCTTTGGAAGTAGATGTTTGCAAACAAGCTTGAAAATTAGTATCGCCTATCAAGGTATATGTCTTATTGTTATAAATAAATTTAACTTGTCTATGCAATGTAGAGGGGACAGCTTGCATACTGTGAATCCAAGGTCTTCCTAATAACAAGTTGTATGATAGATTTCCCGACATAACATGGATAGGAGTAGGCAAAGTAACAGGTCCCACTGTGATGGGTAAGGTGATAATACCTAATGAAGACTTAGCCACATTATCAAAGCCTCGAATGGGACGAGAGTCAGGCTCAATAAGGGATGTATCCACATTCATCTTATGCAATAGATTAATGCTACATACATTAAGGCCAGAGCCATTATCTACTAGTGTTCGTCTTATAGCCGTGTCATTTATGATAACCACAATCATCAAGGGATCATATTGATTTTGAATTTCACTAGTAGGCAACTCATCTTGGGTAAACACAATTTGAGCTTTAGGATTCATCATAGAGTTAACCAAAGATACTATATTACTAGATGTATTCAGTGGAGGAACATTCAAATCTTTCAAGGCATCTTGTAACATTCCATGATGAGCGGAAGAAGTTTGTATCAAATCCCAAAGGGATATCTTAGCAGGGGTAGCTTTAAGTTGTTCTATGAGATCATATTCCTTACCAAGAACTTGTGAAATACGAGGAGCTTGCGGAAGAATTGGTTGAGAAGGAGGAAGTGAAGTTGGGATAACAGGAGGAGGATTAGGTTGCCTATTGTTTCTTGTGTTATAGGTATGAGCAACCGCATGATAACTCTCTCTAGTCAGTTGCTTAGCATACTCATAAGGGCTCTTAGAAGAATAACCTCCTTGCACAGTAATAATAGGTTTCTTAGGAGTGCAAAAAGAATCATTAGCATAACCACCTTGAACCACTAAGATAGGCTTATTTAAAGGTTGAGAATTTTGAGAAGGACAAGCACCTTGGACAGTGAAGAGAGGTTTGTTAGGTGTTTCATTCACATGTATCAAATTGATTGAGGATGGTTTAGAGGAATGAACAAAAGTGTTGGAAGAATTATTGATAGTCTTCTCTTGCACTAAAATCTCATCACGAATTAAATCAATTTTAGGAGAGAGACAAGGGGTAGGCATTGATGTCCTAGTAGGAAGAGGAAAGGTCATATCATCCTCTATCATCAAATGATCTACATGGGGAATAAACTCTCTAGGAGAAGGATCAACATTACTCTCTAAAGTCTCACTTTTGAGAGGGAGATCTTTGAAAGAGATGTTAACCATCTTGCTTTGAACTAGGGTATCCTTATGAGTAGAACCAAGTTGAGGAGAGGGAGATGCTTTTTTAGAGGGAGAATAATTGATATTCAAGGAAGGTGAGAAAATATCAAGGGAGAGAGAATAATCTACACCTTCTTCTAATGGTTCATCCCAAATAGTGAGGTTGTTGAAAGGAATGTTTGAAGTATTGTCAATTTCGAGAGAGGAGATAACATTGTTTATTAATTCCTTATCCTTAGGAGGGAGAGCATCAATAGATGTGTTAAAATCATCCTCTTTCCTCAAAATATGTTCAATATGATCTTTAGGGGAGAGAGAATTAAGGAAATTGCTTATTATTTCATCTTCTTTCTCTAAGGGATGCTTATGGGTAAGACAAACTTTAGGAGAAGGGTAAGCATTTATCATTAATTCATCATCTCTAGTGGGAATTTTGTTGGAAAAGGAAATGCCATCACTAGGAAATGTAGGGATAATGTCATCTTCTTGCACAAAAGGATCCTCATGAAGGGAGTGTTTTTTAGGAGGAACATGAACATATTTCTCCAAAGATTCATGCTTAGGAAGGAGATCTTTGAAAGAAGTGTTCATAACCTCTTGTTGAACTAACATGCCCCCATTGGAAGGACCAACTTTAGGACAAAATAAGTCAATGTTCATCAATACCTTTTCACTTAGAGAGGCATCATGGAGGGAAGGTGAAGTAACATTAAGAAAGGTGTTTATGGTATCATTCTCTTCCTCTAGGATAGCTAAATAGGAAGGGCACATTTTAGGAGAATTGTCAAGATCACTCATAAAGTCTTCATCCTTAGAGCATGGGAGAGTCTCAAAGGGATTGGTAGAAACTCTTTTAGGCACTAAAATTTTGTTATAGATGAGGGGAGGTTCTTTAGGAGATGGAAAAATTGAAACAAGGGAAGCTAACCCATTATCACATCTATGAAATGAATGCATCATGACAACAATTTTCCTCTTTCAAATGATAACACATGCAAAATAGAAGGAAATGTTTAATTTTAACCAATGCAAGCACTTAGAATGTAGATTTAGAAAATGAAATTTATGATTCGAATGAGTTCCTAAATCAGATTTGAAATTATTGATCCCAATTAAGCTATCCACAAGTTCAACTTTGAATTGAAAAATTAGGGTTTTAGCAAAAATTTCCTCTAAATTTTTGAATCTTGCAAGAAATTGAGATTTGTAAATACAATTTTGAAGAAATAGCATAAACACTCAAATTTGAAAACATAAATCAGAATTAGAGAAGATTGGAGTTCACGTCGGGTTCACCAAAAATGTGTGGGAGAAAAAGTGACACTAAGCAAGCATGCCCTAATCTCACTTTCAACCACACACTTGTGGAATATGAAAGAGCCTAGAGGTATCACACAATTGGCTACTTCTTCTTGTGGAAGAGAGAGCCACGGGCTACCTATTAGGATTTCTATTCCTTTGTTGTAATTGAAAGATGAAATGATGCAAGTTCAATCCCTAACCTCAAAGTCCAAGTATGAACTAATAACAAGATTACAAAATTGAACCTAAATGATGGAAAGCTGTAAACACAAGGACAAGACAAGAATGCAAATGTGTACCCAGAGTTAAAATCTGACTGAAAATGTTCGGGACGGGGGCGCGGGCGCCACTGTCTTGATTCTGCCCCTGAAACTGCTCCGGAAACTGTTGTTTTGCACTTTGGAAAAAGCTGTCAAAAATGCTGAGAATGTTGTCTGTCAGGAGGACCAGGGCGCCCAGTGCCCCTGTCCTAGGGACCAGGGCACCCAGCGCCCCTGTCCTGGCAGGACCAGGGCGCCCCACGCCCCTGTCCTGGTCTTTTGCTTTGAGATTTGGTGGGAAGGTCTGTCTTAGTCTGCTTCTCCCGAATCTGCAACTTGCGGCGTCGTCCGAGTCCCGAAACCTGCACTTATATCTGAAAAGGTGTTTGGGCGGCTATATAGGGTTTTACCTTAGTCAAACCCCCGCTTCGATGATTTCCACCTCCACGAATAGCCAAGTTGTATTGTAAAATGTATTGTGTGTGCAGACCTAGTGTGTGTGCAAGGTCCTTAAATGCAAGAAAACAAACTAGAGCAACCTAGAAAGTAAACCCTAATTGCTTGTAAATAATAATGTAAATGCTCTAAATCAAGATGCAAAGTGATCTAAAGCATGAATAAAGGATATATTGAAGCTTATGCAAAGACATGAAAACAACATGAAATCATACCCAACCCTCAAGGGAGGAGTACAAGCCAATCTTCAGTCGGTAATCTCCTATTGTTCTTCAATGTCTTCCAAGCCCTAAATGGATGAATGAAATTGATAAATGCTTGATAGAAGGATGTTGAATTTTGTTGAAGTCCTCAAAGATCTGCTCTTTCGCTGCATAGAAGGTCCTTGAAAGCCAAAAATCCCATCCTTTCCAATGAAGAAAGAGAGTTCTTATATAGGAAACCCTAGGTCATAAATTCGTATTTTGGCCGACCTAGAGATTGAATATCCCACCAATTTCTTGGGGTTAAGCTTTATTTTATGATTGGATCGGGCTCCTAAAATTTTGGGAAAAATGTCCAGGACCATGTGCACGGGCGCCATGGTCCCGACAACTTTTCACCAAATTTTCAGGGCCATCGGATATGATGATTTTAGAGAGAATCCTGAAGTTACAGGTGATTTCGAGATGTTTTGACCCCCGAAATCAAGCCCCCAAGTTCAAAATAGGACCTAATTAGGGTTTTTGATTAAATGATGTATAGGAGGAATAAAATGAAAAGGGCACACTTTAATGAAAGTGGCCCAACTTTATGATGTGGGAGATGATAAAATAGGACCTTAGACCTAATTAATTTAATTAATTAAGCGCTAAGGGGAAATGCAATGCAAAATGCAAAATGCGCCAAGGCGGGTGCTAAACTAGGTGTGAAATTGTACCACCCTAGCAAGTGCGTACAATTTACGACGCTACAAGAAGAAACTAGAGGAAACCAAGGTAGAGGCTAAAAAGAAACCTGTTAACAGAGTTAGATTCAAATTATCAGTACAAAATCTATTGGCATTATGGATGAATTGATTATGTGTTGCATTGATGTTTTGTCATTGATGTCAACACTAGCTGTTATGGATGGTTACTGACAGACAGATTTTGGTTACCAGTTGAATATCTAGTGTTACCAGTAGAAGAGACTATTTGTTGGATACTTCTGATATGTTTGGATCAATGGAGTATGTTTTATTTTATGTGTTACATTGTCTTGGGACATGTTTTTGTTAGTTGGTATTGAATTGGTAATCAGATTCTATCATAACTTCTTGTAAACCCTTACCAACATTGGTTTAAGGTTTTAGCGACAGAGCTTTCACTGAGGAATCATGACAGGATGCATAAGTGGTGTTGGTGCATCTTCTAGATGTATTTTAGGATGCTAAAGATATTCTTTGATCATGGTTCAACTGCTTGAAGACATTTCTTTGGTGTGGTGGACATAGAATAGGTTTGGTGCCTATCTAGGTTATGGACTAGTATCATGTTAACATGTACTCTACATGTTAGTGGGATGTTTCGAGATGATTTATGGATTTTTTATTGTTGTTTTGGTCTTAATCCGACATGGCATATGATTGTAATATGGATTTATGTAATGATTTTATTGTAATATCTTTTAGGTGGCTGACCTAATTGGACTAGGCCTTAGGGTTGATATAAAATGATATAAGATCTCATTGTAGATCAATGGTATGAAATGTAATGTGTGAATATTGTAATATCATTCAGGCAGAGGATTAGGTCCATCATAGGTGATCAAATTGGGATTAAGGAAGAGGTCAAAGGCCTCCGGTATTGAGCTTAACCGAGACTATAATCAAGCATGGTAGATTCTATCTCTGGTAGTTCATTATTTTGGATTGTTATCAATTTATCTTGAGATGGTTGTTGCCTCTCTTTAGTCAGTGAGACTCTTTTGTAATGAGTAGTATGCTCTAGGTAGTGTGCCTTCCTGCATGTGCAAGCCCCTCCTTGTATCACATACTTTCTATAGAAGTATCATCTGACTGTGGGTAGGCTTCCCACCATGGTTTTTCCCTTTCCAGTTTTTCCATGTACAAATCATGGTGTTATGTGGTATGACTATATTGTGTTCATTATTAGTTTCATTGTTAAGTTTAATTTCTTACCGGTATCTGTTTCTCCTTTATCAGTACTTAATCTAGTTAAAGTTTATTAAGTGGATTAAATGTTATAATATGTTAACAATTGATTCAACCCCTCCCCCTCTCAATTGTTCATCAGTTATCCTAACAATTGGTATTAGATCTTTGGTCCTCTTTTGCAGAAGCTTAACCACTTGAGGTAGATCTTATGGCAAATAACACTTCTAATCCACTAGTGGCTATTTTCAGAAGAGAAATCCCTAACCTTGATGGAAAAAATTATGGGATATGAAAGATTCGAATGGAGACTCATCTTAGATGTCTTGGCAAGGATATTTGGGAGATCACAGAGAAAGGATACACACCTTATGATCTAGTATCTAGCAGTCCTGCTCCTACAGATTTGGATAAGAATATTGAAAATGATTGCAGAGCTAGAGAAGCCCTCTTGTGTGTACTTACTGATCAACAAATCATGGGATTGACTGATAAATCATTGGCAAAGGTTATGTGGGAAAAATTGAAAACTCTGAATGAAGGTGATCCTACTGTCAAAATTGCTAAACTTGATGGTTATCGGGTAAGATATGAAAACTTGAAAATAGAAGATAATGAAAGAATTGTTGTGTTTATGGAAAGAGTAAATAGGATTTTTATAGGAATTCAATGTTCTGGAGGATTTCTGAGTGAAGATGAAATAGTTTCCAAAGTCTTGAGAGCCCTTCGACCAACTTACAAGATGAAGGTAATTGCAATTAATGAATTGAGAACAATGGAAAACACTTTAGTTAACAAAGACATTCTGATTGGGATATTATCTCCTTTTGAGCTTGAAGAATTTGGATCTTCTGGAGTTGTAAAGTCTGAACCTTCTTTTCATGCATCATCATCATCATCATCATCATCATCATTTTCCAACAAAAGTGATTGGAAATTCCTATATGCAAAAGAATTGGAAGACATGAGGAAAGAAGATGAAAAACTTGACCAACTTGAAGCCTTATTTGCTAGAAGAGTACCTAAAGGACCGACGGGAAGTAAGTATAAAGAAAAAACACCTTTTAAATTTTTTTCATGTAACAAAATTGGTCATTTTTCATCTAGATGTCCTGAAAGGAATGCAAGGTTTGAGGAAAGAGTTAAGAAAACTTTTAAGCCTAACCGGAATAGATATATATTCAAGAAAAGTAAACAATGCTACATAGAAGATGAGGAAGGAGTAACTGATGACTCTAGGGATGAACCAACATACGAGTCTGGTAGTGGATCTAGAAATGGAAAGGAATGGGTGTTCTATGCTTTAAATGAAGATGAACTGGAATTGGCTATTAAAAATGAAGAAAAGCCCCTAACAGCAAAAGTTGAAGATAAGGATGAATGGGTAATTGATAGTGGATGGTCACATCATATGACTGGAGATAAAGGGAAATTTCTATCCTTGGAAGAATACAATGGTAATCAAGTCAGATTTGGAGATGACAAAGCATGTATGATCACGTTGGCATATGCACACTCCAATGAGACATTGTATGTGATTGAAGGTTTTGTCATTGATGGCAACCTTGCAATACTATGGCACCAGCAAAGACATTATACTGGCATCAGCAGATCACACTCTACACTAGCATAGAAGAAAGGAAGTATATCAACACAGAGGCCGACAGGATTTTTGTTATATAATATTTTGTTTATTATTGTAAGCTAACTTGGTAAATTGTAAACTGACTCTTATATATAAAAGAGATCATTGTAGACATTTTGTAATAGAGATGTAGAAGCATTAAGGAAAATATTAGGTAGACCTAATGTGCAAAATATAGGTCAAGGGGTATATGTAAAGAACAGAGCAGGAACCGATACTGAATCTAGCATTGAAGATGCTATTGTAAAGCAGTACAAGATATTGGATTTGTATAATCCTTATTGTAAGTCAGTGAGACTTCCCATTGAGCAGTGAGCTCTAGGCAGTTGGCCTTCTTGCATGTACAGGCCCCTATTGTAAGTAATATTCTCTTATTGGCCAATGAGTGAATATTGTGGGTCACAAATCCCACCAAGGTTTTTCCCACACCGAGTTTCCTCATTAACATCTTTTGTTATGGTGTACTTTTCATGTGGATGTTCTTGATTCTATTTATTGCATTATTTCTTGCATACCGGTACACTGTTATATTATGTTCTGCATGTTTTAAGTTAAGAAATTCTAATCACCGGTTAGATACTGATTCACCCCCCCTCTCAATATCTATGGGACCCCTAACAATTGGTATCAAAGCTTGGTCCTCTATTTTCAGAAGCCTAACAGCTTGAGGGAGATCTTGACATCGGTAAAGATGGAAAATATGATGAAGGAACTTGAAGGAGCTCTTACAAACTATGATGCAGAGAAATTAAAAAATATCAAACTAGAAGATGATTTAAGGGTAGCTCAGGATATCATTCAGGCACTTCATGAAAATTTTACTGTTGCAAGAAATAAGAGAAAAGAACTTTGTGAAAAATTGCAAAATGAGAATGATGAAAAGGAATCACTTAATGATATGATAAGCAAGTTGAAACAAGAGATCATGACAACAAAAAATGAAATGCAGGATATGACAATGAGATTTTACAAAGAGATTGAGGATAGGAAGAAGAATGAAGAAGAATTGACCAGAAGACTAAGTGATGTAGCAAATGAGAATACAAGACTTAGCTATGAAAATGACATGTTGAAGATAGATCTAATGCATACTCAGAATGACTCAAATGAACTGATGAGACTAAAAGAAATCTTGGAAAGAGAACTAGAAACTGCAAATCAACAAAAGAAAAATTCAAGAAAAGCTCAAAGGAACTTGGCACCTTGCTGAAGAATCAAAAATCTAAAGGTAACACTATTGGAATTGGCTTTGAAGTTGGTGAAAGCTCCGGTACTGCAAATACTCAGGATCACAGCAAACCGGTAAGATAACCTAATGCTTATAAATTCAATGGAAAATGCTTTAACTGTAATAAGTATGGTCATAGAGCAAATGAATGTAGATCTAGAAATTATCAGAATATCAACACACCCACCGGTCAATGTTCTAAATGCAACAAAGTAGGTCGCAACTCTGAAAACTGTAGAATGAATGTGAGATGTTATGTTTGTGGAAGATTTGGACATTTATCTAATCAATGCAGAACCCAAACCGGCATAGGTTATGGAAAAGCTATTCAGAAAAATAATGTAACTTGTTATGCATGTAACAAGATTGGGCATATTGATAAATTTTGTAGAAGTAAAGGAATATCGGTAGACAACAAAAGTTCTAGCTTGAAAGGTAAAGAAAAAGTTGAAGAGGTTAAGCAAGAATTCTCAAAACAATCGATTAGGAAAGTTGATCTAAGCATTGGGAATACTCCTCCACTGGTAGAACAAACTGATGCTTCATCGGTAGGACAAAGTAATGCTTCACCAGAAGGATAGAGAAGTGCTCCACCAATAGGAAGTTCTTCATCTAATTGAAGAAAATTTCTTTGAGGGTTTGGCAATCTAATGACACATGTGCTATTATTCCCTCGGTTAAGATAAGAAGTTGAAATTACCTATTACTGCCAAACAATGTAAAGTGAATACTTAACTGGCATGCAATTAATGTGGTAGATGGTGAAGAGACATTATAAAATTAAGGTTTTGGCTCCATTTCATTTCACCATGATTTTAAATTTTTGAAGAGCGCAAAGACTCCGAGCTAAGGCATTTCGAGCAAGAAGCAAGCACACTCCAAGCAATCATCCATCCAAGGTAGTAAAAGGTATTTAATCATGGCATCCACCTCTGCAATTGAATACATAGAAAACCCTATTGTTGTTGAAGTAATAAAAAGACCTAGGCTCGTATTTTAGTTAGTTCCCGAGATAGCAAAGAAGAATGATACCTTAGGTGCTTTTTCTCAAATTCTTAAGGGAGTTGTATATGCTGAAGACCCCAGAATGTACATCCACTGCAACATTGAAGAGTTAGGAGATGAGGAAATTAAAAACATGTATAAAACCATGATATGTGATAATACTGGCATTATAAAGGATGAACACAAGATCATTGAGACCCTAGATTTTACAGAGATCCTTAGCATTCCTGAATTTCCAAAGGATGTGATTAGGATAGTTTTAAGCAGGGTACATGGAGAATTTTTCTGGTTAGATGCAATCCATAAGATCACCAAGGAAGTTGTGAGAGTTGTCACAGGGTTACCGACCACCGATAAAAGACCAGATAAAACCAAGAAGGTTTCCAATGACCTAGTTATAGACCTAACTGGTGCAACATTTGACAAGAGGTCTCTAAGGGTTAATGATGTAAAAGATATCAATGTGAGATTCATCAGTATGATATTAGGGTATAAAGCTACTCATGCTAATAGACTCAATTCAGTTTCAAGCTTATGCATTAAGAGTGCTTATGACATGGTCACAGATAATGCAAAATTGACATATGTGAATGGTTAAAGGATGAATTAATTGACAACCTTGGAAAGATCAAGAAGGACAAGAAAGGAATCTTCAAATTTGGAAATTTGTTAGTATGCCTAATGCTACACATAACAAAACAGGTTCCCGACATAGGTTACAAAGAACTTGGATATGACATACCGGTAGGCAAACAATTGACTGAACTATTCAATAACATGGGTGAGAACAAGGAAAACAATATTAATGACTTCTTTCAAGCATTAAAAGCCAAAATGAAGAAAAGAGTAAGGTTATCACAGAAGATTGTAGACAAATACAAAGATGATATATGCTTTGTCATCAAGAAAGATGAAATCTGGATGGAAGCGGTCATCCCAAGGACAATTTGGGTAACCGAGATGGGCTATGAAATAGATGATCACATAGTTGAAACATATGCCAAAGCACTTCTGGAAGCCCCCAGAGAACCAAAAGAAAAAGTATTTGGTAGTGCTGAAACCATAGAAAGACAAATTCAACCAAAGGAAAGGGTGAAAAAGGTTGAGGCAGTTGTAAGGAAAGGGTCCAGACAAGCAAAAGCCATTAAGGAAGATGTATTGAAGAAAACCGGCATAACAAAGGATGAGTTAGCAACTCCACAGCCTGAAACTCACCTATCACCGGTAGGTACTTCTTTAGGAAGTGACATGCCTGCAACTTTTAAAAGAGTTGTAAGGAAAAGAGATCCCTCACCGGCAACCACACCTTCACCTAGGAGGACAAGGCAAAATCAACAAGCAGTGAGATCTCCGATTAGAAAGGCCACATCAAAGAAGAAACTGACACCCAAGAAGAAGAAAAGGATAAACAAAGACTTAGCTCTTCTTGATATACTACTGAATGAAATCATAGAGGAAGGTAAACTAAAGAACATAGAGAAAATATATGACACTCTAACAGCCGATGAGAAAGAACAAGTTGAAAATAGTGTTATATTGCACATGGATATGTACAAGAAATTTTTGATGGAAATAGTTGTAAAGTGGAAAAATCGAACCCTAGTTGTTCTCCCCTCCCCAACTCCAAGGACAGAGGAGGGAGGTCCCTAGGGTTGATGGTTTTCACTTAGGAGAGACTTTACATTCAAAAGAGGGGTTGAAACCCACAAGATCCAATCCCACACAATGCAGGATTGGATTCTAAATGAGTTTCAAGGGTTGTGACATCAAGGATACCCTCTTTTGTAAAGAATGTAGATAGAATGATTGAACTAGGGATGCATGTAAAAGTAAGAAAGATTCACTTATAAACAGAGATAGGGATACGGGATGAAGCTGCGGACCTGGAATTAGTAGTGAAATGTCGAGACGGTGCTGTTCTGCAAATTTGAGCGAAAGTTGACGGGACGATGGCACTCGGAGTGCACACGGTCCTCCGAAAAATCCACGAAATGAAGGTGGATCTATTTGTCTCTGCACAAGGATTCCAGATCTTCAATTACAGCCGCGTACCTGCAACCTACACACAGAAAAGAGAGGACGATTGGGGGGTTAGGGATGAGGGGTTTTCCTTCAGGTCAAACCCCAGTTTTGGAATTAACCAAGAAATGAGAATGTTGTAAATGTAAATGTTTGTAATGTAAACAAGTACTGATACCTTGTTGTAAGAATGTTTGTATTCTTACATGCGAAGGTGTAATGTATGTTGTATGTTATGTGTTGTAAGTGATCTCCTCTTCAATGGTTGAATCCTTGTCTTGAATGCAACACTTAGCCTTGAATGGAGACTTAGAATACTCAATTGCTTGAAGGAATGCTTGAATGCTTGAATGCTTGAATGTTTGAATATCGCTTTTTCCTTTTGCCCACATATGTCCTCCTCCCTTTTGAGAGAGGAAAATGTAGTTTATATACTTGTCAATTAGGGTTGAAAGACTGATTTTTCCGACCTTAGGCCGACCTAGAAACAATATTTTCCAATTTGCAAACTTCAAGACCCGATGCCCAAAAGGAGACCGGGCCCAAAATAGGGCCAGGGACCAGGGCGCTGGGTGCCATGGTCCTGGGGGACCAGAGCGTTGGGTGCCCTAGTCCTGAAGGACCAGGGAACTGGGCGCCATGGTCCCACCTCCCGGGATAGCAGGGTGCAAGGAGGGATCATGCCAAGGTGCAGAAAAATGCAGTTTTTGGTGTCACAAGCAGGTTTCGGGGTCTCCATTCAGGTTCAACGTTGCGTCGCCATCGTGAAGACCCAAATGCAGTCGAAATTGCAAGTGTCACAATTTTAGGATGCTACATTTAGCCCCCACTTTAGCGGGAGTATAAGCGTAGGCTCATACTTCCGGTAAAGTACAAGGAAACAACTTTGAAAGACTTTTACCACGTCAAGGAGGCAAGATACACCAAGCCCCCAGTGGACTAAGGATCTTACGACTTTGATTGACAAAGTAAAAGGGAAGATCACGAGGGAGAACCATGACTGTCAGTAGTAAGGTTCCCTCACTATGAGTCATGCAAGAGAGATATCAAAAATTTTCAAGGCAAAGCTAAGTTCACCAAGAAATTCTTAGGAATCTGGAAGAGATATGGACGGGATGTATGCCCCCCTATGTTAAAGCGATCGCACATGCCTCACCGGGGGTGATTGCTTTAAGGTAGTGATACATATAAGAAATGAGAAAGGAAAGGAGCACGTTATCACAAGGATTTAGCCCCCAAGTGTGAGATAAGCCCAAGGATAATAGACACAAAACACAAAGCACAAGGTGACTTCACTTTCCTTGGGGTCAGTATGTTGTATGATAATTCATGTATATCATATGTATGTATGCATAATTGTTCTTCATTCCCCAATCAAGGAAGGTCACCTAGAAGAAGGGAACACATGTGTTTTTTGAGTCAACATGAAAGAGACCAAAAGAGATCTCAATGCTTTGCATCATCCTCAAGTAGACAACACTAAGGACAACAAATAGAAGAATAGGAATAACACATAGAAGAAGTAACAAAAGAGAGGAGGAGAGAGTCTGCTAGGCTAATGAAACTAGTCCAGCACATCATCTACCCCCCGATCTTGCTGATCAATATTTCGGGAAGGCAGGAAACATGCTAGAGGAGGAACATCCAACACAGCAGATGGAGCTATCACAAGATCCAAACAAGGGCTATGTTCATGTTCCAAGCCACATTGTTCTTGTCTAGGAACTAGGATAAGTGCTTTAGAAAATTCGTTAGATAAATGGTTATCAACATCAACATATTCATATTCACTATCAGAATGAAGAGGAGTAACATTTTCATCATGAATAACATTTTCATCTATATCATCATCAAGATTTATAAAAATAGGATCTTTAACTTGCACAGGATCAAGACCGTCATGCATCTTATGTTTAGGAGATTTTGGCTCAATTTTTGGCTGAGGAGAAAATGGAATAATACTAGCTGAAGGTGTTTTTGGGGATTGCAAAGTTTGAGAACCAGCTGTCTGAGCTCTAAGATGACGCTTTCGTTGGCATTCACGTGCAGAACGATTTCGTCTAGTCTTAGTAGGAAGTTGAGAAGATTGAGGAGGAGGAATGTTCTCATCCTTATCACTTGGGTGTTTTGGTTGTGGTCTCTTAGGTTGAATAATAGGAGAAGAGGAGGGTCTCTTCTCTTTATAAGAGGAAGGAGGAGGAACTGCTCCATACGGAGGAGGAATATTTGGTTTAGGAAGGAGACCAAGTCCATCATGACGAGGAGGTATAGGTCTACCTTTAGAAAGTTTATTAGACATAGACATATTCACATCCATAGGGATGGGTTGAGAATCTTCTTGAGGAAAGACATTAGTTTTATCTTTCAAAGGAAGAACTTCCTTCTCAAGAATGATAGGAATATGAAGTTTTGGTGTTCTAGGTTCACTTAGAGATAGGATCATATCTTTTTTCCACTTTTGATAAGATTTGAAAAGATGATCACTTCGCGGTGGAAGAGATTGAAATTGTTTAGGCCAAAAATAATCAATAGGAATGCTAGAAGTTCTTTCAGCTGGTTTAAAGAGACTATGATTGACAGTAACAACTTCACCATTATGGGGAAATTTCAAACACTTGTGAATAGGAGAAGCAATAGCTTTCATGGAAGATAACCAAGAATAGCCTAGCTTCACACGAAATTGTTCAGATGATGGAATAATAGCAATGTCCACATCAAGGGATTTGTTATGGACCTCAATAGGTAATGTAATAGAACCAATTGCAGGAGAAGAAAATGCATCAAATAGTTTCACAACCACATTTGTTTTGTCATAGATCACTTGATTCAATTGCAAAGTAAAAAGAAATTCTTCAGTAACGACATTAACCATACAAGAAAGATCAATAAGCACTCCACGACAAGGTGTATTCTTGACTTTTGCAACTATGTATAAAGGACCATCAGGTGCCCTGATAGTTTCACTGGAATCAAATGTGATGGAAGGTTCTTTAGGGATTTTCTGCTGCTCTAAAAAGTTAATTACATTCAGAGTCATAGACACAAGATCATCAGGTGAGATGGAGGAATCATTAGTATCAATCACATTAGAGGTATGAGAAGGTAATGGATCAATAAAAATCTTAAGATTTTGGTTAGGAGGAGCTACAGATGTGTTGCCTTTATCATTCACACCAGAAACAGAGATAGTATTATTATCAATCAAATCTTGAATTTTACCCTTTAAAGAAAAACATATTTCAGTGTCATGCCCAGGTTGACGATGAAATTGACAAAAAGATTTGTTATCAAAATAGGGTGAATTAATATTTGTAGGATCTATTTGCCTTATAGGAGGAAGAGTAAGCACATTTTGTTCCAATAAATTATTCATAATATTATGCAATGATTCATTCAAAGGAGTAAACTTTCTTTCTTTCTTGAAAAACTTAGAAATAGGAGGCACACCTGATGCTGCATTCACATTGTTGTTGATGATGTTTTCATTGAACTTTATGGATTCTCTGTTCGGTTTAAACTTCCCAAATGGTTGTTGACTACTATCACCCTTATCACTCGGAGCCATAGGATTTGCTTGTTCCATTTGGCTCACAGTCAGTTGATAATTGTGAAGAGTTGCGCACAACTGTTGGAAAGAAGTAAACTCAGAAAATAGAAGTTTTTCTCTAATATCTTTTTGTAAATTAGAAATAAAGATTCTTTGAATATCATTGTCAGGTACTGGAAAAGAAATTTGAGCATACAAATGCTTATATCTACCAATGAAATCAGTCACTTTCTCTTTAACACCTTGTTTGCAATGCATTAAATCAATCAAAGTAACTTTAGGACTTATATTGTTTTGAAATTGTTGAATAAAAGCATTTCCAAGTTGTGTGAAAGAAGTAATAGAATAAGAGGGCAATGAGCAATACCATTGTAGGGCTTTATCTCTTAATGTCCTAGTAAATAGTTTTGCAAGCAACCTTTGGTCATAAGCAAAATCGGTACATATTGTTTGAAAGGTCTTAACATGTGTTAGAGGATCACCCTTACCATTATAAAGCTCCAAATGTGGGATTTCAACATGTTTAGGGGGGATTGCTCAAACAATGTCAAGAGAAAGTGGGCTCGCAACATCCAATTTGGGCACACTAAACTTAGATTGATTCATAGAAGCAATTTGTTGCTGTAACGAAGAGACAGTTTGTGCAAGTTTGTTAATGGTCGCTTCAGTCGAAGAGTTCATATTAGACATGTTGGATTGTGATGGAGGTATTATGTTATTGAAAGAAGGTATTGATTGAGAATAAGGTGGCGGGACACTATGATAGTTAGTCATAGGAGATGATTGGACATGAGGAATACTACAAGGAGGAATGGAATGGTTAAATGAATTGCCCCCTTGGGTCACATTCATCTGTGGAAATGTAATAGGAACACTCATTGAAGGAATGAATGAAGAAGTCGGATTGAATGAAGGAAGAGGGTTGATTGAAGAAGAAGGGTTGCCCCCATGACTAGTGATCATAGGAGGAATGTATTGTATTTAAGTAGTCATTATGTTTGATGTAAAAGTAGGTATACTAGCAATAGAAGTTGTTAAAGGAATAGAATGATTGACTTGAGTAGGAGGTTGTGTATAACCTAAAGTTTCAGCACAACTCTTCATAGGCATCACATTCGATTCCACAATGTGTGAAATACCATGCAAAATATCAATTCCATTCTTATCACTTTGAACCATACGTTTTAGACCCTCAATTAATGAAAGAGCTTCACTATCAAGGTATTCTTGAGACATCCATTGTCAAAAATCATCAAATTGGTTATCCAATTTCGAAAGTTGTTCTACAGAAACCTCATGGAGAGCTTCTTCATCATTAAGAGGATTAGAGGAATTTCCCGTGTCCTCGTTAAAAAGGCCATTCAAATTAGGTTCCATCTCCTCGGTAAATAAACCTTGAAAAGACTTAATTCTAAGGCTTCGTCTAACGGGAATAGTGTAAGTAGGTCTTATTGTTGTAAAACTCATGCACTAAAGAGAGAGAGAAGATTTTGAATTTTAGAGGTAGCAAATTTCAATAAAATCAGCCAATCTCCTAGATTTAAGCTGTTAAATGCAATCACGACAATCTCCCGAAATTTCAAAAAAAAGGTTAGGGACCGTGGCGAACGGAGTGCACACAGTCCTCGCAACTTTTTTTGAAATTTTCAGAGATGAAAGTTATGATGATTTTAAAGCCAATCTGAAAAAATTGAGTGATTTTACGATCTGTAGATAGGCCAAACTAAAGTTGCAATCTCAAAATTGAACCCTACCAAAATTGTCGAAAAATGCAAAATTTGAATTTTGAAAAAGAGAGGGAAACTGAAATTTTGAATTTTATGATTGTAGAGGGAATAATGAAAGCAATGCAGGCTTTGAAATTTAAAAGTTGACTCAATTTCATGCAAAATTCAATTAAGCAGAAATCAAAGTTGTCGCAATTAAACACTTAATTTCAAAAGTCACAAACTGCAAGAATTTGAATAAAGTACTAAAATTTCGAATGAATGCCAACACACTTTTCAGATTTAAGACAGTAAGAAACACAATTTTGATATGAATTTTAATTTCAACAATTTTTGAATGATTAAAAGCCTTAATCCAAGCAATCACTAGACCAACTTTGACTTCAATTTTGAAAGTGTTAGAATTGATAAAATCAGCCAAAATTCTAGATTTTAGCAGAAAAATACAGTAAGATCTAGCTCCCGAAATTTTGGAAAAAATGTCGGGGACGATGGCGCTCGGTGTGCACACTGTCCTCGCAACTTTTTTCAAAATTTTCAGGGATGAGAGATATTGTGATTTTGTTGTGGAATCCAAAATTACAGTCGATTTGGAGGTGTTTTGATCAGTGAAATTATCAGTCAAAGGTTGAATCAAGAGAGTTTTAAAAATTAGGGTTTTGACACTTAACCACTTAATTTTCAGAATTAAAGCACAAATATGAATTGTCAATTTGCAATAGAAGGATAGATCTGAAACAAGCATTAACAATTAAACATTTCACAAGCTCAATTACTAAAAAGAAAATTTTAGGGTTTTTATGCAATTAACCTCTAAAATTTGCAAAAGATCAAACATAGAAATGTAATTAAGGAATCCAATTTTTTAGATCTAACCATGAATAATCAGAATTAGGATGTTCACGTCGGGTTCACCAAAATGTAAAGCAGAAAAATCGAACCCTAGTTGTTCTCCCCTCCCCAACTCCAAGGAGAGAGGAGGGAGGTCCCTAGGGTTGATGGTTTGCACTTAGGAGAGACTTTACATTCAAAAGAGGGGTTGAAACCCACAAGATCCAATCCCACACAATGCAGGATTGGATTCTAAATGAGTTTCAAGGGTTGTGACATCAAGGATACCCTCTTTTGTAAAGAATGTAGATAGAATGATTGAACTAGGGATGCATGTAAAAGTAAGAAAGATTTGCTTATAAATAGAGATAGGGATACGAGATGAAGTTGCAGACCTAGAATTAGCAGTGAAATGTCGAGACGGTGCTATTCTACAAATTTGAGCAAAAGTTGACGGGACGATGGCACCCGGAGTGCACACGGTCCTCCGAAAAATCCACGAAACGAAGGTGGATCTGTTCGTCTCTGCACAAGGATTCCAGATCTTCAATTACAGCCGCGTACCTGCAACCTACACACAAAAAAGAGAGGACAATTGGGGGGTTAGGGATGAGGGGTTTGCCTTCAGGTCAAACCCCAGTTTTGGAATTAACCAAGAAATGAGAATGCTGTAAATGTAAATGTTTGTAATGTAAACAAGTACTAATACCTTGTTGTAAGTATGTTTGTATTCTTACATGCGAAGGTGTAATGTATGTTGTATGTTATGTGTTGTAAGTGATCTCCTCTTCAATGGTTGAATCATTGTCTTGAATGCAACACTTAGCCTTGAATGGAGACTTAGAATACTCAATTGCTTGAAGGAATGCTTGAATGCTTGAATGTTTGAATATCGCTTTCGCCTTTTGCCCACATATGTCCTCCTCCCTTTTGAGAGAGGAAAATGTAGTTTATATACTTGTCAATTAGGGTTGAAAGACTGATTTTTCTGACCTTAGGCCGACCTAGAAACAATATTTTCCAATTTGCAAACTTCAAGACCCAATGCCCAAAAGGAGATCGGGCCCAAAATAGGGCCAGGGACAAGGGTGCTGGATGCCATGGTCCTGGGGGACCAGAGCACTGGGTGCCCTAGTCCTAAAGGACCAGGGCACTAGGCGCCATGGTCCCACCTCCCGGGACAATAGGGTGCAAGGAGGGATCATGCCAAGGTGCAAAAAAATGTAGTTTTTGGTGTCACAAGCAGGTTTCGGGGTCTCCATTCAGGTTCAACATTGCATCACCATCGTGAAGACCCAAATGCAGTCGAAATTGCAAGTGTCGCAATTTTAGGATGCTACAATAGTCAATGAAATTCCTGATGAATTATTCAAAAGACTAGAGGCAAGAAAATAGGCAGTGATAGAATTGGATAAGAAAATAAAAATTGAGAAGTTACTTGTTGTATATCTGGTAAACTCTCCACAAGAAATTGATGATCTGATTGCTAAGGCCAACTGGTCAGTATTCTCTACTACACACCGACATATTTCACTAATGGCAGGAAGAGTTAATGAAGTGACAAAGGAAACAGAAGATGCATGGGATATATTCTTGGTTGAGAAAGAAAAACAAGAAGAGTACAGAAACCCTAAACCTATAAAAGCTTATCAGAAAGATAGAGACAAGGGCAAAGGAGAAGTTGGTGGACCACTGAGTATCAAGGTTAGAGACAACTTACCCCCACCTTCTTTAAATACTCCACCAGTAAAATCAACAACTACTGAAGATCAACCATCAACTAAGAGTATGGATGTAGAGGATAATAATCCTAAGCCTGAAGTCCTATATACTGTGAATGTTGATACTCAGAAAATCAACATAGTAGTAGACAAAGATACAACTGGTAAGTCAAATATGGCTAGTGAGCCTCCGGTAGCAGGGGAAATAGATAAACTAGTAGAAAATAAAGAGCAAAAGGTAGAGACTGAGACATAGACTAAGGCAATGCAACATACTGAGAAACAAACAGAGCTAAAGGCTCTAGGACAACAACAACCAGAATAGGTACATAAGGAAACAGTGCCACCGACAACTAGTGAAGTAGGAAAACCAGTGCTTAAAGAAATGCATACACAAACAGACCTACCAAAGGTCAATACAATCTTGGTTACTTCCACCAGTACTCAGATTGTTGGATCATCATTAGGATATAAATCAACAAATGTGACTGAGGTGTTATTAGATTCTATCAAGAAAATAATCGACTGCAGCTCACAAGCTTACAAAGCAATTGATGATTCCATACCAATTTTGAAGGTAATTGCTCCCAATTGTAATATAGACAATAAAGATTCTTTAGGACAATTGGATACATTGTGTAAATATATCTCAGAAAACATTGAGAAAATAAAGGAAGATTTAGTGAAGGATAAAGTAGAAATTGAAAAATAGAAATTCTTTGATGAGAAAGTAAAGAAGTGTAATAGAGATTTTGACACACTTCTACCGGAACTATGTAATTTGTTGAAAGAATACAAAAATCTGTATAAAGATACCTGTAAAACAAACTTCTTCACTGTAGATATAGACAATAACATGAGTAAGGTATAGGATGAGATAAATAAACTTGCAGACAACTTTGTCAACTCACCTAATACACTATCAGTTTTTGAGGAGAAGATAACAAATTTTAAGGAAGCACTACTCAAATTGGAAAGAGAGAAAGAAAGAATAATAAATAAGGCAAAACATTTGAGATCTAAACTAAGTCCAAGATTGGACTATCTAGCATCTCTATGGAAGGAAATTTCTAAGGCATTAATACAGGGAAGCAAAACACTGACAAAGCATTTGCAGCATCTCACTGGTACAGTGAAGAGAACAGAGATAGCAATAAAGGATAGCAAGAAGTTTATGGATAGTATAAACTTGATTTTGGGAGACCTTTTTCAAATTATAACTACCCAGCTACAAGGTTGAAACCACAAACTCTATTGACATCTTCACAACCTTTGTCATTGATGCCAAAAGGGGAGTAGTGGGATGAGAAAGTTCAAATCATATGAATCATATGCTCAAGGGGAGCGCACACATTTCTGGTAATATTTTTGGATGCTTTTTGAAATTTCTCATGAGTGTTGCCATCAATGCCAAAGGGGGAGATTGTTGGCATATGCACACTCCAATGAGACATTGTATGTGATTGAAGGTTTTGTCATTGATGGCAACCTTGCAATCCTATGGCACTAACAAAGATATTATACCGGCTTCAGTAGATCACACTCTACACCGGCACAGAGGCCGATAGAATTTTTGTTATATAATATTTTGTTTATTATTGTAAGTCGACTTGGCAAATTGTAAAATGACTCTTATATATAAAAGAGATCATTGAAGACATTTTGTAATAGAGATGTAGAAGCACTAAGGAAAATATTAGGTAGACCTAATATGTGAAAGATAGGTCAAGGGGTATATGTAAAGAACAAAGCAGGAACCGGTACTGAATCTGGCATTGAAGATGCTATTGTAAAGCAGTACAAGATATTGGATTTGTATAATCCTTATTGTAAGTCAGTGAGACTTCCCATTGAGAAGTGAGCTCTAGGCAATTGGCCTTCCTGCATGTGCAAGGCCCTATTGTAAGTAATATTCTCTTATTGGCCAGTGAGTGAATATTGTGGGTCACAAATCCCACCAAGGTTTTTCCCACACCAGGTTTCCTCATTAACATCTTGTGTTATGGTGTACTTTTCATGTGGATGTTCTTGATTTTGTTTATTGCATTATTTCTTGCATACCAGTACACTGCTATATTATGTTCTGCATGTTTTAAGTTAAGAAATTCTAATCACCGGTTAGATACTAATTGATGCCCCCCCTCTCAGTATCTATGGGACCCCTAACAGATCAAAGGTAGAGGTATTATTTCTTTTGATGGCAAGCACAACACTGATAATGTCTATTATGTAGAAGGTTTAAAACATAATCTTTTGAGTGTTGGTCAATTGGTGGACAAGGGTTTCCAACTTCTGTTTAAAGCTCTAGAAAATGCAAAATCATTAACAAGACTTGTTTGGAGATTGCAATTGGTACTCAGACTGGAGGTAATATCTTTCACTTGAACACTGATAATAAGACATGTTTGATTTCTCATATTGATGAGAGTTGGTTATGGCATAAGAGGTTTTGTCATGTTAATTTTGATTGTATTGTTAAGATTAGTTCAACTAAGGTAGTTAGAGATATACCTAAGATTATGAAGTGTCATAATCTGATATGTAAGGAATGTCAATTAGGAAAGAAAGTTAGAAATTCTTCTAAGAGAATACATGATAAATCTAATGATATACTTGATTTTATTCACACTGACTTATGTGGTCGAGCAAGGACTAGAAGCTTTCAAGGTGATAGGTATTTGATGTTGATTATTGATGACTATTCTAGAATAATGTGGGGGACCTTTCTTAGGGAGAAGTCTAAAGATTTTTATAAATTCAAGATCTTTAAAGCAAAGGTTGCAACTGAAACTAGATTAAAAATTAAATGTCTAAGATCAGATCAAGGAGGTGGGTTCACATCTCATGAATTTAACAATTATATGAGACAAATGGAATCAGGAGACAGTTATCTGTACCTCGGACTCCTTAGCAGAATGGAGTAGTGGAAAGAAAAAACATAACCATTTTGGATGTAGCAAGATCTATGATGATAGAAGCCAAACCACCTCATATCTACTGGAGAGAAGTAGTGAGTACATCAATTTACATATTCAATAGAGTTCACATCAAAGGTGAAACTGGTAAGACCCCTTATGAACTATGGTTTGGACATACACCTACTGTTAAGTATTTCAGAATTTTTGGAAGTAAATGCTATATCAAAAGAGATGATTCAAGTGAAAAGTTTGATCCTAGATGTAATGAAGGGATATTTATTGGTTACTCAATTCAAACAAAATCATATAGATGTTATAACAAAAGATTACAGAAAATTGTGGAGAGTGCTAATGTGAAAGTAGATAAGCAGTACAAAAATTATTCTATATCATATGACAGGGAATCGAAAATGGAAATGATCATAACTAAACCAATATTTCCTCAACTAGTACAAGAAACTCAGACAATTACACCATCACAATCTGAAAATTCAACCATGATGGATGATCAGAGTAGTGAACCTGAAGTTCAGAAGACATCAAGGTATGTAAGATTAAATCATTCTGAAGACCAAATAATTGTCCAGATAGAAATGAAGGAGTTATGACTAGAAGAAGACTGACAAATGAAGAGGTATGTCTTATTTCTCAAGTTGAACTGGCAATTGTTATTGAAATTTGTAAGGATAAACATTGGTTAAAGGCTATGAATGATGAATTAGATCAAATAGAGAAGAATGAAACTTGGACTTTAGTTCCCTAGCCTAAAAATAATAATGTTATTATAACTAAATGGGTTTTTAGGAATAAACTAAATGAGGATGGTCAATTTGTAATAAACAAGGCTAGATTGGTTTGTAAAGGATATTCTCAAAAGGAAGGAATAGTTTATGGTGAGATATTTGCAGCTGTAGCTAGAATTGAAGACGTTAGACTATTTCTTGCCTATGCAACTTATAAGAACTATAAGGTTTATCAAATGGATGTTAAATGTGCATTTTTAAATGGTGAAATTGAGGGAAAAGTATACATTAAGCAACCTAATGTATTTTCACTGATAGATGATAAAGATATGGTTTGCAGATTGAAGAAAACTTTATATGGTTTGAAACAAGCTCCTAGAGCTTGGTATGCAAGGTTGGATAAATATCTTTTGAAGCTTGGTTTTACTAAAGGCAGTGTTGACAGTAATTTGTATTACATAATTACTAATGATGATATTCTGATTATTCAAGTATTTGTTGATGATATGATTTTTCAAGGAAAATATAAATTGTGCATGGGTTTTGCTAATAATATGAAGAATGAATTTGAAATGTCCATGATTGGTGAGATGAAATTTTTCTTAGGTTTGTAAATTACTCAAACCAACAAAGGTATTTTTATCTATCAAACTAAGTATATGAGGGAATTGTTGAAGAAGTTTGGCATGGATAATTCCAAACCAGTAAGTACTCCTATGGTGACAAGTGGGAAATTATCTATCAAGGATACTTCTACAATGGTAAATCCAACAAGGTATAGGTCTATGATTGGTGGTCTATTATATCTAACTCAGACTAGACCAGATATTATGAATGCAGTAAGTATTGTTTCAAGATATAAAAATAATCCTAGAGAAAATCATGAATGTGCAGTAAAGAGGATATTCCAGTATTTGCAAGGAACAACAAAATATGTCTTATGGTATTCTAAAAATGATGATTTTACTTTATGTGCATATAATGACTTAGATTGGGTAGGAGATACTGATGACAGGAAGAAAACTTGTGGTGGACCTTTCTTTCTTGGAAAGAAATTGGTTTTATGGATCAACAAAAAATAATCATGTATTTCTTTATCTATTGCAGAAGCTGAGTATGTTGCAACAGCAACTAATTGCACTCAAGTCTTGTAGATAATGCAAATCTTGAAGGATATCAAGGTAAGTTGTAGTGAACTGGTAGTTATCTATTGTGATAACTCTGTAGCTATTGACATGTCTAAAAATCTAGTATTTCACTCTAAGACTAAGCATATATCAATAAAGTATAACTTTATGAAGGACAAGGCAGAAGGAAAGGAAGTCAAATTGTTTTATGTGAACACTAAAGAACAGATTGCAGATATATTCACTAAACCATTGTCTAAGGAATCATTTGAGTATTTAAGAGACGGGTTAGGGGTTTTTGCCCCTCCAGTAGAGACTTGATTGATGCAGTTTGCCACTAGTCCAACATACATTATCAGAGATATTATTTATTCTGGCACTAACGAGTGGTACTACTACTCAGGGGGAGTAGTCAGCTTTGAGATTAAGAGGATTACATTATTGCTTTGATATTTTGTCTGATTTTTGGCATTGATGTCAAAGGGGGAGAGATATTGATGTGAAAAATAAAAAGGAGCTATATACATTGGGGGGGAGTTATATTAAGAACTTTATAGAGATGTCATTCACACAGGGAGAGTTACTTATATTCAGGAGATTGTTGGTTGGCTTCAATAGGGGGATACTTTTTCAACATTTCTTCGTACTTAGATGTTTTTCACATCTAGTGGTGCCATCAATACCAAAGGAGGAGATTGTTGGCATTATGGTTGAATTGATTATGTGTTACATTGATGTTTTGTCATTGATGTCAACACTAGCTTTTATGGATGGTTATCGGTAGACAGGTTTTAGTTACCTGTAGAAGATCTAGTGTTACTGACAGAAGAGACTATCTATTGGACACTTCTGGCATGTTTGGATCAATGGAGTATGTTTGACTTTATGTGTTACATTCTCTTGGAACATGTTCTGGCTAGTTGATATTGACTTGGTAATCGGATGCTATCATGCACTCTTGTAAACCCTTACCAGCATTGGTTTAAGGTTTTATCGCTAGAGCTTTCACTGAGGAATCATGACAGGATGCATAAGTGGTGTTGTTGCAGCTTCTAGATGGATTTCAGGATGCTGAAGATGTTCTTTGATCGTGCTTCAACTTCTTGAAGGAATTTCTTTGGCATGGTGGACCCAAAATAGGTCCAGTGCCTATCTAGGTTATGGACTAGTATCATGTTAACATGTACTCTACATGTTACCAGAATGTTTCAGGATGATTTATGGATTTTTTATTGTTGTTTTGATCTGAAGATGACATGACATATCATTGTAATATGGATTTATGTAATGATCTTATTGTAATATCTTCTAGGTGGCCGACCTAATTGGATTAGGCCTTAGGGTTGATATAAAATGATGTAAGATCTCATTGTAGATCAATGGTATGGAATGTAATGTGCAAATATTGTAATATCATTTAGGCAGACAATTAGGTCGATCATAGATGATCTTGGGATTAAGGAAGAGGCCAAAGGCCTCCTGTATTGAGCTTAACCGGGACTATAATCGGGCATGGTAGATGCTATCTCTAGTAGTTCATTATTCTGGATTGTTGTCCATTTATCTTGAGATGGCTATTGCCTCTCTCTAGTCAATGAGACTCTTTTGTAATGAGCAGTATACTCTAGGTAGTGTTCTTTCATGCATGTGTAGGCCCCTCATTGTATCACATGACTATAGGTAGGCCTCCCACCATGGTTTTTCCCTTTTCAGGTTTTCCATGTACAAATCATTGTGTTATGTGTTATGATTGCATTGTGTTGATTATCTATTTCATTGTTATGTTTCATTGCTTACCGGTATCTGTTTCCTCTTTACTGATACTTAATCTGGCTAAAGCTTATTAAGTGGATTAAATATTATAATCTATTAACAACTGATTCAGCCCCCCCTATCTGTTGTGTTGGGATCTAAGAACATTGAGAGGGGGGGTGAATCGATGTTCTACCGGAATGAACAATTTTTAACTTTCTAAACCATGCAAATATGTATTGGTAAACAAATAAGCATATAAAAAGAAAAAAATAAACCATCCACATAAATGAACAACATAACACACATAATTTATACGTGGAAAACCTCAATGAGGAAAAACCAAAATTGGATTTGTGACCCACAATATCAGTTCACTGACCATATGAAACGATATTACATAAAACAGGGGCTTGCACTTGCATGAAGGCACACTACTTAGAGCATGTTGGCATATGATGAAGCGATGACAAAGTATGTTGTCATTGATGGCAATATGTGATCAAGAAAGTACACTGGTATGAACCGATATGAAGATTGGAAGCGGTTTTTGTTGACCGAGATGGAGTGGACCAGTGTCGGGGTTCATTAAGTGTTACTATCGGTTGGTAGTCTCTGTTCTATTTTAGGGTTTCTGGTATGATCTGTGTGGTGCAACCAATGGTGTTTTGTGAACATTAAGAATAAGGATCAGGATGTCATGTTATTTGTGTGCACGTGAAGGATTTCCTTGAGGATTTTGTGCTTGGAAATCGAATGCATTGAATGCCTACCTCGGGAATGTGCGATTTTCTGAGCGGTGTATGAAGAGCACGTGATGGGTTACCATTTTCTAGATGTGGTGAAGATCGGATGACACAGAGTGACTTGTGATCTGTTTAAGATTGTTTTATTCTATGCAAAGTGTTTGGATGGTCTGGATTGGACTGCTTGTAATTGTAAACCTAAATACTTAGGGTTTAGGGTTTATGTTACCGACCTAATTCTTGTCTATAAGGTTGATGAGTTTTGATATTGTTGTTGTTAGCAAATTTTGTTTTTGTGTCTGCATGTTGAGATTCTTGCCAAACTAGAGTGTGAAACCTATAGAGTGTGATTGCAGAGGAGAGGAGCTAAAAATGATCTTCCTTAGCAAGTAGTGTTGTTATCAGTTCAAAGCTTTACCTATTGACTTCTATTGATTTCAATAGAAGGAAAATCCGTTGACCAGGTAACTTTAATAGGCTTGTTGTAAATCCTCTAACTAGGTGACTCAAGTTCATTGAGTTCTTTAAATCCTCTAGCGACGTAACCTTTAACAGGGTTTGAACCTTTAATAGGGTATATATCCATCCCTTAACTAGGTGATCTTTCCCAGGATCAATTCCTAGTAGAACGTTATTGTAAAGTCTTTAACCAGACTAGACTCCTAATAGAGCGAGCTTCAAAAGAGTTCAAAACAATCTTGTGGGTATTCATCCCCACCATGGTTTTTCCCATTCTGGTTTCCACGTGAAAAATTTGTGTCATGAGTTGTGCATTTTTCATGTGATGATTGATTATTCTTTGTTTAAGTGATTATGCATGTAGAGCTAATGGTTATGGTATTACTGATATACCACATGCATATGTATATGGGTGAAGTAGTTATCAAGCATTGAATGATATTTGAAGTATTTAGTTTTACCGGTTTAAATTGTCTACAATCTTACTATGTTTAATGGGTATTGCTATGGTTAAGTTCGATAATGAAGACAACTGGTTAGCATTGTTTTAACTTGATAAGTTGTGGAGAAGTTTTTGTATGTACTAATTCACACCCCTCCTCTGAGTACCAGTTAGGGTATTTTTTGTTCATCATTATTCATCAATTGGTATCAGAGAAACTCCAGGTCTTTAGTGATATAAGCTTAACTACTTGAGGTAAAAGATCTTGCTTTAATGATGAAGAGAGAAGGTCCTAAGTTCAATAGAGGTAACTTCAAAATATGGAAGGATAGAATGAAAATCTATATCAAGAGTTCGGGTGATCAAAATTGAGCTATGTTGAGAATGCCTATGTAATTCCCACTGGCACTTTAATCAATGATCAGAAAAGAGAGATTCAAGAAAATAGGCAAGTCATGGAAGCCCTTATTAGCAGTTTGTCCGATATTGAGTTCATTGATGTACAAGATCAGGACACTCCTAAGGATGTATGGGACACATTGGAAACTATTTAAGATGGTGATGAGCATGTCAAGTAAGCTAAGGAAGAGAAAATTAGAGGAAAATTTGAAGACATGAGGATGGTTGAAGGTGAGACCATTCTGCATTATGGCATAAGGATCAAGACTGTGGTTGGAGATATCAAGAGCACTGGTGAAACAATTGAAGATGCTACCATTATCAGTAAATTTTTGAGATTATTGTTACTGGTCTATGCAATCAGAGTTGCTGCTATTCAAGAGCTAAGGCCTATTGACAAAACCAAGGTATCCTTAGACTCTATCATTGCAAAGTTGATTGCATATGAGTTGAATAGCTATGATGGTAGTGTTCAGAAGATTGAGTCAGCCTTTAGAGCATCTGTTGTACCAACCAGAAAAGGAAAAGAAGTAAGTACCAGTTATGAATCCAGGCAAAGCAGAGATATGGATGATGAAGAAATTCTGATGGATTTTGAAGCTCTTCTTGCGAAGAGACTTCCAAAAGGCACCGGAAAATATAGAGGTAAGCTTCCTTTAAAATGTTTTTCCTTCAATAAGATAGGACATATAGTTGTGAACTGTCCTAACAATGACAATAAGGATAAACTAGAGAGGTTTAGAAAGTATAAAGGAGGAAATAGAAGAAATTGTCTTGTTGCAGTGAATGAAGGTGTTATTGATGGAGAATCTGAGGATGAAGAGAATGAGGACATAGTGTTTGTAGCTATAAAGGAAGAAGTGTCTGGCAAGAAAGCACTTGTCTCTTGCATTGACAACTCTAATGAGTGGATTATTGATAGTGGTTGTTCTCACCACATGACCGGTAACCGAGGAAAGTTTCTATCTCTAGAAGATATGATGGAGGTGTTCTCAGATTTGGCAATGATGTACCTTGCTTGGTAAAAGGTAAAGGATCCATCTCATTGAATGGAAAGAGTAGTGTGGATGGTGTCTACTGGGTAGAAGGTCTTAAGCACAACCTCTTGAGTGTTGCTTAGCTAAATGAAAAAGGATTCAATTTTGAGTTCAAAGGTGGAGTCTACAGTATAATTGGAAAGAGTGGTGAACTTATTGCCACTGGTAAGCAGACTAGAGGTAACTTGTTTCAGTTGAATGCAAAGATTAGTCAGTGTTTGATGGCGAAGTTTGATGATAGCTAGATATGGCATAGGAGACTTTGTCATATGAACTTTGATAATATTGTAAAGGATAGTAAGATCAAGGCAGTAAGAGGATTTCCTTTGCTAAACAAACCAGGGAATGCTTTATGTAGATAATGTCAACTTGGGAAGATGTCTTCCTCAACATTCAAGGGTAAGTCTTTTTGAGTAGAGAACTTACTTGATCTTGTGCACACCAATCTGTGTGGTCCTATGAAAACAAGAAGTATTTAGGGAGATCGGTATTTCATGATTATTACAGATGACTGCTCAAGAATGATGTGGTTCACATTCTTGAAAGATAAGTCTGAGGCATTTGGAAATTTCAAAGCCTTTAGAGCATTGGTTGAGAAGGAGAGTGACAAAAGAATAAAGTGTCTTAGAACTGATCATAGAGGTGAATTCACTTCTGATGAATTCAACAAGTACTATGAAGAGAACGACATCAAGAGGCAGTTGTCTACCCCAAGGACACCACAATAGAATGACATAGTAGAAAGGAATAACAGGACTATAGTTGAAGTGGCCAAAACTATGCTGATCCAAGGAAAGGTTGTTCACACTTTTTGGAGACAAGCGGTGAGCACAACAGTCTATACTATGAACTGGGTACTCATCAAGAAAGGTAAAGTTAAAACCCCTTATGAATATTGGACCAGGAAGACTCCCACTATGAGTTACTTTAAATTATTTGGCAGTAAGTGTTACATCATGAGAGGTGAGCATCTGAGCAAGTTTGATGCTAAATGTGATGAAGGAATATTTTTGGGATATTCCACTAACAGAAAATCTCTCAAGTGCTACAATAATAGGAGACAAAAAATTGTTGAGAATATCAATGTCAGGGTTGATGAATCCCCTGAGGAGCCTCAGGAAATCTACAGCGAGAAAGTGGAAGATGAACTGGGTGTAGCCTTCTAGGAACCGGTTAAGAAAGAAACAAGTAAAGACCCCATTGTTCCTCTATTGGTAGAAGCTATAGTAGGTGAAGAAGAATATGGAGATGAAGAAGAAGTGGAAAAGCAAGAAGAACTAGCTAGAGTCATTCCCAGATATGTGAAACTACATCATGACCCGAAGCAGATCATAGGAGATAAAGATGGAGGGATACTTAGAAGAAGAAAGGTGAAAGAGAACTCTTGCTTGATTTCTAAATTTGAGCCTAAGAACACTAGGGAAGCACTTACCAATGAAGACTAGATAAAGGCAATGGAAGGGGAGTTTGACCAGATAGAAAAGAATGCAATATGGTCCTTGGTACCCATATTGGAGCACAAGAATATAATAGGTACCAAATCGGTCTTCAGGAATAAGCTGAATGAAGAAGAGACAATTGTAAGGAACAAGGCAAGACTTGTATGCAAGGGATATGCTCAGGAAGAGGGAGAAGACTATGGAGAAAAATTTTCTCATGTGGCTAGATTGGAAGGTGTCTGAATGCTACTTGTATTTGCAGAATTCAAGGGATTTAAGGTACAATAGATGGATGTGAAGTCTGTGTTCTTGAATGGAATCCTAGAAGAGGAAGTGTGGTGTAGGAGCACCTAGTTAAGCAAAACTCCCCTTTTTGAGTATTTAATGCTTTCATGTTTGTAATGTCTTGTGTCAAGTTTATAATGTTGTTTTAGGTTGTTTTGTGTCTTGTTTAGTGGTTTTGATCTCATTTTGGGCTCAAGAGGTCAAGTTTTACCTTTCAAGCTTTGAGTTGACAATTTTTGGCAAAAATGTGCAAAATTGCCAAAAAGGTCTTCTAATGCTTTCCAAAGGATTTAAACATGTTTGATAAGTTTTTTTAAGCATGTCTAAGGTGTTTAGACAATTTGATAAGGTTAGATTGTCAAAAATGTCTTTGGAGCAAGAAATGTTGTCATTTGGGCTTGTAAAAGTTGTCATTTTTTGACTTTTCTTGCAAAATGAGGTTGTGGAAGCCTCATGTCCATACTGGGCTTAATAACTAAATTTTTGGACTATAAAAATAACTTTCTTTTCCTTGAAGAAGGTTGGTGATTGTATGAGCAAGAGATTCCTAATAAAAATCATAAAATTTTGGCTTTATTCACTATTTTTTGCTTTTTTGGAGTAACAGTCCATACTGTAGCCTTGCTAGTCTGTATTGTACCTTTAGAAAGTGTGCATAGTAGTTGTACAATTCTCTCCAAGTGATTGTAGTACTAGTTTCCTTTGGCAATTTGTTTGTACAAAATTATTTTACTTTTGTGTGCTCACTGCCCTCTCAAGGGTTTGAAGTTCCAAAATGCCACCACTTGACTAATCCAGGTCTAGGATCCCACAAAATGGATTTAGTCAATTTGGTACTCAATTATATAGTGTACATATGCTTCTTCTTGTGCCAAAATTGTGTTTGGAAGAAGGACTTGAGTGAATACTAGGCAAGTATTGATTACTCGGCTAGTAGCATGTTCAAAAACTCAAGATTTGCACCCAAAAGTAATTTGGAGTAAACCAATGTATGAGGCAAAGGTCTAGACATATGGCCAGGGGTTTTGAAGATCACCTTGGTTTGTTAGAGTAGCTTGTTCCTATTAAACATTCTCACTTTGTAAACAAAAAAGTGAGTTCACTATTTTTGTGAATTGTGTTTGTCAAATGCTCATGGAATGCTTCAAAACAATCATCCAAGCCTTGTAACTAAGAAGGCCATGTAATAGGAAGATTGATTAGTGTTTTGCAGACATCATTGAGGTATATTTGTAGTTCAAACTCCTTGTGATGCAGGCCCAAAGGTGTAGCAGCAAATGACTGGTAAAAGGCAGCATTTTGACAGTGACAGTGGTATTCTATTTCCTTTCTCAGATGTGTGCCTAGTGTTTGGCATTATGTTTGTAGGGCAGTAATAGGGGAAGGCTTTATTTGGTGTGGCAGAAGTCCTAAACTAGTTTGGAGGCTTGATTAGTGGATTTGGGAAGATTTCTCTATGTTCTTTGGTCTAAACCCTACCAAACCCTACAATTATGCCACAAATAGTGGACAGTCCTCATTTTACACTAACAGTGGCCTAAACCATGAAAATACACTAGAATATACCTTAAAACTACCATCCAAATCAAGGTTGTTGGAGGAGAGACCCATCATAGAGAAGGACAAGCAAAAAAATGCCAATTACCCCTCCACAAGCTAGTAGCCTTTTGACTGCATAACAGACACTTTACAAGAACCCAATTACAAGGAGGACTTTGGGACTCATGGAATTTTGTGAGATCATCCTTAAAAATTAAATAAATGACATATAGGACCTCAGATAGTGTGCAATCCCTTTTTGAGGTGTTCACCCTTGGTTGGTGAGTTGAGTAAGCTAAAGGCTATGGGCCTAAAACCAAGTTTGATTGTCAAACCTTGAGTAAATCTTGTTACTCTAAATGTCCTTGTTGGAGTCTCCTAATGCACTCTGAAATAGTGAGTTGAATGCCAAAAGAATAGGGATTGAGAATGTGTAGATGGGTGGAGTGAGCAATTGAAGAAAGTTTGAGTAAGGGTGTGATTTTTCACTGAGAAGGGAGGTTGATGGTGAAGACTTGTAGAGAGACCTATCAAGTGTAGCTAAAGTTGTTATTGCAAACATCAGGAGCAGAGACAAACAATACCTCTTGTTTTCTTTTATGGCCTTTTGACTGAAATTGGCCTTTTGAGCACTTACCTAGCAACCTCCCTATCATAGTGGTATTAGAGCCAACAAAAGATTCAGGAGGAAAGGAACATTAGGAAAACATGGTGACCAATGCAGAGTTAGCCAAGAAGGTTGAAGACCAAGAAGAGAAGAGTAGGACACTCAGAGAAAGATTAGATCAACTAGCAATGAAACTAGCTGAAGTAGAAGTCAAAACTGAAGAAATCCATGATAAGGTTGGAGATCAAGGTAAAATGATGGCAATAGAGGATGAGGTCCCCATGCCCGACCCTGTCATTGAGCAAGAACCATTCTTGAAAGCCTTGAGAGCTATGAGTGGTAAAACCTTAGAGGGAGTGGCTCTTTTCAATGGAAAGATGGATCTAGATGCTCTTATAGAGTGGATTGAAGGTCTAGAAAACCATTTTGAATGAGATGGAGTAATTGAAGCACCAAAGGTTAAGGTAGCAAAATCAAGGTTGAGAGGGGCATCTTTAACTTGGTGGAAGTTCATCCAAGAGGAAAGGCTGAAAGGAGGTAAGCAACCAATAGCCACCTGGAAAGCAATGGTAGCCAAAATAAAAGAAACCTACCTTCCTGAAGACTATGAAGTACAACTTCACAGGAGAAGACAAAATTTGAGACAAAAAGATCTAGATGTTAGTAGGTACACTGAGGAGTTTCAAAAATTGTGCATGAGATCTAGAGTAGTAGAGGATGAGAGTATAAAAGTGGCAAGGTACTTGAATGGGTTAAGATGGAACATCTAGGAAGAGATGAGCTTGTTATACCCACAAATAGTACACAAGTGTTATCAACTAGCACTTAAGGTGGAAGAGAAAGGTAAGAGAAAGCAAGAACAAAACAACAAAGGAAGAGGTAGGGGAAGAGATGGTAGAGGCCATAGAGGCAGTTTTGGGGGAAGGAGCATAGATCAACGATCCCAGGGAGAGTCTAAACTTCTAGAACAAAGGGGGGATTCTCAGAGCAAACCTAACTATAGGGGTAGGGGATCAAGCAACCCAAGTAGGGGTAGATCTAATGGACCAGGGAGAGGGTCCTACTTCTCAACCATGAATTGCTATAACTACCAAAAGCTAGGCCACCTTGCCTATAGATGCCCAGAGAAGCCTAGTTCATCCTATGGTGGTGAAAAGAAGGTAAACTATGTTCAGGAAGATGGAGGTAATACTAGAACTTCAGCATTGAACCACCTAGCTTCAGAAGATGGTGAGAGTTTAATGATCAAGAGAGTGTAAATGAAGAAGCCACACAGTACAGAGGTCTCACATAGAAGAGAATTATTTAGGATTAAGTGTAAAATCATGGGAAAGGTGTGTAAGGTTATCATAGACTCAGGGTCCACAGATAACATCATATTATAGGATGTAGTGAGTAAATTGAAACTACCTAGGATACAACACAAGAAGCCATACAAAGTCACATGGTTAAATAAGGGACAACTTGTGTTAGTAAATGAGCAAGCCTGGGTAGATTTCCACATAGGTGGATATATAGATAAGATCCTATGTGACATCCTTCCTATGGATGCTTGCCACCTACTGTTGGGTAGAGCATGGCAGTTTGACAGAAAAGCACACAATGATGGGGAAAGAAACTCCTACTCATTTCAGAAAGATGGAGTAACCTATCAGATTCAATCCCTCAATGAAGAAGGAGAGAGAAGCAATAAAGTACCTAACATCTTGTTAGTGAATGAGAAAGAATTCATAAAAACACTAGAAGAAGGTAAAGGAGTGGGATTTGCACTCATAGTGGAACCCAAGGAAGACAAGGTAGAAAAGAAAGTTGAGATACCATATGAGGTGCAAAAAATCCTTGATAACTTCAAAGGAATAATCAGTGATAGTACACCTACAGCTTTACCACCTCCTAGAGCCATTAGCCATCAAATTGATTTCATACCTGGAGCCTCTTTACCAAATAAGGCAGCCTATAAGATGACCCCTGAACAAAATGAAGAGGTAGCAAGACAAATACAAGAACTCTTAGACTAAGGGTTGATTAGGAAAAGCATTAGTCCTTATGCAGTACCTACAGTGTTGGCACCTAAGAAGGGTGGAACATGGAGACTTTGTACAGATTCTAGAGCCATAAACAAGATCACCATCAGATACAGATTTCCCATACCCAAGATAGGGGATTTGATGGATTGTTTGGGGGGTGCACAGTATTTTAGTAAGATTGACTTGAAGAGTGGTTACCATCAGATAAGAATCAAAGAGGGTGATGAATGGAAGACAACTTTCAAAATGAATGAGGGTCTTTATGAGTGGCTTGTCATGCCATTTCAACTCTCTAATGCTCTCAGCACATTCAACATTCATGAGACTCATGAATGAAGTTTTACATGATTTCATTGGAAAGTTTGTTGTTGTGTATTTAGATGATATTCTTATTTTTAGTCAAACTAAGGAAGAGCATCTGAAGCATTTAGCTATTGTTTTGAGATAGTTATCTGATGAACAACTAACCATTAATCTAGAAAAATGTGATTTCTTGAAGCAAGAATTGATCTATCTTGGTTTTGTTGTATCGGGAGGCAATCTAAAAATGGATCCATCTAAAGTTGCAGCAATAACCAGTTGGCCAACTCCTAAGACAGCCAGTGATGTCAAAAGTTTCCATGGTTTGGCACAATTTTACAGAAAATTCATCAGGGGGTTCAGTGAGATTTGTGCTCCAATGTTAGACACCATCAAAGGGGGTGTAAAGGTAAAATTTCAGTGGATAGATGCAGCTAATAATGGGTTTGAATTATTGAAAGCTAAAGTAGCTACTCAACCAGTGCTAATTTTACCTAGTTTTGATAAGCTTTTTACAATTGAATGTGATGCTAGTAATATTGCTATAGGAGTTGTTTTAAGTCAGGAAAATAGACCAGTTGAATTCTTTAGTGAGAAGTTGAATGATGCCAAGAAAAAGTACTCTTCCTATGATTTAGAACTTTATGCATTAGTACAGGCACTTAGGAAATGGAGACACTATCTTCTTCCTAAAGAGTTTGTTGTATACATAGATAATCAGGCACTAAGTTTTTTGAAGTCACAGGATAAACTGAATCATAGGCGTTAAATGGGTAGAATACTTGCAAGCTTACACTTTTACTCTTAAGCATAAGAAGGGTCAATTGAATAAAGTAGCAGATTCTTTTAGTAGAAGGTTGTTAACTATTCATGAGATTCAAGTTCAAAGCATCGGTATTGATAGTTTTAAAGAGATGTATCCTACTGAAGATGATTTTGCTGAAGCTTATAAAGTTTGTCAAGATTTTGAGAATAATTTCCATGGTGCATATGCCGATTTCACTCTGCAGGATGGTTTTTTATCCAGGGGTAGACAGTTGTGTGTTCTAAAAGGTTCTATGAGAGAGAACCTCATTCGGGAGAGGCACAATGGGTGCTTAAGTGGACATTTCGGTCTCAACAAGACCTTAGAGTGGTTCAAAGGTTCTATTATTGGCCTAAGATGCAAAAAGACATCTGGAGGTATGTTGAGCAGTGTTTGGTATGTCAGAAGGCAAAAGGTAATTCCTCCAATGCTAGTTTATATCAGCCTCTTCCCATTCCACATAGGCCTTGGGATTGCATTAGTATGGATTTTGTGGTAGGATTACCTAGAACTCAAGCAAGATTTGATAGCATCTTTGTAGTAGTTGACCGATTTAGAAAAATGGCTCATTTTATTCCTTTTAAGACAACACATGATGCAAGTCATATTGCTTACTTATTTTTCAAAGAAGTTGTTAGAATTCATGGTTTGCCTATTAGCATTGTTTTAGATAGGGATGTTAAGTTTCTTGGTCATTTCTAGAAAACATTGTGGAAGAGATTGGGTACTAATCTCTCTTTTGGTTCAGCTTATCATCCACAAATAGATGGCCAAACCAAAGTTGTGAATAGGTTTCTTGAAAACATTCTTAGGTTCTTGACAAAGGAATATGGGTAGAGTTGGGATCAGTTCATTCATCAAGCAGAATATGCCTACAATGATAGTGTCAACCGATCTACAGGTAAAAGCCCATTTGAAGTTGTTTATGGTATGCATCCAAGGGGTATAATGGAGTTGAGGGATATCACTAACTTGTAGCCTAAGAGTGGAACAACAAATGACATGGCTCAATCCATGAAGGAGGTTCATGAGCAAGTGAGAAAGGCTCTTCAAGAAACCTCCCAAAAAGTCAAGGAAAGAGTGGATGCTACAAAGAGAGATGTTCAGTTTTCCATAGGAGATTATGTGATGGTTCATTTGAACAAGGCAAGGCTACAAAAGGGAGTTCCAAGAAAACTTCAGATGAGGAGAATAGGCCCTTGCAAAATATTGGCTAAGTATGGGTCTAATGCTTACAAAGTTGATTTGCCTACTGATGTTTCTTTGTCTCCCATTTTTAATGTTGCAGATTTGATTGCTTTCAAAGGGAATTTGTCTAAGGTGATTCAAATAGTTTCAGATGTTGCACAATCCCTTTATGATCTATCTCTGCCTTCTCTTTCTATTCCCCAAGCAGAACAGGTTCTAGACTCCAGGATTCTCAAGAAGACAAGGAATCGCACCTACATGAGCATCTAATCAAATGGAAGGATAAGCCTATCTTAGAGGCCACATGGACACCTAAAGATAACTTTTAGAAAGCTAGAATACCTTCTTCTTTTCTTCCTCAAGGAGGCACATGACTTCTTTGTTTTTGGGGGAGTATGTTGCAAGAGCACCTAGTTGAGCAAAACTCCCCTTTTTGAGTATTTAATGCTTTCATGTTTGTAATGTCTTGTGTCAAGTTTATAATGTTGTTTTAGGTTTTTTTGTGTCTTTTTTAGTGGTTTTGATCTTATTTTGGGCTCAAGAGGTCAAGTTTTGCCTTTCAGGCTTTGAGTTGACAATTTTTGGCAAAAATGTGCAAAATTGCCAAAAAGGTCTTCTAATGCTTTCCAAAGAATTGAAACATGTTTGATAAGTTTTTTTAAGCATCTCTAAGGTGTTTAGACAACTTGATAAGGTTAGATTGTCAAAAATGTCTTTTGGAGCAAGAAATGTTGTCATTTGGGCTTGTAAAAGTTGTCATTTTTTGACTTTTCTTGCAAAATGAAGTTGTGGAAGCCTCATGTCCATACTAGGCTTGATAACTAACTTGTTGGAATATAAAAAGACCTCTCTTTTCCTTGAAGAAGGTTGGGGATTGTATGAGCAAGAGATTCCTAATAAAAATCATGAAATTTTGGCTTTATTCATTGTTTTTTGCTTCTTTGGACTAACAGTCCGTACTGTAGATTTGCTAATCTGTACTATACCTTTGGAAACTATGCATAGTAGTTGCAAAATTCTCTCCAAGTGATTGTAGTACTGGTTTCCTTTAGCAATTTGTTTGTACAAAATTATTTTACTTTTGTGTCCTCACTACCCTCTCAAGGGTTTGAAGTTCCAAAATGCCACCACTTGACTAATCCAGGTCTGGGATCCCACAAAATAGATTTAGTCAAGTTGGTACCCATTTGTATAGTGTACATATGCTTCTTCTTGTGCCAAAATTGTGTTTGGAAGAAGGACTTGAGTGAATACTAGGCAAGTATTGATTACTCGGCTAGTATAATGTTCAAAAACTCAAGATTTGCACCCAAAAGTAATTTGGAGTGAACAAATGTATGAGGTAAAGGTCTAGACATATGGCCAAGGGTGTTGAAGATCACCTTGGTGTGTTAGAGTAGCTTGTTCCTATTAAACATTCTCACTTTGTAAAAAAAACAGTGAGTTTACTATTTTTGTGAATTGTGTTTGTCAAATGCTCATGGAATGCTTCAAAAACATCATCCAAGCCTTGTAACTAAGAAGGTCATGTAATAGAAAGATTGATTAGTGTTTTCTAGACCTCATTGAGGTATATTTGTAGTTCAAACTCCTTGTGATGCAGACCCAAAGGTGTAGCAGCAGCTGACTGGTAAAAGGCAACATTTTGATAGTGACAGTGGTATTCCATTTCCTTTCTCAGATGTGTGCCAAGTGTTTGGCATTATTTTTGTAGGGTAGTAATAGGGGAAGGCTTTATTTGGTGTGGCAGAAGTCCTAAGCTAGTTTGGAGGCTTGATTAGTGTAGTTGGGAAGATTTCTCTATGTTCTTTGGTCTAAACCCTACCAAACCCTACAATTATGCCACAAATAGTGGAGAGTCCTCATTTTACACTAAGAGTGGCCTAAACCATGAAAATACACTAACATATACCTTAAAACTACCATCCAAATCAAGGTTGTTGGAGGAGAGACCCATCATAGAGCAGGACAAGCAAAAAAGTGTCAATTACCCCTCCACGGGCTAGTAGCCTTTTGACTGCATAACACACACATTACAAAGCCCGATTGCAAGGAGGACTTTGGGACTCATAGAATTTTGTGAGATCATCCTATAAAAATGAAACAAATGACATATAGGACCTTGGATAGTGTGGAATCCTTTTTTGAGGTTTTGACCCTTGGTTGGTGAGTTGAGTAAGCCAAAGGCTATGGGCCTAAAACCAAGTTTGATTGTCAAACCTTGAGTAAATATTGTTGCTCTATATGTCCTTGTAGGAGTCTCCTAATGCACTCTGAAACAGTGAGTTGAATGCCAAAATAACAAGGATTGAGAATGTGTAGATGGGTGGAGTGAGCAATTGAAGAAAGTTTGAGTAAGGGTGTGAGTTTTCACCAAGAAGGGAGGTTGATGGTGAAGACTTGTAGAGAGACCTATCAAGTGTAGCTAAAATTTTTATTGGAAACATCAAGAGAAGACACAAACAATACCTCTTTTTTCCTTTTATGGCATTTTGACTCAAATTGGCCTTTTGAGCACTTACATAGCAACCTCCCTATCAAAGTGTATATTGAGCAACCAGATGGGTTTGCCTTATCAGAAGATAGTAACATGGTGTGTAGATTACAAAAGGCCCTGTATGGATTGAAACAAGAACCAAGGGCATGGTATGAATGGTTACACTCTCATCTTGTAAAAATAGAATTTAAGAGAACAATTGAGGATAGTAACATATACCTAAAATCTGAAGGTGATCAGATTCCGATCTATGAAGTGTTTGTATATGACACAATCTTTGGAGGAGATGATGAAATGAGCCATGCATTTGCAAATGAAATGATTAAAGAGTTTGAAATGTCACTCATTGGAGAGATAAATTTCTTCATCGGTCTACAGATTTAGCAGATGAAAGAAGGAATCTTCATTATCCAGTTCAAGTATGTCAAAGAGGTATTGAAGACCATTGACATGGAGGAGAGAAAACCAATTGGTACACTGATGGTGACTGGCTGTAAATTGACTAAGGAGGATGATTCAGAGTTGGTGAATGAGAAGGAGTACCAATCAATGACTGGTAAGATGGACTATGTGGTGCACAACAAACCAGATATTACTCATGCAATGGGCATAGTAGCTCGTTTTTAGAAAAGTCCAAGAGAATCCTACTTGGTAGCAGTCAAGAGGATTATTAGATACCTAAAAGGGATAATTGATTATGGATTGTGGTATCCATAAAATGGTGATTTTAATCTCAAAGTGTTTACCAATGCAGATTGGGCAGGTAATGTGGATGACCGGAAGAGAACAACCAGTGGAGCATTTTTCCTTGGTGGAGGACTAGTCTCCAAGACAAGCAAGAAGCAGAGCTGTATTTCTCAGTATACAGCTGAAGGAGAATATGTGGCAGCATTTATGAACTGCACTTAGGCAATCTAGATGAAGCATGTATTGACTAGATTTAAAGTGCCTATTGTAGACGTCTAAAAATAGTCAACGCTTGTAGAGTCATACTTTAACATTTGTGCATTGCCTTATTTTAGGGTTTTTGCGTCGCATTAACATTTCTTCCATGTTGCACACTTGGTCTTTATCATTTGTGAGCATCGAGTCCTTCTTCTGCATTCCTCATTTTTCTCGCTTTCGAATTAGGTCTTGTCGATAACAATTTTCAATCATGATTTGGGTCGATCCTTATCAACTTGTCAATCTTGTCATTTTGCGATCAATTTGTCATCGATCGTCATCCTTCTCAATCATGTCAATTTGGATCAATTTGTCATTGTTTCTCATCAATTGGTGCATTTATCAATCAAATCATTTATCAATTCAAAATCATGATCGAATAGACATCAAATCAATCTTACATCAAGACCTAATTGTCGCCCTTGCATTTCTAATTTATCTTCTAGGGTTTCATGATTTACTCATTTAACCTTGTTTGTCATTTTCTCTCCATTTTCTCTTTAGGATAAATTATTTATTTATTTATCCTAAGTCTTCTTGTCACAATTAAATGTTTATTTAATTGGCTAATTAATTCCTCCTATTTTTGTAAATTAATTAAAGAATGAGAAATTATTAATTAATTTACCTAATTTGCATCAATTTCCTAATTTCCAAGTCATCATTTCTAACCTAATTTTCTAATTTCTCCTAAATTCCTAAATTTCTATTTCTATTTCAAATTCTTGTCATAAATCCTTGCATAGCAATTTGTCATAAATTGTCATAAATCGTCATAAATCCTTGCATAGCAATTTGTCATACACATGTCATAATTTTGCTATTCTTGATTTGAATTTCCATTCGAATCACTTTCATGCTAATCTTGTCTTTTCTCCAATTTATCTATAAATTGGATGAATTTCTTCAATCAAGGCCCCTGATCCCTGGTCGAATCAATCACGCTTCTAGTACCCTTATGCTGTCGTCTCGTCTTGACAATCTTGCTTTCACATCATGCTTATGCACTTGAAGGTGAGATCCACAAAACAAAGCAATTTGAAGGAGAAAGAAGGACAATGGAGCCACATGAAGGAGACATCTGCATTTGGTTTGCTTAGTTTTCAATCTTGAATGTCTTGTTTTCATGTTTTCATTGAATGTAATTAGGATTGGTCATTGCAATTGAGTTTTCGTGATTGAACTAGGCAAATATTGATTTGCTTTGATGATTTATAGAATTCCTATCTACATTAATTGGTGAACTCAACATGAAATAACCCCCTAACCATTCTTTTGAGTTCTTTTGAGTTGATTTGTAGGTGAAAAACCCAAGAAACAGAGCAATTCAGGCCTTTCTGGGCACTTCTGCGCCTCTGTAGGAGAGTTCTGCGCCTGTGTCAAGCAATCTATGCCTATGTAGGAGACTTCTGTGCCTGTGTCAAAGGGATATGCACATGTGTTACATCATTCTACGCCTGTGTTACTGTATTCTATGCCTATGTGAGACATTCTGCGCCTATGTAAGGCTAGAAACAAAGGTAAAAAGCAGTGTTTTTACTTGCAAATTGATTTGTTTTTGCATTCTGTTTTTGCTTTTTGGTTTTGCTTTGGTACTAATTCTTTGTGTATCACCTTGGCATTACACATGACAATGACAACAAATGAAACTACTAACACATTTTATGCAGGTTCGCTAGTCAAAGATCAAACATATCAAACTTCTAACTTGGTGGTTTTGCAGGTTGCCTTGGATTACAACTAAACTTTGTGTTTGTAATTCATATTTAGGCACCTAGTATGATTTCTAAATAGGATGGAATGAACGTATGTTTTCCTTGATTATTGATTTTGACATTGGAGTAGGAGAGTATGCTCTTATCCTTCTTAGGGTGATCAAAAATCCAGATCTTCGATATCATTCTCATGTTTTGATTGTGTGTTACCTTTAGAGGGCCTGCCTTCCTGACCATTTGCTTTTGCAAGCAAGTGACAATTGTGAGAAGGGAATGACTCGAAGTGAGTATGGCTAGAATACCTTGGCATTCTAACTCACTATAGATAAATACTTGATGAGCGAAATCTTTGAAGGAAGGGTTACGTGGGAATCGTAGTTACTTGGGAAGTGATGACCCTTGAACTCTTTCTCATATCAACATCTAAGTAGGGCCTCATGGTCTAAATCATGCTTGTGCGACTACAATTTTTTGGTATCTTGGTGGGCTTAATGTCTCAATCACGCTTGCATGACACCAAGGAGTAACGCTTAATAGAAATCCTTACTAAACACCTTGTATTTAGAGGCCAAAAATCCTTCTAGTTGCTTGAGAAGGACAAGTTCGGATACTTGGAAGAGATACTAAGTTCGCCGTGGGGAGATTTCCATGGGGACTAATGCTTGGCTGCCCTGAGAAGTGAGTGCCATGGAGGGGAGCCCGTGGGGTCAAGCATCTATGTATTCTCCTTTAATCTCATAATGAGTCTACCTCTCAAGTACCTATTGTCCTTGCCTACCATAAGAAATGTGTGAATGAGCATGATTGTCTTGAGTCTAAGTTGAAATATCTTGTCTTCTTTGCTTGTCAAAAGTTGAATTGTGTCTCATTTCAAAAACAAGATAAATTGATTCAAAACAAGGTTAAACGCAAGAGTATTTCATTCAACAAAGTTCAAAAAACCTTCAAACATGGTTGTCAAACATTTTTCAAAATCTTGTCTCAACATTCATGTCACCTATATTTAGGTTCATCCTAGGTTTGCATTTTGCAAGTTCATTGTCAACTACTGAGGTTAGGTTTCACTTAGGTCATACTCCTTTTCATATCAATAAAGATCACCCATTTGCATGTGTCCTCTTGCATTAGAGTAATACCATTTCATAATTCAACCTTAGGTTTTGTCTTAGGTTGACATTGTCATACCTTTGCATTTGCATCCTTGTCCTCACAACATTAGGTCACATTTGCATACCCTAGGTCTCTTCATTAAGCTTAGGTCAATATCATATCATATTAAGGTCATTTGCATAGTAATTGTCCCTTTGCATATAGTGTCAAAACTAGGTTTTGTCATACTTGAGTAATCCAAATCTTTGAATAAACCCTAAGTCATTGTTAAGAAGTATTGACCTTATCAAACTTTTGTCTTTTTGTCATCAATGTCATTTGGTCAAACCTAGCTTAGTATCCAAGAATATAGGTGAGACAATGTCAATTTGTCCTATTGTCACTTGGTCCTTTTGTCCTTTGAGGTCTAGACATCATTTCAATTTCCGAAGGGTCTCATTTTTAGAATTGCATTCATGAGTTTGTCAAAATCTTGGAAAACAACAAAAACATTAAGTTGCATTGTCATCCTTTAGGTTGCATTTGTCAATCCCATTAGTTGCATTGCATAGTGACATGTTTGTTGAAATGAGGTCTCAACCTTCTTATGAAGCCATGTCATCACAATTGATCAATCAATCATGTCAATCCAATCTCTACATGTCTCAGAACTTGGACCAAACTTATCATGATGATGTAAACGTCCAAATACAAAAACTAGAGGAGAAACTAGCTCAAGAAAAAGAGATTTTGGAACAAAAAGTGAAAAACATTGAGAAGAATAGATCACAAATGTCCAAAATGTTTCAAAAATTTCTAGGTCAAAATCCAAAGATTGAGCCAATTGATGTAAGATCTCTTCTTGAATGATCAAATATACAAGCTCTCCTCTCACAAATAGAGATGATGAAACAATTTCAAGAAAAGAGACAACATCAATTTCAACATTATGTGCCTCCACAACAAGAACAAGAAGGTGTTTACTATCAATCAGATTTTCAACCATCACAACCAATTGTTCAACAATTCCAACATTTCCAACAGACACAACCAATGGTCCAATTTCAATAATATGTCCAACCAACTATACAATGTCCACAAATAGTTCAACCAATGGTGAAATATCAACAAGTTCAATCAACATATCAATGTCAACAACCACAACCAAACATTCAAAAACAAAGGTTGCAGCACACACCAACCCAAGTTTCAAACATGTCAGAACAATTGAACCAAGTCCAATATCAAAACATGACATTAGATCAGAAACAACTCCTTGCCAAACAAGTTCAAATTCCAGATACAACTATGTCAAAACCTCAAAAGAAAGGTGGCTTTATTGCAATGATCTTAAGGAAATTACCAAGTGAGTTCTTTGAGGAAGATCAAAATAATACACTTATGTCTAGCAATGCCTCATCCCCTCGCAAGCAAATTGACTCTCCAGTGGCATCTATCCCTACACCTCTAGAAGTTTCCCAAGAACTTTCCATATTGTCCTCATCAAACAATACACCCAAGGATGCAATTATCCAAGAGCTATCCATAATTGATTGCCAAGATAATCCAATTCATGATGCACATCCTTGTCATGTTTCAGAAATACAAGACCCAATGTCACCATGCACTTTATTGCCATTACCTGTTTTAGAGGACCTCGTTCAAAGTCCCTGTTCCTCATGTTCAAGCATTGATTCCTTGCCAGAATCCATCACTAATGTTCAAAGTACATCCCCTTTGTGTCAAATCATTGATTCCTTTTCAGAATCCTCCATGCATATCCAAAGTCCAACCCCATGTCAAGAGGATAATTTAGAGCATGAAGAAATGAGTCCTAAAGAAAATCAAGATCAAGATCCTAAAACCTTATCATCCCATCCAATTGTTGACCAGGATCCCATTTCCCCAGACTCTCACAATGATTCCATTATTCCTGTCCATTCTATCCAAGAACACAATATCCTTTCAAATCCCATTGACATTCTAGATATCCCTTCCATCCTTTCCGATGATCACATTAAAAGTCAAGAGCAAAGCACCTTTAAAGAGGATTCCAATGATCTTCCTCCTTGTCAAGATCAAATTATTCCTTTAGATCCTCCACAAGATCCTTTTGTTCCTCCATCTCCTTGTCTTAATGCTCCATATACACTCCAAGATCATATTTCTTGTGATGATCCCATTATTCCTCCGTTTCCATCTCTTGAAGAGCTTATCATTGAACCATGTCCACCACACAATCCTAGTCCCCCTCATGATCCTAATCCCCCTCATGATTCTAACGTGTTAGTGCAAGATGTTCATGAACCCTCAACATGCATAATGGGTTCTTCCACTTTGGTGCAATCTAATCCACTTCAAGATCTCATTATTTCTCTCATATCATATCCACCTCATAATGGACTCGCATCTTCCTCTAAAAGAAAAGAGTATCCTACAAGTCAAAATATTCATAAAGGCAAAGGAGTAGATCTCCATAAGCAAGAATCCCTTCATGTTAAAGAAAATATTAAGGGTCATGGCCTTAGTGAAATTCCTCAAGACGTGGGTACCCCTACTAAATCCAACCTCCCTTCAAAATCAAAATGTACACCTTCCCCATCATACCTTCCATCCATCTTAGGTCCTTATATCCCTTCATCCTTTATGCAAGGTCAGAAAAGGCACACATCCTTGAGTAAATTTCATCAATCCAAAAGAAGTTCATTTCATTCATATCCATCCATGCATTCCTTTCCCCCTCCAAGCAATTTGGATGCCAAGTATAAAAGTCATAAGTCTAGAAATCCACATGTATTCAAGGATCAACATGTCCAATATAATCGACATGTCAAAACAAAGAACAATATGATCTATAAAGAGAAATAAATATCCAAAAGGCCACAAAGGCCCATTTCTCATAAAGCAAAGTCAAAATCTATATGGGTTCCTAAATCCCTTATGTTGGCAATGCACTCCAAGGAACCACAAAAGCATGAAAAATCAAAAACCATGTGGATCCCTAAGCTGCTCCTTGAAGCACAAAAGCCTAAAGAAACATCAAAATTGGCATGTAAAATTGCTATTCCTCCATCCAAACCTCTCAAATTTGTTCCTCCACCACCCTCTTCATCCGTTTTGGGTCCTTATGTCCACAAATCCCTAGTTATTCCTTCCTCAAAATCTCAGTATCCAAAATACATTTTTCCTCCATCAGTCCATCACCCCTCAAGGTGTGTGCCAATGTCAATCTTGCCAACATTTCTATCCACTCAAGAACAGTTCTTCCAATACCCTATCCATTATCCAATGCATATTTTCCATCCTTCAATCCCTTTGGTCCAATCCTTTCCACAAATCCTTTCCTTAGTTCCATCTCATATTCCATATCCTTATCCTACCAACGTCTTTGAGCATACTTTTAATGGTCATGGTCCATTTTTTTCAAGGCTAATATCAAAAAAAAAAAGATGCTTGAGTCCTTCTTCCATCCCCTATCATGTGTCCATCTTCTATTGAAAAAGTCAAAAAAAATAAAAAAAATACAAGAAAAAAAAAAGTGAAAAAAAAAGAGACAAAAGAAAAAAAAGTAGAGCAAAAATAATTCATCCACTGGTGAAAACCTGGCAAACAGGCGCCTTGGGCAAGTACCATGATGAAAACCTGGCAAACATGCGTCATGCATAATCTATGAACTTCTTGCACACCACACTTGGGGGCAGGTTTCCTCCTTCATATCCTATTGCCCTTCATTATCCTATCATACCATGTCATACTCCTTCATGTCCTATTACCCTTCCTTGTCCTATCATCCCTCATGTCCATTTTCCCTTTCCACCTTTGATCTTGACAAGGCTGAGGATCATCATGAACAACATGAATCTTGTTTGTAGCTTTTAGTCCATCATAGCTTTTGGTCTTTATCCATTTGCTTATTATAACTTTTCATCCATATTCCCTGTCTTATTGCAACTTTCTGCCACTATCCCGTATCCTATCCCGACCTTCAGTCCATGTCCCTTATCCATTCTTGGTCTTGCTTATCCTATCCATATCTTATCACTATCCATACACTCTTTTTCATTCCTTGATCTTGATCTAACATAAGGACGCAAAATTTAAACATGGTTTCAAAAACCTCTTGACATGTCCCTCATGCCATGTCACTACTTTACATTGTCATATCCAGTCTCTTGTCCCATCACGCCATAGCCCTTGAAAATTGCATCTGTATTGTCTCCATGATAAAAGGCCTTTGTCTTCTCTCTATCCACCAATATTTTAGAAAGCCTATTTATTCACCTGTCATATTCCTTGCCTTGCTAGACACTGGGGGCAAAATCATAAAAATTGAAAAATGTCCTGAAAAAAATCATAAAAATTGAAAAATGTCCTGAAAAAATTATAAAAATTGAAAAATGTCTTGAAAAAAATCATAAAAATTGAAAAATGTCCTGAAAAATTATAAAAATTGAAAAATGTCCTGAAAAAAATCATAAAAATTGAAAAATGTCCTGAAAAAATCCAAAAAAATAAAAAAATGTCCTGAAAAAATCCCTAAAAATTAAAAAATACCCTGAAATAAATCCAAAAAAATTGAAAAATGTCTTGAAATAATCCAAAAAAAATCAAATAAAGTCCTGAAAAAAAATGAACACACAAAAATTGTACACACTCGAAAAGCAAAACAAAAAACATGTATCCTCTTGGTGCATAAGATAGATCACTGAGTATACATCCAACGATGCGCAATCACACACTGTGCTTTAATGACATCATGCATAAATAGATGAACTTTTTTCAATCAAACTAGACATTTAAACTGATCAAAGTTGTCCTATCCATCACACATCAACATCAATATGATTTGTCCTTGTCACTACTATCATGGGTCTTATATAGGGTGTGGTATGCTCGAAGCCAGACTATGTCCTGTCTTAGACGGGGTACCACATGTCCTGAAACCAGACAGCATGATCATCCTATCAACACTTTCAACTTTTGACAATGAAGATCAAGATGTTTGTTTGCCTTGATGAAATTAGCGAGTCTTATCATTTATTGATTTAAATTTGATCATGTTCCTATGTTGCTCGATGATGTCACTGAGTGATTTAGAGTGACCGGGATGGTTCATGGTCCCTTTCTTTTTTTTGTTGTGATTGTTGTTTGTCTACGATGTGTCTATCTTTTGCAAAAAGGGTTGCATTTCAGCTCTGGCCTTCAATGCCATGATGCTCTGCATCTGTTTTGCTACATTAAAATAAAGGTTCTCACCCACAAAGTGCATTACTGAAAGCAAGTTTTTCTTCGTCTCTAACTGTCTTCTATCTTATTTCTTCTTACTAACGTTTCATCCATTAGTTCAGATAGTCAATTCAGTCGAGTTCTCTGATCTCCCCACAAAAACACATATGCTGCATCCTGCATCCATTTGGTTAGTACATTTGCATTACATCAAGCATCACATCAAGCATTTTTATCCATTTCATATCCATCAAAAACACATCAAAATGTATCCATACATGTTCTACAATAAATTGTGCATAAGATATCCATACATGGAAAACAACTATAAGTCCTAACACATTGCATCCCAAAATATCGATCTATATCATATCATATATCCCAATAATATCGAAGTACAAAATTGGACTGTCTGTCCTAAGTATGGCCCACAGGCTGACTATATAATATCACACTACATAATGTCATCTATCTGTCATTAGGAGCACATGCCTTTGTCACTAGCTTCTCCCTCTATCCTCCTCATCCCTGCCATGTCTTAGAGATGATGTCCCTCCTAGTCCTGGCTGTGGTGGTCTCATAGGTCCACTCACCCCCATGCTGCTCACTGACCTCCAAGAGCATGCCCTGCTCTCTGTCCTCGATCATGCTCGATATGACTCTACTCTCTGATCTAGTGGAACTGCACTCTCATATAGTGTCCTCCAATGGTGTATCTCCTCTCTGGTCTCTACCAACATCTGTGCCATCTCATGTGCACTGGCATCCCTAATCGACCCAATATATTTAGTGACTCTCTGTTCTTCTCGCTGTGCCTAAGCTATTGTTGTATCTCAAGCCGCTGTAAGTCTGGCTATCTCCGCTCTGAACTGATCCTGCTCTATCCTCAAGATAGCATTTTGTCTCTCTAATGTCACAATATGATCATGCTAACTCGCTATGGTAGCCCTGCACATCTCCATCTCCTTTATCCTAGCTGTCTCCGGCTCTATGGGTATATCCTGCAAAGACTCCTGATCGACTGACTCTGGCTCATAGTCATCATCCTCATCATTTCTTTCCTTGTCATCCCCCTCATCCTCATCACCACCCTCATCCTCTTCGTCCTCATCCTCATCATCTCCCCCCTCCTCTCCACCGAGTGGGAAGTCCTCCTATCTCCTCGGTACTGGAATATCAGGATCTATCAATGGCACTGGCCGTCATCATGCAAACCATCTCTCATACTCCTCTGTCGTCCTGATGTCCACCACATCTGATCTCCACTCCCACTATCTCTGCTATAGCTATGTGAAGTCAGCATATGCTATGTGTGGCTGAATCATCCTCCCCCACTGACTTGTCTCTCTATGAGATCGGGCAAAGTGTGTAGTCCCTCTAGGTACATCTTGCCTCTCTCCAAACTGTCATCTGACTCTCTCTGGTAGGTACATCTCAATCACTCTCTGGTGATTCACTGGTCACCCAATCAGGTACCTCTCCTGTTTGCAATATGATAGCTCATCACTATCATCTGACCATCCAGGGCAATCAAGATATGGCCTCCATGTGAACTCTCTCAATCTGTCTAGCTCATGTTGCCAATACAGTATGTATCCAAAAGGACCCTGTCTTAGTGCTCCCCCATAATAGTACACATATGGTCGGTGTGGTACTACCTATCTCTCTTCAATCGGTCGACATATGGCTATGTGCTCAAATGCCCATACCTATAACAGTGTGACTCCACAGCTCAAGGTCTGCACCCCCTGATATGCTATCTGATGCAACTGAAAATATAGCATAGCAAGTACACATGGTCCCCATGCATACACCATACTCTCTATCACCATCTGCTCTAGCACTCTTCCCCATCCAATAGGGAATCTATGTCCTCGTCTGTCTCCTGCTAATAGACATGCTATCACCACTGCTATCACCACATATCGTCGATCATACTCTGATGCCATGGTCTCCCAGCCAATCTCCCTCTCTACGATATCCAAATCATCTGTGTTGCACTCAAATAATCTACACAAAGTGTCTCTCCCTATCACTGGGTCATACTCTATCATCTCCCCATGAATCAGAATGCGGAGGATATGCCATACGTCCTCTAGTGTCACAGTCGCCTCTCTAATCGCCAGATGGAATGAGGAGGTCTACGAATGCCATCTCTCTGCCAATGCAGTCAGTAGTCCTATGTTTGCCCTAATCTCGGGCATGAATTTTATATAGTATATTCCAAGTCCTGCTAATGTATCTCTATCCGTGCTCCTGAGTCTATGTCGTAACATGAAGCAGTCAGGTCGGTTCTCTCGCGTGATCAATGGATATTGTCGACTCTGTATCACAATTGGGGCATATTTTGTCAATTTTAGGGTTTTCTCCTATGGGTTGCATTTCCTTGTTTCATGTCCAAATCAGGGTGTTTTTCATCTATTTTGACCTATCCTATTCTTATCCCCCCTTTTCGGATCATTCGCATGCTGTTTTTGGCCAAATTAGGGTTCCCCATGCACAACTGCACTTGTGTGCTAAGTCCTGCACCTATGTAGCAACAACCTATGCCTGTGTACCCTACACAAGCATAGGTTACCCTACACAAGCATAGGATGCACTCACACAGGCGCAAAAGTTAGTTTCTGCATTCCTTTAGGGCCCCGCAATGTCCCACAAGCACTCAAAATTTATCAAATTGACAATATGGGGTTTTGAGATACATACCACTGCTCCCGCATCTTCTGGTTGTCTGTAGGTGCGTACACATTCTCTGAGGTGATCTACCATTGGAATGTTCGCCATCTCTCTACACATGTCCGTTTCCAGAGCAACAAATCCTCTTCTTGGGCTAGTGCAAATGAGCAATTTTCACTCTCTTTGTCTCATTTATAGATCTTTGTCAGTGCATAGATGGAGGTGCACTCTCTCCATCTCATGTTGGTCATGGTCTTTTGCACCTTCAATTTCTTGTCATTCGTATATCCGATCTCTGATTTTCAGTCTGTTTGCTCCTATCATGTTCTATCATTCTTATCGATCAATTGGCCTCTTTTCTGGATGTTTCCGGCCAATTCCTCGAGGGGGCATGCATATGTCATTGTCAGTGTCTGGGGCATTTTCATTATTTTTCTTTGAAACAATGCTTAATATCGCATTGTCTCAAAGAGGGGCAAAATGTAGACGTCTGAAAATGGTCAACGCTTGCAGAGTCATACTTTAACATTTGCGCATTGCCTTATTTTAGGGTTTTTGCGTCGCATTAACATTTCTTCCATGTTGCTCACTTGGTCTTTATCATTTGTGAGCATCGAGTCCTTCTTCTACATTCCTCATTTTTCTCACTTTCGAATTAGGTCTTGTCGATAACAATTTTCAGTCATGATTTGGGTCGATCCTTATCAACTTGTCAATCTTGTCATTTTGCGATCAATTTGTCATCGATCGTCGTCCTTCTCAATCATGTCAATTTGGATCAATTTGTCATTGTTCCTCGTCAATTGGCACATTTATCAATCAAATCATTTATCAATTCAAAATCATGATTGAATCGACATCAAATCAATCTTACATCAAGACCTAATTGTCATCCTTGCATTTCTAATTTATCTTCTAGGGTTTCATGATTTATTCATTTAACCTTGTTTGTCATTTTCTCTCCATTTTCTCTTTAGGATAAATAATTTATTTATTTATCCTAAGTCTTCTTGTCACAATTAAATGTTTATTTAATTGGCTAATTAATTCCTCCTATTTTTGTAAATTAATTAATGAATGAGAAATTATTAATTAATTTACCTAATTTGCATCAATTTCCTAATTTCCAAGTCATCATTTCTAACCTAATTTTCTAATTTCTCCTAAATTCCTAAATGTCTATTTCTATTTCAAATTCTTGTCATAAATCCTTGCATAGCAATTTGTCATACACATGTCATAATTTTGCTATTCTTGATTTGAATTTCCATTCGAATCACTATCATGCTAATATTGTCTTTTCTCCAATTTATCTATAAATTGGATGAATTTCTTCAATCAAGGCCCCTGATCCTTGGTCGAATCAATCATGCTTCTAGTACCCTTATGCTGTCGTCTCGTCTTGACAATCTTGCTTTCACATTATGCTTATGCACTTAAAGGTGAGATCCACAAAACAAAGCAATATGAAGGAGAAAGAAGGACAATGAAGCCACATGAAGGAGACATCTGCATTTGGTTTTCTTAGTTTTCAATCTTGAATGTCTTGTTTTCATGTTTTCATTGAATGTAATTAGGATTGGTCATTGCAATTGAGTTTTCATGATTGAACTAGGCAAATATTGATTTGCTTTGATGATTTCTAGAATTCCTATCTACACCTATATATGAACCGATGAGTATTTTCTATGATAATACTAGTGCAATCAATATTTCCAAAAATCTAGTATTGCATGCTAGGACAAAGCACATTGAACTCAAGTATCATTTCTTCAGAGAAAAGGTTCAAAATAGAGAGGTTGTATTAGAACATGTTTCCAGTAAGGAGCAACTAGCAGACATATTCACTAAGCCCTTACCAAAGACTACATTTACCTATTTGAGAGGCGAATTAGGGGTTCTACCCCTTCATCAAGAAAACTAAAGTTGTATGCTCCACATCAGTCAGGTACCATAGTGACAAATCCTATAAGGTTGATGTGTTGAAGGATGCTACTCCATAGGGAGAGCAGCATAGTGGAGTATGGAAGCTTGTGCCTCCACTTTGGCATTGTTGTGAAAGGGGGAGAAGAGATATGATAGGGGAAAAGATATATGGTGTATGGGGGAGACGATATCTAAGGATGAAGATATATGGCAGAGTATACATTGACTAGTCCAGATGGTGGTGGTTGTGATCTTTGAACCAGTATATAACAACTAGTATATCCTATTGAGCATGGTACAGTTACTGAGCAATGATAAACTGAGTATTGCCATCAATGCCAAAGGGGGAGATTGTTGGCATATAATGAAGTGGTGACAAAGTATGTTGTCATTGATGTCAATATGTGCTCAAGAAGGTACACCAGTATGCACTGGTATGAAGATTGGAAATGGTTTTAGTCAACAAGGATGGAGTGGACCGGTGTCGAGGTTCACTAAGTGTTAATACCAGTTGGTAGTCTTTGTTCAGTTTTATGGTTTTCAGTATGATCTGTGCAGTGCAACCGATGGTGTTTTGTGAATATTAAGAATAAGGATTAGGATGCCACGTAAGTTGTGTGCACGTGAAGGTTTTCCTTGAGGATTTTGCGCATGAAGATCAAATGCATTAAATGCCTACCTCGGGAATGTGCGATTTTCTGAGTGGTGTATGAAAAGCGCATGATAGGTTACCATTTTCTAGATGCGGTGAAGATCAGACAATGTAGAGTGACTTGTGATTTGTTTAAGATTATTTTATTCTATGCAAAGTGTTTGGATGGTTAGGATTGGATCACTTGTAATTGTAAACCTAAAATACTTAGGGTTTAGGGTTTATGTTACCGACCTAATTTTTGTCTATAAGGTCGATGAGTTTTGATATTGTTGTTGTTGGCAAATGTTGTTTTTGTGTCTGCATGTTGAGATTCTTGCCAAACCAGAGTGTGAAACCTATAGAGTGTGATTGCAGATGAGAGGAGTTGAAAAAGATCTGCCTTAGCAAGTAGTGTTGTTATAAAATCAAAGCTTTACCTGTTGACTTCTAATCATTTCAACAGAAGGAAAATCTCTTGACCAGGTAGATTTAATAGGCTTGTTGTAAATCCTCTAACTAGGTGACTCCAGTTCATTGAGTTGTTTAAATCCTCTAGCAAGGTAACCTTTAATAGGGTTTCAACCTTTAAAAAGGTATATAGCCATCCCTTAACCAAGTGATCTTTAATAGGATCGGTTCCTAGCAAAACCTTATTGTAAAGTCTTTAACTGGACTAGGATCCTAACAGAGCGAGCTTCAAAAGAGTTCAAAACAAGCTTGTGGGTATTCATCCCCACCATGGTTTTTCCCATTTGGGTTTTCACGTGAAAATTTTGTGTGTCATGAGTTGTGCATTTTTCATGTGATGGTTGAGTATTCTTTGTTTAAGTGATTATGCATGCAAAGCTAATGGTTATGGAATTACTGATACACCACATGCATATGTATATGGGTGAAGTAGTTATCAAGTGTTGAATGATATTTAAAGTATTCAGTTTTACCAGTTTAAGTTGTCTGAAGTCTTACTATGTTTAACCAATATTGCCATGGTTAAGTTCAATAATGAAGACAACCGATTACCATTGTTTTAACTTGATAAGTTGTGGAGATGTTTTTGTATGTACTGATTCACCACCCCCCCTCTCAGTACCAGTTAGGGTATTTGTTGTTCATCATTATTCATCAGAGCATACTCCTCATCACTAAAGAGCATCACTGACTACAAGCCTGCTGCCAAAGTAAATTGCTGAAAATGAACTCAAGAATGCATCTGCTATGCCAAATAGAGTTTTGGTTCTAGTTCTACTCTATATTAGTTCACAATCTTGAACTATTACTAGTATTACTTCTCATTCAAGAATGCTTTACAAGATATCTATGGATCATTGCATGATATAATGTTCGCATATAAAATGATCTCCATATATATAATTCGTATCACACAGTTCTGCTATACCTATTCACCTACTACATCACATCATTGTCACATTCCTTTTTTTAAATTGACCTAGCAGACTGACCTATATATGTATTACACATGATATGCCTTATGTCGGATTATAATGCATTTACAAAAGATATTCAATGTCAGCCTCAACAATAATTATAATTATAAAATGGTTTACTAAATAAATCTTTCTTGATGTCGGCTTCCTTGAAGTATTGATGTTGGTGCGGGTGTCAGTGTCAGTGTAGCCTTGAATGTTTCCAATGTCGATATCTGTCGGTATGTGCCTCCTATTTCTGGTTTGTGACTTCCATTAGATCTTGTTGCCATCAATGAAAAAAAAAAAATTCAATGAGTGTCAATTACCAACAATCTCCCCCTTTGGCATTGATGGCAACACTCATGTGAAAAATGGATTCCCTGTCGATGTTCTTCCCTTGAGGAATACACTTCATCTAATAGCATATTCCCTGATATTTTTCACATTCATACATAATCCTCCTTTGATATTAATGCTAAAGACCAGTGTATGAATAAAGAATGAAAAAATATTGTTAGAGTCACTCAAGCCTAGTCATCTTCAGGATTTCTGGGTATGCCTTTTGTAGTAGCTGAAGATATGTGTCCCATCCTAATTTGAAAGCATCTAATATCGATGCAAGTCCACTGAGTAAGTGGGAAAGCAATTCCTTCTCCTGGGTATCTACCGGTGTGGGCTTTGGTAGCATATCCATGCATTCTCTCTTGTGAACACCCAATGAGTCAAGACTTGGACTTACCAATCCTCTTAAATTTTTTTCTCTCCTTATTATTTCATCTTCCTCGTCAAAAGAAAAAAATTGGTTCTCCAAGAAAAAAATTTGTCCATCAATAGATGTAGTTAGTGTAGTTAACCCATCAAAATAATTAGCAATATTAGCCATTTTGTCATATAATTCTTTCAATTTTTCTATCTACATTGACTGTTAGACTTCATATATTACAACATACTCTATAAATATTAGTACATTATTTTAAAAAAACCTCAATAGAAATAAGTTGGTCCTCTATCTTCTTCTTCCCAGTTTCTATGAGCTGATCAAAAGCTGCTCTTTTTGCTACAAATAAACTATCCAAAGCTTGTCGATCTGCAATCTGTCTCAATGATTGATAATTATTTGATATGCGTTCTATTAAGGTTTGGAGCTTACCCAAAGGGCTTGCTCCATCCTCAATTTGATAGTCAGGCAATATTCGATGTAGTACAAAGATCGATTGATCAATTAACCTTTTATCTATAGTTCCTTCTTTTTGCAATTTCTAAGTGGCCATCATCATAAATTCTGTTGGACTTAACTCAGAGACTGTTTTCTTCTCAACCAGAGAAGTGTCAATTGCCAAAACTCTTGTTGGGAAATCAATTTTGCTTGTCGGTATGGACTCAGTTGATTTAACGTTGTCAATCTCAACCTCTTTTGCAACGGTGGCTTCGCCACTTGGTGCAATATCGGTTACTACCGGTGGAGTATCATCCACAATGTTTCTAATGCCTTGTACATTCTCTTGCTAAAAATTTGTTTGTGCTAGTATAAACTGTACACTGTCTTTAGCTGCCGATTGTGGTTGTGTACCTGTAGTTATAGTTGGTTGTGATTGTGTCAAAATTGGAGTAGAACTGCCCAAAATACCCTTCCCTTTAGATTTGTCAGGAATGGTGGGGGATGTTTCCTTTGCAAATTCTTCTTGAGATGTGAGAAAGTATGGGTTTTTTCTAAAAGAATTTTGTCCATCCCTTACTTGTCTCATTTACCACCTCATTTACTCTACCCATCATAAGGCTTATCTGTAGGTTTTTACTACTAAAAATTGTCCTATTAGCAGTATCTATACATATTTTCATCTCTTCATTATTTATAGTGCCACATTGTTCTAAAAGTGCAACTTCCTTGATTTCACTATCCCTCTTGATAGCATTAAGTCTCCTAGCTTCAAGTTTATTGTACAGGGATAAAGGTATCTCCTTCAAAATTTCAACTAAGGCCTTTTTATAGATGTCTATATATAATAAAATAGCCTCCTCTAATTCATTTTTTTCATTTTCTTCAAAAACTTCATAATACTTTGATATGTTCTTTAATATTCCATCTTTTGTAACTTCATCAATAATTTCAGCACAGGTCATTGTTGTCTTATCAGTTCTGGTATCATCACCTTTTTTCTTTTTGCTTATGGTTTCCAGTGTGACTGGTTTCCTCAACTGCATAGGCTTCCTTATCGGTGTTGGATGTACAGTAGGTTGAGTTACCTTTCTGACAAGTCTCCTCCTTGGTTCTTCCTTTTGTTTCTCTACTGGTGGTTTTAGCACATTCTTCCTTTGCACCCTTCTAAAAGCTAGAGTCTCATTATCCTCAAGGTTAGAGTCAGAAGTGATTGGGGGAAATATGTGCTTGTGGCTTATTCACTTCTTCAATAGCAACCACTGTCAATTGGACTGCCTGTTTAGATCTGGAACCTAGCTAAGTGTCTATTTTGTAAATCACATCTTGCACATATGCAGACATTTTCTCTATTTTCTTCTCTCTTCTTTTTCTATTTAAACTTGTTTTCACTTCAAGATGATGAATACTGATGAACAGTAAGTACTCAACAGATACTGAGAGGGGGGGGTGAATCAATATAGACAAAAAATTCCTAAAACCACTTTGACTGCAAAGATTGCATTAACTGGTAAACAAGATCACTGATCTAAATTAGGGCACTACTGGTAAAACACAGTGAGACTATGAAACACATAAACCGGTAACACTTAGATCTTCACAAAACCTAATAACTCATTTCCACTTCACCCATATGCTTAAACAAGTAATACATCATCAGAAATATAAAGACCACACGATCAACATGCTTTACCACTTGATAGAAAATACTAAGACATCACATGAAAGAGTCACACATAACACATTTATTTTTCACGTGGAAACCCAACTGGGAAAAACCATGGTGGGGATGAATACCCACAAGTTGTTCTTGAACTCTTCTGAAGTCTGCTCTATTAGGCTCTTATTCCAGTTAAGGACTTTACAATAGATTCTGCTAGGAACCGATCCTGCTAGGGATCACCTAGTTAAGGGATGGCTAAATACCAGGTTAAAGGCTAGAACCTTGCTAAAGGTTACCTCGCAAGAGGATTTGAAGAACTTAATGAATTTGAGTCACCTTGTTAAAGGATTTATAGAAAGCTTGTTAAAGCTACCTGGTTAAGGGATTTTCCAACTTCTGAAATGGTTAGAAGTCAATAGGTAATACATTGATCTGATAACAACACTCAATGCCAAGGCAGATCCACTTTAGTTCCTTTGCTTTTGCAATCACACTCTACGGGTATCAATACACTTCTCCGGTTTGGCAAGAATCAAGTATCTCTTCACTTGGATGCACACATAACATTTGCCAACAACTTCACAATGAAAATCATCATCGACCTTAGAGGAAATAGATACATTAGTAGCATAAACCCTAAACCCTAAACATTTAGGTTATCAATACAGTCGGTCAAATCTTGATCGTTCAAACACATTGCATGGAATAAAACAGTCTTGAACAAATCTCAAGACGTTCTCCATCATTCATTCTTTGCTACTTCTGGAAGCTGATAACCCATCACATGCTCTCCACCATTTACTGAGACTTCACATGTTCCCGAGGTAGATAGAATCAATCTTCTTCGTGCAAGATCCTCAAGGAAATCCTTCACAGACACAAGGCTGACTTGGCAACATGATCTAATCTTCATTGCAATGCTAACTCATCACAGAATTTCATCAGTCAAATCACACAGACTTGGAATGCATCAACCAGAAACCCTGAAGCTGAGACTACCAACTGGTTGTCATACCAAATGAAACCTTGATACAAAACTTTCCATATCTTGGTTCACATTCCAACATACCGATTCACTTGAACAAACATACCATTTCACTTTTTCACATATACCAGTTCACATCATCATACCAGTTCTCTTGCTAGTTTGCTTACTTCAATATATCAGTTCATACTTCAGCATATTGACATCAATGACAACATATAATATCATCATGTCATCACACTCTACACATATTCCAACAATCTCCCCCTTTGGCGTTGATAGCAATATACAAAGATATCTCTCCACTTCACATCTTCTCCCCCTTTGACAACAATTCCAAAGTGGAGGCACAGACAACTATGTTCCACTATGCTGCTCCCCTTGAGGAGTAGCATCCTTCAACACACCAATCCTGAAAAGATTTGAAAATGCAATACCTGACTGATGTGGAGCACATACCTTTAGTTCACCTCTTGAAGGGCCAACACCTCTAATTCACCTCTTAAATAGGTAAATGTAGCCTTCGGTAGAGGCTTGGCAAATATGTCTGCTAACTGCTCCTTAGTGGAAACATGTTCCAATAGATACTTGAGCTCAAAGTTCTTGGTTCTAGCATGCAAAACTGGATTCTTGGAAATATTAATTGCACTTGTGTTTTCACAAAAGATACTCACCGGTTCAGATACAGGGACTTTGAAACCACTTAATACATGCTTCATCCAAATTGTTTGAGTGCAGTTCATAAATGCTACTACATATTTTACTTCTATTGTAGATTGAGAGATACAACTCTGCTTCTTACTCATCCATGAGACTAGTCTACCACCAAAAAAGAATGCACCACCAGTTGTGCTCTTCCGGTCGTCCACATTACTAGCCCAATTGGCATCTGTAAACACTTTGAGGTTGAAATCATTACTGTATGGATACCACAATCCATAGTCTATAGTTCCCTTAAGATATCTAAGAATCCGCTTGACTGCTACCAAGTGGGATTCTCTTGGACTTTTCTGGAAATGTACAGCAATGTCCACTGCATGTGCAATGTCCATCTGCTATGTAATACATAGTGAAACTTACCAATCATTGATCGGTATTCCTTCTCATTCACCAATGTTGAGTCATCTTCTTTTGACAATTTACAACCGGTCACTATCGATGTACCAACTGGTTTGTTGTCTTCAATGCCAAAGGTCTTCAACACCTCTTTGACATACTTGGACTGAGTGATAAAGATACCATCTTTCATTTGTTGTATCTGTACTCTAATGAAGAACTTAATCTCTTCGATTAGTGACATCTCAAATTCCTTCTTCATCTCATCTACAAAATCATGATTCATCTTGTCATCTCAATCAAAAATTATGTCATCAACAAATACTTCACAGATGAGAACCTGATCTCCTTCTGACTTCAGATAGATATTGCTATCTTCACTTGTTCTTTCAAATCCAATCTTTACAAGATGGGAGTGTAAACATTCATACCATGCTCTAGGTGCCTGCTTCAATCCATACAAGGCTTTATGTAGCCTACACACCATGTCACTGTCTTTTGATAGGGCAAACCCATCTGGTTGCTCTATATACACCTCCTCTTCAAGTATTCCATTCAGGAATGTTGATTTTACATCCATCTGATAAACTTTGAATCCCTTGAAGGCTGCATATGCAAGAAGCATTCGAACTCCTTCCAATCTAGCTACTAGAGCAAATGTTTCTCCCTAGTCTTGTCCTTCTTCTTGAGCATGTCCCTTACACATCAATCTCGCTTTGTTTCTTACCACTATTCCATCTTCATTCAGCTTGTTTCTGAAAACCCATTTGGTGCCAATAACATTTTTATGCTCATGTCTGGGTACCAAAGACCATGTACCATTCTTTTCTATTTGGTCAAGTTCCTCTTCCATATCCTCGATCCAATCTTCATCTTTATATGCCTCTTTAAATTTTTTAGGCTCAAATTCAGAGATCATGCAAGAATTTTCTCTGACCTTTCTTCTTGTAAGAATTCCTGCATCCTTATCTCCTATGATCTGATTTGGATCATGATTCAACTTTACATACCTAGGAATGATCTTAGCTATTTCCTCTTGCTTTTCCTCTTCATCCTCATCTTCATCAGCATCAACATCTACCGATATAGGAGCACTGTTACTGGTACTAGGCTATTTTGCAACTGATTCCTAGAAGGTTACAATCGGTTCATCTACCACTTGCTCACTATCAGTTTCCTCCTATTTTCCCATAGGTTTCATCAACTCTAACATTGATACTTTTGACAATTCTCTAAGTCCTATTGTTAAAACACTTGAGAGATTTGCTCTTGGTGGAATATCCTAGGAATATTCCCTCATCACATTTTGCATCAAACTTGCCCTGGTGTTCACTCCTCTTGATATAACACTTGCTACCAAACACTCTAAAGTAGCTTACTATAGGAGTCTTACCGGTCCAATTCTCATAAGGTGTTTTATCCTTACCTTTCTTGATGAGTACCCAGTTCATAGTGTAGACTACAGTGCTCATGACTTCTCTCCAAAAAGTGTGAGCAACCTCTCCTTGGATTAACATTGTTCTGGCTACTTCAACTACAGTCTAGTTGTTCCTTTCTACTAGGCCATTCTACTCTGGAGTCCAGGGGGTAGACAGTTGCCTCTTGATGTCATTTTCTTCACATTACTTATTGAACTTACTAGAAGTGAACTCACCTCCTTGGTCAGTTCTAAGGCATTTGATTCTCTTACCACTTTCTTTTTCAACCAGTTCTCTGAAGGCTTTGAAATTTGCAAAAGCTTCAAACTTGTCTTTCAAGAATGTGACCCACATCATTCTTGAGAAATCATCAGTAAGAATCATAAAGTACCTATCTCCTTGAACACTCCTAGTTTTCATAGGACCACACAAATCAATATGCAAAAGATCAAGTAAATGTTCTATTGTGAAAGATTTACCTTTGAAGGTTGAGGAAGACATTTTCCCTAGTTGACATTCTCTGCACAGAGGATTCTCTGATTTGTTCAGCATAGGCAATCCTCTAACTGCCTTGATCTTACTGGCCTTAACAATATTATGAAAATTTACATGACAAAGTCTCCTACGCTATATACAACTATGATCAAACATAGCCATTAGACATTGGTTGATATTTGCATTTAACTGAAATAGGTTACCTTTGGTATGCATACTGGTGGCCATTAGTTCACCACTCTTTCCTTTTATTTTGGACACTCCATCTTTGAATTCCAGAGTGAGTCCATTATCATTCAGATGAGCAACACTCAGAAGGTTATGCCTAGGACCTTCTACCAATACACATTATCAGCACTACTTTTTCCATTTAGAGAGATGGACCCTTTTCCTTTTACCATACAAGGTGCATCATTACCAAATTGGACTACTCCTCCATCATACTCTTCCAAAGACAAAAAGTTTCTCCGGTCATGAGTCATGTGGTGAGAACAACCACTATCAATAATCCATTCATTAGAATTATCAAAGTCAGAGACAAGAGCCTTCTTGTCTAACACATCTTCCTTGACAGCTACAAATACTATGTCTTCACTTTCTTCATCTTCTGATTCATCATCAATAACACCTTCATCAACTACAATAAGATAGTTTCTCCTATTTCCTCCTTTGAACTTTTTGAACCTCTCCGATTTGTCCTTATTATCACCATTAGGACAGTTAACAACAATGTGTCCAATCCTATTGCAAGAAAAGCATTTTAAAGGGATCTTACCTCTGTATTTACTAGTTCCCTTAGGAAGTCTCTGGGCCAGAAGAGATTCAAATTCCATCAAGATCTCTTCATCATCCATATCTCTACTTTGTCTAGGTTCACAATTGGTACTAACTTCTTTACCCTTTCTAGATAGTGCAATAGATGCTTTAAAGGCCAAATTCGTCTTCTGAACACTGCCATCATAACTGTTTAGCTCATAAGTGGTCAACTTAGCAATGATAGAATCAAGGGACACCTTTGTCTTGTCAATAGATCTCAACTCTTGAATAGCGACAACCCTTATTACATAGACTGGTCATAATGTTCTCAAAATTTTTCTAACAATGGTGGAATCATCCATTGTAGCTCCTGCACTCTTGATGTCTCCAACAATAATTTTAATCCTTATCCCATATTGTTGAATGGTCTCTCCTTCAACCATCTGCATATCTTCAAACTTTCCTCTAAGGCTTTCTTCCTTAGCCTGCTTCACATGCTCATCACCGCCATAGATAGACTCTAGAGTATCCCATACATCTTTGGGATTGTCTTTTTCCTAAACATCTATAAACTCAACATCAGATAGACTACTGATAAGAGCTTCCATTAATTTTCCATTCTCCTAAATTTCTCTTCTTTGATCATCGGTGAGAGTACCGATAGGGACAACATAAGTATTCTCAACATAGCTCCAGTGTTGAGCACCCATGCTTTTAATGCATATCTTCATTTTGTCCTTCCATATCTTAAAGTTATCTTTGTTAAACTTAGGACCTTCCCTTTATTGGTATTTTGGTATGGTTTTGTCAATGATGTCAACACCTACTGAATACACCTACTTTGGAGATCCAACAACATTCACCGGCAAATAGTAAACTTTGCAATAGTTACTGGCATATGATTCACTGGAAGGATATATTGTTCACCGGTACCTGGAATGATATGGAAGACACTTGGTAATGTCAAAGACATCATGTGGACACTTTATTTTGAAGAAATAATCATTGGTATATTCATATTTGCATATTTGCTTTTACCGACAAATAGGTCCAGGTTATCTAGGGTTACACTGGCCGGTTTATCTTTTCCAGATCAGCATGGCATGCTATGGAGATGATTTATTATTGTTGTAAATGCATTAAGCTGACATGTTCAATTGATTATTGCATCGGATATTATATTATTTGTAAAATGTTTTTATTGTAATATCTTCTAGAGCCGACCTACTAAAATTGGTCTTAGGATATGGTATAAATGTAAGATCTTATTTGTAAGATCAAGTGTGGAATGCGAAAAAGAATTGTGTGAAGGTATATGCGAGATCAAGCAGAGGTATACACAAAGACATCATTTGGAGGTGAAGTTAGGTTTTTGTAGAAGCATATCAGCATTACACCGGTACTGAATCTAGCATATGAAGATGCTATTTTGTGTAGTACATTCTTATTGGATTTAACCATCCAACTGTAGTCAGTGTGACTCCCATTTGTGATTGAGTAGTGAGCTCTAGGCTATTGGCCTTTCTGCATGTGCAGACCCCTTTTTGTACACTTACTATCTACAGTAGTATGATCTGATTGTGGGTAAGGTTTCCCACCGTGGTTTTTCCCCTTACAGGGTTTCCACATACAAATATTGGTGTCATGTGTTGTGGATGACTTTGTGTTTATGTTTCATGCATTAATCCTTACCGGTATAGCAATTTACTATTAACACTGTCTACCGACATACTTAACTGGTTTACTGGTATTAAGCATTAAGTTGGTTAAATAAGATTTTGGTTTGAATTTATTAGACAACTGATTCACCCCCCCGCCTCTCAGTTGTCTCCGGGACCTAACAATTGGTATCAGAGCTTAGTCCTCTTTTGCAGAAGTTTAACAACTTGAGGAGATCCAATGTCTACTAATTATTTTAGAAAGGACAGTCCTAAACTTGATGGAACCAACTATGGGATATGGAAGATCAGAATTGAGACACATCTGAATTGCATCGGTAAAGACATCTAGGAAGTTACTAAGAATGGTTATACTGCTGCTGTAGCTGGTTAGACTGCTCCAACTACCTTAGCCAAAGATGAGGAGAATTATTGCAAAGAAAGAGAAGCACTTTTGAGCGCATTATCAGATCAACAAATCATGGGATTATCAGATAGGTCTACTGCTAAAGCTATTTGGGATCATTTGGAAACACTGAATGAAGGAGATTCCACAATCAAAATAGCAAAACTTGAAAGCTTCCGAGTCAGGTATGAACATCTAAAAATGGAAGAAGATGAAAGGATTTTTGCTTTTATGGAAAGAGTAAATGAAATTGTTTTGGGTATTAAATGTTGTGGAGGAACTTTGACTGAAGATGAAATTGTTTCAAAAATATTAAGAGGTTTACCACCGGCATATAAAATGAAAGTTACTGCTACAAATGAGTTGAGAACAATGCCTAATACATCAGTAACTAGGGATACATTGATTGGAAAACTTTCAACTTTTGAAATTGAGGAATTTGGTCCTATTGTTACTATAAAAACTGATTTGGCATTTAAAGCATCAACATCATCTACTCCATCATTTGACAAATCAGATTGGAGAGCCTTTTATGCAAGAGAACTTGAAGAAACCAGAAAGGAGAATGAAGAGCTTGAAGAACTTGAAGCACTATTTACAAGGAAAATGCCAAAAGGTCCAATTGGAAGTAAGTATGAAGGTAAAGCACCCTTTAAATGTTTTAACTACAATAAGATTGGTCATATGGCTTCAAGATGCTCTGATAGAAATGCTAGACTAAGAGAAGAAGCTAGAAGAATATACAAGCCTAATCCTGAATATCAAAGATACAGATTTAAGAAGAACAACGATAAATCTTGTTACATTGCTGATGAAGGTGTGATTGATGATTCTGATGAGGATCCATCAGACAATGGATGGGTTTTTGTTGCTATAATAGAAGATCAACCAACACCTATTGCTCAACCGGTAGAATAAGCCCTAGCAGCTTAAGTTGAATCAAAGGATGAATGGATTATTGACTTGGGATGCTTACATCATATGACTGGAGACAAAGGTAAATTTTTCAACTTTCAAGAATACAATGGAGGTTTAGTAAGATTTGGAGATGACAAAGCCTGTTCAATCAAAGGTAAGGGTTCAATATCTCTTGACGGTAAACATAACACTAACAATGTCTACTATGTTGAAGGATTAAAGCATAATCTTTTAAGTATTGGTCAATTAGTTGAAAAAGGTTTTCAGTTACAATTTAAAAATGGAAAATGCAAAATCATGAATAGAACTGGTTTGGAAATTGCAACCAGTAATCAGACTAGAGGTAATATCTTTCATTTGAATAACAGTGAAAAGACATGCTTAATTGCACATATAGATGAAAGTTGGTTATGGCACAAGAGACTATGTCATGTAAATTTTGATTGCATGGTAAAAATTAGTACTTCTAAGGTAGTTAGAGATCTACCTAAAATTGTGAAACCTCAGAATACAATTTGTAAGGAATGTCAATTTGGAAAACAAGTTAGAGCTAGTTTCAAAAGTATTCCAGAAAAATCCAATAATGCTCTTGATTTAATTCACATTGATTTATGTGGTCCAGCTAGAACTAAAAGCTTACAAGGTGATATATATTTCATGCTAATTATTGATGATTATTCTAGAATGTGTTGGGTTACTTTTCTCAGAGAAAAATCAGAAGCACTTGGGAAGTTCAAACTATTCAAAGCAATGGTTGAAAATGAAACTGGTAAGAAAATCAAATGTTTAAGATCAGATCAAGGAGGAGAATTCACATCTAAGGACTTTAATACATTCTGTGAAGTGAATGGAATCAAAAGATAGTTATCAACACCTCGGACACCACAACAGAATGGAGTTGTTGAAAGGAAAAATAGAACTATCTTGGATGCAGCAAGACGTATGTTATCAAAAGTAAATCTACCACATGTGTACTGGAGAGAGGCAGTAAGCACTGCTGTCTATACATTCAACAAAGTTCACATCAAAGGTGAAATTGATAAGACCCCTCATGAACTATGGTTTGGTAATATTCCTACTCTTAAGTATTTCAGAATTTTTGGAAGTAAATGTTATATTAGAAGAGATGAATATATTGGCAAATTTGATCCTAGAAGTGATGAAGGAATAATTCTTGGTTATTCATCTAAGAGAAAGGCATATAGACGTTTTAATAAAAGATTGCAGAAAATTATTTAGAGTACAAATGTAAAGATTGATGAAAAATTCAGAGGAACTTCAAGGTATATAGACTCTGAACCGGCAACAGAATTTGTGACAAATGAACCTACACAGAATCCACTAGTACAAAATGAAGATCCAATTACCCTGGTATCATCAAAGGATTCCACGGTATTTGAAGAACAACAACAAACTAAGACACCCCAGTATGTAAGACTGAATCATTTTGAAGATCAGATAATTGGAAACAAATTTAAAGGAGTTATGACAAGAGGAAGATTGGAAAATGAAGAGGTATGTCTTATTTCTCAAATTGAACCATCATCTATCAATGAGGCATGTGAAGATAAATTTTGGATTAAAGCTATGGAAGAAGAATTAGGACAAATTGAGAAGAATAATACTTGGACATTAGTTCCCCGGCCTAAAGATAAAAATGTAATTGGAACCAAATGGGAATTTAGAAACAAACTTAATGAAGATGGAAAGGTTGTTAGAAATAAAGCAAGACTAGTGTGTAAGAGATATTCTCAGAAAGAAGGAGTTGATTACAATGAAACCTTTGCACGGGTAGCCAGAATTGAGGCAGTTATATTATTCTTGGCTTTTGCAGCTCACAAGGATTACAAAGTTTATCAAATGGATATTAAATGTGCATTTTTGAATGGAGATCTTGAAGAGGAAGTTTATATTAAACAACCTAATGGATTTTCTTTGACAGATGACAATGATATGGTTTGCAGGTTAAGAAAAGTTGTATATGGATTGAACAAGCCCCAAGAGCTTGGTATGCAAGATTGGATAAGTATCTTTTAAAGATTGGTTTTACTAAAGGAAATGTAGATAGCAATTTATATTACAAAGTAACTAATGATGACATCTTGATTATTGAAGTATTTGTTGATGATATAATCTTTGGAGGAGAAGATGGATTATGTAAAGAATTTTCTCTTAAAATGCAGCAAGAATTTGAAATGTCAATGATTGGAGAAATAAAATTCTTTTTAGGATTGTAGATTTCACAAACTGATAAAGGTATATTTTTGAGTCAATCTAAGTACTTGAAAGAACTACTAAAGAAATTTGGGATGGAGAACTCTAAACCGGTAAGCACACCTATGACTACAAATGACAAATTATCTCAAAGGGATGAATCTACACCTATTAATCCAACTAGATACAAATCTATGATAGGAGGTTTACTGTATTTGACACAAACCAGGCCTGATATTATGAATGCGGTATGTATTGTTTCTAGATTTTAGAGTAATCCTAGGGAAAATCATGAATCAACAGTGAAAAGGATTTTCCGGTACTTACAAGGCACAACAAATCTTGGATTATGGTATCCTACAGATGAAAATTTTGATCTATGTGCATATACAGATGCAAATTGGGCAAGAGATGTGGATGATAGAAAAAGCACCACTGGAGGAGCATTTTTTCTTGGAAAGAGATTAGTTTCTTGGTTGAGTAAGAAATAGAGTTGTACATCTTTATCAATAGCAGAATCATAATATGTTGCAGCAACAACAAACTGTACACAGGTACTTTAGCTTAAACAAATGTTGAAAGACATAAAGGTAAAATGAAAGGAACCTATTACTATATACTATGATAACACTACAACAATTGATATATCTAAAAATACGGTATTACATTCTCAAACAAAACATGTTTCTATCAAACTGAATTTTCTAAGGGAAAAAGTTGAAGAAAAAGAGATAAAATTGGTTTATGTGAATACTAAAGAATAACTTGCAGATATTTTCACAAAACCTTTTCCTAAGGAGACTTTTGAGTATCTTAGAGATCAGCTTGGATTCATACCACCACCGGTAGAGACTTAGACAATTGATGATTGTCATCAACCGACAGAATTAAATGGACAAATCTTTTATTCTAGTATTTGATGAGGAAGCTACTTCTCAGGGGGAGTAGTTGGTATATTGAATTGGTTGGTATTTTGTATGAACTTGACTTTTGTGACTTTGGCATTTGATGTCAAAGGGGGAGAGATATCTATGGAAAAACACATTTAAGGAGAAATTGGTATTGTTACTCCTAGGGGGAGAAATGGACATTGTTGGTTTTTGTATTTTGGCATTTCTGTTTTGGCACTTTGATTGTTTTTCCAACTTGTGTTGCCATCAATGCCAAAGGGGGAGATTGTTGGTATTTTGGTATGGTTTTGTCATTGATGTCAACACCTACTGAATACACCTACTTTGGAGATCCAGCAACATTCACTGGCAAACAGTAAACTTTGCAACAGTTACTGGCATATGATTCACGGGTAGGATATATTGTTCACCGGTACCTGGAATGAAATGGAAGACACTTGGTAATGTCGAAGACATCATGTGGACACTTTATTTTGAAGAAATAGTCATTGGTATATTCATATTTGCATATTTTCTTTTACAAACAAATAGGTCCAGGTTATCTAGGGTTACACCGACAGGTTTATCTTTTCCAGATCAGCATGGCATGCTATGGAGATGATTTATTATTGTTGTAAATGCATTAAGCCGACATGTTCAATCAGTTATTGCATCGGATATTATATTATTTGTAAAATGTTTTTATTGTAATTGTTGGATTTTGCCAAGATCAAGAAGTCATTGAAATGTACAAGATAGAGACATAATATGGGACAAGAATAAACTGTATTCTCATCAATAGAAAATGATCAACAACTTGTTGTTACATACAATGTAGATGAGCCTGCTTATATAGGCAAGGCTAGGGATATGTATGAGCACACAAACATGACATGTGGCTCAATAAGAAACAAGGGTAGGTAGGAAATAGGTGTGGGTAGGTAGGAGAAATAATATAATATTCCACATGAGGTGGATCACCCACCGAAGGTGGAATTATCACTCCACTATAAGTGGATATGATAGTGTAATAACAAGATCAACACCATAAGAGGTGGAATTTCTCCTACACACACTATCCCAATGTGGCACAAACACCCAAGTGTCTCATATCCAAACTACTATGAAATGCATTATCCTAAGTAAACTTAAGTAAGTGTAATAATATCCATGATGAATAATTATTTACACCAACACCCCCCCTTAAGTGCAACTTAGGGGAATGCACTTAAGTCTACAATGCAACTAAGCAATGCAAGATGGGTCCTAGCTACAAGGCCATGTTAGGTACCCATGAACAAATGCAAATGCATGCAAACCAATGCAATGAAATCTCTCACAAAGTGGGGAAAGAGAGAAAAACCCAATGGGAAAAAACCCTCCCCCAAAAGAGAGATGAAAGCTATACAAGAGAACTCTCAAAGAAGTATGTGAGGAACAAAACCCCATGTGAGGAAAAAGTCCCCCCCATATGAGAGAAGAAGAGAAGTCAAACTGTGATCATCCCTCAATGAAGAATCTGCACCAATGATAGAAGCTCGATGTATGAAGAAACTGCTCCACGAACGTCGAACAACATTCCTCCCCTTAGGAAGAAACAAAACCAAAGGTGTATCCATGAAGTCTCCCCAATCATGAAGGGAAGATGTATGAAGAAAACTCATGATGAAGGGAATCTCTGAAAACTGCTCAAATGTCCCCATGTCGATGCTGAAAGATACCCCTTCCAAAGGTGGTGAACTGCTCCACACTGCTGAAAAAGGAACTCCAACATCTAGTGAAGATGGATGTAGAACAATATCCAAAGACTCATGTGTCTCCTCAAAGAATAAAGAGACCTCCTCCAACTGCTGTACATAAGTATCCACAATCATGTCAACCTCGAAAGAATGATCATGTAGAGAATGAACAAGAGGGTCAGAGTGTGCCCTCGCAACAATCGAAGAAGGATCATCTTCATCAAAGAGAAGATGTATGTCATCAATGATGTCTCCCAAATCTGCAATGTAGGATTCCACAAACAAACCTGCAATATCTGTCATGTAATCATCCCATGAATCTGAAGCTAGAAGACAATGTATATCCTGCTGCACTGAATCACATGAAGGCAAAACTGTCGCACTATCTGCATCATCAGGTGCAATAGGTGATGTGATATCAATATGAGAAGATGAAATACAAGACTCAAGAACTAGGTTACATGTGAGAATCCCCAAATTCAAGTGTCCAAAGTTCTCCTAAAAATCTGAATCATCACAATAAGTGTGATCATCATGTGTAGAATCATCAAATGTGAAATCATCATCATCAACAAAATCTGAAAAGGAGTATAACCGAGATGCTTGATCAACCACTCCAGTTGCAATGATAGCTCTAGTCTCCATGTCTCTAATAAAAACTGAGTCAGGTGTGAACTCCACAACTCTCTTAGTTGCGCCATGTGTGATTTGATAGATAGAAAGGAGATTGTTTGTCAAGTGGGGTACACACAACACATCATTGAAGGAGTTATCCCCAATGTCAATAGATCCTTTCCCAATCACATCCATGTATGTATGATTGCCCATCAAAATCTGTGGCATGGTGCAAGGCTCAAATGTAGAGAACATAGATTGTGAAGATGCCATATGATGAGAAGCCCCTGAATCTAGAAGCCATCTCTCTGAATTATGATTTGTTGTAGCACATAGAGCTTTTCCTTTTCTTGTTCCAAAAGAGTGAGTCTTTCCACTTGTAGAAGCCATGAATGCTTGCCCTTTTCCTTTTGAATGTGAGGAAGTGGAAGTTGATGAATCATCCTTCTTGTAGACTTTAGGCAAATCAATGTTATGCTTTTTGATGATATGTGTGAGTTCATCAATCTTCTTAGTATGGCAACGATGTTCCTCATGACCAATCTTTTTACAATAAGCACAAGTAGGTCTCTCTCTCTTTGGTGAATTATCTTTCTTGGAAGAAGATGAATCTCCTTGTTGTGGAGAAGATTGTGCTTTATCCTTAGGCTTTGATTGCCATTTCTTCTTGTTTGAGTTGTCCTTTCCTTGATTTCCTTTGTTTCCTTGAGTTGCCACTAATGCTTGAGACTTAGAAGAAGCCTTAAGAATGCCCATGCTTATCAACTTAGTTTGTTCCATCATCAACATTTCATTGAAAGCATCAAATGTAGGCATTTTGTAGCTTGAACCCATTGTCATCCTATGAGTTTGGAAACTAGAAACAAATGCTGCATATTCTTGTGGAAGCTTCCCTATCAAGTTGAATATCAATTGAGTATCCTTCTTATCAATGCCACAATCTTTGAGTTGTGCCCTCAACTCATTTGCCTTAGTGACATAATCTTGTATAGTATCAAAGTTCTTGGGATCTAACATGGTGAGATCACTATCAATTTGATATCCCCTAATCTCATCAACTTGACCATACAAGTCTTGAAACTTTTGCCAAGCATCCTTGATTAGAGTACATTTCTCAATATGAAAAATGAGATCCTTTGATACATACTTTCTTAGGGTACCAATTGCCATGATATTTTTAGTGAGCCAATCTAAGTGACCAACTGGATCAGCCTTAGGATCAGCTGGAGCAACAATAGTTCCATCAATGTAATGAGTGAGTCCTTTTTCCATAAGTTTACTCCATGCATCAATTTTCCAAGTAGCATAGTTATGTGGAGTTAAGAGAGGAAACTTAGAAGAACCCATAGCAGCAAAAAGGAAAGAACACAAGAGCACAAAAGCACAAGAGACACCCCCCAAATTCAATCAATCAAAGTACCCCCCCCAAAAGTGATGATTTTGGCACTTTATACTTAGTGCGATTACAATGAGCCACTTGCAAAACAAGGCAAAGTGGGCTTATGATGCAAATTTTACAACTTCTCAAATGAGATACAAGAGACTTCCATCAATAATGCAATGAATCTAACTGAGATTCAAGCAAATATACAAGTACCAAGAGAGCCAAAAATGGCCTAAATCTGAAAGTACAATTTCTACTTATAATGACATCAATCTGATAGCATCATGTGAAAGTAGATGAAAAAATACGCACTTTAAAAAAAAACGGCACCTAAAAAGGAGGTCGTATGACCCCAAACGAAGCCTCTGAAGTTGTAAAAACTGGGATTACTCAGGGACAGTCACCAAAAACTGCATTTTCTGAAAAATCCATGCATCAAAATCAAAAAATTATTTCACCACTGCGGAGAGCACGAAATTCTAGCCCATTTCAAAAAAAATTGCACCCAAAAAGGAGCAAAAATGAGCAAGTTATGGCCATTTGAAGTTGAACTGCAAAATCAAAAATGCAAATGAGAGGGGGTTCAAAAATTTTCAAACCCTGCTGATGTGGCGCTGACGTCAGAAATTCACTGGGTTAAATTTGACGACCGTATGACCATCGTCAAAACTTCACTGCCTGGCTGACTGGACGTCCGTACCGTACAAACGGATGACTCGGTCTGCTGATTGTGCAAACCGTACTGTACGGAAGATGATGTGGCAGGTCGCGTGTCACTGTACGGAGGCCGCATGGCGTGCTGACTATGCAGGGATCTGCGTGGCGTACGGATACCACATGGCTCTGTACGGAATCTGACTCGACAGAGGTGATTTGGCTTGTGTGGAGCGGAGCTGCCGATGTGTCCGGGTGACGTGGCACTTGCAGTCTACGTGGCGGTCTGTGTGGCGGTTCCCGAAGCTGCGTGGAGGTGCCGGAAGCTGCCAGAGGTACCGGAGAGGCGCTGCTGGGCGGCGCTGCGGGGGCCGTGCTGCAGGAGGCGGCCGTGACAGACGGACGCAGCTGCAGAGGAAGCAGGGTCTTCGGCGCCGGAGGAGCCGTTGCCGGAGCGAGAGACGCGGGGGAGGCACTCCGCGGCGGGAGCAGCGCAGGGAGGATGCGGCGGCGGTGGCTCCTGCACGGACGGGCGGAGCCGGAGGTCGCGGGCGCTGGCGTAGCGGCGGGCGTAGTGGTACTGATTTCGGCAGACGGAGGTACGTGTCACTGCACAGGGTACTCTGCGAAAACCTTGCAAACAGGTACGGTACAGCCGACACGGGGGGGGGTCTGCGGACCCCCAAAAAAATTTTTTTTTTTTGATTTTTCTCAATTTTTTTTGCTCTTTTCAAATTATTTTCGATTTTTCAATTTTTTTGATTTTGTTGATTTTTTCAAAACAATTTTCAGAATAAAGAAAATTTTTTTTTTTTGAAAAAAAATATGAATATTCGAAAAATCCGTACGATTAGCAAAATTGGGGAAAAAAATTTTTCTCACCAAAATAGGTCAACTTTATAACCAAAATTCATGGAAATGGCCTTCCGGACGCAATGGAGAGGTCGGATCTGGTCTAGGACGCCTCCAAATGACGATGCTCCTCAGATCTGCCTCTTGACGTCACAATAATGCCTCTTCAAGACGAATCAATGAGACTCCAATAGCTCTGATACCATGTTGGATTTTGCCAAGATCAAGAAGTCATTGAAATGTACAAGATAGAGACATAATATGGGACAAGAATAAACTGTATTCTCATCAATAGAAAATGATCAACAACTTGTTGTTACATACAATGTAGATGAGCCTGCTTATATAGGCAAGGCTAGGGATATGTATGAGCACACAAACATGACATGTGGCTCAATAAGAAACAAGGGTAGGTAGGAAATAGGTGTGGGTAGGTAGGAGAAATAATATAATATTCCACATGAGGTGGATCACCCACCGAAGGTGGAATTATCACTCCACTATAAGTGGATATGATAGTGTAATAACAAAATCAACACCATAAGAGGTGGAATTTCTCCTACACACACTATCCCAATGTGGCACAAACACCCAAGTGTCTCATATCCAAACTACTATGAAATGCATTATCCTAAGTAAACTTAAGTAAGTGTAATAATATCCATGATGAATAATTATTTACACCAACAGTAATATCTTGTAGAGCCAACCTACTAAAATTGGTCTTAGGATATGGTATAAATATAAGATCTTATTTGTAAGATCAAGTGTGGAATGCGAAAAAGAATTGTGTGAAGGTATATGCGAGATCAAGCAGAGGTATACATGAAGACATCATTTGAAGGTGAAGTTAGGTTTTTGTAGAAGCATATCAGCATTACACCGATACTGAATCTAGCATATGAAGATGCTATTTTGTGTAGTACATTCTTATTGGATTTAACCATCCAACTGTAGTCAGTGTGACTCCCATTTGTGATTGAGTAGTGAGCTCTAGGCTATTGGCCTTTCTGCATGTGCAAACCCCTTTTTGTACACTTACTATTTGCAATAGTATGATCTGATTGTGGGTAAGGTTTCCCATCGTAGTTTTTCCCCTTATAGGGTTTCCACATACAAATATTGGTGTCATGTGTTGTGGATGACTTTGTGTTTATTTTTCATGCATTAATCCTTACCGATATAGCAATTTACTGTTAACACTGTCTATCGGCATACTTAACTAGTTTACCAGTATTAAGCATTAAGTTGGTTAAATAATATTTTGGTTTGAATTTATTAGACAACTGATTCACCACCCCCCCCTCTTAGTTGTCTCTGAGACCTAACACCCTCTTCATCATTATAGTAGCATATTTTCCTCAAGCAGTTAAGTTTACAACATAAAGGAGCTGGAGGATGCTCTGATACCAATTGATGAATAATGATGAACAGTAAGTACTCAACATATACTAAGAGGGGGGGTGAATTAGTATAGACAAAAACTTCCTAAAACCACTTTGACTACAAAGACTGCATTAACTAGTAAACAAGATCACTGATCCAAATCAAGGCACTACCGGTAAAACACAGTGAGACTGTGAAACACATAAACCGGTAACACTTAGATCTTCACAAAACCTAATAACTCATTTCCACTTCACCCATATGCTTAAACAATTAATACATCATCATAAATATAAAGACCACTAGATCAACATGCTTTACCACTTGACAGAAAATACTAAGACATCACATGAAAGCATCACACATAACACACTTATTTTTCATGTGGAAACCCAACTAGGAAAAACCACGATGGGGATGAATACCCACAAGTTGTTCTTGAACTCTTCTGAAGTCCGCTTTGTTAGGAGCCTAATCCGGTTAAGGACTTTACAATAGGTTCTACTAGGAACCGATCCTACTAGGGATCACCCTGTTAAGGGATGGCTAAATACCCGGTTAAAGGTTAGAACCCTGCTAAAGGTTACCTCGCAAGAGGATTTGAAAAACTCAATGAATTTGAGTCACCCTGTTAAAGGATTTACAGAAAGCCTATTAAAGCTACCCGGTTAAGAGATTTTCCAACTGCTGAAATGGTTAGAAGTCAACAGGTAATACACTAATCTGATAACAATACTCAATGCCAAGGCAAATCCACTTTAGTTCCTTTGCTTCTACAATCACACTTTGCAGGTATCAAGACACTTCCCTGGTCTGGCAAGAATCAAGTATCTCTTCACTTAGATAAACACATAACATTTGCCAACAACTTCATAATGCAAATCATCATCGACCTTATAGGAAATAGATAGGTCGGTAGCATAAACCCTAAACCCTAAACATTTAGGTTATCAATACAGTCGATCCAATCCTGACCATTCAAACACATTGCATTGAATAAAATAGTCTTGAACAGATCTCAAGACGTTCTCCATCATTCATTCTTTGCCACTTCTGGAAGCTGATAACCCATCACGCGCTCTCCACCATTTACTGAGACTTCGCACATTCCTGAGGTAGATAGAATCAATCTTCTTCCTGCAAGATCCTCAAGGAAATCCTTCACACACACAAGGTTGATGTGGCAACATGATATGATCATCATTGCAATGCTAACTCATTATAGAATGTCATCGATCGAATCAAACAGACTTGGAATGCATCAACCAAAAACCCTGAAGCTGAGACTACCAACCATTAGTCATAACAAATGAAACCTCGATACAAAACTTTCCATATGCTGGTTCACATTCCAACATACTACTTCACTTTTTCACATATACCGGTTCTCTTGCTAGTTTGCTTACTTCAATATACCGGTTCATACTTTAGCATATTGACATCAATGACAACATATAATATCATTATGTCATCACACTCTGCACATATGCCAACACAAGAGCCTTTTCTCGTGTTGTACCGAAGTGCTTTGTTTTATCATCTAAATGGGCATCTAACATTGTCAATGCATAGACTTCAAAGATCCTTTCATCTACCTCATATCCAAGCTCAGTAATCCAGATTTTCCTAGGTTCAACAACTTCCATTAGTGTTTCATCAGTTTTTACCATGAAACATATGTCAGTGGAATACTTCTCCACAATGTTCTTTGAGATTCTTTCCCTTTGCCTCATGTTCTCCTGAAATGTCTTAAAGTAACCCCAATGTTTCTCATCTCCACTGGTACCAAGACTGATGATATCTCCTTTGATTTGCATACCTACCGGTATGTCATGAGCCCATTGCTTCTTTCCTAAACTGGGTAGCTCATTCAGGAAGTAAAGAATTAAATAAACAATTAAGTTTCCATATCCGAAGGTGCCTTTTTTGGTTCCTTTGATCTTTTTAAGGTTTAGTATTAACTCACTCCTCATCCATTCACATTAGTCATACTTCACATTATTTTTTAGCATTTGATATGCAACATGAATGTATAAACTTGCAATAGAATTCGATCGATTAGATTGAGTTACCTTATATTCCATGATCATGCTTGCAAACTTTATGTCTGTGTCAATGATTGTGCTTATGCTCATTGATATGTTATCAGGTGTAGAACCAGTGAGTTTTTGAACCTCTGTGTTGGAAATTTTCTTACTAGGTTCTTGTCCAACCCTAGGTAAGTCGATGACAACTTGAATATCTTCCTTTGTGATCATGTAGGGTCTTTGTAACAAAATGAATTTGTTGTTAACCCTTCTCAGAACCTATCTGATAACTTCATCCTTAAATTACAGTAAATACACAATACCAGTTAACCCTAGATCCTCAATTGCCTTAAATTATGGTTTGATATTTCCGATGTCTCCCAGTATTACTAATTAATACATGCTTTTGATGTCTTCGGTGCCCAAATCCTCAAGAGTGTAGTGAATGTATGCCCTCACATCTTTAACATACATTACTCCATCAAGAACCCTAGAAAATACTCCCGCAGAGTCTTCCTTCTTGGCAATTTTAGGAACCTCCTTAAAGACTGGCCTTAATCTATCCTTGACTTTGATGATTACGAGATTTACAATAAAAGTAGGAGCTAAAGATCCAGATGCCATTTCATAAAATACCTGAGTGAATGATTGTGAAAGATTTGAGTGCTTTAGATAACTACTCGAAAGCCTCTCTCAATGCCCTTCTTGCTCTTAGTTCGCCTTTACTTCGCTCTGATTGCTTGAATGCTCGGTGATTGAAAATGAATTCACCTACTTTCTTTTATCAATGAATAAAACCCTAATTTTCTATCATTAATGCTTCACCAACAACCCTACGGATGTCTGTTTCACAATTACGTGCCGAGGTAACGTTCATCGATGATGAACACAATTCTCCAGTCCTCTTTCCAAATCTCCTTAGATCTCTTTCGAGGTAATATGCAAAAATTTAGTAGTGACTTTCCAACCCCTAAGGCTTATGCCTTTGTTACCCATGGAATTTCTTGTCAGTGTAGGAATATCGTGTTCTACTAGTGAATTTGCCAGTATAGATCCATCTCCAATTTGTTCTTCATATTTTCTAACCCATCTCTTGGTGTGATCTTGTTGTATTTCAGCTACCTTCTGCTTCCCTTTCTCATTGTCTTTATCATTATTATCCGGTTGAGTCTTTCTTCCGCAATACTTAGCAATATGACCTATTTTGTTGCATGCATAGCATGTGACATTGTTCTTTTGAATTGCTTTGACATATCTGGTATTATTATTATTTCTTGACCTACAATGATTCACAAAATGTCCAAACTTTCCACATGCATGATATTTAACATTTATTTTGCATTCTTCTAATCTATGACCATATTTCTTGTAGTTTGTGCATTGACCGGGAACATAATTCTAGTTTTGATTTTCCTTATTTCTATATTGTTTAGCCATATGCCCAAATTTATTGCAAACAAAACATCTACCATTGAATTTGTAAGCATTAGATTGCCTTACTGGTTCCTCTATTCTGATGAGCTCTGCATACTAGTTGTTAGATCTTCATTAGCAGTACAAGAGCTTTTACCTTGTACAAATTCAAGTTCTCTAGAATCATCAATCTGTCTTTGTCTTCTTAGTAAGTCATCCAACTGTGCAACACTCATCCTAAAATTTTCTTTATATTCACTTGTAGTAGTCATATCATCTCTCAGAGTAGTTATTTGCCTTTCAAGTTCCTATTCATTATTCTGGGAGTGTGCTAAATCAGTTCTCAATAGATTATTCTCATGAGTCAATCTTCCACATTCATCAAACTTGTTCTTCAAAGATAAAATGAGATTATCTTCCTTCTTCTTTCTATCCTCAATATCTTTTGATAACCTCATGGTCAGATCTTGCATTTCTTTCTTCATGAGCATATTTTCTTGACTTAGTTTCTGATATTGTTCCTTAAGAGCATTCTTCTCCTCATCATTTGGTTGTTGCAAAAGTTCTTTTCTTTTGGCTTGAGCAGATGATAACCTTTCTTGTAGAATAAGAATGAATTCATTTACAAAATTCAACTCTTCTTGCAATTTCAAGTTCCTCATCCTTTCAGCATCATAATCCTCAAGAGTCATCTCAAGTTGTTTCTCCATAGCCATGTTCAAAAATTCCAATTTTAGGATCTTCCTCAAGCTATTAAACTTCTTCCGAGGTACCAAGCTCTGATACCAATTGTTGGGATCTAAGAACACTAAGAAGGGGGGTGAATCAGTGTTATGCCGAAATAACAATTTTTAACTTTCGAAACCATGCAGATATGTATCAGTAAACAAATAAGCATATAACAAGAAACAATTAAACAATCCACATAAATGAACACCATAAAACACATAATTTATACGTGGAAAACCTTAATGAGGAAAAACCACGATGGGATTTGTGACCCACAATATTAGCTCACTAGCTATATGAAAAGATATTACATAAAACAAGGGTTTGCACTTGCAGGAAGGCACACTACCTAGAGCATACTCTCATCACTAAAGAGCCTCACTGACTACAAGCTTTCTACCAAAGTAAATTACTAAAAAATGAACTCAGGAATGCATCTGCTATGCAAAATAGAGTTCTCATTCTAGTTTTGCTCTGTACCGGTTCACAATCTTGAACTATTACCGGTATTACTTCTCCTCCAAGAATGATTTACAAGCTATCTAAGGATCATTCCATGATATAATGTTTGCATACAAAAATGATCTCCATATATATAATTCACATCACACAGTTTTGCTATACCTATTCACCTACTACATCACATCATTGTCTCATTCCTTTTTTAAATTGACTTAGCAGACTGACTTATATACCTATTACACATGATATGCTTTATGTCGACTTACAATGCATTTACAAAAGATATTCAATGTCAGCCTTGAAAATAATTACAAAACGATTTACTAAATAAATCTTTCTTGATGTCGGCTTCCTTGAAGTATTGATGTTGGTGCCAGTGTCGGTGTCGGTGTAGCCCTGAATGCTTCTAGTGTCAGTATCTACCGATATGTGCCTCATAGTGCTGGTTTGTGACTTCCATCAAATATTATTTCCATTAATGACAACAAAATGAATTGAGTGAGTGTCAATTGACAACAAGTTGTTGACAGGTTATCCTAACAAAATCAAGCACCAAAAGTAACAACTCCAGCTCCATCCGATACTACAAAAAGAAAGAAGGATGACATTCATATGAAAATTCAATCTAATAATATATCTATCATTCCACCAAAAACTTGTACAAAGTTAGTAGATGAAATAACTAAGGATGGCATGTTAAAGAATGTACTGTTTTACTATGATTGTTTAGATAATGTTGAACAAAGTGAGGTAGAGGAGGGAATTTTTTTATATTTGGATATTTATAAGAAAGCCTTGATAGAAATTGAAAACCAAATACCAACAAAATTGTATGATATGTTAGATGCTAGGAAGCTATTAGCAATACAATAAGACAAGCATATGAAAATTCAAGAGTTGCAGATAGAAAAATCTTTAACAACAAACATATAACAACTAGTCTTATGCTAGGAAGGGTAAATGACATAATAAAGGAAACCCAAAAGGCATGGGTTAAGTTCTTTCAAGAGAACCGAGGTTTCTTTACTTCACTGGCATAAAAAACAGACACTGCACACACCCTGGTTGAAGGGAAAGGAATGGGTATTATGGATACTTCACCCTTAATTTTGAAACACATTAAGATAGTGAAAATCAAGCCCTCAGTAGATACAAATGTATAGGCAAATATTGAGACACCGATGAATACAGAGAGTGAAAAGGTTGATATTATTCAAGATACTAATGTTGAGGATAACAGTCCTCTAGATACAAATGTACAGGTTGAGGTTATAGTTCCTACATGAGAACTCGTAGGTACAGAGACTTCACCAAGTGGCGAAGCCACCGATGGAAGTGAGGAAGCTATTAAGGATAAATTAGTAGAGGAGAAGAAAGGGGTATCTGGGAGGAAACTAGTATCATTGTTGTCAATTGACACCTTGCAAGTTGTAAAGAAAAACATAACCAAGATGAGTCCTATTGAACTCATGATGATGACTACACAAAAATTGATGAAGGAGGGATCTACAAATAAATGTATTATTGATCAGTCTATCACTGCCTTTCACAAACTAGTCCCATATTGCAAGATTGACAGAGATGTAGGCCCATCCGACAAGCTTAAGACAATTACAGAGCATATTTCAAAGGATTTTTAATCCTCTCAATAGATTTTAAACCAGCAAGAACTAGAGAGGTTCATACAAGCAAAAAGACATACATTTGATCAAGTAATTGAGTCTGAGAAGAAGAAGATTTATGAGAAATTGAAATTGATAGATAATTCTTTCAATCAATCTACAAATAATTATAGGGTATGTTGTCATACAAATGTCCTTACAGTTAATGTGGATAAGAAGATTAAGGAATTTCATGAGAAAATTGCAGGTATAGCTAATTCTTTTGATGGATTGAATTTATTGACTACATCCATTGATGGTCAAATTTTGGTTTTGGAGGCCCCAATCTTTGTTCTTGAGAAAGAAAATGACAAAATCGTAAGAAGATCTAGATGTCTTAGAGGCTTGGTGAGTCCTCAATTGGATTCACTCAATGTACATAAGGAGTGTATGGATATGGTTGGGAAGTCCACACAGACAAAATTAATTGAGAAACAACCATTTGCACATATACTAAATGGAATTGTATCTATTTTAGGCACTTTCAAATATGGTTGGGATACTTATCTTGAGCTATTGGAGAAGGCATATCTGAAAATTTTCAAATTTGTCAAGCTCCGATAAGATATTATTGGGATATTCATCATATAATATCCTTCATTCCTTGTCCCAGTTTTAGATTTTTGGCACTCTTTGGAAATTTTGATGGCATTGATATCAAAGGGGGAGTGATATAGATGTGAAAAAGAAAAAAAGGAGTTGTATACAATAGGAGGAGATATAGAGACATGGAAATATGGATTATAATCTTAGATGAATATTCATCTCAGGGGGAGCAGACATGATGAAACCGGAAGATGAAACCCTGACCATTTCTCACATGAGTATTGCCATCAATGCCAAAGGGGGATATTGTTGGTAATTGACACTCAATTGGTTGGTTTCACTATGTTGTCATTGATGGAAACATGGTATTTTGGTTTATTTGTGTACCGGTAGACACTTCACCAACATCGGCACCGACAAGATGGAAGGATTTCTTTGGTTATTGATAATGCAAGCCGACATGGTTTAGAACAAGGTTATCAGTATTGGAGGCCGACATCTCTTGAATCTGACATCGGCAATTGATTTTGATGTTCATATATTTATGTTATCTGGCCGACATGTAATTTGATATTGTAAATGTTACTACTTATCAAGTTGCCATTAGTTTTATGTTCAAAGTTATTCTATATACTCTAGTCAGTTATCTCTACCGAAATATTCAGTCGGTATGCATAGTCCAGTCGGTTATAGAAGAAAGTAGTCTCAAAGCATAGTATGCACCGAGCTGTCTACCGAGTAGCAAAGATGACACACTGAGTTGATATACACTGAGTGAAACGTGTTACCAGATTCATTGAACTTGGACATATATATGGAAACGTGTTACAAGATCAAGGAACATAGAACCATTATCACATTGTAAATTGCACTTAAAGATTGTGTATGATTTTGAGGTCATCTAACCAATGAAATATTTTGCATGGTTATTCATTCGATAAAACATATTTGTAAGATCGAAGCAATGAATGGATCACTGACATAAGAGATCTATTTATACAACATGGATTAAGAACAAAAATATACATGTAGCATGATAGAAAGGAAGATATATAAATATATGAAGCAAGACATGTGAAAGCACTAAGTGTTATGACTATTACAGAGACACAGAGGTCACCGAGAAGGATTTCAGAGAACAATCAAATAACAGAGTAAAAAGAAGGGTTTATCGAGTTACTATATAGGTTACTGAGGTATGCTATAAGCAAGGTAATCTTATTTTGAGCACATAGAATCTGCTATAACATTCCAGATGTAAAGTTTCAGATATTTGTAAAGATTTTATTGTAATATTTTGAAGTTTTAAGAGAAACCTTTAACAAGGTAAAAGCCTCTAATCAAGTCTATAAATTGTAAAGCCTCTAACTAGGTGCAGCATTTAGATTAAGTGTTGTAAAATCCTTTAGCAAGGTAGATCTAACAGATCTTGATACTCCTAACAGGGTAAGCTATCAGAAATAGCTAAACATGTAGCTCTAACCGAGCAACCTTTATTATTGCATTAGTGAAGTTGTGGGTGCCATCCCCATCGCAGTTTTCCTCTCTAACCAAGAGTTTCTACGTGACCAAAATATATTTGTTATGGAGTGAATCATGTATGATTGTTATCTATTTGTTTTAGCTTTATATTATGTTACTGCAATATTCGGTTTATGCATAACAGTAAAGATATTTTTAAGTAAAGGTTTTGAAGTACTGATTCACCCCTCCCCTCTTAGTACATTAGCTTTCCATATTGGGCCTAACAATTGGTATTAGAGCTTCAATCTTGGAAAAGGGTTTAACTGCCTAAAGAGAAAGATCTTATCAATGGAAGGCTATAAACAATCTCAGAGGATTGTGTATCTGCAAGAAGAACTAGATCATGCAAATCAAATGATTGCAAACATGCAAAGGCAAATGCAAAAATCTCTGAAAGTAAGAAGAAGATTATCTGATGATTTGCAGGACTCTCAAGAGTTAGTGGAACAAATTGAGACATCATCTGAGAACAGTATATCTGAAGAGACTGAAGAAATGATTGGAGTATTGAAAGAAAAGAACAAAGCACTGGCTGATCAACTAAAAGCAATGAAAAGAGAACATGAACATTTCAGCACACAGATGACTGAAAATCTTGATGCATTGAGGACAGCTGAGGATAAAGTAGGAGATCTAGAAAGAGAGAAACAACAACTTGAAGCCTTAGTATTTGATAAGAATGATGAAATCACAAGGATGACTAGAATTCAACAAAATCTATCAGATCAACTAGGTTATGGACATCATGAGGCAAATCTGAAAGATTATGAGAATCAAGCATTGAGACTTGAAGTATCAAGGCTGATCAATGAACTTGAAACAGAGATGAAATCCAAAGAATCACTGAAGAAGAGTTATGAAGCATCAAAGATGTTGGATGAGCAATTGAATACAAGACGATGCAACAAAGATGCAGGACTCGGTTACAAAGGAAAAGACTCTACCGAGAAGGGAATTCATACTACCGAGAGAGGAGAATCATCAAAGCAAGCTGGAAACAAGAAGAACATCAAAAGAAAGAAGTCGATTTGCAACTACTGTGGAAATGAAGGTCACATTGCCAACATGTGCCAAATTAGAAAAGGTAAGCAAGCGAATGTCACTAAGTCCAATGGTTATTGTTACAATTGCAATAAATATGGTCACACATCTAATCAATGTAGGACAAATTCTGTTATGCTAGAATATTTAATCTTTACTTGCTTAGGTTTATTTGTATTTAGTTTAGGATATTCCTTTGGAATTCCTACATGTAATTTGTCCTCTAGTACATGTGTGAGGACAAGTCATTTCTTTTATTTTCCTTTATTAAGGAATATTAGATTTCCTCCATAAGAGGATGTGGACACATGATGCACACATTTTATGAATGGTAGCATTCATGGATTTGGGAGTTACTTTGTAACTCCTCTCCTCATCTCTATTTAAGAGATGTCTCCTCTCTCATTTTCTTCTTAATGATAATATTGTAAAGAGCTTCTCTCTCTCTCTCTCTCTCTCTCTCTCTCTCTCTCTCTCTCTCATTTTAGACATTGCCTCATTCATAATATCACAAGGGGTTTTTCTTTGCTTTTCCTCTTTCAAAATTTCTTGTGCCTCCTTCTTCACATTTGGGTGATTGCTCCAAGATTTCTGCATTTCTCTTGGTAACATTTACTTCATCAATAAACTTACTTGGATTTTATTTTTCTTTCCTTGCTCTTGTATTTCCTTTCATGGTATCAGAGCAGGTTTCTAATCCTTGTTTCAAGTTGAGATTGATGAAGGTTACCATTCTATGGAGTTCACCCTGTTGGAGGCATTCTTTAGAGGAGAAGAAGCTTTTTTTTCTAATATTTTCTATTGTGCAGGTTTTGGTTTCAGTTTTAATTTTTTTTCAAACTTGTTAACAAGTTTGCCTGCAGGTTTAATCTTCTATTCTAGTTTTTTTTATTAAAAAAATAAAAGCTTTGGAAGGCTTTCCGCTAAAGTTTCTAGTTTTTTATTGTGAATAGTTTGGAAGGTTTACCGCCAAACTCAGCCTCCTTAATTTGTTTGGTCTGCTTGCCACCAAATCTGATTTATTATTACATTGCATTCTCTATTTGTTTGCAGGTTCTAACATTTTCTTTACTTGCAAATATTTTTGATAAAAATAAATTTCATATTATTACTTCATTAAATCTCTGTGTATTTAAAAAAAAAAAACATCAGAGTTTAACATTTTCTGCAGGTTCTGTATTTGTTTATTACCAATACTTTCTTCACTTATTTCTTAAATCTGTTAATAGTTCAAAACAAGTTGAGAGGTTGTATTTTGTGTTATTCTAATTGTTTCTTTAGTATTTGTTGTTGTTTATTCTTTTTGTTAAGGAATATATATATTATTTCAGTTGTTCGCCAGAGCTATCTCCCTTAACCTGTAAATTTATTTTCTTTATATGTTCCTCGTGTTCCTGCATTCTCAGTTTTTTGTATCTTTATCTACTGCATGATTCTTTGTTTAAGAAATAAAAGTTCTTTCAAAGGCTTTCAATATTCAAGAGTTTTATTTATTTATTTTGCAATCAATAGTTTCTGGTTTATTCTTGCTTACGTTTCTGAACTAATCATTCCATTTATAGTAATAGATTTTAATATTTCAGCATAGTAATCAAAATAACACCTCTCACCCATCTCTGTTATTTCTGCAAACCTTAACGACTCTACATTCGTCCCTGCACACGTTATCATTTTTTTTTCTTGCCCTTTTTGTTCCTCTTTGTAACCTTTATGTGCCTCTTTATAATGCCTCTGATATTTCCTTTCATAAAAGTTTAAGTTTAAAAAGTTTAAGTTTAACGCGTGTATGCTTTTCCTTTATTAAAAAGTTTAAGTTTTGTTTTATTCCATTCTTAGTCCTTTCACATGACAAAGTTAACTTTCTAAAAAATTATAAAGTTTAAAGAAAAGTTTATAAAGATTTTAATATATAAAAAAAATAGTTTAAAAAGTTTGTATTAAAGTTTAAAAAAAAAGTTTATAAAATTTTCTCACATGTAAAAAGTTTGAAAATTTTAAAAACAAAGTTTATGTTTTTTTACATAAAGTTTTTTAATAGAGTTTTAATAAAATTTGTTTTATTATTAATAAAAGGGTTGAAGTTTTTTCTAAAAAAAGGTTTGTTTAATTAAAATTTGAGTTTTTTAAAATTTAAATTTGTTATTTTAAAATAACATTTCTTTTAATAAATATTTTTGTAAAAAAAATTATTATTTTTTTAAAAAGTTATTATATTTGATTCAATTTTATTCAAAGGTGGTTCATTTTTTTTAATCAAAGGGGATAATTTTTTTTCTTTTCATTATTTATTCACAATTATTTTGCTATCATGTCTACATTAATTTCAAAAATCAAATTAAATAGTTCCAATTATCATTCATGGAAAACACATATTTCTTTTATTTTTCGTTTCAAGCATCTTTTGGATGTTGCAACTGATAAAACCTTTGAGCTCGCTACAACTGCTCCTCAAGCCGACCAAGATAGATGGAAGGCTCAAAATAAGGAAGCACTTGGTTTAATTGGCATTTCCATGGTTCCTGATTTGTATGTTCTAATTGGAAATTGTACAAAAGTGTATGAAGCTTGAGAAATTTTAAAAACAACTTATGATAGTTCAAATGAATCTCGAAAAATTCAACTTCAAGATCAACTCGAAGATCTCAGGTATACGGATTTTAAAACCATGGATGAATTCTTATTAAAGTTTGATTCTATTAATAATCAATTAACTGGTTTAGGAGTTACGTTAGCTAATTTACGTTTAATTCATCTTATTCTTAAAAAATGTCTTCCTCGTCAATTTCAGCAATTTATTACAAATATTCATGCTCAACTTGCTATTCCTAGCTTAGCTACTCAATTAACTTATGATATTTTTCGTAATCTATTACGTCAAGAGGAAGCTAAATTAATTCAATTTGGTACTCTTAAAAGTAGTGAACATGTTTTTCTGTCTAAAAAACAAAATCATAATAATAATTTTAGATCCAATAATAATAATCATAATCATAATTATAATAATAATCACAAATCTTCTAATTATCAATTTTATTCTAAATCCTATCATAACAATTCTCATAATAATAATTATAATAATACATATAATAATCACAAGAATAATTCTCAAACAAGACCCCATTGCACATATTGTGGGAAAGATGGACATATTACTAATAATTGTTTTAAGAAGCAAAATGGTAAAAAGCCCATGAACCAAAATAATCAAAATAATCAACAACATAAACCTCATTATAAGAAAGATAATAATAATGGTAATTCATCTCGTCATCCATTTACATGTACTTATAATGTTTCTCAACCACTTGAGTGGATTATTGATTCTAGTGCATCTCAACATGTTACCTCTCATAAAGAATGTTTTGAATCTTTGCATCCTGATACTTCTAATATTATTGTTCAATTAGCTAATAATCATAGTTGCAAAGTTGAAGCTATTGGTGATGTGAATGTTCCTAATGGGAAATTACATGATGTTCTTTATGTTCCTGAATTAAAATCAAATTTGATTTCAGTTCCTAAACTTTGTCAAGATTATAAGATTAACTTTTATAGGGGCATATGTTATATCATTGATACCAAAACTAATCATGTTATTGCTACTACTAAAATGGATAGTGATAACTTATTCAAGTTCTATGAATTTGCTCCTCCAAAGTATTCCTTGCTTACTACTATTGATTTTACTAAATGGCATGAAAGACTTGGCCATCTCAATTCTGATTATATTTCATTGATGCAAAAAGCAAATATGGTTGATGGATTGCCTACTATTGTTCCTTCTCAAATTGTTTGCAATGGTTGCATGAGTGGTAAGATGCATAGGGAACCCTTTCCTCATGGTCAATCTTGGAGGGCATATACTAAATTGCATTTAGTTCATAGTGATCTCTTGGGTCCCATGGAGAATCCCTCCATCCAAGGTTCAAGGTATGCACTTACCTTTGTTGATGATTTTTCAAGAAGAACATGGATATATTTCCTTCATAGTAAGGATCAAGTGCTTGATGTGTTTACTGAATTTCATATGTTTGTAGAAAGGCAATCTGGTTCTAAAATTAAGATTCTTTGTACTAACAATGGAAGAGAATATGTCAATAATGCATTTAATGCTTATTTGAAATCTTTTGGAATTAAACATGAGCTTACCGTTCCTTATACACCACAACAAAATGGTGTGGCGGAACGGAAGCATAGGACAATTGTTGAAACGGCTAGATGTTTATTGCATGCAAAAAATATGGATTACAAGTTTTGGGCTGAAGCTATGGCTTGTGCCACTTATTTAATTAATAGAACACCTACCAAAGCCTTAAAGGATAAAACTCTTGAAGAAGCTTGGTCTGGTAGAAAGCCCAATTTGCAGAATTTAAGAATTTTTGGTTCCATAGCTTATGTTCACAAACCTAAGGAGAAAAGAAAAAAATTAGACGCTAAATATTCTCCTTTAATTTGTGTTAGTTATGATGAAAATACTAAAGGTTATAGAGTCTACAATCCTATTACTAACAAGGTAAAAGTTGCAAGAGATGTTTGTATTGCAGAAAAAGGCATTCATGATTGTTCTAAAGTGGAGGATGATGAACTTTCTCAAAGCAAAGTTGTGCTTGTGGAGGACCAACCTCCTTCTCTTAACCCTACTCCTAATGCATCTTTCTATTCCTTATAGTGATAGTGATGATCATAATAATAACTCTACTCCTCATGACTCTTCTTCTAGTGATGAATCCATTACTTCTAAAAGAAGACCTAAATGCTTTAAATCTTTAATTCAAGATAGTGATGAATACTTAGCTAGAATGGATAGAACTCAAGCTAGAAGAGTTAATTATTGCAATTTTCCTTAAAATGACTACTATTATGAATTCTAATGATCCTAAAACATTTGATCAAGCTAAAAATTAACCACATTGGTAAAAAACAATGAAGGAAGAATATTATACTTTAATTTCTAACCAAACTTGGGATTTAGTTCCCTTGCCTCATGGTAAAAATCTTGTTTCTTGCAAGTGGCTTTATAAAACTAAATTGAATGCTAATAATCAAGTTAGTAAATTTAAAGCTAGATTAGTTGCTAGAGTTTTTTCTCAAATTGAAGGCTTAGATTATGCTGAGACTTTTGCTCCTGTTGCTAATATGCCTACAATTAAAATTGTGCTTGCTTTAGCTTCTAGAATGAATTGGCCTATTCACCAAATGGATGTTAAAAGTGCTTTTCTTAATGGTGATTTACATAATGAAATTTATATGTCTCAACCTCCTGGTTTTATTAAAGAAGGTAGTGCACACTTAGTTTGTAAATTAAAGAAATCAATTTATGGATTAAAGCAATCTCGTAGGGAGTGGTATTCAAAGATTAATGCATTCTTTCTTTCTCAAGGCTTTAATAGAAGTAAAAATGATCCTAACTTGTATATTAAACATAGTGAAGATGATATTATCATCATCATCTTGTATGTAGATGATTTGATTCTTACTTCAAGTTCCAATACTTTGATTTCTGATATTAAGTTTCAACTTAATAAAAAATTTCAAATGACTGATTTAGGTCTCTTACATTATTTCTTAGGAATGCAAATTTGGTAAACCTCTAAAGGAATTTTCTTATCTCAAAGTAAATATGCTCAAGATCTCATAAATAAGTTTAAAATGAATGATTCTCACCATGTTTCAATTCCTATTGAATTAGGCACTAAGTTAATGCTTGATATGCAAACTCCTCTTGTTGATCCTACTTTGTATAGACAATTAGTTGGAAGTTTGAATTATTTAATTCTTACTAGGCTGGATATTGCTTATAGTGTTGGTTTGGTTTCAATATTAATGTCTAAACCTCAACAAACACACTTTAAAGTTGCTAAAAGAATTTTAAGATATATTAAAGGAACTATTAATGTAGGTTTGTTTTACGATGCAAATTCTGATTTTACCTTACAAGGTTTTACTAATTTCGATCTAGGTGGAGATCCCAATGATGGGAAATCTACTTGTGGTTATTGTTTTTTTGTTGGTTCAAGAGCAATTTCTTGGAATAGTAAATAGCAACAATCTACCTCTGTTGGATCCACTGAAGCTGAGTACAAAGGATGCACTAATGCTTCCAAAGAAGTCTTGTGGCTTAGAAGACTACTTGAAGATTTGGGTCTACCTCAACACGAACCAACTCAATTGTATTGTGACAACCAAAGTGCCATTGCCTTGGCTAAAAATCCAGTTTTCCATGCAAGGACAAAACACATTTCTCTCCAACACCACTTTATTAGAGAACAAATTGAAGACAAGCAAGTTTCACTCCTCTATTGCAAGGGGGAAGACCAAGTTGCATATATTTTGACCAAGCCACTTTGTAAAGAAAAGTTCCAATTTCATTGTAAAAATCTTGGCTTGCAACCCATTGAAGGGTTTGATGTAAACTCCCCAAGTAAAGCTTAAGGGGGGGTTTTAGAATATTTAATCTTTACTTGCTTAGGTTTATTTGTATTTAGTTTAGGATATTCCTTTGGAATTCCTACATGTAATTTGTCCTCTAGTACATGTGTGAGGACAAGTCATTTCTTTTATTTTCCTTTATTAAGGAATATTAGATTTCCTCCATAAGAGGATGTGGACACATGGTACACACATTTTATGAATGGTGACATTCATAGATTTGGGAGTTACTTTGTAACTCCTCTCCTCATCTCTATTTAAGAGATGTCTCCTCTCTCATTTTCTTCTTAATGATAATATTGTAAAGAGCTTCTCTCTCTCTCTCTCTCTCTCTCTCTCTCTCTCTCTCTCTCTCTCTCTCTCACACATTTTAGGCATTGCCTCATTCATAATATCACAAGGGGTTTTTCTTTGCTTTTCCCCTTTCAAAATTTCTTGTGCCTCCTTCTTCACATTTGGGTGATTGCTCCAAGATTTCTGCATTTCTCTTGGTAACATTTACTTCATCAATAAACTTACTTGGATTTTATTTTTCTTTCCTTGCTCTTGTATTTCCTTTCAGTTAACAATTATTAGAAGGTAAAATTCAAAGGTTTTTGTAAAAACTACAAAATATATGGACATAGTACCGAGAAGTGTTGGCTCAAGCAAAAGAACTATATGTGGTCTACACACTGAGAAAATGCTAGAGGTTACCGAGCTCACAGAGATCTTAACCGACAATATGCTACAGTACCATGGGATTACAATACAAGGATATGGTGTGAATGTTGTGGAAGAAATGGACATATAAGTGCCATCTGCTTTATAAGGTTTGGGATGAACAACCGGAGATCATGGAGAAATCCTGGTATGACATGTTTTCATTGTCACAAAGTTGGACACTTGGTTGGAGATTGCAGAGATCAACCTAGAAAAGACACTGAGGAAATAAAAGAAAAACTAAAGATGATTTGGAAAAAGAAGGGAATTGTGTCAAATGAAGAAAGCACCTTACCTATTGAGATAGGTGCTCCTATTCCAAATTAATCGGTAAAGGTATGAAGGGACTACATTCTCTCAAGGTTAAATCTTAACAGTTCCTATTTTATTATGTACTAAATTCAAAATTTGCATAGCTAAGATGTAGTAGTAAGTTTGAAATTCTATCAAAGTCTTTTGGAGCACTTTACAGGAAACCAGTTAAGTCCATGAATACAGGAAACCTATCAAGTCGGTAAATGAAGGAAGTTTGGTTACTCGGTTAAAGCACAAAAATAAAAGCAAAGAAAATTTAGTGGAACCGAATGCATTTAATGTTTTTGACCTAACCTACACGGAGACCAATAAGGTATATTGTGTACTTAAAGCATTTACGCGATCATTTTTACTTACCAAGTTTTCAAGAAAGCAGAGCAAAGCAAATCTAAGGTGATCAAACCTCCTACAAAGAAAATTCAAGGTATTTACATTAATCTCAATGCATTGTTAAGCTTGTTTACCGATCTTATCAAGTTATTATTATCTACTAAGTGTGAAGTGTCTGCCATTTGAAAATCCTCAAACCCTAAGGATCTTTTGTTAGTTTTTATCTGAACACTACAAATGGCACCTAAGATCCAAGATCCCATCGTTGTTAAGAATGTTTAAAAGCCCTCACTAAAATACTCGTTAACTCCCAAAGTTGCATCTGAACTGGATGACAAAACCGCATTCTCACTCATCCCGGATAGAGTGTTATTAGTCGAGGATGTGAGATTCTTCACCAAATATCATGTTGAAGAACTCGATCACGTTGAAATCAAAGACACCTATGATGAATTGTGCACCAATGGAAAATTGGATAGCAAGTATGAGCACATTAAGATCAAGGGATTAACTAAAGCCCTAACCTATCCCCATGTGTTCAAACCCCAGTGGGTCAAGTTTGTTCTGAGCAGAGTTCATGATGACTTCATGTGGCTAGGAGAGCAACCGTTTAAGATTACCAAGGAAATCATTCATCTGATTACTAGCTACCCTATTTATGATCATGCCCGAGCTCAAAAGATGATATCACAGAAGGAATTAATCAGTTTAACCAGAGTGGAATCAAATTGCAGAGGACAGAAATTGAACAATGTCACTGATGCATAACTAAAATTTTCCATTAGAGTAATAGGTTACTGTTTCTTCCAATCGGCAAGGGAAAATAGTGTACCTTGTGCAACAGTAGACTTAGCATACAAAATTGTGAAAAAGGGAATGAAAATTGATCTATGTGAGGTGTTGCTGAAAAACCTGTTTGAGAATCTGAACACCATCGGGAAGCCGAAGAAGAACAACTAGGCTAATACACTAAAGTTTGGATCACTACTTGTATGCATGTTTTTCTATTTTGAAAAATTCTTTCCATCAATCGGTAAAGTTGTTTGGGAACTACACCGACCAATCACCCATCAGATCAAAGACTTCATTAAGAAGCTAGGTGATAATTTTAATGATATTATGGATGGTTACTTTAGTAAATTTCAAGAGAAAATGCATAACAGGTACCAAATTCCACCCAAGCTAATGGAAAAATACAAAGATGATAAATGTTTTGAAGTAGACACTGATTACTCTTATGTGAATGTTGTGGAACCAAGAAATCAATCTTTGTCACCTATGGGTTATGAGATTGATTTTGACATCACACAACAGCAAATTGATGCATTTCTTACATTGCCAAGACATGCTACCGAGCTGAGGTATGGAACCTATGAAGAAGTGAAGGAAAAAGTAAAAATGAGCATTGTAGTACCCAAAGCTACAAGAAAGGCAACAAAGATGATAAAGGCATTATCGGAGAAATTCAAAGAAGATTCTTCTTCCACACTTGTCAAAGGCACTATAGCCATTACCGAAGAGGAATCTGAAGCCCAAGAGGTAGCTATAACATTGAGCACCGAATTGCCTAAGGGAAAAGTGTTAAAAAGAAAGAAACATGACACATCAAAGGCCTCACTAACTTCTCCAGCAAAGTGACCGAACACTAGAGAATCTACAGCTTCACCGAGTAAGAAAACAAAGAGTGTTATTGTTCCCAAGGTAACAAAGAATTACAAGAAATCTACTCAGAGACTCATTTTGGCAAAAGAGTCTAGTGACATAGAATCTGAGGATGCAAGCAAATTTCAGATTAGCAAGAGCAAGAAGGTAAATCTACATAGTGTTGAAAATTTTTGTACTAATCTGAAGGAATATGGTGGATTTGGAGGATTCAGATATGTTAAGTATGAGACCAGAAATAATGATGAAAAGAGACAAATAGAAGAAGCTGTCATCTGCACACTTCTAAAATTTTGATTAGTCCCATTAGAAGTCTCTAATTCTCTCCCAAAAGAATTATATGCACATATTGATAATAGGTGGCAATATGCCCTGGACTTGGAGAAACAGATCAGAGAAAGAAGTCTGGTACATCTCTTTCCTGACATGTCGATAGCAGAAATAAAAGAACATCTGACAACCTACCACACAAAGTTCCTCGTCAAACAAAAAGCCTTGAAACTGATGAATGGGTTGTATATTGAAGTGGAAAATGAGACAAAAGAAAAGTGGCAGGAAATATTTAGAAACAAGGATGTTGGTGAGCAAGCTGAAGTTGAAATAGTTGATGTCACCGAGAAAGATCCTGATGTTACCGAGCAAGATCCTGCTGACGCCATTCAAATAGATGAAGATATCATGGATACAGAGGCACCAAAATATGAAATGATAGAAGGCAATGCATATGCAAAACTTGTATCTAGTGAATCAGTCTTGGAACAAGTTCAGCCTTATCCACTGATCAATCAACTTATCTCAACCGAAACCCCTCAGGATATGGATAAAGGCACCAAAGATCACGAATCTACAACAAGAGAAGGTACTACTCAAGAACAGACGTCTTAGGATCCTTCTAGCACTAAAAATGTTGCAACTGAGCCACAGAGTACCGAGACACCAAAGGACACTATAGAGGCTAAAGAAACCGACCAAAGTGTTGCCTCTACCAAGCAACCTACTGAGGGTCATCAAGCCTCACAAGCCATTATCTTAGTTCAATCGGTGAAAGGAAAAGAAAAGAAGGTGAAAAAGCATAGTTTCAAAGTCGATTTGTCAAAACCAATAGTGTTGCCCAATGTTGATATATCCAAATTAAAGGGGAAAGCACTCATTGATTTCGGTGAACTATGCAAAGCAAAGGCCGAACAAGAGACACAAATGGCTATTCAAAAGAAAAATAAAGTACTTCAGAAGGTGAAAGCACTGTTAACAGATATGCTACTTGAAGCTACAATAACCAAAGATGCAGCTATCCACATTCAACTGGATGAACTCCTAACTAGGATAGAGACATCTGGAGTAGATGCATCTGAATATTTGAGCAAGCTAAAAGACAAAGAGCTCACTGCAAAAATGATAGAAGAGGTACAGAAAGCTATAGCTATTGGCAAAGTCAAACTTGTCAAATTTATTGTTGAGTTGACCCCTCAACTCAAGCACATTCTTTATTTATTTTAGAAACTCTATACATTTTCTTTATTCATTAAAGACATCAAAAATAAAATAGAAGCAATTGAGAAAGAGATCACCGATATCTCAAATAAGTTGACCACAGAGCCCAATTCAGTTCAAAATTTCTATACAAAGTTACAACAACTCATGGCTCAACAATTGGACCTAAGAAATGAATAACACAAGATCAGGATGGACATAATGACAATTCAGACATTATTCCTTCCTCATCTTTCATCCATCCAAGAACAGATCAACCGAGCCACATACTTATCTACTACACAAGAGGGAAGCACTCTAAATGGCTTAATATCATTATTGGCTAATATTCAAGCGCATAATTCTTTAATGGACAGCGTAAAGGATGCCCTCTCTATCACTCTCACCGAAGCACAGACAAAGTACAAAACCATTTTTGACTAGTTACCACCACCGAATGGTAACTAAATTTTGATGTTTTTCAAAAAGGGGGAGTGATATAGTATTCAAAGCATCAAAGTATAGTATCAAACAAAAGGAGTGTAGTATACAGGGGGAGTATACTGAGCAGTGAACAAAACAGTAAGCAAAGAACAAGAGCAGATCTTTGAGCATGCAAAATTAGAGTTTTGTATAGTATATTGATAAGGGGAGTATATCTGGATATATTATTTCATTGACTATTGTATATACTGTCAGTATAGTCAAATTTTGCAAGTATATAGATTATTGAGTTATAAATTTGAATGTAGTTTTTGTCAAACATCTCAACTAATGTCAAAAGGGGAGATTGTTACTACTTATCAAGTTGCCATTAGTTTTATGTTCAAAGTTATTCTATATACTCTCATTGGTTATCTCTACCAAAATATTCAGTCAGTATGCACATTCCAGTTGATTATAGAAGAAAGTAGTCTCAGAGCATAGTATGCACCGAGTGTCTATCAAGTATCATTCCATGTCTACCGAGCAGCAAAGATGACACACCGTGTTGATATACACTGAGTGAAACGTGTTACAAGATTCATTTAACCTGGACATATATATGGAAACGTGTTACAAGATCAAGGAACATAGAACCATTATCACATTAGAAATTGCACTTAAAGATTCTGTATGATTTTGAGGTCATCTAACCAATGAAATATTTTGCATGGTTAATCATTCGATAAAACATATTTGTAAGATTGAAGCAATGAATGGATCACCGACACAAGAGATCTATTTATACAACATGGATTAAGAACAAAAATATACATGTAGCATGACAGAAAGGAAGATATAGAAATATATGAAGCAAGACATGTGAAAGCACTAAGTGTTATGACTGTTACAGAGACACAGAGGTCACCGAGAAGGATTTCAGAGAATAGTCAAAGAATAGAGTAAACATAAGGGTTTATCGAGTTACTATATAGGTTACCGAGGTATGCTATAAGCAAGGTAATCTTATTTTGAGCACATAGAATCTGCTATAACATTCCAGATGTAAAGTTGCAGATATTTGTAAAGATTTTATTGTAATATTTTGAAGTTTTAAGAGAAACCTTTAATAGGGTAAAAGACTCTAATCAAGTCTATAAATTGTAAAGCCTCTAACCAGGTGCAGCATTTAGATTAAGTGTTGTAAAATCTTTTAGCAAGGTAGATCTAATAGATCTTGATACTCCTAATAGGGTAAGCTATCAGAAATAACTAAACATGTAGCTCTAACCGAGCAACCTTTATTATTGCCATAGTGAAGTTGTGGGTGCGATCCCCACTACAGTTTTTCTCTCTAACTAAGAGTTTCTGCGTAACCAAAATATATGTGTTATGGAGTGAATCATGTATGATTGTTATCTATTTGTTTTAGCTTTATATTATGTTACTGCACTATTTGGTTTATGCATAACAGTAAAGATATTGTTAAGTAATGGTTTTGAAGTACTAATTCACCCCTCCCCTCTTAGTACATTAGCTTTCCATATTGGGCCTAACAGTAAATATATTTGTAAGCCGACATAAGACATCATAAATTGTATAGGGTATATAGGTCAGTTGGATTAGATCATTTTGTATGATGAAGTGATGATGGTTATGTGAATTTGATATCATGTGAATATGTATTAAGAAGGAGATGTGAAATATATCTAACAGATTGTGTATGTGAGGATATTTATGTAAGGGGTTATTCCTGTAAAGGGTCTAGGGTTTCAAATTGGAATAAACAAATCTTAACCAGAACTGTATTCTAGCATAGAAGATGTTATCTTAGTAGTTCACTCATTTCTCCAGATTTAAGTCTAGATTTATATGTATTCAATGAGGCTCCTTTTTGTGATTGAGCAGTGTGCTCTAGGTTGCAAGTCTTCCTGCAAGTGCAGGCCCCTATATGTTGTAATATCTCTTTATATGGCCAATGAATTGATATTGTGGATCAAAAATTGCACTGTGGTTTTTCCTCTTTGAGGTTTTCCACGTATACTTTTTTTGTGTTATGGTGTTCATTTTTGTGATTGTCTTATTGATTTCTTTACTTCTTTCAATTATGTATGTACTGGTATATGGTTGGTGTATGCATGTTTTAATAAGGCTAAAATTATTCAAATAGGTAGAACACCGATTCACCCCTCCCCCCACTCCCAGTGTTCTTGGATTCCAATAGTAGAAACAATAGGTACCGTTCCATCTTCTTTAATAGTAATAAATAAAATTTAATCTTCTTCTAATTCTTCATCTGTAACACCTTCATCAACATCATAATAACAGTTATTTTGATGTTTATACTTCTGGTTAGGATTATAAGGCTTATCATATTTCTTATGCTTCTCATATCTATCATTCGTATAATGCTTATCAAATTTATCATGCCTATCATATTTAGACATTCTCTCTCGAGACCTAGAAGTAAAATGTCCTATCTTATTACAAGAGAACATTTCAGAGGCAATTATCCATCATACTTACCAGCACCATTAGGCAATCTTTGGGCGATCAATGCTTCAAGCTCATCCAATTCTCTTTCTCTCTCTTCCATCTCTTTTCTCTCTCTTTCATGTCTGGATATAGGTAAAAGTACAAAGTTGTGTCACACTTGTATAAAAGAAATGGTCAATGTTGATTCAAATTTTTAAATTAAATCAACATAAAGTCAAATATATGTTTTGAATTTTGAAATTATGTAAACTAATAAATTTTATATTCTTATGTCTATTTTATGTTTGTAATTTTAACAAAAAATTAAATGATAATTTGAATGTATTTTTTTATAAGGTAAACACCATAATTTAGGCGATAAAAAAATGTTGAAATTGAAGTTACACAAACCACAACACTCTATTTAGTAAATTTTACCTTTTTTCTTGAATTTTTTTCGTATATTGATAACTTGAAACTTTAGTGCATTGATATATTTTTTACTATTTTTTATAAATATATATTTTTTAATAAATTTGAAAAGTTGTGTGTGCTGAAATATAACTCTTTCCAATTCCAACCACCTTTTTTCTTAATTATTTAACCTAATTAGAAAATAATTATATCATTTTGACATAGATTCTTTTCTCTACTGCATCATTTTTTTTAAAAACATTTAATAAATTTTAGTAATTTTCCTTGACAAGATCATCAACCTTATATTTTAGTGTTGATGACCTACTTTCAATAAAAATAAAATATAAAATATAAACTAATTAAAATATTAAAAGATATATATTTTAAAAAATTCACTTATAAATCTATAAAAGGGTATTTTTACATTTCAAAAAAAATATTATTTATAAGAGTAGGAGTTGTTAAAACATGGATTTTTTTTTCTTTTTTGTAATTAGACCAAAATTAGTATAAAATATACATTTAGTAGACACTTCCAATTTGAAAAGTTGTGGCCCATATATAAATTAGCTATAATGAATCTATATAGACCATATGTTTGACTAAAATTAATTTTTAGTTAGAATTACCTAAATTCACTTCTTTTGATAAGTTAGCCTGAAACATGACACAATTTTGTGCTTTTACCCATATTCTATATTCTTCTGGATTATATTTTTGTTTTCTAGATATAGATTCTCTAAAAGTTGTCTCATACTTTCCATGTGATTCACCAAATTCGCAAGTTCAAAATGCAGTAATATTTCCAACCAATATATCTCTTGTCACAGTAGTCACACTCCAGATCTCATCAACTATAGCTACCTTATGTTTGTAAGAAAGAGGAAATGATCTCAACACCTTAGTAACAATTTCATCTTCTTCAAGGGTTCACCAGCACATGTGATACCTAGGAAAAGTTCATTCACCTTAGCCATGAAGGATTTTATTTTCTCATCTTCTCCCATCTTCAGCATCTCATACTTCACTTTCAAACTCTACAACTTAGCAACTTTGACTTGTTTATCTTCTTCATACAAGGTCTCAAGATTCTCCTAGATCTTATGTGTAGTCTAAAGTTCCATCACATGATTAGTCATGTTTGAATCAATCAGGGCACTCAACAATGCTTCCTTAGCTCTAATTTTATGTTCAACATCCTTGATCTCATCAATAGTAATCGATCCATTCTGAGGAACAAAATAGGCATCCTTTGTAATCTTCCAGTAATCTTCTCTAAGACATTTCAAATACACCTCCATCAGGTTCTTCCATATAGAATAATTACTTCCATCAAATCTCTAAATCTCCTTAAAAATAACACCTCCAGTTGCCATCCCAGATCATCTCAAGATGTCAAGCTTCTTTTGGAGGATCTAGCTCTGATACCAATTGTTGCCAAAAACAATGAAGGAAAACTAAGAGGGGAGGGGGGGTGAATCAATTTTCACTGATTTAGAAAACTTAACCTTAAATTCAAATATGATTAACCCCGTCAACATCAAAGATAGGAAAATTGATAGAACAACACATAGCACCAAGATTTTGATGTGGAAAAACTAGTTAAGTGAAAAACCACAGTGGGAACCTTTATGTTAAATTCAATTATCGTTAGGGTTGGGATTAAGCTTTTGATTAATAAAAGTTGGATAGGCCCATATTGTTACATATCCATAGAGAGACACCAAGAGCACATGAGGGATGAGTAACCAACAAAAAATCCCCACCAAAACATAGCATAAATCCAACAACACGAGCAGAGAGCCAACAACTAAACTAAAAGACCAAAAGAACAAAGAAGAACCAAAACAACCACCTAGCATAGACACAAATAGATGGTATGTACTACATTGGGTACCTTTTTACTGCTAATCCTAGTACAAACTAAGCACTTTGTAATAAAAGGACTCTTTTTTGCTCAACCCAATCCCAAAGACAAAAGATACCAGTGTGGAATCATGAGTGGATTTAACAAAAGACATCATGGGATAGAAGCCATAGCCAAGGACTCCATGTATTTTATTTTCTTCACCCTTTTTTTTCAATATCAATGTAGATACCCTATACATGTATGAATTGTGCTTATATTATCAATATTCCTACACAACTTATACCATTGACACATGAAGCCAACAAGGTGATTGGTAGTTTTCCATACTCTACCCTCATCTAAATCATACACCCAAGTGTTAGCCCTGACTTCTACCTTAATCACTACCTCTAGCTACAATTAATCTTTTTCATGGCCACATTGATCTATGAAAAGTACCATTTTAATAGTTCATCATGTCTTTTAATGTCCTCATGCAAGTCCTTCACAATTTTAGTAAAAACTAAGATAGAGTTTGGGGCATTGGTATTAGCAAAGGGTGGAGGATTTAAGGGGGAAGGGCTAGGGTTACCACAAGTTTTAGTAGGGGACAAATCTGACCCCATGTTATATGAAGAGTCTCAATCATTCAAGGAGAGAGACTTGGAGCCAAAATATTCAACAATTTTCATATTCTATTGTGTCTCAGGCTAGGTATCCATATCTTGGTCCTTTTTAGTTATGGCAATGGCATTAAATTTGGCCATTCTCAGAGGTTTTTTTCCTATTGGGAATTTTAGAACCCTAATGAGACACTTCCTTATAATTAAAAGAAGTAACAATAAGATCCAAATATAAAATGGGGTCATAGTGGACCCAATCTCAATAGATGGGACCCCACTAGAAGGGGATAAAACCAATTGAAAAAATTATATAATCTATGAATGAGGTCATAATGAAGAAGGGGTTTACCCTTAAAAATGTCTTTAGAAACAAACTAAGACAAAGAGGACATCACCCATAAGGGAAAATTCATTCTTACCCCATGGTGAAGATGATTTTACATGGAAAAAATCTATAGATGGAACCTCCTTTTCCTTTTGTCGAAGGTGAAGTACTTCATGAAAAATAGGGTCACCTCCTTCTAGATTCTAGGAATTTCTTCTCTGTTATAACCACTTTCAAGCCTAGAAACCCTTCCCCAGATTCAAAGAGATGATGAAAGTCCTCTTTTATAATTCCCTTTGGTATTTTGGGGGAATGAAATGCCCTCAAGGGTCAACCAATCACCTCCGCAAGGGCCTCCATAGAAACCACAAAGGAAACACTCCCAATTTGATAAGTACTGTATATGGTGAAAATGGATACAACAATATCGAAAGACTAAATGAATTCAACCACAAAACCCTAGCCTAACAACAACAAAGATCCACCATAACTTATGAAGATTACCTAAGACAATGCAAATCAAATGAAATCACAAAGATTATACCATCACATGTCCAATAGGGTTTGGATTTCCATTCTTCCTATCTCCATTGATCTTGCTTGATATATTTGCTCTCAAATTTTATGGGCACAAGAGCTCAACAAAGAACGGAATGTGGTTGCAAGTAGGATCACAAATGCCAAGTAGTCAATTGATCAAGTAGTCAAGTCATTAGGATGATTGATTAGAATGATTGATTAGGGTTTGATAATGAAGGAATCATCTCCTTATATAGAAGACACTATATGAAATGGAGGGATAAGATTGAGAGGTGTAAAAGGAGGTCGGCTATGATTAGAGGGTAGGTAAAAGAAATAATAAAATAATGAAAGGGGTAGGTAGTGTATGAATTAAGAGATGAATGACATGTGTCATGGGTAGAAAAGGGTAATGAATTAATTAAATAAATAAAGATTTATTTAATTAATAGGAGTAAGATAAATTAAATAAATAAGACATTTATTTAATTTAGGAAAAGGATAATTTAAATAAATAAATGTATTTATTTAAATGAGAAATAAGGCTAGAAGAGGATAAATGAATTAATTAAATAAATAAAGATTTATTTAATTAATAGAAGAATTAAGCTTAGATAATTAAATAAATAAAATATTTATTTAATTAGACATGACAATTTTAGGTGTCTACATTTTGCCCCTCTTTGAGACAATTCGTCTTGTCACGTTGTTTCAAAGAAGATAATATGAACTGATACAGAGTTGCCCCAAGATGGGAATGATATGCCCCCTCAAGAGATTGGATGAAAATGTTTGGAAAGGTTGCAGACAATCTCTCGATAAGAAAGATGGGATAGAATGGACTAACCGGATAAAGTGACAGAGTCACGGGATAATGAAGACTGACTCGGGAAAGGAGGGCTAGGGTAGTCTATAAGATAGACCACGAGGGAAATACATCCTCATTGTCATCTACACATCCAAGAGATTAGAGTGCAGAGCGAAAATAGAGCAGCAGCAGTCAGCAGTGATGGCCTTTGTTCATAGATTCGACTGTGTTTGCCGATTCCAGAGGCCAGCAGAGGCAGGAGAGACGGTAAGTACCACAAAACCTCCTCGTACTTTGATGCATTTATTGTTGTCATTAATGCATGCTAGATAGGGTAATAAATGCACTCTAGGTTAGGGTCCAAAAAAAGTCAAAAATGTCCAGGCGCGTCTACGTTGGTGCCAGGCGCGTCTATGCTCGCTAGGCGCGTCTGTGTTTATTCCAGGCACGTCTGTGATGAAAAATGCGTCTATGCCGAATGCGGCCGCATCTATGCTGTGTAGGCGCATCTATGCCAAAAAGGCACGTTTGTGTCGCCCAGGCGCGTCTATGCAGAGCATAGGCACATCTGTGTGTTTCAGGCGCGTCTGTGTAAAACAAGCGCGTTTATGCAGTCTTCAAGCGCGTTTATGTCAGGAAAGCGCGTTTGTGTCAAAAAAAATGTGAATTTGTGTCTTCTAGGTCAAATTGGCAGTTCTGTGATGAACATATGCTGTCGATTGGATAAGCTACTGAGAGGATACACTCAAGAAGGTCCTCTAGGGAAGACTAGGATTGCAAATAGGGCTAGGATTGACAATTCTGTGATAGAACATATGTTGCCAATTAGGAAACTACTCAAGAAGATTCACTCAAGTAGAGGCCCTAGGATAGGATAGATCAAGGTACTTTGTGATGAACAGTGAGTACCAAGATATAGTACTTTGTGATGAACAGGGAGTACTAAAATATGAGTAGCACTTTATGATGAACAAGGAGTACCACTAGGATGAATAACAACACTTTGTGATGAATAGTGAGTGTCACTAGGATAGATAGCAACACTTTGTAATGAACAGTGAGTGTCACTAGGATAGAATGCCATACGCACTTAGATAAAAAGTAGCATTTTGTGATGAATAGTGAATGTCACGATGACTGACATGATTGATTTGTTTGACTGCAGGAGTATTTGCCTATGTTGGAGTCATGGGAGAGATTCCCATTGACGCAAAGATTGCGACTTGAGTTGACAGCCGAGGACCAAGCTATGATTGAGGCTATGGGATTGAGACATATTCTATATGTGCTTGAGTTTCGGGCAAACATGGGACTGCTGACTGTACTGGCGGAGAGGTGGCACTTTGAGACTTGCACCTTTCATTTACCGATGGGGAAGATGACAGTCACCCTCGAGGATGTATATAGGATTCTGCGGATACCAATTGATGGGGAGCTGATTCCCTATGATCGAGATGGAGATAAGGAGGCCCTGAGACAAATGTTCCAGGACCCAGGACTAGAGATGAGGGCAGAGCATGTGGCTTGGGACACCATGATAGCTACAGGATTAGCACTGCCAGCAGTGATAGGAGGAGCGATCAGTGGGTTCTTGTGTCCTGATAGAGTGACACGAGGGTTGGTTGTGGGCTAGGGAGGTGCATTGGAGACACTGGTGACACACCACACCAGATATGCCTAGGGACTGTATGTGCTAGCACACCTGTATTACTAGCTGCATCAGTTTGTGTACCATGGGTCAGTGGGATTGGGCTGCAGGGTCACATTGTTATAGGTGTGGGCCTATGAGCATCTGCCAGTGACAATACTGATACATTTCAGGGGTAGAGGTCACGGATGTAGTTTTGTACACTTGTACGACATGATCACTTCGCAGCCACAGATTGGCAAGTTAGAGCATTGGCGGCGGGTGATTGATGACATTGATATGGTTATATGGAGGCCATACCTAGGATGTGAGTAGTGGGAGGATGATGCGGTAGAGCTTCCCTAAACCTTCTAGAGCAGGTATCTGATTGGGTGGATGCCCTATGTACTAGAGAGGTAGTTAGTGGACAGGGTGGGCAGGCAGTTCGACAGGATTCAGCGGATGCCCCGGGGTTCAGGCATGTATGCATGGACTGTCAGGGATCAGGCGCAGTTTGGGCCCTTATTATCATATGATCAAGCTGTTACATAGCTAGTAGAGATGATGCCCCTACCCTAGGACATGTGGCCAGAGATCGAGGATGCCAGCGAGGATGCCGAGTACACAACATACTGGGCCGAGCATCCATTCCCATGCCTGACGGATCCAGGAGAGCTACTAGATGGAGATGGTGGTGGGGATGGGGCTGATGATGGAGATGATGGGGGTAGAGGCCGATGGAGGAGGAGGGGGTAGTTGGAGAGAGGAGGGTGGCGCCATGGAGGGAGGGTGGAGAGGATAGGCAGGCTCGGGTAGTGAGGGGTCACAGTGGATTACCGCTACAGGTGCCAGCAGCACAGGGTCCCAGACAGGTGCAGGTACAGGGATAGGTATAGGGACAGATACAGGGATAGGCACCAGTATGGGCACTAGTATAGGCATAGGCACAGGGGCAGGCACCCATACAGGGGGAGCCACAGGCAGAGCCACAGGGGGCTGAAACAGAGGAGGATGAGCTGACGGAGCTGAGGGAGATTTGCTAGGGACAGCTAGATGAGATCCAGGACCTAGAGAGGGAGAAGGATAGGCTCAGGAGGTGGCTCAGACATACTGAGCGGGAGCAGGATCAGGCCATTCAGCGCTACACAGAGGTTGAGACAACACTGAGGGCTGGGAGGCAGGTGTCAGAGGACACAGGGGCTGGATATGCCTATGTCCTGCGGGCAGGGGAGGAGATCAGTTACTGGCGGGATCTCTATTATGGTGCGGTGCCAGCTGATCAGCGGGCGAGGAGCTTCCATAGACCATCGCGGATAGTGATAGCTATGGGAGGGAGCCGAAGGAGACAGGCATCTAGTGGTGGGGTTATGGGTCCTCCACCACCACTAGATAGAGGGGACAGGAGGGCTGATCCTGGGGCGAGTCCTTTGGGGGCTCAGATTCTGTTGAGGCCAGGAAGCTCTGAGGGAGGGAGTTCATCATAGCCGTAGAGGGCTCCCTATGTATCAGTATTGTATCATATTTGTATGATGATGTAGACACCTTCAGGTGATTGTAGCCATATGATTTTGACATCATTGTATCATGACACTTTATATATATATATGAGATGATTCATCTTTGCGGCAGCTATATGCATGTGTACCTATGTGATGAGATGTTTCATGATGTATGTTTTATGTGATGCTTATGACATGGATGCAAATATGTACATGATGAAATGCAATATTTTTGTTCTTTTATGTTTTTATATGTGTATGCATGATGTAAATTTGAATGTATGTAATGCAGATGAATATGATAATGCAAATAATTATTTACATGATGAGAATATATAAAATGTGCTAACAGGTGTTGTGTGCAGGATGTGATGCAATTGTGATATCTATATGTATGTATGAAATGCTTATATGTGGTAATGCAGGTGCAACTACTTGAAATGCAAATATTTTTGGCATGTCATTATACTCAATCATGTGATAGCAGGCTACATAGACTCAAGAAGGACAATGGAAGTCAATCAAGAAAGGGGGATGAAAGACAGAAGATATGAAAGTGAAAGAGCTTCTTGTGCATTATCATCATTGAGCTTTATTATGGCAAAATAGGTTATGACAATCGAGGCATATGTTCGACCCAAAAAGTCATTGTACCTATTTGCATGGAGATAAGACAGTCACAAACAAGGAATCCCCCAGTTCATACTAGAGTCACAGTGTCCTCATATCCTTGGACAAGTTAGAGCATTACTAAGAGACAATCCACAGACAGCAAATACAAATAGGTGACGATATCCCATCCTCGCCTTTCTAGTCAAAGACATCCTGGAGATAGAATCTCTAGTTAGAGACATCCTGAAAAAGCTAAAAGACATGTCACCAAAAGATAAAATCAAAATAAAACCAATACTCGACACCAGCATCCACTGTAGTCCTCAAGTTTAGTGTCTCTTGTCACCTGTATAAGTCTTATTTGATTGTGGTCACAATGTTTACTTTCACAAAAAGGATAGATAGCACGGAACCATATGTTGTCTAAGTCTGTTGAAAGATTTGATTTGTTGAAGCCCATTTTTGCTGTTGTGTCTCATCTGAAACTGACTGAATCCATGAAACTGATACTTTATTGTGGAGAAGATGAAGCTTTATTACGGACTGGTGATGCAAATGTTGTTTTACTGCAGATTTTGCATAGATAGACTAAAGGAAATTGGAAGAAACCATACTCCTTGAAACATGTGATGTTCTCAGTTACACACCCATCACTAGACGTAGGATTTTCCTTAGCCATAGATAGGATCTGATTTATTATGGATGGAAAGGAGTGAAAAGGGAAGTTTATTATGAATGGTGAACCAATCTTAGGTAGATCAATAACAAGCCATGATGGAAATGTGTAAGTTTATTATGAACGAATAGGTTGTGAGTGTGTGCAAAGTGAAAGGATGAAAGTGAATCATGAAGGAGGGAGGAGCAATGTCTCTACGCATGGCGCTGGTGACCCAGTTTTTACCATGGTACTTGCCCATGGCGCCACCAAAGTGGTTTTCACCACTGGACGAAATGTTTTCTCTTTACTTTTTTTAATTTTTCAATGTTTTTTGTGTCACAAGGTGCCTGTTTGCCAGGTTTTCACCAAGTAATGATTTTTTTTGTTTTATAATTTTTTTTGTATTTTTGAATTTTTTGATTTTTTTTGTATTTTTGAAATTTTTGATTTTTTGGTATTTTTGAATTAGGATATTCCAAAGAGCTATGTGTAGAACCCACGAAGGTGCATGCTGTTGATAGGATCCTCCAAAGCTTCACCTTCTATAGTTGAGAGCTGATATGCCCTAGATCCATATGCTGCTATAATGATGTAAGGACCAAGCCAATTTGGTTCGAACTTGCCCTTCTTCTCTCTGTCTTGCTGATTTTTGGGATTTTCTTTGAGAAATAAGTTGCCTACCTCGAATGTGTGAGGCTTAACCTTATGATTGTAACTACATTGTTCCTTGATTGAATGATGTGTAGCTTGAGTGACTGTCTTCCTTGATAAAGGAACTAAGATAGAATTACTAGTGTGTCGACTACGTAGGCCCATATGCGTGTCACCTGAAGAAGTTTGGGCATCACTGATAGCAAAGTCCTTCAAGGAAGCTCCATTAAAGGTCCATGATGTATCACCAGAAGGGAATGGATGTGTGAAACAAGTGGATGAGTGATGAAGGCTTGTGATGGAATTAGAGCTTTTGCCCCTAGTTATTTTGATATTATGGGAGATCAAGTCTTGTTCTTTTTGCTTCATAGGATTTGTATCCTTGACTTTGATTTTTGCAGAGTCCAATAGCTTTCGATTTTGATTTGGACTAAAGGACATCTCTTTATTTTTGACTTGTAGATTTTTCTTTTCAAACCTTGATTTTTCATCCCTAATGAGTAAGGGCTTTTGTGATTCTTGTTGATCCAAGTCTGGAAGTGGAGTGGAAATGGAATGAGTGGATGATATGGTAAAGCTATGTGAGTTCTCAAGGGGGCTGGTGATATGCTCAATAGATTCTTCACTGGAACCACTCTTAGGAATATTGATATCAAGAGTTCCTTGCACCACTAGAGGAGATTTGCATTCGGACTTAGTAGCCACAACACTAGGTGGTTCACACCCAATTCCTTGCAAATTGTTTATAGATTGTCCCTGTTGACCTAATACCTTAGGAGATAGTGGGAGTTGATCAACATGAAATATATACTCACCACATCCCAGGTCTTTAACCTTGAATTTTTCTTTGAGCTCTGCTTGTTTTGATGTAGAAGCTTTCAAGGATTCTGGATCCACATATGCTGAAGATGGAATAGCCTCTCTATTGACTGGTATTGTTATTTCTGATCGAGCTCACACATTGTTGCAATATATGAATGGATTTGGGTCAGCTTTGACAGTCACTTCAAATCCATTATGTGGAAACTTGATACATCGATGATATGTAGATGGTACTACGCTCATCTCATGAATCCAAGGACATCCCAAAAGTGTGTTGTATGTGAGATCTAGATCAAGGACCTGAAAAACCACATCCTTTGTAACTGGCCCAGCTCTGAGAGGTAAAATGACTGTACCCTTGGATGAACGCTCTTCATCATCATATGCTTTGATAGTAATTTTGTTTGTAGAATTCACAGCTTTGTCAGAATATCCCAATTGTTTAATAGTGCTCAATGTAAAAATGTTTAGACCTACTCCTCCATCTATCAAGACTCATTTGATTCTATGTTTGTGTATGAAGGCTTCAATGTGTAAAGGTGCATTATGTGGCTGACTTACAAAGGCGTCATTGGCTTCTGTGAATGTAAGGGAGTGTGGAACAGAAAGGTATCCCACCATGGCTTGAAACTAGTCCACGTTCAGATCAGTAGGAATGGCAATGTCTCTCAAGATTTTGTCAAGAATGGCCTTATGTGTGGGGGATATACATAGGAGCTCAAGAATGGAGATGAGCGCAAGTGTTTTCCCTAATTGTTCTACAAGGTCATACTCAGGCTTGGCTGATGAAGATGGGGTGTTTTTGGCTGGAGCACCTTGCAAAGTGATTTTACCTCGACGGGTTGTAACATGACATTCAGAGGTAGGTTTGGAAGAAGATCCAACACCTTTTAGGACAATCTTGGGTCTTCGGGTAGAATTCTCAGGGTTTTTGTCCTTGATAGTAATGGTAGAAACGTAATTGTCCATCGAAATGTGATTGATAGTTGAATCATAGTTATAGGTTGCTCTAGTATAGTTGGTTTGGTCATCTGTGGCTTTAGCTTTTCCCTTGTCATGTTTTGGGAATGGTTCCTTAAACATCTCATGTTCTTGATTGGATGAGTGTCCCTCAATCTCAATGTCACCTCTATCAATGAGATCTTGTATGATGTTCTTCAGTCGATGACAATTTCCTATCTTATAACCCTTGCTCTTATGAAATTCACAATACTCATCATCATTCCACCAATTTGGTTTAACCTTTGGTTCATATGGAGGAAAATCTGGAATAGTGATTACCTTGTTTGCCACTAGCTTATTGAAAACTGACTCAAGTGGTTCTCCCAATGGAGTGTACTTCCTTCATGATTTAGAAGTTGTTTGAGTATTCACCTGATTTGATCCGGAAAAAATGAATTTGGGTCGCACTGTATTGGCATCAACAACACTATCATTAACTGTGTTCTTGTTTTTATTCCAAAATCTTGGCTTGTCTTTTCCTTTAAAGTCATCTTTGTTTTCCTTGAATATCTTAATGATTCCTTGTTCAATTAGGACCTTCTCTGTTGCTAAGCCTTTTTCAATGACATCCTTGAAGGTGGACAAACAAGATTTCCTTAAGTCATAACCAATCTCTTTGTTAACATTTTGGGTGAACATTTCTACCATTTGTTTTTGTGGAATTTCACAAGAGCATCTGCTGGCTAGATTCCTCCATCTTGTAAAAATGATGCAAAAGACTCTCCCTCTTTTTGCTTGGTGTTGCAGAAAGTAGTGACTGATATGTCTGTCTCTATGTTGTAGGAGAAATGTTGGATAAATGCCTCTACTAGGTCACCCCATAACTTAATACCAGGTGGGAGTTGGGAGAACCATTCCATAGCTTGATCACCTAGGCTTTGTGGGAATAATCTCATCAGATATGTCTCTTCTGCTGCTACCTCAATGCAAGCTATGAAAAACTATCTTATGTGTGCCTTAGGATCCCGTTTTCCTCTATACTTATCAAATTTAGGCATCACAAAGTGTGTAGGAAAAGGAGGCATTGGAATGCTCTTGTCAAATGGAGAAGGATATATGTCTCTCATTTTGTATGTTGGCTATGGTGTATTTATGTCCTCCATTTTCTTTTGTAAGTCCCTGATTTGTTGCTCCAAATTGCTCTTAGGTGGAGATTGACTTCTTGGACAATACCCTATGCTTGAGGCACCAATTGGAGGAGGAGCATGTTGCATATATGGATGATATTGATCATACACATGTTCATATGGAGGAGGTCTATAATGATGCTGCATATATGGACCACTTGGTATAGATTCATGTTGAGGAACATAATATCTATTTTGTCCATGTATACCATACTCTACAGGCATGTCATGTTCTAATGTGTTGCCCCCAAATTTGACACGGGGTTTCCTTGTGTCCAAATTTTGAGCATCATATGCTTGACCATGTGTATGTGGGACCTCTAGTTTTTGAAACAAAGATGATGGTGATTCAGGTACCATATGTGGCCCTCTATTTCCTCCACTATTAGGCCTCCTTTGATCCATGTTGGAGTGAGTTTGTTGCAAAGGTTGATTTTCCATTATTTGAGACATGTCAAAATCATGAGGGATCTTGGCTCCACTTTGTGCCATCATTTGTAAGAAGTATTGTCTATCTCTCCTCATTATTTCCTCAATCAGTCGACTGAAGCGGGGGTCCATAATGGATTCTTCCACATCTGCTGAATGTATGAAAAAGTTGTCCATATTGTCATTGTGTGTATCATTGTTGTTTGTAGTGTCCATGTTCTCAACATTTGGAATGTTTCTATAGGCATCCATGTCATGTAATGTGTTATGATCAGTATTGAAAAAGACATCATTGTCCTACTCATAGACACTCATGTTTGCGGACTCTTGAGCCTCTTTAGTTTCTCTCCTAGATTTTTGAAGACGGGTTTCAACCATGAACTAGGTATTGACCAAGATGTGTTAGACTAGATGAAAATGAAAAAAAGTATGGAAGACCAAGGGTTGGACGGAATGTAAATGAATCTAAAGTGTACTTGCAATGTCCAAAGTGTAAGACCAAATATGTATGTAGTAGAGTAGGTGTGACTTCCAAAGAGAGGATAGTTTCTCTTGATGAGGTAAGTTGACCTTGACTCTAAGTAAGACCAAATGAGACCCAAAGGTGATAGACCTTGATGAGGGACCACTTAGCAAAATGTTGTTGTATGTAGTGTGTTGACAAAGTATGATGAGGACAAGCAAGTAACCTTTTGACTCAAGTTTAGACAAATGTGAATGTAATGTAAGGTGTAAAGAAATGATGGATTTTGTGAGACCCAAAGACAGGTTGAATGCTAAATGAAACCCTGGAGAAATAACCTAGGAAGCTCAAGAATTCTAAAACTGACTGTGTTTGTTTGCTAGACTGTAAAAGTTTTTTGTTTTTTTTTTCAATTCTGAAAATAAACGCGCCTGTATACTGCACAGACGCAATTTCCTAACGCATATGTGGTTTTGTTTAACACAGACACACTTCTGATATTTTTGTAAAGTGCACTGTTGATTCTGGAAACACAGACATGCTTTTGCCCTTCACAGACGCGGTTATAAAACACAGATGCTATTATATCAGACACAGACGCGCTTCTGCAAAATTTGTGCAATTTTTTCCAATCTGTGAAGTCATTTTTTGTTGTGACCAAATCTGACTATTTGACTATTTTTTGTGACAAGAGGACATAGTGTTGATGAAGACCCAATGTTTGCAAGTGTCTAGACTCAAAATGACTCCAAAAAAAAAAGTGTGTTGTTTGATGTAAAATTGTTTTGCATACACTTGAAGACACAAAAGACACAATGTTTTGCTATTTGGTCTTGAATGTTTTGAATGTTTAAAATAAGTCAAGCACAATTCTTATGGCTAGCCAAGACAATAGTTGTTGATCCCACATGGGGTTTTACCCTCCAAGCTATGCTACTTAGAGCGGATACTTAGATGCTTGACCTCACTGGCTCCACCCTCGGCACTCACTTCTCAGGTCAGCCAAGCATTAGTCCCCATGAAAACTCCCCATGGTGAACTTTGTATCTCTACTAAGAACCATATGTGTGTGGGCTGCTACCAGAGGTCTGAACTCTTGCCCCAACAACTAGAAGGATTTGGGCTTCTAAAACAAAAAGGTGCTAGTAAGGGCATCCGCTCATGTGGCCATACATGTGGCACTTTCAGCTCTGTAAATACAAAAGGCTCCCAGCCGGTAGGGGTTACGCCCTACAACTGATCAAATAAATTTGATCAAATGGGTTTATGGGGAGACATAGTGTCGGGATGAACTAATCAGCACACGTTATCCATAGTTTTCACCATGAATACAGTTGTTTATAGTGGTTCGGAAGAGGTGGGTTTTCCTTGCTACCACTTGGGTCGTTCTCTTCTCACTAGTAGTCCTAATGACCACACGGGAAGACACGCCCTCTAAAGATTAAACAAAAAGAGCTTATTGCTCAAGACACAAAAGACAATGATTCAATTTTAGTGCACCAATTGAAGTGTTTGCTAGTCTATGAAAACAAGGCACACAATAAAAATCAAAAAACCCTTGCCAAGGACCTGCAACAAAGAGTTGTTAGTAGTTTGGATTGTTTCAAATAATCACCCCTTATTGCAAGCACATAAGTTAGGTAAATTTTAAATCCAAAGGACTTTGTGAAAATAGGGGCCTTCAACAAAATGATTTTGCTTTCAAGACAAGTTGCACATATTTCGTTAGCTAGATCCGAAAATGTTAGCTCAAAATAAACTAGATCTGAAACCCTAAATGCAAAACCCAAAACTAAATCAATAACTCAAAATTTGAAACTAGTGCACACAGACGTGATTACCTTAGACACAGATGTGACTTTGTGATGTAGACACGGTTTTGTGAGACACAGAGGCGTCTCCAGAACACAGATGCTACTTCTAGACATAGACGTGTGTAAAAACACTGCAGACATGCCTGAGGAACACAAACGCGATTTCCGGAATCTGCAAAATAAAATACTGTCAATAACATAGACGTGGTTCCAGATGTCGCAGACGCACCAAAAAATCAAAAATGCAATCCGAAAGTATGTAGACATGAAAATATCAAAATGCTGTCGAAAATGTCAGATCTGCAACTTCAAAACACAAAATTTGCACCAAGGATGTTAAATGCAAAAAAGGGACAAGGGTCCCACTGGGTGTGCCAAAATGTATATGGTGAAAATGGATACAACAATATCGAAAGACTAAATGAATTCAACCACAAAACCCTAGCCTAACAACAACAAAGATCCACCATAACATATGAAGATTACCTAAGACAATGCAAATCAAATGAAATCACAAAGATTATACCATCACATGTCCAATAGGGTTTGGATCTCCATTCTTCCTATCTCCATTGATCTTTCTTGATATATTTGCTCTCAGATTTTATGGGCACAAGAGCTCAACAAAGAATGGAATGTGGTTGCAAGTAGGATCACAAATGCCAAGTAGTCAATTGATCAAGTAGTCAAGTCATTAGGATGATTGATTAGAATGATTGATTAGAATGATTGATTAGGGTTTGATAATGAAGGAAGCATCTCCTTATATAGAAGACACTATATGAAATGGAGGGATAAGATTGAGAGGTGTAAAAGGAGGTTGGCTATGATTAGAGGGTAGGTAAAAGAAATAATAAAATAATGAAAGGGGTAGGTAGTGTATGAATTAAGAGATGAATGACATGTTTCATGGGTAGAAAAGGGTAATGAATTAATTAAATAAATAAAGATTTATTTAATTAATAGAAGAAGTGAGATCAATTAAATAAATAAGATATTTATTTAATTTAGGAAAAGGATAATTTAAATAAATAAATGTATTTATTTAAATGAGAAATAAGGCTAGAAGAGGATAAATGAATTAATTAAATAAATAAAGATTTATTTAATTAATAGAAGAATTAAGCTTAGATAATTAAATAAATAAAATATTTATTTAATTAGGCATGACAATTTTAGGTGTCTACAAGTACCATTATCCCATGCTTAAACAAATGTAGTAGAGAACTTAGGCTCATGGCAAGTCATATTATCCACATAAATATCCAAAGTGCCTATCACCTTACTACATTGAATCTCCCCATTATTCTTGAATTCTAAACATTCATTGGTTTTAATCTGATTGAAATCACCACCCATATCCATAGAAGATGAAGCTAGGTTGAGAAAGTGATAGGTCTGAGGGAAACAATGGTAGGTGGCACCAACAAAATTTAAATCTTGCCAACTTAAATAGAAAGGAAAGGAAAATGCGAGCAGCATTAGGATTAAGGTTAGTGTTACTATGGAATTACAGTTATAGTAAAATTAGAATTATAATTTAATTAGGGTTACGGTTCTAGTACTTGTTGCCCCTATTTTGAAGTACATAAAATTTTAACTTTTATATTGGATCCATTATGTGGCTAGTCAAGTACACATGCAATTGAAGATTGAATACCATTTGTTTTCAATTAAATTGCCTCAGTCCTAGTCTTGTGGATTCATTAGACAAATTCAACATCTCTAAATGTAATACCAAATACTATTTAAGTTTATTGTATAGTTAAATAAAATTCTTGGGTACCTAGGGAGTGCACTTGTGAAGTCAATTATTAAACTTAACAACTTCTCCTCAATTGCCAATAGTAAATTTTTTTTTACTTGGTCAATGATTTTATTCAATTTCCTAACCTCCTTCAAAGAAACTAGTATGAGAATAGATATTGGTAATAGAAATATTATAACCAGAAACTTCAAAGTTTATAAGTCCTCTCCAAACACTAATTCAAAACTAGAAAATGAGTATGAATCATTTCATTAAGTAAGTGTTACACTTATGTCTTCCCATGTGAAAATTTTCATAAATTTCCCTTTAAAACGGTCATTCTATTCATATTCCATTATTGTTTAATTTTAATTCCCTCCTAACTAAGCCTTTGTAGGTCGAAGTGTCCTTTTCAACTCCCTACTTAAATGTATATGTTAGTTCATAGGTTCATTGGTTCATCTTATGTATGTATGTATAGAGTCATTATTTAATCAAGTTTGAAGCCTGCAGGAAAATCTGAGTGGAAAGTGAACCGGAACCATTGAATCTTTTTATCTTGGTTCAAAGGTTCACAAGTTCAAAGTACATGGAGCAAGCATATAAATGGTGGGTAAAGAATGGAAACAAAATTTGAGGGAAAATGAAATATTTCTAAAATCTTGGGGATTACAAATTTTGAAACGAAAGTTTCTGTAAATAGAAATAATCATTCTATGATAAGCGCATGGAGAGGAATGATGTGTAATTAATGCAAGTTTCACATTTGTGTCATTTCGAGATAATCCTTGCACGTGTGGATTTGATGTTTGAGGTATGGCACCCATAAAGTCGGATTTCAAACCTTTTTTTAGCTTCATTGGTCAAGCTTAGTAGGGTTTCAGTTGTATGAAAAGTGAGGTCCCAAGTTTCTTGTTTCCTCTGTAATTTCTTTATCTCAGGAGAAGGAATTGGTTGAATTTCCACCATCTTTAGTAGGGTTCATCTCTTTCATTTTTTTTGTATAAATCATCACAATGAGGTCTGCATGTCCTAAATTGGGGTCGAGTTCAAGTATTATATGCTCTTTACCTTTTTTGGGGGATACCTCATTAGCTTGGGTTGATTTGGAGGAATTCTTAGAGAGAGCTAAGAACCCAAAGGATTCCCCAATAATGGAGAATATTGTAAACAATGGGTTAATAGAAGTAGTTGCTTTTCCTGTAGCTATGCAGTGCCTAGAATTGGTGTTAGAGTGCATGAATAGATATGACCCAAAATATAGGTGTGTCAGCTCTATAGATGGAAGTGTGTTATTGAATATCAATAGGGAAACTATTATGGTTGGAATGAAAATTACTCCAAAGGAACCCTATGAACATTGGATGATAACCTCATGCTATGGATTTTTCTCTGAGAAAACAACCACATATAGAAGTATCATTGCTAGGAATTGATTTTTGAAGTTTTAGAAGGGAGGTTCCACATTGTCCAAACCATTAACAAGAGAACATCTGATTAGAAAGGTCGGGGATATTGTAATCCTATTACATAAGGAAAAGGGAAGCCAAAAGACATTCTTCTGGGAGGATTGGATGTATTTATTTATTGAAGTGCTTTTAATTTGTGACCGCTACTTATATTGAGCAAAACTAATTGCAGAAAGGCTTCATAAATATCTAAGCAAATACCATGGGAATAAGAGTTTTTTATGTCTTCTTATATATGTCATTGTTTGGCTTGTATATGACCTTGGTCGGGGCTATATCTTGAACCTTGGGTTGAAGGAATGACATTTTTTTATTATCATCTCCACCTACAGTTACAAAGATGTTAGGAAAACTTTAGGATGGTGAATGATGTGTTCACGGGTAGACTAGTTCATGAATTGTAGGGGAATATAAACCGAAGGCATTAGATCATGCCATGCAATTGATAATCACCTATGGCAGCTACTTTATTGAGTTTCCCCGATTCACCTACATAAGAGTAGGAGGGTTTGAAGGTGAATCATTTAGATTGTCATGGTATGCATTAGACTGCTTTGTATTAATAGAGATCTGTAGGTAGTCAACTTAAATTGACAAGAAGACAATAGTAAAGAAAAGTTCAGGAGTTTATTTTCCTATTGAATTAGGACATTATATGTGCAAAATTGCTTCTGATGCATTAAACTTGGAAGTGGATTTTAAGAAGCTTAACTTGCAGTGCTATGTAGCCCATATGAATTTTGACAATAAATTTTTTGCACAAACACATATAGCCCTTAGTTCTGGTTATACTCACATCCCTCAATTAGAGGACTTTTGGGATGATTGTTATGATAAATTTGAAGTCAGGAGAAGAATATGGCCAAGATTTACAGTGAACCAGATTGTTATTATGAATTTGGAAATGAATATTTCTGGAATTACAGAAGAAGAAGGAAATGATATAATGGGCCCACAATATGCAAAGAAAGTTTAACGTCATCCAATTCCGGAAGTATATTGGGAAAAGGATGAAGAGGATCAACTCTAAAACAGATCATTCCCTGTAATTTGAAGGACTGAGAAATTGTTGAGAGTACAAAGAGTTGGAAAAGAAAATATCAAAGGACTTTCTTCACAAGTTCCAATTGTTTCATTTGATAAATTTGTTCAATCTTGAGGTGCAGGGGCAACCAATAGTAAATTGAAGAAATCCCTTGTAAGCTAGTTACCTACTTGAACCACTCAGTCCAGAAGCAGAAGTAAAGGTAGGGGAAATCAAGAAAAGATGGTGGTTGTTGATCTAGAGGAACCTCAGGGAGTCAAGAAATACCAGCTATGGAAATTATTGATCCAGAAAAGACATTAGAAGAGGATGCAGATCCTACCAATACAACAATAGTGATGAATATGATGCAAGAACAGGTTCATGTGTAGGAAAGTGCAATAGTTAGTACCCCCCAATGGTTGGAAGCCTCTGTCATCAATAAAAAGAGGAATGTAGTGCCGACTTCATTGCCAATATAGGACATGGTGATAAAGTGCATGGGTAAGACTCCTAAGTCTGAGAAATTGAAAAACTATCTCAAAAAAGGATTTGATCTTGATATAGGGAACTTGACAGCAGAAGTGGCTCATCCTATGACTAATGAGGAGGTTGAAAATCCCATAGCCAAGGAAATTACCATCAAAAAGATTAATATTGGAACAACTACAAGAGCCATGGATGTGAATCATTTGTCTTCCACTAAAAAGATCATCACAAGAACCTAGAAGGATGAGAAAGAAAAAAAATAGGAATTGAAGCTAATAGTTAGGTTGATGGCCATATATATTGATGCTATTCACAATCCTAGCTGTCAACCAGTTTCTTAATTTCCTACATCTTTTGATCCTAAATCTTGAGTCAACGAGAAAATGCTAAACCAAATATAGAGGAGCAAAATGATTACCGAAATATTTTTTGACTGGTTAGAGGGAATAATTCAGGCAGGTTCAAGCTATATCAAAGACCTAAGTAAAGTATAATATGATGATGTTATAGTGGTGATTATAGATTTGGAAACAAAGATATTCTTGTGGAGGAAAGAAGAAGGAAAATGGCTAGCAGTAATCACTCAAATGGGTGAGGTTAAAAAATATGGTGTAATGAAATTTATAACAAAGAAGGAAGTGCCTAGATTGGATGACAATGTGTTGTATGTATGTCAGAGGAATATAGAGTGGTGAAACTCAATTTTATAACTAAAGGCCTTTGTAGAACCGCAAAGATATAATCTCTGCTAAACCTCTGTATCAATGGCTAAAATAATCATGTGGACAAAGTGGCACATTTTAAGTGGGATAAATGATTATAGAAGTAATGGATCTCTCACATCAGACTCCCTAACTTGCAGTCATCCAAATTTTCTCTGCAACCCATCTGGAATGAAAACATGTAGCAACTTAGAGCCAATCCGGGAGTTCCACATCACAACACCATCCCTTATTGTGTTACAAGATTATAGTTTTCTTTTCAATATCTTTAGGCATGCTCTAGAATAGTTTAGTATGTTTAAACTAAATTTTACTTCATGATAGAGTTAAGTAACTCTAGTTTCCAAAAGACTTTGGAAAGGTTCCAGGTTTTGTGGAAAAACTCATAGTTTTTCTATATGTTTTGATTTTGATTTTGATTTTTTATATTTTGGAAGAAGACATTTGATCTATGAATGAAATAAAAAAGAAGTTATTATAGACTTAAATCTGCATGTTTAAGTTTATGTTAGTAAATTTCTGTGCAAATTTATTCTCAATGTGATAACTAGCTTTTCTCATGCAATTCATCATATTTTATTCAAATGGAATTGGTTGATTTGTGGGTTCTTTCTATTTAAAGTTCTGAGCGGTAAGTTTAGTTTGTGCTCTTTGTTAAAGTGAGATCAATTTTATTAGAATACATTCATGAGATGTGTGAATGGTAGCTTGCCTTTAGTACTTTATGGTTAAAATTATATTTGAAAATTTATTTTCTATTTAACTCACTCCTTGAAAGTAATAAAGGGATTTGAATCTTTAATTCAGAGGGAAACTGTATACAGTTTACCCAACTGTTGGTTCTAGATATGATCGTTTAAAAGGGTGACATAGTTCAAAATATTTCTTATTTTTTAGAGACAAAACTTTTAACCAACAGTAAGGAAAGTCAATAAAGAGGCAAACAAACTTGTTCTTATCATCAAACTTATCGATGCACAAAGGGAATGAAATTTATTACAACTTTTAAATGAATTAGGTTTGAAAATTAATTACGAGTTATGATTGTCATTGATGTTAGACATTGTTCTAGTATAAATATCAGTTCTGGTTATCATTTATGTTGAACTTATTAGTCTTGAAGGGATAATTTGTAGTTCTCTAGGTCTAGAGATGGTTTTTAATTGAGTTGTCAGTATATTTTGAGCACAAAATTCATGTGGTTGTACGGAGTATGTGTATGAGATGGTAGCATATTATGGTGTGTTATGATATGTTTAGATCTCTATTGGTATTATTTGTATGTTGGTATGATGTCTGAATATTCTAGTGAACAGTGTGTCATACAATTTGATCTAGGATGTCGCAAATATGCATTAGATAGTTATGTGGTTTTAGATATTTTTTGTGGATTAAATTTCTCATTATATCTAGGTTTTCAAAAGGATAGGTGATCTTTACTTTAAGATTATTAAGTCTAAGGACTTATTCATACAATTGTAGTATAGTGGAGTGGAGGAATGCATTGCATTCATAAGCTTATAGTTGATGAAATGTTGCACATGGTTGATTAAGGTTTCTTGATATTTTATGTTTCTTCTTTTCTCATTTTCAAGTCTTGTTAGTGTTCTGGATTGAAATTTGAGTTTGTTGCATTGGAATAAGTTAATTGTTTCATCTTTTGGGCTGACTTATGCATTTGTGGTCCATGCGGTAGTGTGTGGTTGGATGGGAGCTATTTTGGGAGTATCCTGGAAGGTGTGTTGACATGGTGTAATCCTTCAGACATTTCATTTGCCATTCACATTTTCCTTAAAGATTGAACATGTTACATCTTATTACGTTGATCTTATGGATTCTATTGAGGATGCAATTGATATTTAGAAAATAAATTGTTGTATTGATGAATGAATTATGTGAATATAGTGTGTGAAGTCATTATGATAAGGTTTAGAGGTTTGGATGCATAATAGAGTAGAGATGTAGACTATTTCAGATGTGTACTAAATTGTGAATTTTTATTGGCATTTTGGTAGATGCTTTCTCTATAGTCCAATATTTTTTTATTATGTTAGCGTGGAGGGAGCCCTGAACCCTTACAAAATAGAAAAATTAGGGAGTAGCACCACAAATTTTGGCATCAAATAGCTAGAGAACTAAAACCAAAACCAACCTTTCTCAAAAGTAATGAAAAATCATCATAACTAAACATACTAATTATACCCATCCACCATCTATCCATAAGATAACTATGTGAAACTAAATATAAAGATTCCATAAACTTAACAAAGAAGATAATTCTAATAAAAGTGTGAGGCATACTTAACAATTAAATCTTGTTGATATTATTGTATTAGAAGAATTATATCTTGCCTTGAAGAGATCTTCAGTGTGTGCAAGTAAATATTGTATCTTGCCATAAGGTTGTGCATATTGTCTTGGAAGTCATCTTTCAAAGTAGTTAGCTCCCTGGCCCTTGGCCTAAACTATGTAATCAGTAATATATATTGTGAGCTTGATTCTCACCATGGTTTTTTCCTCACTTGGGTTTTTCACATTAAAATCTTGGTGTTCATATGTATTTAGTTTAGTAGTTTCAATTATTTATTTTCATGCATATGGTTGATGAAATGAATGATAAAGTAAGAAATTAAATCTATTCAAGTTTTTTTGTATATGTTGATTCACCCACCCTCTCAACATTCGGTAGTGTTCAACATATTAGTGATATATGCTTGATCCAATAACTATATTATGTTGGGATTATGAAACAATATGACTCCTATTTATTTTTGTGTTTATTGTTGGTAGTTTGGATATATTGATATGGTTTTTTTATTGATGTCAACATTTGTCAACACTTGTTAACACTTGTCAACACTTATCAGCACTTGGGGATCTTTGGTTTTGTCCATCGGCATGTCAGTGACTTATGCACAGTCACCGGTATTTGGTTCACCAGTAGGTTATATTGTTCACCAACACTTGGAATGACTTCGAGACTACCTAGTTATGTCGAAGACATTATTTGATCACTTGGTTTTGGCGATTTGGTTATTGATCTATTCGGTTTACATATTTGTAGTTACTGGCAAATAGGTCCATGTTATGCACCGGCAAGCATATCTATTCCAGATCAGTACGACACATTATGGAGATGATTTGTTATTATTGTAAATGCATTGAGCCGACATGATACATCACATATTGATTTTTTTGTAATTGATTTTATTGTAATATTCTTTGTAAGCCAACACATTTGGTTTTAGGCTTCGGTATATATGTAAGATCTCATTTATGAGATTGATATGGGAATGTAAGTAAGTGTGAATAAGGTATATGTGAAAATAAGAAGAGCTATATACGTAGACATCATTTGAAGATTGAAGGAAGGTTTTGAGAAGATAATCAGAGCTTAACTAGTATTGCAATTAATTGATAAAACTGTCTACCGACATAAAGTTTGGTTTACTGGCATTAAGCATTAAGTTTTGGTTAAGTCAATTTTGGTTTGAATTTATTGGACAACTGATTCAGCCCCCCCCCCCCCCCAATCTCAGTTGTCTTCGAGACCTAACAATTGGTATCCAATGTCCTCCTTTTGCAGAAGATTAACAGCTTGAGGAGATCCAATGTCTTCTAACTATTTCAGGAAGGACAATCCTAAACTTGATGGAACCAACTATGGCATATGGAAGATCAGGATGGAGACACATTTAAATTGCATTCGAAAGGACATATGGGATATTAAAAAGAATGGTTATAGTGCTCCTAATCAAGGTCAACCTAATCCACCAAACTTGGCTAAAGATGAGGAAGATGGTTGCAAAGCAAGAGAAGCACTTTTGAGTGCATTATCAGATCAACAAATCATGGGATTATCAAATAGATCTACTGCTAAAGCTATTTGGGACAAATTAGAAATATTGAATGAAGGTGATACCACAGTCAAAATTGCAAAACTTGAATGCTTCCAAGTCAGGTATGAAAATCTGAAAATGGAAGAAGATGAATGAATTTTTGCTTTTATGGAGAGAGTAAATAAAATTGTTTTGGGTATACAATATTGTGGAGGAACCTTAAGTGAAGATGAGATTGTTTTTAAATTTTTAAGAGCTTTGCCACCGACATATAAAATGAAAGTTACTGCTATAAATGAATTGAGAACAATGCCTAATGCATCAGTATCTAGAGACACTTTGGTTGGAAAACTTTCAACTTTTGAACTTGAGGAATTTGGTCCTGTTGCTACTATTAAGACAGATTTAGCTTTTAAGGCATCATCATCATCTACAACATGATCATCATCATCTGAGAAATCTGATTGGAAATCCTTTTATGCAAGAGAACTTGAAGAAATTAGAAAGGAGAATGAAGAACTGGAAGAGCTTGAAGCACTATTTGCAAGGAAAATGCCTAAAGGTCCAGTTGGAAGTAAGTATGAAGGTAAAACACCCTTTAAATGTTTCAACAACAATAAAATCGATCATATTGCTTCTAGGTGTCTTGATAGACATACAAGATTAAGAGAAGAAGCTAAAAGAACATATAAGCCTAACCCTAATTATCAGAGATACAAGTTTAAGAAGAATAGAGACAAATCTTGTTACTATGTTGATGAAGGAGTTACTGATGATTCTGATGAGGATCTGGTAGACAATGGATGGGCTTTTGTTGCTATAATAGAAGATCAACTAACACCTATAGTTCAACCGGTAGAGCAGGCCCTGACAGCTAAAATTGAAGATGAGGATGAATGGATCATTGATTCCGGATGTTCACATCACATGACTGGTGATAAGAGTAAACTCTTAACCTTTCAGGATTACAATGGAGGTCTAGTGAGATTTGGAGATGATAAAGCTTGTATGATCAAAGGAAAAGGAACTATATCTTTTGATGGTAAGCACAATACTGATAATGTTTACTATGTTGAAGGTTTGAAGCATAATCTTTTGAGTGTTGGTCAATTAGTTGAGAAATGATTTCAATTACAATTCAAAAATGGTAAATACAAAATCGTAAATAGAACTAGTTTAGAAATTGCAACTAGTAATGAGACTAGAGGTAATATCTTTCATTTGAATAACAATGAGAAAGCATGTTTGATTGCACATATTGATGAAAGTTGGTTATGGCATAAGAGACTTTGTCATGTAAATTTTGATTGCATTGTGAAAATCAGTACAACTATGGCAGGAAGAGATTTACCTAAGATTATTAAACCTCACAATCCGATATGTAAGGAATGTCAATTTGGAAAGCAAGTTAGAGAAAAATTTAAGAGCATTCCAGAGAAATCTAACAATGTTCTTGATTTAATTCATACTGATTTATGTGGTCCAGCAAGAACTAGAAGTATACAAGGAGATACATATTTTATGCTAATCATTGATGACTATTCTAGAATGTGTTGGGTTACTTTTCTTAGGGAGAAATCTGAAGCATTTGGGAGATTCAAACTATTCAAGGTGATGGTAGAGAATAAATCCGACAAGAAAATCAAATGTTTGAGATCAAATCAAGGAGGTGAATTCACATCTAAGGAATTTAATACATTGTGTGAAGTGAATGGGATCAGAAGATAGTTATTAGCACCCCAGACACCTCAGCAGAATGGAGTTGTGGAAAGGAAAAACATAACTATTTTGGATGCAGCTAGAAGCATGTTATCAGAAGCAAATCTAGCTCATATATATCGGAGAGAAGCAGTCAATACAATAGTTTATACATTCAACATAGTTCACATCAAAGGTGAAACCGGTAAGACCCCTCACGAACTATGGTTTGGTAATACTCCTACTCTAAAATATTTCAAAATATTCAGAAGTAAATGCTACATTAGAAGAGATGAGTATATTGGCAAATTTGATCCTATAAGTGATGAAGGAATATTTCTTGGTTATTCATCTAAGAGAAAGGCATATAGATGTTTTAACAAGAGATTACTGAAAATTGTTGAGACTGCAAATGTGAAGATTGATGAACAGTTCAGAGGAAATTCAAGGTGCATGGACTCTAAACCAATAATAGAGATAATCACAAATGAACCTACTATGAGTACACTGGTACATAATGTTGATCCAGTTACATTGGCATCATCTCAGGATTCAACAGTCACTGAAGAACAACAAGAAGTAAAAACACCCCGGTATGTAAGATTGAATCACTCTGAAGATCAGATAATTAGAAATAAATATCAAGGAGTTATGACTAGAGGAAGATTGGAAAATGAAGAGGTATGTCTTATTTCTCAAATTGAACCTAAAACTATTAATGAGGCATGTGAAGATAAGTATTGGATCAAAGCTATGGAAGATGAATTGGAACAAATTGAAAGGAATAACACTTGGTCATCGGTTCCCCAGCCTAAAGACAAAAATGTAATTGGAACTAAATGGGTTTTCAGAAATCAACTTAATGAAGATGGCAAGGTAATAAGAAACAAACAAAGATTAGTGTGTAAGGGATATTCACAGAAAGAAGGATTTGATTACAATGAAACCTTTGCACTGGTAGCTAGAATTGTGGCAGTTAGACTATTATTGGCTTTTGCAGCTCACAAAAATTATAAAGTATATCAAATGGATGTTAAATGTGCATTTCTAAATGGAGATCTTGAAGAAGAAGTTTACATTGAACAACCTGATGAATTTTCTTTGACAGATGATAAAGATATGGTTTGCAGGTTAAGGAAAGCTTTATATGGACTAAAGCAAGCTCCTAGAGCTTGGTATGCTAGATTGGACGAATATATTTTGAAGCTTGGATACACTAAAGGTAATGCTGACAACAATCTATACTACAAAGTGACTAATGATGACATCTTGGTTATTGAATTTTTTGTTGATGATATAATCTTTGGAGGAGAAGATGGATTGTGTAAAGACTTTTCTAATAAATTGCAACAAGAATTTGAAATGTATATGATTGGGGAGATAAAATTCTTTTTAGGATTGCAAATTTCATAGACTAATAAAGGTATATTCTTATGTCAATCTAAGTAATTGAAGGAATTACTAATGAAATTTGGCATGGAAAACTCTAAACCGGTAAGTACACCTATGACTACAACTGATAGACTATCTTTGAAGGATGAGTCAACACCTGTTAATCTGACTAGATACAAGTCTATGATAGGAGGTTTATTGTATTTGACACAAACAAGACCTGATATTATGAATGCAGTATGTATTGTCTCAATATTTCAGAGTAATCCTAAAGAAAATCATGAATCAACAGTAAAAAGGATTTTTTGGTACCTACAAGGCACTACAAATCTTGGTTTATGGTATCCTAGAGATGAAATTTTTTATTTATGTGCATACACAGATACTAATTAGGCAGGAGATGTAGATGATAGTAAAAGCACCACCGGGGGAGCATTTTTTCTTGGTAGAAGACTAATTTCATGGTTGAGCAAGAAACAGAGTTGTACATCACTATCAACAATAGAATCAAAATATGTTACAACAACAACTAATTGTACACAAGTATTATGGATTAAACAAATGTTGAAGGACATAAAGGTAAAATGCAAGGAACCTATAACTATTTACTGTGATAATATGGCAGCAATTGATATATCTAAAAACCCGATATTTCACTCAAAGACTAAACATGTTTCTATCAAATTCAATTTTCTGAAAGAGAATGTTGAAGCAAAAGAAGTGAAATTGGTTTATGTGAATACTAAAGAGCAGATTGCAGGTATCTTTACTAAGCCTTTGCCTAAAAAGACTTTTGAATATCTCAGAGAGCAGCTTGGAGTTCTACCCCCATCGGTAGAGACTTAGACAGTTAATGTTAATGTCTACTATTTCTCAGGGGGAGTAGTCGGTATTTTGTAATGAGTTGGTATTTTGTATTTGAACCTAGTTTTTGTATTGCTTTGGTATTTGATATCAAAGGGGGAGAGATATTATGGAAAAACACATTATCTTTTGGGAGAGATTATTCCTAGGGGGAGAGACATTATGTATTTTGATTTCTGGTTAATGATCGCTTTGGGAAATTGTTGGTTTTTGGTTTTTGGCATTTCTGTTTTGGCACTTTGATGGTTTTTCCATCTTGTGTTGCCATCAATGCCAAAGGGGGAGATTGTTGGTATTTACAATATGTTGACATGGTTTTATCATTGATGTCAACACTTGTCAACACTTGTTAACACTTGTCAACACTTATCAACACTTGGAGATCTTTGGTTTTGTCCACCAGCATGTCAGTGACTTATGCACAGTCACCAGTATTTGATTCACCGATAGGTTATATTGTTCACCAGAACTTGGAATGACTTGGAAACTACCTGGTTATGTCAAAGACATTATTTGATCACTTGGTTTTGGTGATTTGGTTATTGATCTATTCGGGTTTGCATATTTGTTGTTACCGACAAATAGGTCCATGTTATGCACCGACAAGCATATCTATTCCAGATCAGCATGACACGTTATGGAGATGATTTGTTATTATTGTAAATGCATTGAGCTGACATGATGCATCGCATATTGATTTATTTATAATTGATCTTATTGTAATATTCTTTGTAAGACAACCTACACATTTGGTCTTAGGCTTCGATATATATGTAAGATCTCATTTGTGAGATTGATATGGGAATGTAAGTAAGTGCGAATAAGGTATATGCAAAAATAAGCAGAGCTATACACACAGACATCATTTGAATATTTAAGGAAGGTTTTGAGAAGATAATCAAAGCTTAACCGGTACTACAATTAACTGATAAAACTATCTACCAACATAAAGTTTTGTTCAATGGCATTAAAAATTAAGTTTTGGTTAAATTAATTTTGGTTTGAATTTATTGGACCACTGATTCACCCCCCCTCCCCCCTCCCAGTTGTCTCCGGGACCTAACATTTATAAACTAATATTGTGTATGCATCTAGTACTTGAAGAGAAATCATTATCATTTTACTATAATTAGACTAAATAGAATTCTTATATTTATTAATAGTCAATATTTTAAAGATAGATCATATATCTCATACAATACATACAAGGATGAAATCTCTTTTCCTTTGATGTATAAACTATGAAGGTTGTAATTTATAAAAGGATATGTAGGTAGGGTCATCATAAATGATCCCTCAATATTTACGTTTATGTTGGCAGATTACCTAGGTAAAATCAACATCTTAACATTTTTTGTGTGCTGATATGGTGTCATTGTCATGATGATATGGTTGTTGAAAATAAATAAGCTATGGTTTTTATATTTGTGTCAAATTATGATTCAAAAATTTGATCTATGAAAATCAATTGATTTTAGATAAAATATAATATTTGGCACTTCAAACCAACCATATGTAAGTTAGTCCTGGTATGAATGTATTGAAATGTTAATGACCATAATGAAGTCATAGACTTCAAGAATCAACTTAAAATTATTATTGTCTAAAATATATACTACTTTAAATTACCACTTATTTTGTTCATCATAACTGCCCATATATAACCCCTCTCCAATGACAGGCAATGACGGTAGTTTTTATTGAGAATGGAAATACAGACTTTAAGATGAACTACAGGAACCAGGTTTACAAGTGCCTGCACCATTATTGCAGGGTAAAAGCACACAGCAACAGGCGCCAGAAGGACAGTCCTTATCAGCAAAACACTCGCACAGTGCTGAAACCATTCTCACCCCTTCAAATATCACAACCAACATCAATAGTATTAAAAACTTCTTCGCACCCATTATTGTTTGGCGAGTGATTGAATAACAGTGTAGATTGTGCTTAAGTAAGTGTCGGGACCTTATGTTCAAGAAAAGGTGGGACAAATATATGAATTAATAATCTCGTCCTTGTGCACTGGTTGGTTCTTTGAGTTCGCTTAGCATATATTACCAGCAGCGCCGACTGTTTACATTGGGAAGATAATGATGATGTTCCACTGTAGGCTAAATATTGACAAATGATTTATCTATCTCCAAGCCTTGATATCGAAATTGAGTTACAAGATAAAATAGTTGTCTCCTAATATCTTATTGTAGATCTTTAAGGCCGGCAAGTGTGACTATTTGATTGTAGAAATCTGGTGGAAATTTCAAGAGACGGAAATTTCTATTAATAGTGGTTTTGTTAACTTTTACATGTCGGTTTGGTAGAAAAAATAACAGAGTTTATATTTTTTCTAGACATCATTATATTGACATTTTGGTTCTTCTTTGTAGAATTTAAAATAGAGGATAAAGAAACAATAAATCTTTTGACACAAACACAAATCTTTTATTCAAATCTGGAAAACCCAATTACATTGTTGCAGGCTATACTAAAACTGCAATTCAGCAGTTTTTACAGAGGTTGCAGCCTCTTCCAACAAATAGTTCACTCTTAATTACATTTAATGAATTTATTATGCATTATTCAAATAAATAATTAATTGAGTTTCTAAAAATAATAAACTAAATAAAGCTATAAATAGTCTCCTAAAAATAAAATAACACATGTGAGTGCACATGCTTTATTCCACTAAAAATAAAACTGAACTAATTGTCCAAAAGAAAACTAAAAATAGTTTTCTTGTTGTGGATGGAAACAAACAGGAGTTCTAAAATTAAAGCAAGAGTTGCATGCATGTTCACAACATCAATTATATTCATATTTCCCCTTGATGCTGATACTCACAAAATAATCTCAAAGCTTGGACAAACTGGATCTTTGCAACTTGATGTGACCTTATTGTACAAGGGAACTCAATGTGACAATATCCAAACCTTTGCAACTCACTTCATGAGAGATTACAAAGCCTTCCTTTCCTTTTTCTAAAGAAGACTCATGGCACCTCAATGTGCCATCATAGAAAGTGGTCATCTGCTACTTGACTCAAACATCCAAACTGTGTTCGATCACTTCTCTCATTCACATGTGAACATTTAGGCTTGTACAACCTTCTAAACATAGTCATTAACTTTTTCCAATAGGATCCATCGATCCAACCATAATCAATCTGCATACAACCTTTCTTAGATTGTTCATTCATCTCTCTATTCTAGCATGACTTTTCATAGTGATTCTTCAACCCACAAATTGAACAAGGGTGAAAATCCCAACACTTGTCTTCTTTATGTCCTTTTCTATGGCAATCTGAACACTGAATTCTTTCAACTAATTTTCACGAGCTTGTAACACTAGCAACATCAAATCTCTCTTTCTTATCATATCCCAAGCCTTAATACTTGGGCCTCATAGTTGGCTTAATGGGCTCTCTTATTCCTTGCCCATGCTTTCCCAAACCTTTTTTGTTATAACCTATTTTTTGCATGATCTTCATACCAATATTATTTTTATAACAACCTTTGTCTTTAACATCACAACTTGCATCTGTACATGCAAACACATCCTTACTTTCAACTTCACCATATTCACCTGAAGAAACTTTCACTAAATCATGCATATCAGCTGATTGATCAAGGAGATGAAACAAATATTCAATGCCACACAATACATCACAAACTAATAGCTTTGCTTTGAAACACTCGTTTTCTTTTTTCAACACTTCTAGTTGTTTCTCCAAATCTTCATTCACCTTCTTGAATTCATCAATCGACTTTAACTTTTATTTTAATTCTCCATTTTCCTGTTTAACTTTCTCAAATTCTTTTTGAAGAATATCATTGTCACAAGAATAGTCATATATATCCTTTCTCAGTTGCTTTATTGTTTCTATCAATTCTGAATTAGAATTTTTCAAATTCACCAACTCTTCTTTCAAACAATCTTTCTCACAAATCAAACTTGCATTTTCTTTCTTCACCTTTTTACCAAATTTTCCCATTGACACAAATAATTTAAATTCACCTTATTCGATTCCTTTTGTAGTTGGCTTCCTTGACTGATGACACAAATCTATAGTCCTATTGAAACGGACTTGTATTCTTCTTCCCCTATCAGCTACTTCAAGAGTTCTGAACACTTCTTTTACTTCTTCGACAATGGAAATCAATAATTTCACCAACGATCTTATTTTTTCTCTCTATTTTTTATGGCTGCAATATTCTACACCTTTCATAATCTGGGTTTCCTAATTTATACTAAAATAAATTTCTTTGACGATAGAGACTGACTAAAACACTCCTTCATAAATTGTAATCTTTTTCAATTGCACACCCATGATTTTCTTCAACATTGTATGCCCAATTGTCCTGCTCTGATACCATTTTTAGAATTTAAAATAGAGGATAAAGAAACAAGAAACCTTTTGACACAAACACAAATCTTTTATTCAAATCTGGAAAACTGAATTACATTGTTGCAGGCTAGACTAAAATTGCAATTCAATAGTTTTTATAGAGGTTGCAACCTCTTCCAACAAATAGTTCACTCTTGATTACATTTCATGAATTCATTATGCATTATTCAAATAAATAATTAATTGAGTTTCTAAAAATAATAAACTAAATAAAACTATAAATAGTCTCCTAAAAATAAAATAACACATGTCAGTGCACATGCTTTATTCTACTAAAAATAAAACTGAACTAATTGTCCAAAAGAAAACTAAAATTAGTTTTCTTGTTGTGCATGGAAACAAACTGGAGTTCTAAAATTAAAGCAAGAGTTGTATGCATGTTCACAACATCAATTATCTTCATTATTTTCATTAGAAAGTGTCAATCAATTTCCAAATATACTGCCTCAAGATACGAAACAGGTTTCAGATGCCCTTTCAAGCAGAAAAGAATTTCATGACCATGAGGCGAGAGTTGCAGGTTAATGATCTATCCATCTCCTGACATTAAATACACACAATCCTCAACATGCATCGACATCGGGGTCAAATTAAATACACGCAGAGGAGGAATGCAAGGTGTCAAAACAAAAATCAATTGGGAGGGATAAAAATCTTGCTATTGTCCCATTTTGCACAACCCATCAAATGTAATCATTAGTTTCTCCATATTAGTATGTACTATTTATGGTGAAAATGGAAACATCAATATTGAAAGACTAAATGAATCCAACCACAAAACGCTAGCCTAAAAACAACAAAGATCCACCATGACATATGAAGATTACCTAAGACAATGCAAATCAAATGAAATCACAAAGATTATACCATCACATGTCCAATAGGGTTTGGATCTCCATTCTTTCTCTCTCCATTGATCTTGCTTGATATATTTGCTCTGAGATTTTTATTTGTGCACAAGAGCTCAATAAAGAACGGAAATGTGCTTGCAAGTAGGCTTGATTGCATATGCAAGTTCAAAAGTGTAGTCGGGGTTGAATGCATAGTGACGGTTTGATAATGAAGGAAGCATCTCCTTATATAGAAGACACTATAAGAAATGGAGGGATAAGATTGAGAGGTGTAAAAAGAGGTCGGCTATGATTAGAGGGTAGGTAAAAGAAATAATAAAAATAATGAGAGGGTAGGTAGTGTATGAATTAAGAGATGAATGCCATGTATCATGGGTAGAACAGGCTAATGAATTAATTAAATAAATAAATATTTATTTAATTAATAGAAGAAGTGAGATCAACTAAATAAATAAGAGTATTTATTTAATTTAGGAAAAAGGATAATTTAAATAAATAAATGTATTTATTTAAATGAGAAATAAGGCTAGAAGAGGATAAATGAATTAATTAAATAATTAAGAATTTATTTAATTAATAGAGGAATTAGACTAAAGTAATTAAATAAATAAAATATTTATTTAATTAGACTGGACAATTTTAGGTGTCTACATTTTGCCCCTCTTTGAGACAATGCAGCTTGTCGCATTGTTTCAAAGAAGATAATATGAACTGATACAAAGTTGCCCCAAGATGGAAATGATATGCCCCCTCGAAAGATTGGATGAAAATATCTAGAAAGATCACAGGCAATCTCTCGATAAAAAAGAAGGGCTAGAATGGACTGACCGGATAGGATAGAGTGACAGAGTCACCGGATAAAGAAGACTGACCGGGAGACTGGGGCTAGGGCTAGGGCTAGGGTAGTCTATAATATAGACCTCGAGGGGAAAACATCCTCATTGTCATCCACACATCCAAGAGATTAGAGTACAAAGCGAGAATAGAGCAGTAGCAGTCAGCAGTGATGGCATTGGTTCACAGATTTGATCGCGTTCACTGATTTCAGAGGCCAGCAAATACAGGAGAGCCGGTAAGTACCACAAAACCTCCTTGTACTTTGTCGCATTAATTGTTGTCATTAATGCATCCTAGGTAGTGCAATAAATGCACTTTACGATAATGTCAAAAAATATCAAAAATGTGTAGGCGCATCTACGTTTGTGTCAGGCGCGTCTGTGCAATATGTAAGCACATTTATGTCTTCTAGGACAAATCAACAGTTCTGTGATGAACATACACTGTCGATTGAATAAGCTGCTGAGAGGATACACTCAAGCAGGTCCTTTAGGGAAGACTAAAATAGCAAATAGGGTCAGGATTGACAATTCTGTGATAGAACATACATTGCCAATTAGGAAACTACTTAAGAGGATACACTCAAGTAGAGGCCCTAGGATAAGATAGATCAAGGCAATTTGTGATGAACAGAGAGTACCAAGACAAAGTACTTTGTGATGAATAGGGAGTACTAAAAAATAGAGCAGCACTTTGTGATGAACATTGAGTACAAATGCAAGTAGCACTTTGTGATGAACAGGGAGTGCAAAAACATGTAGTACTTTGTGATGAACAAGGAGTACCACTAGGATAAATAGCAACACTTTGTGATGAACAGTGAGTGTCACTAGGATAAAGCGCCATATGATAGATATAAGCACTAAGATAATAAGCAACATTTTGTGATGAACAGGGAATGCCACTATGATTGACACAGTTGATTTGTTTGACCGCGGGAGTATTTGCCTATGCTGGAGTCACAGGAGAGATTCCCATCGACTCAGAGGTTACAACCAGAGCTGACATTTGAGGATAGAGCCACGATTGAGGTTATGGGTTTGTGATTTATTCTGTATGTGCCTGAGTTTCAAGTGAACATGGGGTTGCTGACTGCGTTGGCTGAGAGATGGCACTCAGAGACTTGTAGTTTTCATTTGCCGATGGGTGAGATGACAATCACCTTAGAGGATGTATATAGGATTTTGAGGATACCGATCGATGGGGAGTTGATACCCTATGATCGAGATAGAGACAGGGATGCACTGAGATGAGTGTTCTAGGATCTTAGATTGGAGATGAGGGCTAGACACGTGGCTTGGGATACCATGACATGGACAAGATTAGCACTAGCAGCGGTGCTGGCAGGAGTGATCAGTGGGTTCCTCTGTCTAGATAGGGTGACACAAGGATTGGTTGTAGCCATATGTATTTTAACATCATTGTATCATGACACTTATGATTTTGATATATATATGAGATGATTCATCCTTGTGGCAGCTATATGCATGTGTACTTATGTGATGTATGTTTCTATGTGGTACTTACAATATGGATGCAAATATGTACATAATGAAATGCAATATTTTTTATTTTTTTATGCTTTTATATGTTATGCCAATGCAAATGTGAATGTATGAAATGCAGATGAATATGATAATGCAAATGTAAAATGTACTAATATGTGTTGTGTGTAGAATGTGATACAATTGTGATATCTATATGTCTGTATGAAATTCTTATATGTGGTAGTGCAGGTGCAAACTACACGAGATGCAAAAAAATTTTGACATGTCATTATACTCAATCATGTGATAGAAGGCTACATGGACTCAAGAAGGACTATGGAGGTTAATCAAGAAAGGGGGATGGAAGATAGAAGATATGAAAGTGAAAGAGCTTCTTGTGTGTTATCATCATTGAGCTTTTATTATGGCAAGTAGGTTATGACAATCAAGGCATATGTTCGACCCAGAAAGTCATTGTACCCATTTGCATGGAGATAAGACAGTCGCAAACAAGGAATGCCCTAGTTCACACTAGACTCATGGTGTCCTCATATTCTTGGAAAAGTCATAGAATTACTAAGAGACAATCCACAGACAGCAAAGAAAATAGGTGATGATACCCCATCCTCGCCTTTCTAGTCAAAGACATCCTAGAGATAGAATCTCTAGTCAGAGACATCCTGGAAAAGCTAAAAGACATGTCACCAAAAGATAAAATCAAAATAACACCAAGACTCGACACCAACATCCACTGTAGTCCTCAAGTTTAGTGTCTCTTGTCACTTGTATAAGTATTATTTGATTGTGGTCACAATGTTTACTTTCACAAAAATGATAGATAGCATTGAACCATAATGTTGTCTGAGTCTGTTGAAAGATTTGGTTTGTTGAAGCCCATTGTTGCTATCGTGTCTCATCTGAAACTGACTGAATCCATGCAACTGATTCTGTATTGCGGAGAAGATGGAACTTTATTATGGATTGACGATGCAAATTCTTCTTTACTGCGGATTGTGCGTGGATAGACTGAAGGAAAATAGAAGAAATTGTACTCCTCAAAACAGGCGATGCTTTCAGTTCCACACCCATCACTAGACGTCTGAAATTTTCTTGACTTGCAAAAAAATTATGAAATTTTTATTGAACATGTCTAATAATTTTCCTGACCTGCAAAAAAAATTTGATGCCAAAATTCGAAGTCGTTTGTGAGATCTGATAAAATATGAAAAAACCCCAATTTTTAAAGATCCGATTTTTAGGGAAATATTTAGCATCAAAATTAAAATCACAAAGAATAGATGTTGTGTATAATTATGAGAGATTTCAAAAAATGTAAGAAAATCCAAAAAATTCGCTCATTTGCTCTCAAAATTAATTTTTTATGAAAATTCATAAAAAATTCATAGAAAATTAAAATATACTCCAATAGATCTGAATTTTTCTTTGTGAGCTCCTGCTACTATCTTCAACCTGCAAAAAAAATTTGGTGCAAAATTTCCAAGCCATTTGTGAGATATGATCAAATCTCTCCAAGATCTTGATTTTGTGTCCAAAACCCTAGCTGCACAAGGTTATTCTCCAAATTGTTTTACAAAACAACAATAGAGGGTTAGAAATTTTTTTAAAAAAAACAGATCTAACAAAAATCCATGTCCCACAGGGTGTGCCAAAATGTATATGGTGAAAATGGAAACAACAATATTGAAAGACTAAATGAATCCAACCATAAAACGCTAGCCTAACATAAAACGCTAGCCTAACAACAACAAAGATCCACCATAACATATGAAGATTACCTAAGACAATGCAAATCAAACGTAATCACAAAGATTATACCATCACATGTCCAATAGGGTTTGGATCTCTATTCTTCCTATCTCCATTGATCTTCCTTGATATATTTGCTCTCAGATTTTTATATGTGCACAAGAGCTCAACAAAGAACGGAAATGTGGTTGCAAGAAGGCTTGATTGCATATGCAAGTTCAAAAGCGTAGTCGGGGTTGAATGCATAGTGACGGTTTGATAATGAAGGAAGCATCTCCTTATATAGAAGACACTATAAGAAATGGAGGGATAAGATTGAGAGGTGTAAAAAGAGATTGGCTATGATTAGAGGGTAGATAAAAGAAATAATAAAATAATGAGAGGGTAGGTAGTGTATGAATTAAGAGATGAATGACATGTGTCATGGGTAGAACAGGCTAATGAATTAATTAAATAAATAAACATTTATTTAATTAATAGAAGAAGTGGGATCAATTAAATAAATAAGAGTATTTATTTAATTTAGGAAAAAGGATAATTTAAATAAATAAATGTATTTATTTAAATGAGAAATAAATTATCGTGATTCAGCAAATTGCCTACGTCCACACTTAAAGCAGGGGAATAAATTATATTGATCACCAATTCGGTTTGTTCATACACAGCTGCAAGAAGCTTCAGAATACACCTCACAAAATGATATTCAACCAGCTCTTAAAGAGCTTTACAAGCTGAAGATGAAGAGCCAAGAGTTTTTGCAGTAAAATGGAAGGAGTCTATTGGACTTCACTTCCAACAATCTCCCACTGAAGGCCAAGGAACTGCTGCAACAAGTAGATTCCCCCACTCCTATCAGATATTGGAAAGGCCAAGAGAAGCTCGACATAAATTGAACTTCTCCCACTTAATAACTTTAGTGAGCACGTCAGTTGGATTCTTTTCGGTATGAACTTTATCTACATGAAACTTGCCCTCTTCGACCATGCGACAAACATAATGATTGTAAACATCAACATGTTTTGACCGAGGATGAGATGTCTGATGTTTATTCATAAAGATGGCACTGCTATTATCACAAAACAAGGCAAAATCTAATTGCTTCAAACCCAACTCGCTGAACAAGGGTTGCAACCATACCATCTCCTTTTCTCCCTCAGAAAGAGCTATGTATTCAGCCTCTACACTCGATTTAGCAACTGTATGTTGTAATTTAGAAGCCCACCTAATCACTACCCCAACAAATGTGAAAGCATAACCTGAAGTAGACTTTCTTTTATCTAAATCTGTAGCAAAATCAGAATCAGTAAACCCTTGCAAAATTGCCTTGGCCTTCCCAAACCATAAGGAAAAATCTAAAGTACCCTTGAGATACCGCAAAATATACTTGACTGCCTCCCAATGTGATTTTCCCAGATTAGCCATAAATCTGCTCACCAGTCCCACAACATGAGCAATATCCGGACAAGTAGACATCATAGCGTACATAAGACTTCCAACTATAGATTTATATGGAATTTTTTCCATAAACTCCTTATCTTCTTGTGTTTTTTGACACAATTGAGAAGACAGCTGAAAATGAGAGGCTAAGGGAACACAAACAAACTTAGCATTCATCATACCAAATCTATCCAATACTTTTTTAATATAGTCTTGCTGAGATAGTTTGAGTTCTCTCTTTTTCCTATCTTGAAAAATAGTCATCTTAAGAATTTTGTTTGCTGCCCATAAATCTTTCATGGAAAATTCATTAGCTAAATGAGTTTTAAGCTCACTAACAATCTTCATGCTTGTGTCGGCCACTAGCATATCATCCACATAAAGAATACGTATGACAAATTTCTCCATTGGGAAGCTTTTTAAAATAAATACAAGGATCAGACTCACAATGAGTAAACTTGTGATCAATCATAAATTTGTCAAATTTAAGATACCACTGGTGGGGGCTTTCTTAAGCTCATACAAACTCCATTTTAATTTGCAATAGAGATGTTCTTGACCCTTTTTAATAAATCCTTCAGGCTGATGCATAAACAATTCCTCATCAAGGTCACCATGGAGAAATGTCGTCTTCACATCCAACTATTCAAGCTTAAGATCCTAGGCTGCAACTAATCCCAATACTACTCGGATGGTAGCCATTTTGACTACTGGTGAGAAAATTTCTTTTAAATTAAGGTCTTGCTGCTGAGCATATCCCTTGATAGCTAGTCATGCTCGAAATCTTTTCCGACCACCAGCTTCATCTTTCAATTTATACACCCACTTATTTCATAATGCCTTTCTGTCAGGCAAAAGTGGCACCAAATCCAGTGTTTGATTTCGCAATAGTGCGTCCATTTCTTCGCACATTGTAGCATGCTAGTTATCACAATTTGCAATTTTACAAGCTTATTTATATGTTGCAGGCTCTATTTGATCAGAGATTAGCAAAGTAGGCTCATCTTCTTCACAAAATAATAAGTCATAGTCAGAGAACTTTACAAGAGGTCGCCTTTGTCTGGTAGATTTTTGTAATTGACTCTCTGTTGGAGTAGTGGAGTTATTCACTTCATTTATGCTCTATTTATGCAAATCAATGTTGTTTACATTTAATATTTGATGTCCACAGTGGATTTTACCTTCTGCAGAGCGATCTACCTTGGTATTTCTCAGAAGACAAGGCGGATGAGGTCCACCCGTGCCATGTGGATTTTTGTCCATGTTATGTGAAGGAAGGTTGTGGGAGTGGGGAGTTGTGGAATAATCCTCCACAGCCTACACGGGAGGATGATGCCTCTGTTATTTTCCTACGGAGGAGGACACTCCTGCAGTGAGCCCGTGAAGGACGTCATGGCATGAAGGCTGTAGTGTTGACTATGGTGAGTACCCAATGAGCGGTCGGGAGTGTGGTGCATGGCATGCATCATGCTATGGTGATGGTGATGCAGGCCACCATGAGAACTGTTTACCATGCCACCCACTGTGTTTTAGTCCAAGTAGTGTTGATTGAGATGCAGGCCACCATGAAAATTGCCCATCATGTCGGTGAGTATGCGAGCCAATTTTATCAGTGTGGATGTTCCTCCACCCGTGGTGATTCTAAGGGAAGACTTGCTTTGTTTTGCAAACCCCCAGGTTCACATTGCATAATTTCATTTTGATCACAATGTGTTTTTGCATAATTAAATGGAGAGCAGCCATTGTAAGCACTCTCTTCATCATTCTCAGTCTGAGAATTGTTTTCAATGGTGGTAGATGATGTAGGGGCTCCCACTTGATGAGAGATATGAGGCAGAGCACCTATAAAATAATCTTGAAAAACGACAGAGGAACACACTCTTTATCTGGTTTATTTGAACATTGCAGCACAGGGAAGGAAGTCTCATGACAAATTGCATCCCTGCTGCGAATAATTTTCCTGTGAATCTAATCCCACAACCTGAAACCAAATTTCTCTTCACCATACCCAATGAAAATACACTTCTGCGACTTGGGATCCAGTTTGGTACGTTTCTCCTTGGGTATATGTGAGAAAGCTTCACATCCAACCACATGAAGATGCAAGTATGAAATCTTCTTCCCTTGCCATTCATCTTCTAGAATACCAAAGTCTAATTTAGATGAGGGACTTTGGTTGATCAAATATACTATCGTATTACAAGCCTCAGCCCAAAATTCCTTGCCTAGACCTGCATTTGATAACATACATCTTTCCTTTTCAAGGATTGTCCTATTCATCCTCTCGGCTACACCGTTTTCTTGAAGAGTGAAAGGAACAACCTTAATTCTTCTAATCCCATTATCATCACAAAAAACATCAAATTCATGTGAACAAAATTCTCCACCATTATCTATTTGTATACACTTAATCTTATGCCTAATCTGATTTTCAACTAAAGCCTTGAAAATTTTAAATTTTGAAAAAACTTCAGATTTGGTAGAGAGCATATAAATCCATACTTTTCTTCTACAATCATCAAGAAAGGTGACAAAATAGTTAGCTCCTCTAGTGGAGGTTAGCTTTGTAGGCCCAAAAACATTAGAGTATACAAGCTCCAGCGGTGTTGTCTTCATATCATGCCCACCTTTCAAAAAACTGACTTGCTTTTGTTTTCCATAAAGACATTGTTCACAAAAGGCTATGTCGACAAGTTGAGGCCTTACATGGAGCCCTTTCTTTCTAATATGCCCAAGCCTTTAATGCCAAAGATCCGCTTTGCTTTCCTCAATCACCATTGCAGCTCCGAATTCACCATGAGTCTTAAATATATATAGAATACCCTATTTATTGCCATTTGCAATCAGTATGGTACCATGAGTTACCTTCCAATTATATGGAAGAAAATTTACATTAAGACCTTGATCAAAGAGTTGTCCAATGGATATCGAATTTCGCTTCAATTGTGGGAGATGTCAAACATCTTTGAGCAGCCATGTTTTACCACCTTCTAATGGCAACAACACATCACCCTTGCCTGTAATTTCACAAGCTTTGTTATCTCCTAAGAAAACATTTCTAAAATGACCTTCATTGTAGTTAATGAACGCTTCAAGACATGAGGTAGCATGATGGGAGACACCGGAATCAAGTACCCATGAATCCGAGGTAGTGTCAGTTGTTGAAAGGATTAGTAAACTACCATCTTTGTCATAGACTGTACTTGCTTCGTTGTCCCGCACCTTCTCTTGTGCCCTTTTGTAGTTTCTACAATCCTTCTTTACATGATGAGCTTTGCCACAAAACCAACAATCACCATTTCTGTTTCTAGACTTCGATCTCCTTGCTGATTTTGAACGTCTATGATAATTATTTATGCCTCTATTATGGCTTCTACCTCTATTTTTGGTTCTTACCACCATTAGGGCTTCACTAGATGAAGGTTCTTCATTCTTTCTTCTCAAATCCTCACTGAGAAGAGTAGCTGCTACATTATTAAAAACTAACTTATTTTTACCGAATATTGATGTGCTAAATGCTATTACAACGCCATCCCAACTGCTTGACAAAGAACATAATAAAAGAACAACCTTTCTCTCATCATCTTGTGTCATCCCCACCAAAGTTCCTTGACTAATCAATATATTAAATTCATTGATGTGATTTGCCATAGTGCAAACTTCCTTCATCTTAAGCGTGTACAACCGCTTCATGATAAACACTTTATTGGTAGCCGACGCCATTTCATACATGGCTATGAGTTTATCCAATACATCTTTCGTTGTTGCTTCACCCGTGACATTGAAGAGAACATTGTTGGACAGCGAGAGAAAAATTGTCGCTCTTGCCTTCTTGTCTAATTTTTTCCACTCTTCATTAGCCATCATAGTTGGCTTCTTTGCTTTCCCTTGAAGCACAAGTGAAAGGTCTTTCTTTCTCAGAAAAGACTCCATCTGCACCTTCCACAACCCGAAGTTCTGACCGGAGAACTTCTCTATCTTCGCTTCTTCCATGATTCCAGAATTTCAACCACCGCAATCTTAACAACAATCTAACCTCGCGCTGATACCAATTGTTAGGATTTAGAAACAAATTAGAAGAGCAGAAAAAACAAAATAATGAATTCACAACAAAGACAAATGAGACACACAAATTTATTGTGGTTCGGCAAATTGCCTACGTCCACACTTAAAGTAGGGCAATCAATTATATTGATGACCAATTCGGTTTGTTCATACACAGCTACAAGCAGCTTGAGAATACACCTCATAAAATGATATTCAGTCAGCTCTTAAAGAGCTTTACAAGCTGAAGATGAAGAGCCGAGATTTTTGGCTGTAAAATTGAAAGAGTTCATTGGACTTTACTTCCAACAAGCGCCAGATACCCTCTTAAGCATGACACATGGGGATGTCACACCAACTAATGAAGCTCCATCATGGATAAATCACCCGCAACTACAAGAGATCAATACATGTCACAAAAATAGAAACAAGATTGATTTGAATAGATATAAAATGGATAAGAAATAATAATATAATGATTTCCATATCTTAGTATGATTTGTTATTTTTTAATATAATCAAGTTCATCTTATGTTATTTGAATAAATTAGTGGTTCACTATTTTAAGTTATTTTTTCTAAAAGTAATAATTGAGGAGTATTAAGATTTTTAGTAAATAAAATAAACAAGTAAATATGTCTTTACAAAAATTTGGTAATTTTTTTTGAAATGCTAACCTTACTTTATTTGAAATGGCTGTTTACTTTAAGATGAACTACAGGAACCAGGTTTACAAGTGCCTGCACCATTATTGCAGGGTAAAAGCGCACAGCAAGAGGCGCCAGAAGGACAGTCCTTATCGGCAAAACACTCGCACAGTGCTGAACCCATTCTCGCCCCCTCAAATATCACAACCAACATCAACAGTATTAAAAACTTCTTCGCAAACTGCATGACTCCTAATTTCTTTGCACCTATTTTTGTTTGGCGAGTAATTAAATAAGTGGTGGGACAAATATACGAATTAATAATCTTGTCCTTTGTTTTCGCTTAGCATATATTACCGGCAGTCGCCGGCTGTTTACATTGGGAAGATAATTAGGCTAAATATTCACAAATGATTTAGGGATATCGAAATTGAGTTACAAGATAAAATAGTTGTCTGCTAATATCTTATTGTAGATCTTTAAGGCCGGCAAGCGTGACTATTTGATTTTATTCCTTGCCTGATTATTTGGCTTTATTTCCTTCTATGGTGTTTCGAAGAGGAATCTGGTGGAAATTTCAGGAGATGGAAATCTCTATTAATAGTGGTTTTGTTAAACTTTTACATGTCGGTTTGGTAGAAAAAATAACAGAGTTTATATTTTTACTAGAGATCATTATATTGACTATTTGATTTTATTCCCTGCCATATTATTTGGTTTTATTTCCTTCTATGGTGTTTCGAGGAGGAATCTGGTGGAAATTTCAGGAGATGGAAATTTCTATTAATAGTGGTTTTGTTAACTTTTTTACATGTCGGTTTGGTAGAATAAATAACACAGTTTATATTTTTACTAGACATCATTATATTGACATTTTCGTTCTTCTTTTCATTAGAAAGTGTCAATCAATTTCCAAATATACTGCCTCAAGATATGAAACAGGTTTTAGAAGCCCATTCAAGCAGAAAAGAATTCCATGACCATGAGGCGAGAGTTGGAGGTCAATGATCTGTCCATCTCCAAACCTTACTACCAATCTGCAAGACGTTTTCATTAGAAAGTGTCAATCGAATTTCCAATTATATTGCCTCAAGATATGAAGCACGTTATGGATGCCCATTCACCATAAAAGAATTTCATCCATCTTCAAACCTGGTGCTCACTAAACCTTAACCATTTAAGTGGCTGTGGGCCCATTCCTTTTAAATAAATCTCACCTTAACTTTCAAATTTGAAGTGTTCCCGCCTCGAAGTTTCAAAACAAACAGATTTCCATCTACATCTGTTTTTTATTTGCAGCGTACTCCCTGCTGTAGACATCCATCGAAGTGATTCCCAAAGGGAGAGCTGAAAATTAGAAAAATGATATCCAAACAAGGAAATAAGGAAATAATGAGAGAAGGAAATAAGGAGGCAAATGCTTGTAATTTTTTCTTATTAATAAAAACTCTTTGGCCTTGGTCTTTTATGGAACCAAAAAAAAATAAAGTTTACATTCTAAGTAGCAAATAATGTTCTTAAAAAATAATTTTTAACATTGAACATATATTGAATTTCTATTTTATGAAAATCTAATTAGTAGTAATTCTCATTACTATTTAGTATTATTGAAAATTACAATAATAAAAAAAATGATATCTCTCCCTAAAAGTAAAAATCTAATAATAAAATATTACATCATTCACAACTTTTAAAAATCTGCTAAAATCAACATTAAAAATACAATTGTAATAATGTATATTCTAATTTGTTCAGAACAAGAAATATTCTAATGTATATTCTAATTTATCATATTGTAGTGTGATTTTAGTTTATTTAAAAGAAAAAAAGAAAAACAATGAAGATATGTTTAATAGAATGTAGATTTATCTTATCTTATAAAATAATTAGAAAATACTAATTGACTTGAAAAGCTATCTTTTTGTTTTACAAAAATAGAGACAAGATTGATTTGAATAGATGTAAACTGGATAAGAAATAATAATAGAATTATTTCCATATCTTAGTATGATTTGTTATTTTTTAATATAATCAAGTTCATCTTATGTTATTTCCATAAAAAAATTCAATAAATTAGTGGTTCACTATTTTAAGTTATTTTTCCTAATAGTAATAATTGACAAGAGAGCATTAAGGTTTTTAGTAAATAAAATAAACAAGTAAATATGTCTTTACAGAAGTTTGGTAATTTTATTTGAAATGGTAACCTTATTTTATTTTAAAAGAAAAAAAAATAGTTCAAATTTTCATAGCAAAATTTTAGACATTACACTAGGAACATTTATGGTCTCATTTCCTTAGTTCCACATGATCTCCTTTCCTTAATTCCTTTCCATAAAAGAAATTAGAAAATTGCTCTCAAAGAAAAACTGTTATTTTAAAAGATAAAGACCAAATTAGAAATTTCTTTTTTTTTTTAACAACTATCTCTATATATTTGTCCTGCCCGTTTGTTACACTTATTCAATCACAGCATACACATTCAATCACTCGCGGGACAAAAATGGGTGCCACGAAATCAGGAGTGATGCAGTTTGCAAAGAAGTTTTTAATAGTGTTAATGTTGGTGGTGATATTTGAAGGGGTGAGAATAGTTTCAGCAGGCTGCGACTGTCATCTCACTAGAGAGTGCTCTGCTGGCTTAGTTTGCTGCCAGGCAGACTGCGCTAATGGTAAGGGCACTTGTGCAGTTAATTGTGGCTGACCATTCAAAAATAAAAACTATCTCAGTATGTATTACTCTCTAAATAAATAAATAAGAGTGATGTAATAGACATAGTCTCCATGGCATTTCAATAATACAGAAATTGATGTATTTATTAGTGGGTTGAGGTGAATATCTTTTGACTGTTTGGGATAAAAAAAAAATTAGTCAAAATATATTTTAATGAATATTAAAATGTTAATAAATAATTTCTTATATATATGAAAAAGTAGATTTAAATATTTTGGATAATAATGATTTGTGGAAGTCATTTAAGATTGTTTTGCATATATTTGATGTATTTTTTATAAAATTGGGTATATGATTATAATTTGGTTTTGTCTACATGGATTTAAATAATCAATATAAATTTAATTAAATGTTATTAAGATAATAGAATTCTATTAAGTGAATCATTGATTTCTTTTAATTTAAATATTTAATAAATGCTGAGAAGTCTAAATTAATTAAATGTATTTATTTATAACTTATAAAATAAAGGTTAACAAAGAGGTTATCCAAAAAAGCATAATTTACTGAAGCAAATTTGGAAAGATTTTTTGAAAAAATGAATTTTAGAGATTGATGAGAGCTCCAAAATATCAAATTTGTTCTTGTATTCAACAATATGAGTGACACACATAAAACCTATCTTAATTGAGCTATGTCTTAGTACTCCCTAAGAGAAAATTATTTTTCCATAGGGTAAGAGAGGAAGACGAGGAAGGCAAATTGCCCCCCAAAAATTTGCCACCTCAAAAATTGGAATATGTAGATATGGAGGGAGTTGTCAACAAGTGTCCTGCTACCTGTAAGAAAGAATTCCAATCCAAAAAGCTAGATTTAAGAAAGAATTCCAATCCAAAATGCTAGATTTAAGAAAGAATTCCAATCCAAAATGCTAGATTTCAGAATGAAGGAAGACAATGATATTTAAATGTATTCATTCAGTCGTGAATGAAAATGACAACAATATGCTTATGTGACCTTTTACTAACTAGGAAATCTATCAAGGCTGCATGGGTTACCCACATTATTCTATCAAAAGCATTCATGCATCATTGGGAGGGAAGTCTGATTGCAAATCATTATGCAATACGTTATAATTTATATGAGTAGTTGAAAACAAACGAAAGAAGTTATTGAATCGGGTCATTTAAGAGGACCAAAATAGGTTAACTATGGGAAGAATAACTTTGTCAAATAAATTGAGAAGAACTTTTTGGTAAAATACAAGCATGTTTTGAGTAAATTAAACTGTGTGAGGACCGAACAATTACATATATGCTCTTACCAAAAAAAAACCTAGCGGCTTATGACGGGTGACAACGCAAAACCAAATTGCTAGCCAGCAGAAAACTACAAAACCTAGTAGACACTTGGAACCAAACACCACAGAAACCCAGAACTAGCGGCTTATGACGGGTGACAACGCAAAACCAAATTGCTAGCCAGCAGAAAACTACAAAACCTAGTAGACACTTGGAACCAAACACCACAGAAACCCAGAACTAGACTAAAATAAACATACAAACAAAATGAAAAACAATAGATACACCCCCAACAAAGACACAAACCAGTGGCCTACCTAGTGGGTTGCTTTTCAATTTTTCAATTCTAGCTTATCACTTTCAATTTGTCAAAGAAGGAGAGCCTCTTGTTTGAACCTATACTAAATGAAATAGTAAGGGACTCTAGGATAGTTTTCATCCTATACACTGATGTCTCTAAACCAGGAGTAGAGGAGGAATTCAATTGACACTCCTTTCTTGCTTGCATCCTATCAATTTCTTCCTAAATGGCCTATAGAGCTGCAAAAAATTTCTTGGACATTTCATTATTCTAGTCTATCATTCCTCCATTTTCCTTTTTAGGGACACATGGCTGTCCTACAAAACCTCAATTTCCTTCATCATCTCCTTCATGTACTCCTTCTAGTCTAGCTTATCACACAGCTCCTTCAAATCCTCCTTCATTCTTTTCCATCTTTCAATATTTTTAGCTAAATCGTTAGTCACCACCCAAACCCTTTGGTCCTGATCATTTATCCCAACTTGAAGCTCTAGAATCCAATTTGACAAGGGCCTCCAATCTATTAATTTTCTTTTTCACTATATTTAATTACCCCAAAATCTAATGGAATATAGCTTCATTTTTGTTATAGCCATCACAGAGTTCATTATCCTTATCCACAAAGGTAGGTAAATCCCATTTCCTTTGGAAATCTGAAAATGAAGGGGGGAGAAGCCAAATGAGGGGGTAAAACAAGTGGCAACATTGTTAATAAATTTTTCTGAAGTCCACTTATACCTAGTAGACCACAAGGAACCAAAGTCCTCCCAATCATTCTCCTCTACCTCCACCTCTTCAACAATGCATTCAATAATGGGGAGGTCAGGGGATTCCTAGATTTAGTCATCCTACTAAGGGTGACCCTATAGGGGTCTCCTTGGGTTTAGGAGTGGAAATGGCATCTGTACTATCTATGTTATCCAATAACTCAGCACACAAAATGGGACTAGAGGGATTACAAGTTGGTCCACAAGTGGGGGTTAAATTTGAGTGGAAATTCTATAGATGCAAAATAAGCCCCCAATGTAAGGGAAGGGCATTTTTTTTTTTTTGGCAAGAATCATTGACAAGGATATAAACAAAAAAATTCAATAAGAGAAATTCATCTTCACACCATCTCTTAAATGGTTGAAAATGAGGAAAAGCTGAGAATGTAACCAATTTAACCTCTCATCCAAAGTGATGAACTTCATAAGGAGTAATGTGACCTCTTTCCAAACACCAAGGAAGTCATTTCTATTGAAACCACTTGGTAGGAAAGCAACTTTCTCCCCTAGATTTAGGAACCTCTTGAAACTAAAAGCATGTTTTTCTAGTTTAATAAAATGAGTTAAATTTCAAAGAAAATAATACATATATATTAAAAGAACTATTAACAGCTGTAAATTTTAGGACAAAAAAAAAACATAGACAATTATTATATATTATTCAGTTATCTGTTTTGGTTCTTGTGTTCTTTAGGTACTATTCAAGGATGGCATTCATTACATAGCATCAATGTACATGTTAACTAATAAATTAATCAATTTGTGTCATACTTTTATGGCCTTACTATTACACAAATATTGTCTATGTTGTACACATACTATGAAGTTTCTAGGCACACCATTCACTTTGAGTGTCAATGATCATATTCTTGAATTTGTTAGAGAAGGGTTGCCTATCAACAAACTTGCCTTGGATTATAGTGAAGCATTTATTCAACATCGTGAAACAATAAGACAAAAAAAAATTGGAGAGCAGGAAAGAGGATAAGAAAGTCTACATATAATTGTAGTTGATAATACAAACAAATTGTTTATTTTTTTGACTTTTGACAATTGTAAACAAAATATCCTAGTAATGAACTACAAATGTATTTAATGTATCCCATCTCTATAGTTATAAATATCAATGCATTGCATAATTAAGTACCATTTATCCTTATTATTTTTCATATTTCAAAAAAAATCCATTTACCTTACAAATAATTAATATAAATAAATACACTTATGATCTTTTGTGATTAGTACACCATCAACCACATTATTCAAAATACTTTTTACTATCATTTTAAACATTGCATCTCCTCCTAATGCAAGTTCTAGTATTAGACCTCATCAACCCTCTACTCATCGATCATAAAAACCATACATGATTCTAATAATTCACATCAATATAATTTTATTGGTTTTCAAAGGCTTAATAGTTAAGTTTGCTATATATAGGAATTCAACATTGATATTTCCAACTTGCAACTGAGAGTCTCCATATTGAACAAATCATTAATTTAATTTATATAAGTGAATACAATTGTATAGTTACACTTGGTAGCTTTAATGATCTGCAATAAGATGTCAAAATTATTGCATATGGTATGATCACAACTATTTTATCTTTTAACTCAATCTAAATAGTAAGTTTTAGACATTTTATACAATATGTTCACAACTATTTTGATTTTAATGATTTGCATTAAGATGTCAAAACAATTTTATATCATATGATCACAACTATTTTATATCTTAACTTAATCTAGATTGTAAGATTTAAAGATGGGTAAATCATTTGCCTCCAAGAAAAAAAACAAGGGTTGTCAATAATAACCATTTGCTCTACACTGGAGCATCATCATTATCTTCTTTAATTTCAATCACCATTTTAAATTCCTCTTCCAAACGACTTAGATAAAAAGAACACCAAACCCATGAATAGAACTAAGATGAAACTGTATAAAAAAAACATGAAAGAATAGATATAACCAATTCATCTAACATATGAGAGATTAAATCCACACTAACCAATATCAAATTATTGAAGAAACTCAACTATAGCAAACATAATATCTGATTTTGATAAAAAATCAAAATTTCATACTTTTTTGTATTATAACACATTGAATTGTGTATAAAATTTGTCAATAATGCTGAAAAAATAATTCACAACCATTAATATAGACAAACAATTGTGGTTTTCTTAAAAAAAGATAGCGAGAGGAAAAGGGTGTGAAAGATGAAGGACAACAACTTTAACAAGAAGGACCTGCAACCACTTTGGGTGGAGATGGACGAAGTGATTATGAGGTACATCACTCTTGATGGATGCTATGCCAGTATTTTTTTTAATCACTTTATGATATTAAACCATTTTAGGCACAACAAAAGAATTTATCTACCTTTCTATTTGGTTATCTTCTCTTGAAAATAGCCTGGCAAATTGTGGGGAAAATGGTGATAACCCTATTCTGCATGAGGGGATAATCATGCTCATCAAGGAATATACTAAGGATCATGGGGTTAAACCCTCAACGACTGTTAAACTCCCCAACTCTCTGATCAACACTAATGTTCATTATGTGTCGAATACAAACATGGATGAAGAAAAGTCTTGTAGGGCTATGGACTACTGGTACCTCAATGTCTCGGATGATTTGGAATACCACCCCTCTTAGGAGGGGGGGTCTCTAAAAAAATATTACACCTGTCACTAGAAGTAGGAGAAGAAACAAACATGCTAGATGGGCTAGCAATAAGTATAAAACCCCTAACCCAAAATTACAGGATTCGGGGCCACTGAATATGAAGAAGTCTAAATCTAGAAAAATTGGGGAAACTAAGGAAAAGGAGAAGGAAATAAAGATGGAAATCCCCATTAACATTGAACATGTAAAGAACATGAAAATATATTATGAATCAAGGATTGGTCAATTGGAGATCAACTTGGAATAAATTAAGGGTAATTTGAAGAAACTAGTGGATATCAGTGGGGAAGCCATGGATAACAGCTCTCAAGGTCTTAAAAAGGTAAATGCAATGATAGCGGATCAAAGAGATCAGTCCACCATGAGTATCCCCTCCTCTGACATCAAATAGAAGAAGAAAATATAGTAATTGAACTTGTAGGGTACGGGACGTCAAACCACCATAGGCCCCTATACGACGACTAGAAGAAGGAACCAAGAGAATAATGCCTCTAGGTTCATCATGGATGAGCTCAAGGATATGAGGAAGAGGGTGATTCAAAAGAATTTAGAGATGATGCAATCTCTGGACTAGTGAGTTTTAGGTTTTTTCTTGTTCTGTTTTATTTTTTGTTGTGTGGGCTTGGCCCCTGTTTCTGTGGTTGTTGTGTTGTTGGTTATACACTGGTTAGCGACTTCTTATTTTTGTTGTTCTCTTTAACTTTGGGCTTCAGGTTCCTTTAAAACCCATTTATCTGAATCAAAAACAATATTCTTAATCTTCTAATCTCATTTTCCATATGCTATAACACCATATTCTTATAATAATCTAGTTCATAGATAAAATAATTTACTATACTTCACTTGTACTAAATAGGGTTGGAGGATAAATAGTGAAGTATCAAGAGATGCTACATAGCATGATTAGATAGGACTTACCTCTTAACTCAATCTAAAAAATATTGTGATTCATTGAGCTATAATATCCTTCCTTTGTTCCATGATAATTCCTATATTAAATTTCTCATATTTAAGATATTGATAGATATCATGTAATCCTATTTTCATGCACATAATTTTTTTGCAGGTGAGATAAATATTAAATATTACTTTTTTAAATTACCAAATTATTTCCCTATATTGCACTTCATGCATAGTGCTAATGTGCACACTTTATGATGTTGGTGTCGAATATTCTATTTTTATTGAATATGTCTTCTTCTCATTGATATCTATTTTCTAGATATGTTTTATTTTATAAAGGTAAGCCTTCTTAAGTGTTATTTTTTTCCTTTCTCACGTAGAGTTAGATGCTACTTTCCAAGGTGATGGATAGATCTCCTTCACACAATATATATGTGTTGGTATTTTGATGATGCTTAGTTGTGATTGTCATTGATGGACACACACTTATTTGATGTATGAGTTATTCTCAACTGGTGGTTGTCCCAACTAGTATTGTATGCCATTAATATGTATAGTCTTTGTTTGTTGAAGACTATTAGTGTCTTGTAGAATATGCTTACCGGTCAAAGCATGACCAAAGACCCCAAGCGGTATGAAGATCTCAAGCAGAATGAAGACCCCGAGCGGTAGTTAATCTTTTGATCAGAACACCATGTTCCAATTTTCCAGCCTTCACTTGTTAACCGGTAATCGATATACTTTGTTAACTAGTATGATTGTAATATGTGATGAGTTATCATCCACCGACACTTTGGTGGTGTTTCTGTGTCATGTTACCCGATGCATCTAGATGCACTGTACCTAGGAAATTGTAGTCTAAACTTATTGGAGCGACATGAAATCAGGTTCCTATATGAGGACATCATGTCTAGGGTTTTGAGAGAGTTGTTGTGTGTGATCGTTGGAAAGAAGATTAGGTCTGTGCAAGAAAAGGTCTCTCACAATAGAGATAGAGAGTGCAAAATATAGAAGACTGAAGTAATGTTGGAATGCATTAACATGGAGCTCTCAAGGATCTAATCAAGCATTTTGTGCTACTGTCTAGACCATTCACTTGTTGATTACTAATATCTTCGACAAGTCTAAAACCCTTAATTGGGTAGGCCCAGCCAAGCCTATTGAAAATCCTCTAACAAGGTGGTTCACAGTTATGGATCTAAAATCCTCTAACAGGGTTGTCTTTAGCAAGAATTATCTCCTAACAGAGATCTGGATTCCTAACATGATTTGTTCTAGTGAAGAACTTTGTAAGGCCTTAACCTGTCTAACCTTAACCAGTCTGGTTACTATTTCTGCAGATAGTTGACTTGTGAGTTTTACTCACCATGGTTTTTCACATTTGGGTTTCCATGTCAAAACATCTTGTGTTGTGGTGACTGTGCTTATGTGGGTGAATGCTTTATTTTCTATTTGGCTTGTTTATGTTTTAACTGGTTTATTGTTTAATTTGCTACACCGGTCTGCAGTTAAACTGCTTAAGAGTTTGTTTAAGTTTTTGGGTATACTAATTCACCCCCCCTCTTAGTATTCAACAATTGGTATCAGAGCCTCCTTTTCTATAAGTCTAACCATTTGGAAGGAGATATGGGGGAATATAGCATGAGGGAACTCACTCACCATCTTACTGAGCCTGAGAGAGCCTATGATGAATTCAAAGTCAAGTATAAAGCATCTTTATCCAAGAGAAGAGAACTTGCTAAGAAATTGATGGAATTTACTGAAAAACAACTCTTATGATGAAACAGACATGGAGGCCCTAGTCGGAGAAGTGGAAAAATTGAATGAATCCAAAACTAACCTAAGGAGGGAATTGGAAGGATTGACTATCAGGATGAGTTAGGAGATAGAAAATAGAAGAAAAGCTAAATATTTGGTAAAGGACAAGGAGCGTGAGATCTCTATGTTTAAACAAGAAATCGGTACCATTACCGCCTATCCGGAAGAGGGTAAAGAAGAGAAAGAAGAAATACAAGCTGAATTGGATATAGCTATTTCTCATAATGAAACCTTGATGGAGACCAATGATGCTCTTTCCAAGGAACTTGTTGAGACAAAGGAGATACTTGCTAAGTTCAATCGGAGTGCTACTAGGTTGGAACAAAAGCTAGAATCGCTGAAGCCATCAAAGGATACCACTGGACTTGGTTTCTCTAGATATGAGGAAGTTGAGACCTCTGGAACCAAGAGTGATGCACTAAAGAAGCAATCAACACCTAAGAACAATAGTAGGAGTAAAGGTAAGAAAAAGTTTAAACATGTTTTCTTTAATTGTCTTAAAGAAGGACATACTGCCAATGTATGCAAGAGAAAGGCTTACAACAACTTTCCTTACTTTCAAAACAATGTGGCTAGATTTGGTAGATTTAATGGTCACTGTTATGCATGTAACAAGTTTGGGCATAGAGTTGTTGAGTGTGGGTCGGTTATAAACAACTCTGGAAGTTATCCACCAAGATCTAAAGGAGTTGTCCCGGAACTTCCTATGAACTGAAACTGGTACAAAACCTATGACCATCAGTCAAAAGGTTATGGAGAGGCAACCAGTTGGAGAGAAACCTATTTGATCCGTTGTGGTAGCAGTCACACTACTGCAACATGAAGAAGGAAGAATGGAAATGTGAACACCAGACCATGGAAAACACCTAGAATGATATGCTATCATTGCAACAAACTGGGACACACTGCCAGAGCATGCAGACTGAGAAAGAATCCATCGGGAGACATACCAATCAACCCAAAAGGGAAGATTGATGTTGAAACCATACAGACAGACATGGATAAAACTTGGAAAAATAAATCTGAAGAGAAGCCACAAGATGTACCATTTTCTGCACCCAGTGTGGAAATCCCTAAACCGACAAACTGAGCTTCAAAAATCTTGGGGGGAACATATTGGTAAAATGTTTCAAGCCCCCAGAGTATATTGGTAAAGTACCTTTATTGGTATTTGTTACTTGTCAACCAATAGAAGAAATGAAGTGGTAAGAGGTTAAATTAGGGTTTGAGCCCTAATGATGATGCATTTATTATGGTAGGTGGGATTATGTTTAAAAGTGACTTTTGTCATCATTTTTTACTTACCTATTTTCAAAGAAGAATTTTTCTAAGCTTGAGCAAGGCAACCAGAGTGATTTATCTTGCATTCAAAAGAATTAAGAAAGGAATCTTGCATAAGTTTTAGAAGCCACTTCAAGCTATCAGTGTGGAAGTCATAGTGGTAAACAAGCTTCTGAAGAAGTGTGTTGTGCTTGACATCGGCAAAGCCTAGTTCAGAGAATGAAGGTATTTCTCATTGAAACATTCTTGTCATTTGGAATCTTCTAGATATGTCTTCTGCATCTAAAATCCCTTCTAGTTCTACTAAACCTGAGGATGCACCCAAGTTTCTTAAAAAGAAGTTGAAATATAATGCCCTATCTCAAATTTCTGTTGGAGTCATTGTCGAAAGCAATGTTTCAGGATATATTGATTGCAAACTAGAAGATCTAGGGTCCCTAGTGATTCACTCCCAACTAAGTTTGTTATGTGGAGATGATAAGAAGATTAAACCTGCATACAACATAATAGAGAAGAAGAAATTACATAATGTAGTATATTTTCTCAAAGAATTTACAGAAGAACACATCAGGATTATCCTTAGTAGGGTTCATTGTGATAATATACACCTTGAGAGAACCCATGATATTACACCGAAGATAATTCATACCATAATCGGTTTCTGCAATGTTGGGGAAGTCCTCATTCTTCAAAAGATCACCAAAACCAAAGTGACAAAGCTCATCGGTTCTGTGAGTGACCGATGGGCAATGACTATCAACACCATTAAAGATGATTTGGTGAAATATGCATGCATGGTAATCGGCAATAGAATATTCTATGCTAGCAGAATGAATTTTGTTCCTATAGCTGTGGTGCATGCTGCTTACAGGATGATCAAGGAGAATCCAGAACATGACTTATGTACCTATATGCAGAAACAACTCATAGATAACCTGAAGTCAATCAAATTGGACAAAACCTTGAGTTTTAAGTTTGGTCAACTACTTGTTGGTTTATTGTTCTACTTTCAAGGATATTTTCCTCGAGTCGGTGATGTTCAATGGTCAACTGACCTACTGGTATCTAGAGAAATAAAGGAGAGTCTACAAGTAGTGGTAACTGCATATCCGGAGACTCTGAACAGATATTTTGATGAGTTCAAACTAAATATGAACCAGAGAATGAGAATATTTGGTGATCTAGTTAAGAAATATGAAGATGACATCTGTTTTACAATCAAAATAGATCACTACGTAATGGAAGCGGTCGAGCCCAGAGAAGATGTAGTTGAGCCTATGGGGTATGAAGTGGTAAATGATATACTCACAAGGTATGCCTCTACCCTACTTGCTTCACCACTAGATCCAAAGAAAAAGAGGACCGGTGCTTACTTAGAGAGGATCAAACATATTGAGGTACTGAAGTAGAAAAAGAATGAAGTAGTACCATCGGCATTGACATTGGTTACATCTGTTGCCAATCCTAAAGTGACCAAAAGGTCACCGGTAAAAGGAAACTGGAGTCTATTCCGGCAAAGGTATTCGAAAGGAAGAGGAAAACCAATAATAACTCACCGGATTTAGAAGGCACTAAACCAGAGGTAGAAATAAAGAGCGAAAAGGAAATCAAGCAAGAAGACAAAGTCAACCTTTATTCATTCTCCAACTTTGTGCCAAGTTCACCTTCTAGGGCCTTGGTTACTCATTCAAATTCTGAGAGTAAGCTATGGCATGAGTAGTTTGGTCACCTCAACTACCGCTATCTTTAGCAACTTAGCACTAAAGACATGGTCACAGGTCTACTTTGAATCTATTTTTTAGAGGGTGTATGTTTAGGTTGTTCCATGGGCAAGCATCCTGAGGAGAATTTTGATAAGGGGAAAGCTTGGAGAGCTTTGGAAGTTCTTAAACTTGTTCACAATGATGTAGTAGGTCCATTTCTAGCACCTTCCTTTAGCAAGGCCCGCTATGTCCTCACCTTCATTGATGACTACTCCCGCTTCACTTGGGTCTACTTTCTCATTCATAAGAGTGAAGTATTTAACAGATTTCAGGATTTCAAGACTCGTGTGGAGAAGAAATCCGAGAAAGTGGTCAAGACTCTTCATACCGATAATGGAAGGGAATATGTGAAAAGGAGACTTGAGGATTTTTGTACATTTGAGGGGATTGATCTTCAACATTTTGTTGCATACACTCCATAGCAGAATAGAGTTGTAGAATGCAAGAATAGAACTCTCAAAGAAATGGCTAGATGTATGATACATGCACGTTCTCTTGATCCCGACTTTTGGGCAAAGGCTACTAGTTGTGCTACACAAATCTAGAATTGGGTTCCTCACAAATATTTACAAGGTATTACTCCTTTTGAGGCTTGGGATGGTAGGAAACCAATTGTGAGACATTTCAGAGTCTTTGGGTGTCCAGCATGGGCTCGCATTCCTCTGCAGAAACACGAGGCATTGGAACCTCAGAGTCAGCCTTGCATATTTGTTGGATATCTTGAGGGTGTTAAGGCATATAGATTGATGGATCCTAAGACATATGAGGTGTTCATTAAGAGGAGTGTTCACTTTGAGGAAAGCTCTCCTAGCTTATCCTCTCTACATCCTCCACCTTCCTCCATTGTGGATAGTGATGAAAGTGATTCAGATGATGAGACTCCCTCAACTCTGACTCGTAGTGTTACACCTCCGCAAGGTCCACTTGCGGTTGAGGAGCCTCATTCTCCACCTCCATTTAGACCTCGTTGGGCTTGACAGACACTTGAGTTTGTGGGTTCTCTAGTTAGGGATCCTTTAGATACATGGAGGACTCGATCCAAGCATTAGGATCTTCCACATGCATTCATTGCTACCACTTCCGATCCACAGACATTTCAGGAAGCATCAAGGTTTCTTGAGTGGGACCAAGCTATGGAGAAAGAGTATAGTTCCTTGATGAGGAACAACACATGGGATTTAGTCCATCTCCCTAAGGGGAGAGAGATGGTTTGATGTAAGTGGATCTATCGAACCAAGTTTGCAGCGGATGGTAGTGTGGATAAGTATAAGGCTCGACTTGTTGTGAAAGGTTTTTCTCAGGTTCCAGGTGTTGACTATACTGAGACCTTTGTGCCCATAGCCAAGATGAATGCCATTCGCTTGACACTTGCTATTTCTACAGCTCATGGTTGGGCTGTACATCAAATGGATGTGAAGAGTACTTTTTTTCATGGGGATATTGATGAGGAGATTTATATCAAATAGCCATAGGGTTTCATCCAGGATACTTCCTTGGTTTGCAGACTAAGGAAATCTCTCTATGGCCTTAAGCAGGCCTCAAGGCTTGGTACGCCAAGATGGATTCCTTTCTTCTCTTAGCAGGGTTCACCAGGTATCATTTCGATCTGAGTGTCTACATTTTGTGATAGGATGACTCTCACTTGATACTTGTGCTCTATGTTGATGATTTGATCATTATAGGGAGTACCACATCCATCATTAGCAGGGTCAAATCTGCTTTGCATGATATATTTTCTATTACTGACTTGGGTCTTTTGCACTACTTTCTCAGGATAGAGATTTCATAGTCACCTTCCAGGATTACACTATCCCAGCCCAAGTATTCTCTTGATCTACTTGCATGCTTTCATATGGCTGATTGTAAGCCTGCACCGACTCCCTTTCTTTCAGGAGTCAAGCTTGAGGCTCAGTGTTCTTCTCCACCAGTTGATGCCACTTTGTATCATCAGCTTGTGGGTAGTGTCATCTACTTGACTCATACACACCCTGATATTTCATTTGTGGTTGGCATGGTTTCCCACTTCATGCAAGAACCACATGAGCTTCATTGGAAAGCTGCCAAACGCATTCTCCATTACATCTAGGGTACACATCACTATGGGATTCACTATGCAGTAGGCACAAGACTTCACTTGGTTGGTTACATAGACTCCGATTGGGCTGGCAATCTTGATGATCGTAAGTCTACTTTTGATTACAGTTTTCACCTTGGTTCAGGCCCCATTTGTTTGCAAAGCAAGAAGCAGCATGTTATTTCTCTTTCTTCGACTGAGGCTGAGTATCGAGGAGTTGTTAATGAAACAACTGAGACCATTTGGCTTCAGCAAATTCTCACAGAGTTTGAGTTCACCACTCCACGACCGACAGTTCTACATTGTGACAATCAGAGTGCTATTGCAATCTCGAAGAACCCGGTCTAGCACCAGTGGACCAAACACATCGAGATTCATATGCACTATATCCGAGAGCTGATTCAGGAGTAGGTCATTGATTTGCAGTATTGTCCTACAATGGAGCTGGTTGCTGACATATTCACCAAACCTTTCACCAAGAGTAAGTTCCAGTAGTTGCGAGCTCTCTTGGGTGTGCGGGATGTGTCATTAGTGGGGTTAAGCTGACTTCTCCTTCCTCTCTTATGGTGGGGACTTTTTCCTCTTTGAGGTTTTGTCCTTCTTTTAGAGTCTTTTTTACATTCATCTCTCTTTTGGGGGGGAGTTTTTTCCCACTGGGTTTTCTCCCTTTCTCTATTTTTGAGAGATTTCATTGCATAGTTTTGCTTGCATTTGCATTTTGTACATGGTACCTATCATGGCCTAGTAGTCAGGATCCATCTTGCATTGTTGACTTGAGTCTTCATTCCCCTAAGTTGCACTTAAGGGGGGGTGTTGGTGTAAATAAATATTCATTTTTGATATTATTACACTTTACTTAAGTTAACTTAGCATAATGCATCTCTTTGTAGTTTGGATTTGAGACACTTAGGGAAGTGTGCACATAGGGATAGAGATTGTAGGAGAAATTCCACCTTTGGTGGTCTTGTTTTGTTGTTACACTCCACATTCGGTGGGTCATCCACCTCTTGTGGAATAATATATTATTTCTCCTACCGACCCCTAGTATTTCTTGTGTGTGTGAAAAGTGGACCTGTATCTATATCTGGAATACACAACACTTCAATTCAGTCATTAGATGCATTGTTAGTAAATCAATAATCAATGAACAATAAACCATTACAAAGCAACCCATTGACTAGACTGCTCTCAGATTGCTCTCAGATTCCTAAGCTATCTAGTGACTAGACAACACCTAAACGAAGGATTTTTAAATCTATATGAGCATGAATATGAACTAAATGAATGCAATATTTAAGCTAGATGAATGCATGATTTGCAAGATTTAATGTAACATGATTTAAGCAATATATGAATATTTAAGCTAAATGATTTAAGTAATATGAAATAACTAATATGCAATATCTCAATGTAAATTCTCAATGAACCTAGAGCAAAAACAACATAATAACAATATATTCTCTAGGATCTTTTGAATGAGAGATCAGAGCCTGAATTTACACAAAATTCCTAAAGAAACCAAAGGCTGAGATCAAATGATGATAAGCGGTCAAGATTTTCCAAGAGGAAGCACAATCCTGGTGAATTGATGTGATTGGGTGCATTTCTCAGTTTTAAAGGAAATTGAACTAAAATTAAGATAAAAAAAAAAAAAACTGATTTATTCTCTATTTCATTCAATTTAAATATTTAGTTGTTTGAATTGCTTTCTTTGAGATTATCTATCAATTTTTAATTGGTTTTTTCAAGATTATCTCCGATTGATTTCTTTTCTCAAATTTTAATTTTTTTTTTTGTCATTTAATTCCTTTTTTTTTTTTTTTCCTTTTTTGAAGATTTGTGCTCATAATTTCCAATTCCTCTTCTTGATTTGTTTCCTTTTTTGAAGATTTATGGCAATTTTTATTTATTTTTCAAATTAATTCCTCTTTTTGATGATTTAATGGAAAATTGATTTATCTAATTAAATATGCAAAATATATTTTATTAATAAATAAGATAATTGTTTAAAATGATTTACTTGGAATGATTTAATTCATTAAATAAATATATAATTAATATTGGTTGATTAATTTGCCATGTGACATTGATGATTTTAGAAATTAATTATGTGCTCAAGATTTATTTAATTGCCTTTGGTTAGGACCTTGGTGACGTTGCCGAGATTAGGGGCTCATGGTTTAGATGACCACTTTTAGGGTATTACATTTGCCCCTCTTTGAATTAATGTGCGAGCAGTGCATTGGTTCAAAGAAAATTTGATGTCTAGGAGATACCAGTTCTGAACTTGATTGATCATGAACCAAATGAAGAGCGAGGTGTTTAGCTTGATTTGAAGTGATGAAGCTAAACAGAGTTGATTAAAGCGATACTGATCCCGAACTTGATTGAACTAGGAATGATAGAGAGCAAAGATACCGAACATACCGAACATGAACTTGATTGATCAAGAAGTGGATCTTACTGATCTAGGACTTGATTGAACTAGACACAGTGAGTGAAGATAAAATCAATCTTCAACTTGATTGATCAAGACATGATGAGCGAAGATAAACTATCCAGCTTGATTCAAGGCGATGAAACTGAACACTTGCTTAGGTTGAGTGTGATCAAAGATACTCTTTAAACCCTTGATTGAGTTTAAATGAATAATCATCTTGATGAAAAGCGATGAAACTGATTAACACTAAGAGACTGATTCAGACAAAGACAATACCATCTTGATATGAAGCAATAAAACTTATATGCCCCTAGTGATTGATTCGATTCAGATGGTCGAGAAATCTCAACTTGATATAAAGTGATGAAGTTGAGATGCCCCTAGCAATGAGGTCTTGTTTGATGTTTAGAAAAGATTAGATGCTCGACTTGCAACGAAGATTTTTGAAATAAATTCTTGACTTTGAGGTCATGAGTATGCCCTCTCGGGAGTGAAATTGAAAGATAGCGAGGGTTACACACTGATTGTAGGCAATTTGTTTTTTGAAGTGATGATAAGTTATTTGAGCACAAAGATTAATTTTGAAGATTAAAATCAGAGTTAATGTGAGAATTAAATTGAGATTTAGCATTGATTATCAAGAAATTGAGCGCAAATTGAAGAAGAGAATGAGCAGTTGATGAAAGTGCTAAGTTGTCAACATCATGAAATTTTGATGAGAGAATTGACATTAGATTTGGATTTCAATCTCGAAAATGGACTCAGGACAACCAATTTACGCATTCTTGATTTGATTTCATCATTCTTGTCTTGATTGATAATGAGATGTTGTTCTATATGCTATATTCTACATGTATGCATATCTTTTCAGTATAGATGAATGAATGCAAATGGAATATGGGTGTTTATTTTTGTTTATTTTTATGCAAATAAATGAGGAGAATGAGTAACTAGTAATGCAAATGTTTATCTTTCTTCATGCAATAATATGAATGCAAATAAGTATACAATGAAATGTATGGATCTATAACATCTCAATACACAAGTACTCGATCAAAGAAACGATGATGAAAAAGAGACCACTTAGCTGAGAAATGATGATGCTTCCAATGTCTCATTCAGAAGATAAAGAGAGCATTGTTATTATACTGAAATCACTCTAAATTCACAAAATGCAAAATGAAAGGTAAAATGAGATGCACAATGAAATGCAACCTAAACCTAGTCAATGGATTTGAAATGCTTAAGTTTCATCACTGAGCATTTTACAACCACAACAGGTAGATTAGAGTTCCTTGCTTTTCATGTGCAATATTAATTATCTTGTCCGCAATGACCCTTTTTTCGTTCATATCCTTGGATAGATTTCGTAGGGACCTAGATTGCATGATAAATAAATTCCCTCAAGCAGACAAAGAAATGATGGGAACCCTCCTGTAGCATTCAAATAAGCGGAGTCAAGGTATGTGTGGTGATTTCACCTTAATGTGAAGCCACTTATCACAGACACCTAGCTGACTAGATGTTTATAGATCATCGGAATCATTCCTACGAGTAGAAAACAAAGAAAATATTATGCCCCCAATCCTTGCTCCTCTTAGTCAAGATAGAATTCCTCGAGTTACTCAGAGGGAATAATAAGTGAAAGCCAATGTAAAAGACAACACACAAAGAAAATTTCATGCATATCTCAAACAATTTAGTGTTTGTTTTTAGTAGTCTTGTTTTGCTTGTGTTCTCAGTGATAAAACTCTGCAGTAGTTAGGAGACAGGTGACGGACTCAGAGTGGATGACCAGGTACCACTGGTAAAAATATGACTTGGTTGATACTGCTTAAGATTTGTAAATTGATCAGTTGATTATCCTAAGAATAGGTCAGTGATTGATTTCAATCCATGAGGGTTCTAAAAGAACCAAGATGTCACGAAAGTGACTAAAATGTATGCACAAGTGAAAGCAAAGATGTAGGAAAGTGGGAATGAAAATGGGAAATGCTAACGTTGCTTTGATAGATAGAGTGCTTGAGTACAAGAGGGGCCTATTTACGAGGTTTTCACCTGCTTGGCAAAGATCCCCCCCCTTTTTTAAGGACTTTTTCTGATTTTTAGGATTTCTTCAGGACTTTTTCTTATTTTTAGGATTTTTTCAGGACTTTTTTTGACTTTTTAGAATTTTGTTCAGGACTTTTTATGATTTTTATGGTTTTGTTCAGGACATTTTATGATTTTTATGATTTTTTAATGTTTGCCCCTAGTGTCTAGCAAGGCAAAAGGGATTTTGAGTACATGAATGGATAGGCAAATGATGGTGGATGCTTTCAAGGACTATCTCACAACATTAATGCAAGCACAGGGTCCAGTTAAGCAATGTAAAGAAAGGATTTTAGCGATGTAAAGCAAGGATATTAGCAATGAAAAGGAAGGATATAGCGTAACAAAGCCATATGGTCCAAAGAAGTGGCCATGTCAAGAGGTTAGTGGAAACCATGTTTTTGCATTTTGTCCATGGTGTTGATCAAGATCAAGGAATAGATCTGGATAGGGGACAAATAGGATAATCAAGATCAAAGGTGGTAATGAAGGATGTAAGCAAGCAATAGATAGGAGCTAAAGGGTCTAGATCAAGTGTAATAGATAGGACACATGAAGCTTGCAAAGATCCTTAACCTTGTCAAGATCAAAGGTGGAGAAGGGATATGAATGTAGATAGAGCGAATGAGGGATAATGGAGGATGAAGGATAATAGATGGATGTACATGGATGGAACTTTCCCCCAGTATAAATTGCAAAAGGATAATGGATTATGCATGATACATGTTTGCCAAGTTTTTATCATGGTACTTGCCCAAGGCGCCACAAGAAGTGGTTTTCACTCGTGGATGAAATTATTTCTCTTTACTTTTTTTCTTTTTTTTTTCACCTTTTCATCATTTTTTTATTTTTGGAAGATAATGGAGGCATGATAGGAGCTGGAAGAAGGACCCCAATGTCTCGCTACTTTGGATGATACCCTTAGAATATGAGTTGCAATAGACCATGGCTATGAAGGTATGCTCAAATATGTTGGCAGGATAATGAAATGAACCTAGGGAAAGGATTTATGCAAAGGATTGGATAAGAGGGATGGAAGGGTGAAAAAGAGGTGTTGGATAATGGATGGGATGTTGGAAGAATTGTGTATGGCTAGATGGAAATTTTGGATAGATAAACATTGACATACATCTTGAGGGACAGTGGACATATGGAAGAGAAGTGAATCTCAGATTTTGATATTTGGATGGAGGAAAGGTTACAGATTTTGGGGCATAAGAACCCAAAATGGATGAAGGAGGTGATGGAGGAATAGACTCAGAAGGTTTCGATGGAGGAACAACAATTTTGGATGCCAATTTTGATTTTTCTTTAGACTTTTGTGCTTCAAGCAGCCGCTTAGGGATCCACATGGTTTTTGATTTTCCATGCTTTTGTAGTTCCTTAGAGCGCATTGCTTGTACAAGTGCCTTAGGAACCCATATAACTTTTGACTTTTCATCTTTCTTTGTGGGCCTTTGTGGCATTTTGTGTTTTTCTTTTTATTTTTGGATCATATTTTTCTTTGTTTTGACATGTCGATTAGATGGGACATGTGGACTACTTAACTTATGACTTTTATGCTTGGCATCCAAATATCTTGGAAAAGGAAAATAATGTATGAATGGATAGGAATGATATGGAGGTCTTTTAGATGGATGGAAGGTACTCAAAGATGTGTGCCTTTGTTGATCCTGCATAAGGGATGGAGGGATATAGGGACCAAGAATGGATGGAAGTGATGATGGGGAAAGCATATATTTGGATTTAACTAGAGAAATGTAGGATTTATGAGAGATACCAACATCTTGAGAAATTTCCCTGAGGCCATGACCTTTAACACTTTCTTTAATATAGAGGGGTTCTTGCTTGTGGATATTTACCCCTTTGCCTTTATAAATATTTTGACTTGTAGGATACACTTTGCTTTGGAAAGAAGGCACGAGTCTATTATGAGATGGAAGTGGAATGTAGGGAATGATAGGATCATGAGAGGGATTTGTAGGCATAATGGATCCTTTAGGTGAATATGGAGGATTATGAAAAGGAGATGAAGGGATACTTTGATCTTGACATAGCAGAGGACCATTGGATAGAGTAGGAAGGGTGTTTGACTCTTCATTTTGAATAGGACCATTTGAAAAGGTGGAAGAGGCATCATGAGCTTGCTTAGGAAGTGGATTAGGAATGGGATTTGGAAGGATGCTTTGCTCTTGAGATAGAAGTAAGTCATCTGCGAAGAAATGAAAAGGTATAAGGGGATCATCATGGGAATCTAGTGAAATGGGATATTTTTCAATCATTAGATGGGATTGGAGAGTTTTGGTGTCTTGATCTTGATTTATGATAAGACTTGTTTCTTCATTTCTCAGATTATCCTCTTGACATGGAGCCACTTCTAAGGAAGGGGTAGGATTGTGCATAGGCATAGGGGATTCTTGGAAGGTCTCCATATTTTGGCATGATGGGGAAGCATTTTGGAAAGGGCCTTCTGGAGTGGGTATGATTGGAATTGGAGTGCATGATGGCATAGGATATAGGATTTTTAAATCTTTAGAGGAACTTGTATCAATATTGCCATTAACTTGGATTTCCATGGGAGATAGCCCTTGAAGGTAAACATGAGAAGTTTCATTATTTGAAGGAGATGGCATAGATTGTTTCTAAGAAGTTTTAGGAGATGGAGGCATTATGGAAGAGATGGGTGCCACATATGGAGCCCTTCTAGACATAGGTTCATGATTTTGATCATGCTTAGAAATAGTTCCTTCTTTTTCTTTAGGTGAGTCATAAGGATCTTCAATTTCAATGACACCATTATCATGAGATCTTGAATCTTATGTTTTAATTCCATGCATTTCAAAGTCTTATGTTTGCTATGCCTATGATATGAATAGTAATTACTCAAAACTTCACATCCCCATGTGGTCTTTTTAGGCAATATGATAAGATTGTTCTTGAGAAGCTCTTCCAAAGCTGACTCAATAGATTGCCCCAAAGGTGTAAACTGTCTATCTAGGGAATAGATGTCTTTTTGTCTTGGTGAAGGTGTTTTGTGATCTTGTATGAGATTTGGTCTTTGATTGTCAGTTATTTGCTAGTATTTGATCGTCAAATCACATAATCGTTTTAGCATTCCTTGAAGTTTCTCACTCTTGATATCATGCATTTGTTTTTCAAATGGAATCATTGATTCATTTTGTTGGATTTTCATGTCATATATTTCTTTCTTGATATGTTGAAGCATTTGAGCCAAGGTAGCCATGGGAATTGGAGCTAAGGGAGCCATGGGCTTCTTAATTTTGTCAGAATTTAGAAGATTTTTTGGTTTAAATAGGCATTTACAACCGATGGGACCGAGAGCTAGATGTGTTGTAGAAGTCAAGATCAAATTGTAGCTAGTTATTCGTTTAACTTAGTGATTGAGAGAAGTTACTAAGATTCGGTTTGGTTTCAGGAACGATCTATCCTGTGTAAGATGTTATCTAAGTTAATTTAGGTTTGATAAGATGTTGTTTGAACTAGTTGAGACATGATCGACAAAATCGTGCAATGCAATGGCAGGGGTACACTATCAAGGTTGTTTATGCTCAGGAGGATGATGTCTATTTTTATACTCGTTGTAGACTAGTTTAGGCAAGTTTGACTGTTTTGACTGACAAGAATAGGAATTTGTATGACAGAGTTTATCACTGAGTTTGTTGATTTGTTTTCTCCAGTTTTAGTATTTCAGTTTCAGTTTCAGGGATGAAAATACAGAAAACACACAAGATATATAATAATTCAATCACAACACGCTAACCCTATAGAAGTTGGCTTAGAGAAGAAAATATTTTCTTGTTGACTTAGGTACACACCTAATAGATAATCAGAATATGGCCTCTAATTCTCACACAATGGATTCTCAAAACCGTATTACCCGACTCCAAATGCTAATGTGGGCACGATATGGCAAGTGTCTTGGGAGAGTTACTATCTCTCTTGCGCAAAGATTATCCCCCTTTCGGAGGTGAACCTGGTAGCTTATATCTTATAGTTCTTAGTCAGGAATTATGTTTGAAATTGCCCCTTGAAGTCATGAAAGCATGATTGAGGCCTATAGCCCGACAAGGTATCGAAACAAGTTGTAGTCACGTAAACATGATTGAGACTGCGAGGCCCCACAAAATGCTCGATATGAGAGATCTCAAAGAGAAAAGTCAAATAATCCCATCCTTTGAGACTTTAATCACCAAAGGCCTATTTATTATAGTGAGTTAGAATGCTCAGGTCCAGCTGTACTCACTTGGGTCGTTCTCATAGGGTGATTACTTTTTCCCACTATGACAAGTCCGCTAAAGGTACACAAATCTCAAAACTTAGAAAAAAGCTTCGAGGGTCTAGATTTTTGATTGTCTATAAAAGACAAGAGCATACTCTCCTACCTCTCAGATTTTTTTGAAAACATAAAAGATAGATTTTTTCTTTAAATAGATAGCAATTTAAGTGCCTAAAAATTAATTTAAAGAATACACGATGTTTGGTCGATTCTCTTTAGACAACCTGCAAAACCAATGCATTAGTAGTCATGTTTTTTATTCTTTGACAAGCGTATGTTTGATTGATAAATTATTTGTCAACCGGACTTGCAAACATTAAAAGCCCAAAATTAGTTGCCAAAATAACATCAAAAAAAATCATCAAAAGAAAATTCTAGCATGCAAACTGTAAATTAAACTAATCAAAAAAGAATTTCCATTTTTTATGACTATCGTAGCTATGACAGTTTCGATAGTACTGCACTCTGTCATTTATAACTTTTCAACCAGAAATAATTTGGAAATTCCCTTAGATGGACATGTAGAAAACATTGTTTTATAGAACATATTAAAATTTTGTTTAGATCCAACAGTTAAATACAAAGTTATGCGCTCCAAATAGAGACCATTTTTTACTATCATAGAAGAATAAGCAAAATGATACTACTGCACTCTGTCATTCCTAACTTTCAAACTAGAAATTATTAGGACAATCACTTTGGTGAAACTATAGAAAGCTTGGTTTTCAATAACATATCAAAAATTGGTTGAGATCCAACGGTTCCATAAAATGTTATGCCTTCCAGACAAAGACTTTTTTTGACTGTCACAGAAGAACAAGCAAAAAGAAAGATTTTTATTCTCAAATTTAACACATATTTATTAGTTATAAAAGCCAAACATTAAATTTTTTCAAGAGACATTAGAAATATTGTAGTCATGGGTTTGAGCCCCACGATGGGTGCCAAAAATGTGTGTGTGAAAAGTGGACCTATATCCGTATCTGGAATACACAACACTTCAATTAAGTCATTAGATGCATGGTTAGTAAATCAATAATCAATGAATAATAAACCATTACAAAGAGATCCATTTCCTTCTAGTAGATATGAGTTTAGATTGCTCTCAGATCGCTAAGCTATCCAGTGACTAGAAAACACCTAAACGAAGGATTTTTAAATCTATATGAGCATGAATATGAACTAAATGAATGCATGATTTGCAAGATTTAATGTAACATGATTTAAGCAATATATGAATATTTAAGCTAAATGATTTAAGCAATATGAAATAACTAATATGCAATATCTCCATGCAAATTCTCAATGAACCTAGAGCAAAAACAACATAATAACAATATATTCTCTAGGATATTTTGAATGAGAGATGAGAGCATGAATTTATAGAAAATTTAGAAAGAAACCAAAGGCTGAGATCAAATGGTGATGGGCAGTCAAGATTTTCCAAGAGGAAGCACAATCCAGGTGAATTGATGTGATTGGATGATTTTCTCTATTTTAAAGGAAATTGAACTAAAATTAAGATAAAATCAGAAAAAAATTGATTTATTCTCTATTTCATTCAATTCTAATATTTAATTATTTTAATTGCTTTCTTTGAGATTATCTATCAATTTTTTTAAAAAAATTTTCAAGATTATCTCCAATTGATTTCTTTTCTTAATTTTTAATTCTTTTTTTGTCAATTAATTCCTTTTTTGATTTATTTCCTTTTTTGAAGATTTGTGCTCATAATTTCCAATTCCTCTTTCTTGATTTGTTTACCTTTTTGAAGATTTATGGCAATTTTTATTTATTTTTCAAATTAATTCCTATTTTTGATGATTTAATGGAAAATTGATTTATTTAATTAAATATGCAAAATATATTTAATTAAAATAAATAAGATAATTGTTTAAAATGATTTACTTGGAATGATTTAATTAATTAAATAAATATTTAATTAATATTGGTTGATTAATTTGCCATGTGACATTGATGATTTTAGAAATTAATTGTGTGTTGAAGATTTATTTAATTGCCTTTGGTTAGGACCTTGGTGACATTGTCGAGATTAGGGGCTCATGGTTTAGATGACCATTTTTAGGGTATTACATTTCTTAACTACCCTTGTTTCTCATTGAGCGACATGTCATGATTGTGTGCTCGTACATCTATATGGCCTTGCCTATATAAGAAGACCTATATTCATTGTATTGGTTAATCCAGTTGATCATTTGCATATTGATGAGAATACAGTTTATTCTTGTCATTCTTTTGTCTCTCTTTTATACTTTTCATTGTGCCCTTGATCTTGGCAAAATCTCATAATATTTCCCTGCTTGAGAGTGGACGTAGCCATCTTTATGGTGAACCACTATAATTTGTTGTGTACTCTGTTATGTGTCTTCTTTTTGTTGTTTTGTATTATTGTTTTATTTTTCTCTACTTGTTTATAATTAAAAAGTAGTAGGATAAAGAACAAAATTATTCTTGAACTCAATAATCAGAATAAATATGAAATTCTGAGGACAAGAGAATGTGGTATAGGGAAAAATTGGACCAATAGTTTTTGGAACTAGGTTATCAAATAATGCAGGATCAATAAGCAGTAAATGATTGACCAAAAGTGTTATGCATGGACAAATATATGCTCCCAAAAGGAAGCACATTCACTCACACTATTCTATGTGAATGATTTTTTATTGGTGATAAGCTTCATAATCTGGCGTACACTCTAAGATTAAGAGTATCAAAAATTATGAGTAATATTACTACCTTTAATGGTTTTTTCTTTGATTTGTTCTTATCCAAATATCCCTATTTATGGTGAAAGTGGATAATGGAACAATATTGAAAGACTAAATGAATTCAACCACAAAACCCTAGCCTAACAATAACAAAGATCCACCATAACATATGAAGATTACCCAAGACAATGTAAATCAACAAAATCACAAAGATGATACCATCACATGTCCAATAGGTTTCGAATCTCCATTGATCTTGCTTGATATTTTTTCTCTCAGATTTTGCATGTTCACAAGAGCTCAACAAAGAATGGAAATGTGGTTGCGAGTAGGCTTGATCGCATATGAAAGTTTGAAAGTATAGTTGAGAGAGAGATTGATTGATTAGGGTTAATAATGAAAGAAGCATCTCCTTATATAGAAAACATTGTAAGAAAATGGAGAGATAAGATTGAGAGGTGTAGAAGATAAATGGTCGGCTAGGATTAGAGGGTAGGTAAAAGAAATAAGAAAATAATGAGAGGGTAGGTAGTGCAGGAACTAAGAGATGAATGACATGTTTAATGGGTAGAAAATGTTAATGAATTAATTAAATAAATAAATATTTATTTAATTAATAGAAGAAGTGGGATCAATTAAATAAATAAAAGTATTTATTTAATTTAGGAAAAGGATAATTAAAATAGATAAATGTATTTATTTAAATGTGAAATAAGGATAGAAGAGGATAAGTGAATTAATTAAATAAATAAATATTTATGTAATTAATAGAAGATTTAGGCTAAAATAATTAAATAAATAAAAATATTTATTTAATTAGACAAGACAATTTTAGGTGTCTATATTTTGCCCCTCTTTGAGACAATGCAACTTGTCACATTGTTTCAAATAAGATAAGATGAACTGATACAAAGTTGCCTCAAGATGGGAATGATATGCCCCCTCGAGAGATTGGATGAAAATGTCTGAAAAGATCATAGACAATCTCTCGATAAGAAAGAAAGGCTAGAAGGGACTAACAAGATAGGATAGAGTGACAAAGTCATGGGATAAAGAAGACTAATGTGAGAGACTATGGATAGGGTATTCTATAAGATAGACTACAAGGGAAAACATCCTCATTGTCATCCCCACACCTAAGAGATCAGAGTGTAGAAAGATCAAAGAGAAGTCAACAACAATGGCATTGGTGCACAGATTCAATCGCGTTCACTGATATCAAAGGCCACCAGATGCATGCGAGCTAGTGAGTACCACAAAACCTCCTTGTACCTTGTTTCATTATTTGTTGTCATAAATGCATGTTAGTTAGGGTAATAAATGCACGATAGGTATTTTGCAAAAAATATCAAGCAAGATAAAAAAAATGGGAAGGTGCATCTGGGTAGGTTAGGCACGTCTACGTCGAGTGTAACCACATCCATGATTTGAAAATTGTCTTTGAAGTATGTAAGTGTGTTTATGTCATGAATGCACATTTATGTCTTCAAGGTAAAATTGATAGTTCTGTGATAAACATACGCTGTTGATTGGATAAGCTCCTGAGAGGATACACTCAAATAGGTCCTCTAGGGAAGACTAGGATAGCAGATAGGGCTAGGATTGACAATTTTGTGATAGAACATACATTGCCAATCAAGAAACTACTCAAGAGGATGCACTCAAGAAGAGGCCCTAGGATAGGATAGAGCGAGGCACTTTGTGATGAACAAGGAGTACCAAAGAAATTGACAATTTTGTGATAGAACATACGTTGTCAATTGGATCAGGCTAAAATTGAGAATTTTGTGATAGAATATATGTTGTCAATTGGATTAGCTAATCAAGAGGATACACTCAAATAGGTGCCCTAAAAGATAGGATAAAAGCAACACTTTGTGATGAACAGGTAGTACCACTAGGATAGAGTGCCATATGAATGATATAAGCACTAGGATAAAAAAGAAACACTTGGTGATGAACAGGGAGTACTACTAGGATAGAGTGCAATATGATAGATATAAGGACTAGGATGAAAAAGAAGCACTTTGTGATGAACAGGGAGTGCTACTAGGATTGACAAAATTAATTTTTTTGACTGCATGAGGACCTACCTATGCTGAAGTCATGAGAGATATTCCCTTCAACTCAGAGTTCACGACTGGAGCTGACATTTGAGGATAGAGAAACAATTGAGGCTATTTGATTGTGATACATTATGTATATTCTTGAGTTATGGGTGAATATGGGGTTGTTGACTTCATTAGCTAAGAGATGGCACTCAGAGACTTGCACATTTCATTTTTCGATGGGTGAGATGGTAGTCACCTTAGAAGATGTATACAGTATACTAAGGATACCAATCGTTGGGGAGTTGGTTCCATGTGATCAAGAGGGAGATAGGAATACACTGAGATGAGTGTTTCAGGATTCAGGACTAGAGATGAGGGCAGGACAAGTAGCCTGGGACACTATGACAACTACAAGATTGGCACTACCGGCGATGCTGTCAGGAGTTATCAGTGGGTTCCTATGTCTAGACAGGGTGACACAAGGGTTAGCTATGGGTTGGGGGAGGACATTGGAGACATTGGTGACTGAGCAGGAGAGAGATCAAGATATTCAGTGCTACACAGAGGTTGAGACAAAACTGAGGGCAGGCAAGCAGGCAGCAGAGGACAAAGGGGCCAGATATGCCTATGTTCTATGGGTAGGGGAGGAGATAGGCTACTGGAGAGACTTGTACTATGGAGCAGTGCCACCAGATTAGTGGGATAGGAGCTTTCAAAGACCATCATGGATGACGATGACCACTAGAGTGAGAGATAGGAGATAAGTGTCCAGTGGTGGGGTCATGGGTCCTCCACCACCACACAATAGAGGGGACAGGAGAGATGATCCTGGGGTGGGGACTTCCAGGGCTCAAAATCTTTCGAGGCTAGCTGGCTCCGAGGGATGGAGTTCATAATAACCTTAGAGGGCTCTCTATGTATCACTTTTGTACCATTTTTTGTATCATGATGTAGATACCTTCAGGTGATTGTAGCCATATGATTTTGACATCATTGTATCATGACACTTATGATTTTGATATATATATATGAGATGAGTCATCCTTGCGGTAGCTATATGCATGTGTACCTATGTGATGTTTCTTCTATGTGATGCATGTTTCTATATGATGATTATGATATGGATGGAAATATGTACATGATAAAAATGCAATATATTTTGTTCTTTTATGTTTTTTATATGTTATGCAAATGTAAATGTGAATGTATGAAATGAAGATGAATATGATAATGCAAAGGATAAGATGCATGAGGAAAATGTGAAATGTGCTAACATGTGTTGTGTGCAGGATGTGGTGCAATTGTGATATCTATATGTATTAAATGCTAATATGTGGTGTATGTTAGGAAATAGGAAATCATCACAAAAACATATAAAAACTAACCATTAGCTCAATCACGAAAGCACAATTGCAATGATCTATCCTAATTACATCCAATAGAGACATAAAGACAAAACATTCAAAGTAAGTACTATGCAAACCAGATGTGGATATGAATGCTTCCTTCATGTGGCTCCATTGATCTTCTTTCCTCTCCAAATAGTTTTTGTTGTGGATCTCACCTACAAGTGCACATACATGATTGAAAGCAAGTAGGTAAGAAAATTGCTCAAAAGTACTCGAAGCGTGATTGATTAGAAATTTGATAGTCTGATTAGCGGGTTTGATTGAAGAAATTCATCCAATTTATAGAAAAATTGGAGAAAAGATTAAATTAGCATGAAATGGATATTAGAAGCAATTGATTTCAAAATGGGAAATATGAGTGAAAAGAAGAAGGTTATGACACCTTCTATGTCATGAATTATGACATATTGCCAATGCAAAGCTTAGAGGACTAGAACCTTATGACATCTTGCTATGCCAAGAGTATGACGCATGAAGCACAAAAATAGGGAGAACTAAAGACAAGTTAATTAGGTGGAAATTAAATTTGACAAATTAGAAAATAGGTGGAAATTAGGAATTAGGAAATAATGAAATTAGGAATTTAGTGAATTTCATAATAATTTCTCATTTATTAATAATTCACAAAGAGGGAATTTTAGGCAATTAGGTAGATTAATTAATAAATTATCATTTATTAATTAATTCACAAAAAGAGGAATAATTAGTTAGCCAATTAAATGAAACATTTAATTGCGACACGAAGACTTAGGATAAATAAATAATTTATTAATCCTAAAGGAAGAAATGATTAAATCACAAAACCTTAGAAGATGAATTAGGTCTTGATGAAAGACAATTGACTTGATCATGATTCTGATTAACAAAGGACCAATGTAATAAATGATTTGATTGATAAATGCACCAATTGACGAGGAACAATGACTAATTGATCCAAATTGACATAATTGAAACAGACAACGATCGATGATAAATCGATCGCAAAATGACAAGATCGAACAAGAGGACAAGAATCGATGACAAAATAGATTGCAAAATGTCAATATTGAAAATGACCATGATTGATGACAAATCGATCGCCAGATGACAAGATTGATAAGAGGACAACGATCGATGACAAATCGATCGCAAGATTGATAGGAGGAAAAAACCCTAATTAGGATTGACGATGTCCAAAATAATGACAAATGAGCATGCACATTGATGCAATAAGATAAAATCGATCAAAATCATGACTGGATAGTGTTGTCGACAAGACCAAATTCGAGAGCGAGATGAATGAAGAATGTAGAAGAATGACTCAATGCTCGCAAATGATAAAGACCAAGTGCGAAACATGGAAGAAATGTTAATGCGACGCAAAAACCTAAAATGAGGCAATGCGCAAATGTTAAAGTATGACTTGGCAAGCATTGACCATTTTTAGGTGTCTACATTTTGCCCCTCTTTGAGACAATGTGATTTTAAGCATTGTTTCAAAGAACAATAATGAAAATGACCCAGACAATGACAATGACATATGCATGCCCCCTCGAGGAATTGGCCAGAAATGTCCAGAAAATAGGCCAATTGATCGATAAGAATGATAGGAGACGATAGGATCGAACGGACTGCCAAGACTGATGGAAGAAATGTTAGTAAGAAGAAATTAGACGGAGGATAGTTAGAGACGAAGAAAAACTTGCTTTCAGTAATGCACTTTGTAGGTGAGAACCTTTATTTAATGTAGCAAAATGGATGCGTAGCATCATGGCATGGAAGGCCAGAGCTGAAATGCAACCCTTTTTGCAAAAGACAGACACATTGCAGACAAACAACAATCACAACAAAAAAGAAAGAGATCATGAACCATCCCGGTCACTCTAAATCACTCAGTGACATCATCGAGCAACATAGGAACATGAATGAAGCCAAAGATAAATCAATAAAAAGATAAGATGCACAAATTCCAACAAATCAAACAAACACCTTGATCTTCGTTGTCAAAAGTTGAAAGTGCTGATAGGACGATCATGCTGTCTGGTTTCAGGGAATGCAGTAGCCCGTCTAAGATAGGACACAGTCTGGTTTCGAGTATACCACACCCTATGTAAGACCCATGATATTAGTCAAGGACGAATTGATTTTGAGGTTGAGTGATATGACAATTTTGATCAGTTTGAATGTCTGGGTTGATTGAAAGAGTTCATCTGTTAACGCATGATTTCATTAAAGCACAGCGTATGATTGTGAGTGTCGTTGGAGGGATGCTCAGTGATCTATCTATGCGCAAAGGGATCATTGAATTTTTTTGTTTTTGCTTTTCGAATTTTTACATTTTTTTTCTTTTTGTGTTCATTTTTTTAAGACTTTATATGATTTTTAGGGATTATCTCAGGACATTTTTCAATTTTTAGGGATTTTTTCAGGACAGTTTGCAATTTTTATGAGATTTTTTTCAGGACATTTTTAAATTTTTATGAGATTTTTTTTTTTAGGATATTTTTCAATTTTTAATGATTTTTTCAGGACATTTTTCAATTTTTAATGATTTTTTAAGGACATTTTTCAATTTTTTAAGAGATTTTGCCCCCAGTGTCTAGCAAGGCAAGGAATATGACAGGTGATTAAATAGGCTTGCTGAAATGATGGTGGATAGAGGGAAGACAAAGGCCTTTCATCATGGAGACAATATAGATGCAATTTCCAAGGGCTATTGCGTGATGGGACAAGAGACTGAATATGACAATGTAAAGCAGGAACATGGCATGAGGGACATGTCAAGAGGTTTTTGAAACCATGTTTAAATTTTGCGTCCTTATGTCAGATCAAGATCAAGGAATGAAAAAGAGTGTATGGATAGTGATAAGATATGGATAGGATAAGCAAGACCAAGAATGGATAAGGGACATGGACTGAAGGTCGGGATAGGATACGGGATAGTGACAGAAAGTTGCAATAAGCTAGGGAATATGGATGAAAGGTTGTAATAAGCAAATGGATGAAGACCAAAAGCTATGATGGACTAAAAGCTGCAAACAAGATGCATGATGCTCATGAAGATCCTCAGCCTTGTCAAGATCAAATGTGGAAAGGGAAAATGAACATGAGGGATGATAGGACAAGGAAGGGTAATAGGACATGAAGGAGTATGACATGGGGTCGATAAGATAATGGAAGAATGAAGGACAAAAGGATATGATAGGATAAAACCTGCCCCCAAGTGTGGTGTGCAAGAAGTTCATAGATTACGCATGATGCCTGTTTGCTAGGTTTTCATCATGGTACTTGCCCAAGGCACCTATTTGCTAGGTTTTCACTAGTGAATGAATTATTTTTGCTTTACTTTTTCTTTTCTTTTCTTTTCTTTTTTTTTTTCATTTTTTTTTTTCTTTGCATTTTTTTTAATTTTTTGACTTTTTCAATAGAAGATGGATACATGATAGGGGATGGAAGAAGGACTCAAGCATCTTTTTGTTTGGATAGTAGCCTTGAAAAAAATGGACCATGACCTTTAAAAGTATGCTCAAAGATGTTGGTAGGATGAGGACATAGAAAATGAGATGAAACTAAGGCAAGGATTTATGTAACGGATTGGATCAACGGGATCGAAGGATGGAAAATATGCATTGGATAATGGATAGGGTATTGGAAGAATTGTGCTTGAGTGGATGGAAATGTTGGCAAGATCGACATTGGCACACACCTTGAGGGGTGATGGATTGATGGAGGAAGAGTGGGTTTCAGATTGTCAGATTTTGATGGAGGAATAGCTTCGGATTTTGGGACATAAGGGCCCAAAATGGATGAAGAAGGTGATGGAGGAACAAATTTGAGAGGGTTGGATGGAGGAATAGGAACTTTGGATGCCAAGTTGGATGTTTCTTTAGGCTTTTGTGCTTCAAGGAGCTGCTTAGGGATCCACATGTTTTTTGATTTTTCATGCTTTTGTGGTTCCTTGGAGTGCATTGCTTGCGTAAGGGATTTAGGAACCCATATACATTTTGACTTTGCTTTATTTTTCTCTATGGGCCTTTGTGGCCTTTTGGATATTTCTTTTTCTTTATAGATCAAATTTTTCTTTGTTTTGACATGTCGACTATATTGGACATGTTGATCCTTGAATACTTTTGGATTTTTAGACTTATGACTTTTATACTTGGCATCCAAATTGCTTGGAGGAGGAAAGGAATGCATGGATGGATATGAATCAAACTGACTTCTTTTGGATGGATGAAATTTACTCAAGGATGTGTGCCTTTGCTGACCTTGCATAGAGGATGAAGGAATATAAGGACCTAAGATGGATGGAAAGTATGATGGGGAAGGTGTATGTTTTGATTTTGATGGAGGGATACCAACATCTTGAGAGTGAGTTGTGTAGACATGACCCTTAATATTTTCTTTAACATGAAGGGATTCTTGCTTATGGATGTCTACCCTTTTGTCTTTATGAATATCTTGACTTGTAGGATACTCTTTTCTTTGAGAAGAAGACGCGAGTCCATTATGAGGTGGATATGATATGAGAGAAATAATGAGATCTTGAAGTGGATCGGATTGCACCAAAGTGGAAGAACCCATTATGCATGTCGAGGGTTCATGAACATCTTGCACTGACACGTTAGAATCATGAGTGGGATTAGGATTGTGAGGGGGACTAGGATTGTGTAGTGGACATGGTTCAATGACAGGCTCTTCAAAAGATGGAATGGGAGAAATAATGGGATCATCAAAAGAAATGATATCTTGGAGTGTATATGGAGTATTAAGATGTGGAGATGGAGGAAAAAAAGGATCTTGTGGAGGATTTAAAGGAATAATTTGATCTTGACAAGGGGGAAAATCATTGGAATCCTCTTTAAAGGTGCTTTGCTCTTGAATTTCAATGGGATCATCAGAAAGGATGGAAGGGATATCTTGATATTTCTTAGGAAGTGGAATGCCAATGGGATTTGGAAGGACATTTTTTTCATCAAATGGAAGGGGATCGTTTGGGATTGGATGGACTGGGATATCTTGATCTTGCTCGGGGAATGGAGTGTCAATAGGACTTTGGATAGGATGGACAAGAATAGGGGAATCATCGTGAGTGTCTGGGAACATGGAGTCTTGGTCAACAATTGGATGGGATGATAAGGTTTCAAGATCTTGATCTTGATTTTCTTTAGGACTCATTTCTTCATTCTCTAAACTATCCTCTTGACATGAGGTTGGACTTTGGATATGCACGAGGGATTCTAACAAGGTATCAATGGTTTGGCATGAAGGAAATGCACTTTGAACATTTGTGATGGATTCTGGCAAGGAATCAATGCTTGAACATGAGGAAGAAGGACTTTGAATGGGGTCCTCTAAAATAGGTAATCGCAATAAAGGGCATGGTGGCATTGGGTCTTGTATTTCTGAAACATGACAAGGATGTGCATCATGAATTGGATTATCATGGCAATCAATTATGGATAGCTCTTGAATAATTTCATCCTTCGGTGCATTGTTTGATGAGGACAATATGGAAGGTTCACGTGAAACTTCTAGAGGTGTAGGGATCGATGCCACTCGAGAGTCAATTTGCTTACGAGGAGATGAACCATTGCTAGACATAGGTGTATTATTTTGATCTTCCTCAAAGAACTCACTTGGTAATTTACTTTAGATCATTGCAATAAAGCCACCTTTCTTTTGAGGTTTTGACATGATTGGATCTGGAATTTGAACTTATTTGGAAGAATTTGGATCTGGTCTGATGTCGTGTTTTGATTTCGAACTAGATGTTGATCAAATTGGTTTGATCAAAATTTGGCTTGGTGTGTGCTGCAACCTTTGTTTTTGAATGTTTGGTTGTGGTTGTTGACATTGATATTCCACCATTGGTTGAACCACTTGTTAACATTGTATAGTTGGTTGCACATAATGTTGAAATTGTTGTTGTCTCTTTTCTTGAAATTGTTTCATCATCTCTATTTGGGAGAGGAGAGCTGGTATGTCTGATTGTTCAAGAAGAGATCTTACATCAATTGGCTCAATCTTTGGATTTCGACCTGGAAATTTTTGAAACATTTTGGACATTTGTGATCTATTCTTCTCAATGTTTTTCACTCTTTGTTCCAATATCTCCTCTTCTTGAGCTAGTTTCTCCTCTAGTTTTTGTATTTGGAGACTTGTTTCATCATAAAAAGTTTGATCAATATTGCTTTGTTGTTGGGTTGGATAGAATTGTGATTGCATTGTCGGTTGATATGTCAAACTTTGTTGCATCATTGGTGCTTGGAACCTTGTTTCAATAGACATGTCACTATGCAAATGCAATATTTTTGGAATTTTTCAAGGATAATGTATGATATGAAACTAAATGCAAACTAAATAAATGAAGATGCAATCTATGGCAAGAATGCAATCTATGTTTTTGGTTGTTTTTTCAAGATTTTGACAAACTTTTTGGAATGCAAATCTAAAAAGAGACCCTTAGGAAATTGAAATGATGTCTAGACCTCAAAGGACAAAAGGACCAAGTGACAAAAGGACAAATGACAAAGTCTCCCCTATATGCTTGGATACTAAGCTAGGTTTGACCAAATGAAAATAATGACATAAAGAGATAAGGTTTGATAAGGTCTAGACCTCCTAACAATGACTTAGGGTTTATCAAAGATTTGGATTACTCAAGTATGACAAAACCTAGTTTTGACACTATATGCAAAGGGACAATTACTATGCAAATAACCCTAATATGATATGATAATGACCTAAACTTAATGAAGAGACCTAGGGTATGCAAATATGAATGTATGACAATGGTATGACTTTAATGCAAGAGGACACATGCAAATGGATGACCCTTATTGATATACAAAGGAGTATGACCTAAGTGAAACCTAATCTTGGTAATTGACAATGAATTTGAAAAATGCAAACCTAGGATGAACCTAAATCTAAGTGACATGAATGTTGAGACAAGATTTTGAAAAATATTTGACAACCATGTTTGAAGGTGTTTTGAAGTTTGTTGGATGAAATGTTCTTGTGTTTTAACCTTGTTTTGAATCAATTTGCCTTGTTTTTGAAATGAGATGCAATTCAACTTTTGACAAGAAAAGAAGACAAGATACTTCAACTTAGACTCAAGACAATCATGCTCATTCACACATTTCTTATGGTAGGCAAGGACATTAGGTGCTTGAGAGGTAGACTCATTATGGGATTCAAGGAGAATACATAGATGCTTGACCCCACGGGCTCCCCTCCACGGCACTCACTTCTCAGGGCAGCCAAGCATCAGTCCCCATGGAAATCTCCCCATGGCAAACTTAGTATCTCTTCCAAGTATCCGAACTTGTCCTTCTCAAGCAACTAGAAGGGTTTTTGGCCTCTAGAAACAAGGTGTTTAGTAAGGATTTCTGTTAAGCGTTACTCCTTGATGTCATGCAAGCGTGATTGAGACATTAAGGCCATCAAGATACCAAACAAATGTAGTCACACAAGAACGATTTAGACCAAGAGACCCTACTTAGATGTTGATATGAGAAAGAGTTCAAGGGTCATCACTTCCCAAGTAACTGCAATTCCCACGTAACCCTTCCTTCAAAGCTTTTGCTCATCGGGTATTTTTTTATAGTGAGTTAGAATGCCAAGGTATTCTAGCCGTACTCACTTTGGGTCATTCCCTTCTCACGATTATCACTTGCTTGCAAAAGCAAATGGTTGGGAAGGCAGGCCCTCTAAAGGAGACACACAATCAAAGACACAAGCATGGTATAGAAGATCTGGATTTCTGATCACCCTAAGAAGGATGAGAGCATAATCTCCTACTCCAATGTCACACTCAACAATCAAAGCAGAAACATGTTCATTCCAACCTATTTAGAAATCACTAGGTGCCTAAAACATTAATGACAAACACCAAGTTTAGTTGTTTCTCCAAGGCAACCTGCAAAACCCAAGTTAGAAGTTTGAGGTATTTATTCTTTGACTATCGATTCTGCATAACACATGTTAGTAGTTTCATTTTTTGTCTTTGCCATGCATATGCCAAGATGCTGCACAGATAATTAGTACCAAAAACCAAAACACAGAAAACAGAATGCAAAAACCAGACAATTTTCAAGTAAAACACTGCATTTTTACCTCTGTTCTGGACATTACATATGCGTAAAAGTCATGACACAGGCATAGAATTTCTTCAACACAGGCGTAGGATGCTCAACACAGGCACAAGTTGTCTTACACAAGCGCAGAAGTCCCCAGAAAACCCTGCACTGCCCTATTTTTGGGTTTTTTGACCTGCAAATCAACTCCAAAGCACTCAAAGACACAGTAAAGGGGCTAGATGGTTAGTGTTCACGTCGGGTTCACCAATTGATGTACATTAGGAAATAGGAAATAATTACAAAAACATATAAAAACTAACCATTAGCTCAATCACGAAAGCACAATTGCAATGATCTATCCTAATTACATCCAATAGAGACATAAAGACAAAACATTCAAAGTAAGTACTATGCAAACCAGATGTGGATATGAATGCTTCCTTCATGCGGCTCCATTGTTCTTCTTTCCTCTCCAAATATTTTTTGTTGTGGATCTCAACTACAAGTGCACATACATGATTGAAAGCAAGTAGGTAAGAAAACTGCTCAAAAGTACTCGAAGCGTGATTGATTAGAAATTCAATAGTCTGATTAGCGGGTTTGATTGAAGAAATTCATCCAATTTATAGAAAAATTGGAGAAAAGATAAAATTAACATCAAATAGATATTAGAAGCAATTGATTTCAAAATGGGAAAAATGAGTGAAAAGAAGAAGGTTATGACACCTTCTATGTCATGAATTATGACATATTGCCAATGCAAAGCTTAGAGGACTAGAACCTTATGACATCTTGCTATGCCAAGAGTATGACGCATGAAGCACAAAAATAGGGAGCACTAAAGACAAGTTAATTAGGTGGAAATTAAATTTGACAAATCAGAAAATAGGTGGAAATTAGGAATTAGGAAATAATGAAATTAGGAATTTAGTGAATTTCATAATAATTTCTCATTTATTAATAATTCACAAAGAGGGAATTTTAGGAAATTAGGTAGATTAATTAATAAATTGTCATTTATTAATTAATTCACAAACAGAGGAATAATTAGTTAGCCAATTAAATGAAACATTTAATTGCGACGCGAAGACTTAGGATAAATAAATAATTTATTAATCCTAAAGGAAGAAATGATTAAATCACGAAACCCTAGAAGATGAATTAGGTCTTGATGAAAGACAATTGACTTGATCATGATTTTGATTAACAAAGGACCAATGTAACAAATGATTTGATTGATAAATGTGCCAATTGATGAGGAACAATGACTAATTGATCCAAATTGACATAATTGAAACAAACAACGATCGATGACAAATCGATCATAAAATGACAAGATCGAACAAGAGGACAAGAATCGATGACAAAATAGATTGCAAAACATCAATATTGAAAATGACCATGATTGATGACAAATCGATCGCTAGATGACAAGATTGATAAGAGGACAATGATTGATGACAAATCGATCACAAGATTGACAGGAGGACAAAACCCTAATTAGGATTGACGATGTCCAAAATAATGACAAATGAGCTTGCACATTGATGCAATAAGATAAAATCGATCAAAATCATGACTAGATAGTGTTGTCGACAAGACCAAATTCGAGAGCGAGATGAATGAAGAATGTAGAAGAATGACTCAATGATCGCAAATGATAAAGACCAAGTGCGAAACATGGAAGAAATGTTAATGCGACGCAAAAACCTAAAATGAGGCAATGTGCAAATGTTAAAGTATGACTCCGCAAGCATTGACCATTTTTAGGTGTCTACATGTGGTAATGCAGGTGACAAACTATGTGAGATGCAGATAGTTTTGGCATGTCTTTATACGCAGTCATGTGATAGCGAGATACATACACTCAAGAAGGATGATGGAAGTCAATCAAGAAAGGGGGATGGAAGGTAGAAGATATCAAACTGAAAGAGCTTCTTCTGTGTTATCATCATTGAGCTTTATTATGGCAAATAGGTTATGACAATATAGATATAGATTCAACCCAGAAAGTCATTGTACCCATTTGTATGGAGATCAAATAGTCACAAACAAGGAGTGCCCTAGTTCACACTAGACTCACAGAGTCCTCATATTCTTGGACAAGTCACAGCATTACAAAGAGACAATCCATAGACAACAAAGAAAAATAGGTGACGGTACCCCATCCTCGCCTTTCTAGTTAAAGATATCCTAGAGATAAAATCTCTAGTCAAAGATCTCCTTGAAAAGCTAAAAGACATGTCACCAAAATGATAAAATAAAAATAAAACCAAGGCTTGACACCAACATCCACTGTAGTCCTCAAGTTTAGTGTCTCTTGTCACTTGTATAAGTCTATTTGATTGTGGTCATGATGTTTTCATTCACAAAAGGATAGAGAGCATTGAACCATAATATTGTTTGAGTTTGTTGAAAGAGATAATTTGTTGAAGCTCATTGTTGTTGTGTCTCATTTGAAACTAACTAAATCCATGAAACTGATACTTTATTGCAGAGAAGATGAAACTTTATTTCGGATTGTGATGCAAGTATTTCTTTATTGTGGATTGTGCATGGATAGACTGAAGAAAAACTAGAAGAGATTGTACTCCTTGGAATGTGTGATGCTCTTAGTTCCACACCCATCACAAGACTTAGGCTTTTCCTTAGCGACAAATAGGAGCTGATTTATTATGGACGAAAAGGGTGAATAGGGAGTGATTATTATGAATGGTGAACCAATCTTAGGTAGATCAATAACAAGACATGATGGTAATGGGTAATTTTATTATGGATGGATATCTTGTGAGTGTGTGCAAAAGTGAAAGGATGAAATGGAATCCTGAAGGAGGGAGGAGCAATGTCTCCACACATGGTGTTGGTAACCCAATTTTCACCACAATACTTGCCCAAGGTGCCACCGAAGTGGTTTTCACCATTGGACGAATTTATTTCTCTTTACTTTTTCAAAAAAAATTTATGTCACAAGGTGCCTATTTGTCGGGTTTTCACCATGTAACGATTTTTTATTTTTATGATTGTTTTTTGTATTTTTGATATTTTTTTATTTTTTGTATTTTTGATTTTATTTTTGTTTTTTGTTTTTTCGATATATTTTTTTTTTTTTAATTTTTGAATTAGGATATTTTGAAGAGCTATGTGTAAAACATGCGAAGACGCATGTTGTTGATTGGATCTTCCAAAGGTTAGCCATCTGGAGTTGAAAGCTGATATGCACCGGATCCAAAGACTTCTGTGATGATGTAAGGACCAAGCCAATTAGGTTCGAACTTGCCCTTCTTCTTCCTGTCTTGCTAATTCTTAGAATTTTCTCTGAGAACTAAGTCAGCCACCTTAAATGTGTGAGGCTTGACCTTATGATTGTAGTTGTGTTGTTCCTTGACTGAATGATGTGTAGCTTGAGTGACTGTCTTCCTTGATGAAGGAACTAAGATAGAATTACTAGTGTGGACTATGTTTGCCCATATGTGTGTCACCTAAATAAGTCTGGGCATACCTAATAACAAAGTCCTTCGATCAAGTTCCATTAAAGGTCCATGATGTATCACCAGAAGGGAAAGGATGTACAGAACAAGTGGATGAATGATGAAGGCTTATGATTGCGAAAAGAAGTGAAAGTAGGATAGCATGATGAACACTTAGGATCAACAGGTATTCTTTTTGACTTAAAATTGTAGAACTTTTGCCATCATTTATTTTGATATTAGGGGAGATCATCTCTTTCTCTTTTTCTTTCACAAGATTTTTATCCTTAACCTTGATTTTTTCAAAGTCCAATAGCTTCTGATTTTGATTTGGACTAAAGGACTTTTCTTTAGTTTTGACTTTTAGATTTTTCTTTTCAAAGCTTGATTTTTTATCTCTAATTAGTAAGGGATTTTGTAATTCTTGTTGATCCAAGTTTGGGAGAGGAGTGGAAATGAAATGAATGGATGAAATGGCAAGGCTATATGAGTTCTCAAGAGGGATGGTGATAGGCTCAATAGATTTTTTGCTAGAAACACTCTTAGGATTATTGATATCAAGAGATGCTTGCACCACTAGAGGAGATTTACATTCAGACTTAGTAGCCACAACACTACGTGGTTCACACCCAATTCCTTGACATTGCAAGTTGTTTGTAGATTATTCCTATCATCTGAATACCTTAGGAGATAGTGGGAATTGATCAACATGAAAGATATACTCACCACATCCCATGTCTTTAATCTTGAACTTTTCTTTGATCTCTGCTTGTTTTGATGTAGAAGATTTCAAGGATTATGGATCAACATATGTTGAAGATGGAACAACTTCTTGATTGACTGGTATTGTTATTTATTATCTAGGTCACAGTTTATTGCAATATATGAATGGATTTGGGTCATCTTTGACAATCACTTCAACCACATTGTGTGGAAACTTGATACATCGATGATATGTAGATGGTACTGCACTCATCTCATGAATCCATGGACATCCTAGAAATATCTTGTATGTAAGATCTAGATCAAGGACTTGACAAACCACATGCTTAGTAACTGGCCCAACTCTGAGAGGTAAGGTGACTGTGCCTTTAGATGCATGCTCTTCATCATCATATGCTTTAATGGTGATTTCATGTGTAGAATTCATAACCCTTTAAGAATATCCCAATTGCTTAAGAGTGTTCAATGTACAAATGTTCAGACCGGCTCCTCCATCTATCAAGACTTGTTTGATTTGATGTTTGTGTAGGAAGGCTTCAATGTGTAAAGGTGCATTATGCAGTTGGCTTACGGATGCATCATCAACTTCAGTGAATGTAAGAGAATGTGGAATGGAAAGGTATCCCGCCATGGCTTAAAACTAGTTCACATTCAGATCAGTGGGGATAGAGGTTTCTCTCAAAGCTTTATCAAGGATGGCTTTATGTGCAAGGGATATGCATAAAATCTCAAGGATGGAGATAAGCATGGTTGTCTTCCCTAACTATTCTACTAGGTCATACTCAAGTTAGGTCGATGTGGAAGTAGTGGTTTTAGCTAGGGAACCCTACAAGGTGACCTTACCTCATCGAGTTGTGACATTACATTTAGAGGTAGATTCAGAAGAAGGTCCAATACCTTTTAGGACAACTTTAGGTCTTTGGGTATAATTCTTGTGTGTTTTGTCCTTTATGATAATAGTAGAAACATAGTTATCCATTGAGATGTGATTAACAGTTGAATCATGGTTATAGGATGTTAGGATTCCCATAGATACTGAGAGGGGGAATGAATCAGTATCTAACCTGTTATAAGATTTTCTTAACTTAAAACAAGTAGAACATATTAATACTATATACTGGTAAACAGAAAGTAATGCAATAAATAGAGATAACACCAACCACATGAAAAACACACCATAACACACTAGTTTAATGAGGAAACCTGGTGTGGGAAAAACCTCAATGGGATTTGTGACCCACAATATTCACTTACTGGCCAATAACAGAATATTACTGCTACAAGAGGAGCCTGCACATGTAGGAAGGCCAAGTGCCTAGAGCTCATTGCTCAATTACAAAAATGGGAAGTCTCACTGACTTACAAAATGGATTATATAAATCCAATGTCTTGTACTGCTTCAAAATAGCATCTACTATGCCAAATCTAGTACCGGTTTATAGCTCTACTTCATACATAAACCCTTAACCTATAATTTGCATAATAGGTTTGCCTTATTTCGCCTATCTATTTTATTTCTCTCTTTCAAAATGTTCTACAATGATCTCTTATATATATGAGTCATTTTACAACTTGCCAAGTTGGCTTACAATGATTTTACAATAATTAACAAAATAATTTACAAACAAAATTCCTATCATCCTCTGTGTTGGTATGCTTCCTTTTACTACCGATGTCGGTGGTCTGAGTGTCAGTGTAAAGTCTGATCTTGCTAGTGCTGGTGGATTGCGTTGTCGATGTCATAGGATTGTAAGGTTACCATCAATGACAAAACCTTCAATCACCTACAATGTCTCATTGGAGTGTGAATTTGCCAACAATCTCCCCCTTTGGCATTGATGGCAACACTCATGAGAAAAATCCAAAAACTGTCATCCAAAAAGATTCTCCCGGTATTGTCTTACAAAAAAAAGTGTACCAAAAGAATGTGTACTCCCCCTGAGTTGATGAGTCATTTTATTGATTATTTATCTCATTCCACTACTCCCCCTTTGGCATCAATGACAAAGGTTGTCAAAGTGTCAATGAGTGTGCTTTCGTACTTCATCCTTGTAACCAGTTGGTTACAATCTGAAAAAGATATGCCAACAGAGTCAAGCTCTCAATGAACTTTTTGCTGTCTTTTATTGTGGTCTCTGTCCTCTGAACTATACCGGTGAGGTGTTTCATTTGCTCTGCCAGTTTTTTCTGTCCTTGAATCAAGGCATCAGATATTTCTTTCCTTAAGGAGGCGAGGTAGTCCAATTTTGGACTAAGTCTCCATTTTAGATCTTTAGCCTTTCCTTTTATTCTTTGTTTGTCTCTTTCCAACTTTAATATTTCTTCCTCAAAACCTATTATCTTCTGCTAAAAAATTGATAATGAATCAGATGAATTAATTAAATTGTCAGCTAGTTGATTTATTTCTTTCTGTATCTTGCTAATTTTCTTGTCTATATCAACTGTCAAAAAATTAGTTTTACATGTATCCCTATACAAAGTTTTGAATTCCTTCAATGTGCTACATAGTTCTAGTAGAGGTGTGTCAAATCGCCTTGTACACTTCTTTATTTCTTCCTCAAAGAATTTGTGTTTTTCTTTCTCTAATCTCTCCTTGAATGCTTCCTCTTTTATTTGTTCAACTGTAACAATGTTTTTAGTAATATACTTAGACAAAGTGTCAAGTTGACTCAATGAATCTTTATTATCTACATTTTTGGTGCTATCATCTTCAAAATTGGAATGGTATCATCTATTGCCTTGTAAGCCTGTGAGCTACAATCTGTTATCTTCTTTATGAAATCCAAGAGAACTTCTGTTACATTATTTGATGAGCCAATAATCTATATTCTGCCGATGGGAGCAATATCCTTTCTTGTGGTGACCTCTGGTAGGTCAGTTTGTGTTTCCATTTCTTTAAGAAAAGGTTTGTCTTGCTAAGATGTTTCCGGTGGCACTGACTCAGTGTTAACCTATTGCAGTGATGGAGCCTTTTGCTCTGTGTGAGCCTATTGCTCAGTGTTATCATATGTCGATTTACCTTTTGTACCATCAGTTACTAGTTTCTCATTACCCATATCTGTCTTCTTAGTTGTATCCTCATCTACCACAATATTGACCTTTTGAGTATCAATGTCCACTATTTATAATACCTTAGAGTTAGGATTTGTGTCCTCTTGTGATATGTCCATGCTCTCACTATCCGGTTGATTATCAGTAGTCACTACCGGTGGAGTATTCAGAGGCTGTGGGGATAAGTTATCTTTTATTTTTATGCTAGGTGGTCCACCAACCTTTCCTTTTCCCTTATCCTTATCCTTTTGATATACTTTGATGGGTTTAGGGTTTCTATATTCTTCTTGCTTTTCCTTCTCTACAAGGAATATGTCCCATGCATTTGCAGTTTCCTCTGCAACCTCATTTACTCTACCAACCATAAGTGCTACATGTCGGTGTGCAGTTGAAAATACTGCCCAGTTAGCCTCTGAGATCAGATCATCTATCTCTTTTTGTGAGTTGACAGGATAAACAACAAGTAGTTTTTCAATTTTCATTTTCTTATCAAGCTCTACAACAACTTGCCTTCTAGCTTCAAGTCTTTAAAATAGTTCTGCTAGTAATTCATCTACAACTTGCATTAGAAATTTCTTGTAAATGTCCAAGTGTAGAATTACACTATTTTCAACTTTCTCCTTGTCATCAACTGATAATGAATCATATAATTTGTTGGTGTTTTTTAGCTGTTCATCCTCTGTTATTTCATCTAGTAGTTTGTCAATTGGGGCAATGATTTGTTGAGTCTTCTTCTTGGGTGTTGACTTCTTCTTCTTTGGAGTTATCTTCTTAGTCGGGGGCCTTACTACTTGTTGTTTCTGTTTGGTTCTTCTAGTAGAAGGTGTAGATACCAATGAAGGTTCTCTTTTCCTCACAACTCTTTTAAATGCAGCTAGCATGTCACTTTTCGAAGAAGTTGCTATCGGTGAAAGGTGAGTTTCTAGCTGTAGTGTTTCTAAGTCATCTTCAGTGATACTGGTTTGTTTAAGTACATCTTCTTTGATAGCCTTTGCTTGCCTAGATCCTCTTCTTACTATTGCTTCTACCTTCTTTACCCTTTTCTTTGATTGGATTTGACTTTCACTAGTTTCAGCATTGCCAAATACCTCTTCTTTTTGTTCCTTAGGTGCTTCTAGTAGGGTTTTTGCATATGTTTCAATTATGTGGTCATCAGTTTCATAACCCATTTCAGTAACCCAAATGGTTCTTGGGACAACTGCCTCCATCCAAATCTCATCCTTCTTAATAACAAAGCATATTTCATCCTTATACTTATTTACAATTCCTTGTGAAAGTCTGACTCTAGTATTCATCTGGGCCTTCAATGCCTAAAAGTACTCATTTATATTCTTTTCTCTATTTGCACTCATGTTATTTAGTAAAACAAAAAATTGTTTGCCTATCGATATATCAAAACCAAGATTCTTGTTACCGATACCGGGCACCTATTTTGTTATGTGCAGCATTAAACAGACAAGTAGGTTTCCAAATCTAAATGACCCCTTTTTGTCTTTCTTAATTTTTCCAAGATTATCAATAAGCTCATCTTTCAACCATTCACACACACCTATTTTTGCATTATCTTTGATCATATCATTTGCACTCTTTATGTATAGGCTAGAGACTGAATTTAACTTGTTTGCATGTGTGGTTTTGTAGCCTAAAATCATGCTAATGAATGTGATATTGATGTTGGTTACATCATTCACTCTTAAAGATCTCTTGTCAAATGTTGCACCTGTTAGGTTGATCACTAGGTCATTTGAGAACTTCTTTGTCTTATTAGGCCTGTTACCGGTGGAAGGTAACCCTATCACAACCTTTACTGCCTCTTTAGTAATTTTCTGAATAGAGTCTAACTAGAATAATTCACCATGAACCCTGCTTAGAACTATCCTTATAACATCTTTAGGGAATTCCGTAATATTGAAAATTTTAGTGAATCCTAGGGTTTCAACTATTTTGTGTTCAGGTTTCACATTACTAGAATCGTCACAAATTATATTCTTATACATGCTCTTGATTTCCTCATCACCTAATTCTTCTATGTGACAATGAATATACATTCTAGGGTCTTCTGCAAAGACTACTCCTTTGGGAATTTGAGAAAATGCACCAACATTATCATCTTTCTTAGCTATTTCGGGAGCTAACTAGAATACGGGTCTAGGGCATTTAATTACTTCGACTACAGTAGGGTTTTCTATAAATTCAGGAGTAGATGAAGAAGCCATGGATATAAATACCTTTATCTGCCTTAACGATGATTGCTTGATAAATTGCTTCACTTCTTTGCTTGAAATGCCTTTTCTCTGGAATTTTCGCGCTCTTTGAATGTTTGAATGCTCGGTGAAATGAAATTGGAGCCAAAACACTAATTTATAATGTTATTTTTGGCAACCACCACATTTAATGATTGTCAGTTAAGTAATGTCTTAACTTATCTGTCGGTATAAAAGTAATTTCAACTTCTCACCATCAACCGAGGGAATTATAGCATGTTTCACATTTGATTGCCAAACCCTCAAAGAAATTTTCTTCAGTTAGATGAAGATTCTCCTACCGTTGGAGTGTTACTATGTTCTGTCGGTGGAGTGTTACTCTGTTCTGCTGGTGGAGGAGTGTTCCTATCAACATTTAGATTTGATTTCTTGATCCAATGTTTTGAGAATTCCTACTTAACTTCAACTTTTTCTTTACCTTTCAAACTAGGACCTTTGTTATTTACTAGTGAGGACTTGCTTCTACAAAAATTTTCAATATGTCCAATCTTGTTACAAGCTTAACAAGTCACATTATTTTTCTGAATAGCTTTTCCATATCCTATGCCGGCTTGTATTTTGCATTGATTAGATAAGTGTCCAAATCTTCCACAAACATAACATCTCACATTCATTCTAAATTTTTTAGAATTATGACAACTTTGTTGCATTTTGAACATTGACCAGTGGGTGTATTGGTATTCTGATAATTTCTAGATCTATATTGATTTTCTCTATGACCATACTTATTACAATTAAAGCATTTGCCATTGAATTTATAAGTAGTAGGTTGTCTTACCAGTTTGCCATGTTCCTATGTGTTTGCAGTACCGGAGCTTTCACCAACTTCAAAGCCAAGACCATTAGTGTCACCATTAGGTTTATGATTCTTCAACAAGTCACCAAGTTCTTCTGAGCTTTTCTTGAATTTTTCTTTATGTAGATTTGCAGTAGCCAGTTCTCCTTCCAAGGTACCTTTTTGTCTCATGAGTTCATTTGAGTCATTATGTGCATATATCAGATCTATTTTCAACATATCATTTTCATAACTAAGTCTTGCATTTTCATTTGTAGCATCATTCAGTCTTCTAGTCAAGTCTTCTTCATTCTTCTTTCTATCTTCAATTTCTTTAAAAAATGTCATAGTCATATCCTACATTTCATTCTTTGTTGTCATGTTTTCTTGTTTCGGCTTATTCATCTTATCACTAAGAGTTTCCTTTTCGTCATTCTCATTTTGCATCTTTTCACAAAGTTCTCTTCTCTTGTTTCTTGAAATGGTAAGATTTTCTTGAAGTGCTTGAATAATATCTTGTGCAACTTTTAGATCATCTTCAAGTTTGATATTTTTTAATTTTTCTACATCATAGTCTGAGAGAGCTCCTTCTAATTGCTTCATCAAGTTTTCCATCTCTACCGGTGTCAAGATCTTCCTTAAGCTATTGGGCTTCTGAAAATAGAGGACTAGGCTCTAATACCAATTGTTAGGATTCCCACAGATACTGAGAAGGGGGGTGAATCAGTATCTAATTGGTTATAAGATTTTCTTAACTTAAAACATGTAGAACATATTAATATTGTATATCGGTAAACAGAAAGTAATGCAATAAATAGAGATAACAACAACCACATGAAAAACACACCACAACTGAGTAGTTTAACGAGGAAACCCGGTGTGGGAAAAACCTTGATAGGATTTGTGACCCACAATATTCACTTACTGGCCAATAACAGAATATTACTGCTACAAGAGGGGCCTGCACATGCAGGAAGACCAAGTGCCTAGAGCTCACTGCTCAATTACAAAAATGGGAAGTCTAACTGACTTACAAAATGGATTATATAAATCCAATGTCTCATACTACTTCAAAATAGCATCTACTATGCCAGATATATTGGTAATATTACATTATAAGGATATTGAGAAGGTTGTTGATGATTATGGACATAACTGGTTAAAGATGTTTTACTATCTTGATATTATTATTTTGTCATTGATGTCAAGAAATTGATTTTCTAATTTAGTATGATGTTGCCATATCTTGAGAAATATGATATGAAGATTATAAAGGAGTCGGTAAAGACACAAGAAAGAATATGATGAATAAGGGGATAAGTTATTCAATGGGCAACTCTACCGAGTCAGACAATGATGAGATCTTGATGTTTTAGATTGTTTTAACATCATACATATGTTGTAAAATGTAAAGGTTAATCCTATACTATGTTATCAAGCAAAGAACCTAGTCGGTAAACCCTAAGGTTATCGTAGTTGGTTAATGAAGATAGAATGTCTACCGAGTGAAGTTTAGTATTCACCAAGTTGTAACTGAGCTGAAACAGAATGCATTAAATCTTTACATGTGATATTTAATGAAAGAAGCTAATGAGCTAGAGCAGATCAATGATTGGTAAGCCGTGGAAGAAGTTTGTTAAATGAATCTAAGGCAATGGAAAGTTGGCAAGAGGATCTACAGCTCAAATTGAACCGCATTACCCTAACACAAGTTCCAAGGTGAATGTGCAAGTTCCAAGGTGGGGTAAAACATTTTCAGATCCAAAGATACAATGAACCTAGACAAGATTGAAGATTTGATGGCTATGATTGATCATGAGAAATGTGATCAAGGAGATTAAGTGGTTAGAAGATTGTTTATAAATAGGAAACTGTTGATAAACAATGTATGCGGGCAAGTGTATGCACAGGGATGCTACATAGTGATTACCGAGCACAAAAGCTTGAAGACCTGTTAGAATAATAGAGTATTGATGCCTAGCAGATAGACAAGATTAGTTCTATGTCTATATTGTATTGAACAAATAGGAATTTGCTTTAGCATTTTAGATGTGAAGTTGCAGATAGATTGTATTACTGTTATTTTGTGAAAGTGACAGGAAATCTCTTAACCGAGTGGACTTAGAAGTCTTATATGTAAATCCTCTAACAAGGTGACATTCTGATTGAGTGTTTGAAATCCTTTGACAAGGTCACTTCTAACAAAGTGAAGATCCTAACAGATCTGAGGGAAATCCCTTAACCGGGTCACATCTAGCAATGTGTTTGTAATCTTTAACAAGATTTGCTTTTAACCGAGCATACTCTAGAAGAGTATATTTCTTAGTGGGTCTAAAATCCCACAGTGGTTTTTCCTTATTTGGGTTTCCACATTAAATCTGGTGTTATGAGGTTTATATTGTTCATATGCTTTTGAGTTTGCATGTTTGACAGTTTTTGGTTATATGACTGATATATATGTTACCGAGGTTGAATCTGATGTTTTTATGGATGATTAAGTTTGTATGATTCACCCCCCTCTCTAATCTTGTTGGCCATTGGATCTATACTTATATTAAGTATCAGAACTATCAATTGGTATCAGAGCTTTGGACTCCGAAAGGAATGTTTAAAGGCACTTGAGTTAAAGATCCAAAGATGTATAAGAGGGATGCACCTAAGCTGAATAAGTCAAGTTTCTCTACATGGCAGAAAAGGATGAAGCTACATCTATCAAGAGTTGGAGAATATGCTATATACTATCTGGAGAATGATTTTGTTGCACCGAGCACCTATCCATTGACTATGGAAGAGATAAAGGCGAAGAAAGAACATATTCAAGCAATGATTGAAATAACATCTGCATTGACCGATTATGAGTTTAATGATCTAGAAGGCTGCAATGATGCAAAGGCAATGTGGACTAGGCTCATATCTGTATATGGAGGAGATGAACATGTTCAAAGAGAAAAAGTTGATAGTTTAAGAGGACAACTTGAATCTATGAGGATGAATGAAGGTGAGAACATAACCCAGTACAATACAAGACTAAAAGAGATTGTAAATCAAATCAAAGGAGTAGGAGGAACTATTGAAGAAAAGGATGTGACAAGTAAGTTGTTAAGAACCCTTTTACCTACCTATGCAATCCGAGTCTCTCCAATCAATGAATTGAGGTCTATACCTAATATGCCAGTTTCCTTGGATGCTACTATTGGTAATCTACATGCATTTGAGTTAAGTAATTTTGATAATAGTGGGTCATCAGTAAATAAAGTTGAATCTACATTTAGTTCTTTTTGTCTGAATGAATCTAATGATTACAATGAAAGAAAGTATAAGTACTCTGAAGGAGATCACAATAGAGCAAGTGAAAGATTTCAGAAGAACATGGAGGAGGTACACAAACTATATGAAGGAATTAGAAAGCAAGAAGAGTTTGAAGCACTATTGGCCAAAAGGTTACTGAGAGGCAAAGGTAAGTATAAAGGAAAACTACCTTTGAAATGTTTCAATTGTGATAAGATTGGACATATGGCTTCTAACTGTCTTGACAAAGATTTTACTAAAAAGAGAGATTACTGAGATGACAGAGAGGACACTGAGACTTTAGAAGAAGAGATAGAAAGACATGGTTAATTGCTAATGAGGAATCTAAAGATGATAAATCAAATGAGACTCACACAGAAGAAGTTGTTTATGTGGCTATCAAGGATGGATCAGATGAAGAAAGGTATGAAGAAAAATCCCTAATATCTCACATAAACACTAATGATTCTTGGATTATAGACAGTGGATGCTCACATCATATGACAGGAGATAAACAAAAGTTTGTTATGTTAGAAGATTATGATGGAGGCTATGTTAGATTTAGTAATGATGCACCATGTCCGGTAAGAGGTAAAGGATCCATAACACTTCTTGATAAAGCAAGATGCAATGATGTTTATTGGGTTGAAGGTTTGAAATATAATTTGTTGAGTGTAGCATAGCTAAACAACACAGGTTACCGAATAGAATTTTAGAAAGGAATTGTCAAAGTTCATGACAAGAATGGAAAGTTAGCTGCTACTGGGACACAAACAAAAGGTAATACATTTCACCTTGACTCAACTCACAATAAGTGTTTGCATGCAAAGATTGATAATACCTGGTTATGGCATAAAAGGTTTAGTCCTATTAATTTTGATAATCTGATCAAGATAAGTAAGAAGCACAAAGTAAGAGGTCTACCGAGTCTTGAAAAACCTGAGAATTCTATGTGTCGAGGATGCCAGATGGGTAAAATAACAAGATAAGCTTTACAAGTAAGTCCTACACTTCTAAGGGAATTTTAGATCTTGTGCACACTGATCTTTGTGGTCCTATGAAAGTTCAAAGTTATTATGGTGATAAGTATTTCATATTATTTGTGGATGACTATTCAAGGTTGATGTCGGTAAAACTTTTAAAAGAAAAATCAAAAGATTTTCAAATGTTTAAGTGGTACAAGGCTAGAGTTGAAAATGAAATAGGAAGACAACTGAAATATCTTAGATCAGATAGAGGAGGAGAGTTCACATCTGATGAGTTCAACCTATTTTGCAATGATCATGGTATTAAAAGACAAGTCTCTGCACCGAGAACTCCACAGCAGAATGGAATAGCTGAAAGAAGAAATAGATCTATTGTGGATTGTGCTAGAACACTAATGATTGAGAAGAAGGTTCCATAAACATTTTGGAGAGAAGCAATAAGCACAACCGTTTACACCTTGAACCGAGTTCAATTGAAGAAAGGTACTTTGAAGACACCTTATGAAATCTGGTATGGCAAGAAACCTAATGTAAGTTATTTTAAGATCTTTGGAAGTAAATGCTATGTTCATAAAGATGATAGAAATGGCAAGTTTGATCAGAAAAGTGAAGAAGGAACATTTCTAGGATATTCTTCTAGAAGCAAAGCATTTAAATGTCTGATCAAATCATCTAACAAAATAGTAGAAAGTGCAAATGTGAAAATTGATGAATTTGCAGAAAGAACTGATGAAGGGAATTCCAAAGAACCGGAAGACTATGATGAATTTGTCTATGTGCAACCGAGAAGTCCTACCGAGATAACTATTGAAGAAAATGTAGAAAATATCCAGTTACCAAGTGATGAAGAAGATCATACAGAACCTACTGAGCCTATATTAGCCAAGTATGTTAGAAGACACCATGTACCAAGTCAGATTATAGGAGATAAGGATGATCCAGTGATGACAAGGAACAAACTGAGACAGAACACATGTTTGATATCTGAATTTGAACCAAGAATTGTGAAAGAGGCATTTAACAGTGAAGATTGGATAAATGCTATGACTGAAGAGATTGATCAAATCAAAAAGAATGACACATGGACACTGGTCCCAAGACCGGAGGACAAAAATGTAATCAGTACAAAGTGGATCTTCAGAAACAAGCTAAATGAAAAAGGTGAGGTCATTTGGAACAAAGCAAGATTAGTTTGCAAAGGTTATGCCCAAGAAGAAGGAATTGATTATGGTGAGAATTTTGCACCTGTTGCTAGACTTGAAGGAGTTAGAACATTGTTGGCATATGTTACTTTCAAAAACTTCAAGGTATATCAAATGGATGTCAAATTTGCATTTCTAAATGGAATATTAGAAGAAGAAGTTTTCATTGAACAACCTGACACTAGTACATTCGAGTCAAAATTTTGATGGTAAATCGTCATCATTCCGATGCAATTTCATCACACTACCTACAAAAATAGCTGTCGAAAACTTTTTGTTGGAAGTTCCGACTATGCTTGTGGTTGTCGCAATTCCAACATCTGCTCCAACCTTTCTGACGGTTGCCATGGATGCTCATACCCAGAAAGAATACCGTCACGATCTCGACCTATCGTCAAAATTTTGACATCAAAGGGTAAAAATTCCAATAGAGGAGTGCCGTCAGATGCACAACATCCTCATCGGAACTCTCCTGTAGGCCATCATAATTTTAATTCTTTTGTGTCAGAATTACAACGGCCTCCAGGAGAGTTCCGATGAGGATGTTGTGCATCTGACGAAACTCCTTTGTCAGAATTTTTACCCTTTGATGTCAGAATTCTGATGGTAGACTGATTTTTTGAAAAAAAAAAATTTATAGAAAAAGATTGACATTGGTATCTCTCTTCTATCTCTCTTCTCTATCCCTCTCTACTATCTCTCTTCTCTATCCCTCTCTACTATCTCTCTTCTCTCTCCCCCCTCTAGGTCTCTTTCTCCATCCCTCTCTTCTCTATCCCTCTCTACTATCTCTCTTCTCTATCCCTCTCTACTATCTCTCTTCTCTCTCCCCCCTCTAGGTCTCTTTCTCCATCCCTCTCTTATTCTCTCCCTCTCTACTTCTCTTTCTCTACCCTCTCCAGGTCATCATCTCTTCCTCTCACCCTCTCTCATCAAAAGAGAAATAAAAACTTGCATGGCCTTATAATTCATGAGTTGAAGTTTGAGTTTAACATTTTGGAGGTAATTTTCTTAGACTATTCAATGCCCATTCTAACTAAGGTCAATCAAAATTCAAGATAAACCTGTGGTAAAGATGAGGATCTCGAGTTCATTGGTAGAGGACTCCACTTTTGATGGGAGAAAACCCTAGTATTCAGTTTGGTAAGCTCTAGTTGAAGGTGTAGTATGACAGCTACGTAGAAGGAGAACCATGATATATTGCAAAATTAGAAGGGAAATTCTAACAAAGAGTAGCTACGTGTCTGGAACATTCAAAGCATTTCATGTCTGGGCTAGCTATCTTCTTTACTCTAGTCTAGGATTTCACATTTTTGAGAAAGCATGATTTGTATGGATGGTTTGTTTGTTTCAAATGAAGTATAGTCCAGCCTCTACCAAAATAACAATGACAGTAAGGACTAGTAGAGTAGTCTGTTAGAAGGTTTAGACATTGATAATAGTGTCTAGGTTTTCCCCAATTCTTGAATAGCATTAATAGATAATCATAAGTATAGCAAGGAATAGATTACTTAGAGCTTGTAATGAAGAAGGGTTTTGAATTAAAAAGACAATGATAAGACTTTTTTAACGGTTCAAAACACAAAGACAATCACAACAAAAAATTACAAGTTATAGGGTTACATTGAGTAGGTTGGATTGATTTGAAGAATATATTGTGTTTCTCTATCAATAAATAAGAGGTCTCAAGAAGCTAAAGACAATAAAAACTAATTGATGGGCAGCCTTTTGACTGTTAAGAAGTGATTGCCTCAGATGAAAGTAGTGATAAATGTCACTATCAACAAAAGAACAACCAATAAATGATAAATTTGCAGTGAGATCATAGTGCCTAAAATAGTCTAAAAGCTTATAAGGATCAAAACCAAGCCATATAAGCTTCAAGAACAATTTGAGAGCATCAAAGACATCTACCAGACATTAGAAATTGTCAAATCAATGACACAATAGCCTCATTACAGTCTTATGTTGTATTATATAGCAAAAGCCAAGTCTAAGATAGTGTTAGAAGGTGTGTGAGAGTCTTCAACAACGATAGCTGATAGGTATAACACTGAGAGCAGCAATATATGAGATTTGATGAATGACAGTGGCCATGATATGGAGATGACAGTGTCAAGTATCATTGTCAAAGCATGAATAGAGGTCCTAATCTGAGTCTTTCCAAGAGAGAACAATAAATATGAAGCACCGAGGTCTACAATCAGATCAGAGACAACCATCTAGCAGCCCAAAAAAGAATCAAAAGGCTATGAAAGGTCAAAATCACAGTATTTCCATAGCCCATGAAGTTCTAGAAGATGTGCAAGGGTAGTTCATAGTGCAAGGTCATAGGTATTTAGTGTCATAATTATTTTCTTCACCCCTAGATCTTGATGAAAGATAAAAGGATGCCATGACACAAAGTGAAAAGTCTATAGCACTGATAAATAGGTTAGCATTATGTCATATGCATACAAGACATCATGAAGCAAATTTGATAGTAATAGAGTTGCAGCAGTCATCAACTCAACCATAATGAAGGCATGGACACTGAGCATGCAAAAATATAATTGATAACAGTGGTGAAATGATTAATGTTGTATCAAAATTTGATATCAAACTGTCTATGAAGATGGTTGTTGAAAGGTTTAGTGTTGGTTTTAAAGGTGAAAACATTGCATGAGGTCTGCCACCTTAAAGGAAATACAAAGCTACAAATAAGACAATGACCATTCAAAGATAAAGCTACAAAGAACTATTAAAGAAACCATAGTCCAATGAAGAATCAAGAGACAACAGGCCTAAGTGTAGTCTCAAATATTTGAAAATGTCATTATGGATAGTTAAGAAAAATAAATGCATTCATGATATTTGCACTCAACAAAAGAGAAGGGTTTGTATTCATCAAAGATTAGTTGAAACACTTGTGAGAGAGAGATCAATATCCATCAAGCCATAAATAAGATAATCACCATTACAAAGCACGATGAGTCAAAAAGGCAATCAAGAATTATCAGTTCAAAGGATCAATAGGTGAATCTTCTCTTGTTGATAATCTCTAGTGATGGTGTATAGGATCCCTGTTCCAATCTCAATGTGCTAAAGCTTGATGAGAAGTCATGGATTAAAAGTTACAAATGCCTTAAACAGTTTTCTATTGAGAGAAGCCATATAGTCAAATCAAGACTCAAATCCACAATGGTAAGATACAAACAATGATGATAGTCAAGGAGTCATTCATTGTAGGGTTTTCATAAAATTTTAGAATATGGTATGAGTAGTCCAAAGAACTATGACACTTCACTTAAAGGAGTAGCATATCTGTCCTTATTGGCATCAAATTATACAAATGACAACTAGGGATGAAGCTATAGGAGACAATCACTATCTTAGTTTAAGACCCTAGAACAATATAGCCCCAATGGAGAGAGCAAAAATCAAAACATAGGAGAAGTCCTAGAATCCCACTAAAATCTTATTTACAGTCACAGAGTTGCAAGATCAAAATCATATAATGGTAAAGATGACCTAGGGTTGTCTTTTTATTATTGAGACAATATTATGTGAATATGATAGTTTAGCAGTCCTCGAATGCATGTGAGTAGTCCCAATGAAGAAACAATACCATCAGGGTATTAGAATAATTTTTGAAACTTGCAATCATGTTAGACAAGTATTGAAAGTATAATTCATAGAGCAATCATTTCAACTAGGTTTAGATAGCATATATTCATAACTATTTCAATTTTATGTGAACTACACAATATCTATAATGCATAATTGGAGTTAAACCATAATAGGGCTTGGATGAGAAACATGATAGGGCACCCAAAGCTATCCACATGCTAAGCCCAAGAGCGGATATACCCTATCTCATTGAATTCATTCCTACACCAAGTGACTATGAACAAAAGCGTAGGTATTTAACAACAATGATATGGTCCATGGACTAGTGATCCTCCTCTTGATACTCCATCTACAAATGAGAACATCTCTTGTACACGTTGCTACTTCGAAATTAAAAGTTGCTTCTTCTAGAACTTTCCATGATTCTTTGCAATAGGATTTTTATGTCTTCTAGATTCACCCCACTAGGACACATTCATATCAAGAATCTTTACTTTTTTGAAAAGTAGACCACATTTAAGATCTAGATGACACCATAATGACTTTGATTTCCTCTTGCAAGATATTCCTCCATCATGTATTGCTTCATCGAAGTTCAAATTTGCTTCTTCAAGGGCTCTCAATGATTCTCTATATAAGATTCTTCATGTCTATGAGATCCACTTCATTGGGAGGCCTACTTAAACATTTCACATCTGTTTGTGGACTCTCACCTTTCAAACGTTTCACATCTTATAATTGAGCCTCGCTTTGTTTCAAGAATAGTTTAATATTCTCTACTTAATAGGGCCAACCACGTGAAGGTGGAAGCTCATTTGGCCCCTCCCCCCCCCCCAACATCACTCTAAATTCCCCGTTAACATTTAACATTCATTCATTCTTTCATTCATTCTTTCATCCATTATTAAAATATAACATTCATTCATTATCACATAACGTTCATTAACACATAAAATTCATTAACTTTCATTAAAACGCAACATTCATCAATAATCATCAACACATATCATTCATGAACATTCATTAGCACATAATTACATTCATTACACATAAAAATCAGTCATTATCAAATAAGGTAGATGACAATCATTTCTTTCTTTCTTTTTTCTTTGAAGCTATGAAAAGACTAAGTGGAACATCGGTTTCTTCATCATTTCCCCCATCCACAGATGTTATGCCCTCTTCTCATGCTCTTGATGTATGGCTAGTCCTATACAAAGGACAAGGATGCTGAACCAAAGGGGGGTCCTCTTTAATAACAAATAATTGGGTTAAATTCAAAACATTTTTTTATTATTGTTACAAGTATTTCATTAATTTAAAGAACACAATCGTTACACCCTTTACCTGATGGGGCCACATCATCTTCCACATCATTTTGTCTAGCCTCAACCTCGACATGCTGAGCACCCTCTAGATCCTCTAGAGTTGAAATACGAAATGTTACATTAATCAATACACCAATTGCAATTAAATTTGTTTAAAGGAATAACAATGGTCCTCTTTACCTGATTGGGGAACATCACATTCCTGATGTTGTCTACCCGGATCATGCTTCACTTGGTCACCACCAACTACATGCTCTAAAATATTAACAATAAAGGCTACATTAATTACTACACTAATTTTCAATTTAAGATGTTTAATTGTATTAATAATTATAACATAAAAAAAATTGAATAGCAAATGAATACCTCCACTACTAGGATGTACATCCAGACTTTCATGTACAGGTTTTGTTCCACGATTATCATGCTACATTCCAATGTCACGCGTAGTGTTATCATTTCTTGCTTATTTAAAAAAAATATAGTCACTTTATGTTGAAGCTTAACATCAAATAGATTATTGGTTAAGTATTCAATTTGAAAAAAATTTCATTTAGCTTAATTACCGTTGTGACAGATGCATCAGAATCTCGTGTTTGCCCACTCAATTCTCATAGCCGTTCAGCCATGACTATATAGCCTTGATGGTAGCCAATTCTCTTGTCATCTTTTGTGGGTTCTCTATTGAATTCAGAGCCCTGCATTTTTGCTTAGTATTGTGAATTTTGCTTGTATTGTTTGATAAAAAAAAAATTGTTTACAATTTATAAATATTTTGATGTGATACTTAATTTACTGATTCTTAAAATTCATGCGGCAAGTTTCATATAACCACTAGAGCTGAGTTTGTGTTGCCCATGCTTTTCTTGTCTTGCCTTGGTTGCCTTTGACGTGTCACTCAATCTATGAAAAGTTTGAAATATGTTAGATTATATAAATATAATGAATAATTAGTACATATTCACATTCTTAATAGTATCACATACCTTCTTCTAGCGTCTGGTGGTGTATTTCCTTTTATCCTTTTAATTCTCTCCTTTGCATCCAAAATCAGGTCCTTCCACTCCCTCTCTGGAATCATGGGGGGATGCTCATACTTTATGTTCTTCTCTAAGTGTGTCCTGTATTGGTCCCTCACATACTTTAGATATGTGCCAGCTTTCTCCAGGAGCTTAGTCTTGTCAAATGTGTCATTTCCAAACAACCCTACCATATGGTTTGTGAGTTCATCTTTTAACTTTTTTTCTTGGTCATTCCACCTATAAAGCAAAAACAAACCTATTAGATTTAGAAAGAAACTGAAGCTACCTTTGATATAGTTCAAGAAATGGATAAAAGAAAAACTATTCTAGCAATGATATGAAATCAAAATAGTGGATAAGGGTTAGTTCACGTATGATGTTCCACCTTTTATGTATGGTGAGCCCAAATATCTGCAATGAAATGTGTAGATGTCTAAAAATGGTCAATGTTTGCGGAATCATACTTTAACATTTGCGCATTGCCTTATTTTAGGGTTTTTGCATCGCATTAACATTTCTCCTATGATTCGCACTTGGTCTTTATCATTTGCGAGCATCGAGTCCTTCTTCTACATCCTTCATCTGTCTCGCTTTCGAATTTGGTCTTGTCGATAACAATTTTTAGTCATGATTTTGGTCAATCTTATCTCATCGCATCTATGTGCGTATTCATTTGTCATCATTTTGGACATCGTCAATCCTAATTAGGGTTTTGTCCTCTTATCAATCTTGTCATCATGCGATCGATTTGTCATCGATTCTTGTCTTTTTATCAATTTGTCATCAATCTTGTTGTCTTGTGATCTATTTTGTCATCGATCCTTGTCCTTGTCAATTTTGTCATTTTTGCGATCAATTTGTCATCAATCGTCGTCTTTCTCAATTGTGTCAATTTGGATCAATTAGTCATTGTTCCTCATCAATTGGCGCATTTATCAATCAAATCTCTTATCAACATTGGTCATTTATCAAGTCAGAATCATGATCAAATCGAATCGACATCAATTATCCTTTGTCAAGACCTAATTGTCATCCTTGCATTTCTAATTCATCTTCTAGGGTTTCATGATTTATTCATTTAACCTTGTTTGTCATTTCTCCCTCTACGTTAAATAATTTATTTATTTATCCTAGGTCTTCATGTCACAATTAAATGTTTAATTTAATTGGCTAGCTAATTATTCCTCTTTTTGTGAATTAATTAATAAATGACAAATTATTAATTGATTTACCTAATTTCTCCTAGTTCCTAATTTCCTAGTTTTTCACCAATTTCTAAATTCCCTCTTTGTGAATTAATTAATAAATGAAAAATTATTAATTAATTCACTAAATTCCTAATTTCCTCATTTTCTAATTTCCTAATTCCTAATTTCCAATTTTCTAATTTTCCTAATTTCTAATTCAATTTCCTCCTATTTTTCTCCTAATTTCATGGGAATGACATTTCAATTTGTCATAATTTGTCATAATTGACAATCAATCAATTTTGACATAGAAATTTGTCATAATCTTGTCATGAATTATCAATCAATCAATTTTGCATAGAAAGTGCAAATTTGTCATAATTTGTCATAATTGACATTCTTGATTTGCAATTTCCATTTGAATCTCTTCATGCTAATTTGATCTTTTCTCCAATTTGTCTATAAATTGGATGATTTTCTTCAATCCCAACTAATCACTTTTTTGAATCACTTTGTCGAATTGATCACGCTCCGAGTATTCTTGCGCTACTATCTTGTCTACTTGCTTTCATCTCATGTGTATGCACTAGTAGGTGAGATCCACAACAAAGCTATTTGAAGAAGAAAGAAGGACAGTGGAGCCACATGAAGGAGACATTCAAGTCTGCATTTGGTTTGCTTAAGTTTTCGATCTTGAATATCTTTTTTTCATATCTCTATTGGATGTAATTAGGATTGATCATTACATTTGAGCTTTTGTGATTGAGTTATGACTAATATTGATATTTGCTTGTGATGATTTCTGATTTCCTAGCTACATTAATTGGTGAACCCGACGTGAACTAACCCCCTAATCATGCTTTTGAGTGCTTTTGAGTTGATTTGCAGGTTAAAAACCTAAGAAACAGGGTAATGCAGTGTTTTCTGAGACCTTCTGCACCTGTGTGAGACAATCTGCACCTGTGTCAAGCATTTTGTGCCTATGTCAAGGACAATCTATGCCTATGTCAAGCATTCTGCCCCTGTGTCAATACTTTTGCACCTGTGTAGGATCAGAAATAGAGGTAGAAGGTAGTGTTTTTTTTTTACTTGCAAATTGTTCTATTTTGCATGTTGTTTCTGCTTTTTTGGTTTTTGGTACTGATTCTCTATGCAGCACCTTGGCATTACGCATGGCAAAGACAAAAAATGAAACTACTAACACATTTTATGCAGGTTCAATAGTCAAAGACTAAACATATCAAACTTCTGACTTGGGTTTTGCAGGTTACCTTGGACTACAACCAAACTTTGTATTTGTAATTAATATTTAGGCACCTAGTATGATTTCTAAATAGGATGGAATGAATGTATGTTTGCTTTGATTGTTGAGTTTGACATTGGAGTAGGAGAGTATGCTTTCATCCTTCTTAGGGTGATCAGAAATCCAGATCTTCGATACCATGCTCATGTTTTTGATTGTGTGTCACCTTTAGAGGGCCTCCCTTCCCGACCATTTGCTTTTGCAAGAAAGTGATAATCGTGAGAAGGGAATGACCCAAAGTGAGTACGACTAGAATAACTTGGCATTCTAACTCACTATAAACAAATAGCTGATGGGCAAAATCTTTGAAGGAAGGGTTACGTGGGAATTGCAGTTACTTGGGAAGTGATGACCCTTGAACTCTTTCTCATATCAACATCTAAGTAGGACCTCATGGTCTAAATCGTGCTTGCGCAACTACATTTGTTTGGTATCTTGATGGGCTTAATGTCTCAATCACGCTTGCATGACATCAAGGAGTAACGCTTAATAGAAATCCTTACTAAACACCTTGTATTTAGAGGCCAAAAATCCTTCTAGTTGCTTGAGAAGGACAAGTTTGGATACTTGGAAGAGATACTAAGTTCACCATGGGGAGATTTCCATGGGGACTGATGCTTGGCTGCCCTGAGAAGTGAGTGCCATGGAGGGGAGCCCGTGGGGTCAAGCATCTATGTAATCTCCTTGAATCTCATAATGAGTCTACCTCTCAAGTACCTAATGTCCTTGCCTACCATAAGAAATGTGTTAATGAGCATGATTGTCTTGAGTCTAAGTTGAAATATCTTGTCTTCTTTGTTTGTCAAAAGTTGAATTGCATCTCATTTCAAAAACAAGACAAATTGATTCAAAACAAGGTTAAACATAAGAACATTTCATTCAACAAAGTTCAAAACATCTTCAAACATGGTTGTCAAACATTTTTCAAAATCTTGTCTCAACATTCATGTCACTTAGATTTAGGTTCATTTTAGGTTTGCATTTTGCAAATTCATTGTCAATCACCAAGGTTAGGTTTCACCTAGGTCATATTCCTTTGCATATCAATAAAAGTCATCCATTTGCATGTGTCCTCTTGCATTAGAGTAATACCATTGTCATACATTCATATTTGCATACCCTAGGTCTCTTCATTAAGCTTAGGTCATTATCATATCATATTAGGGTCATTTGCATAGTAATTGTCCCTTTGCATATAGTGTTAATACTAGGTTTTGTCATACTTGAGTAATCCAAATCTTTGATAAACCCTAAGTCATTGTTAGGAAGTCTAGACCTTATCAAACCTTTTCTCTTTATGTCATTATTGTCATTTGGTCAAACCTAGCTTAGTATCCAAGCATATAGGGGAGACATTGTCATTTGTCCTTTTTGTCACCTGGTCCTTTTGTCCTTTGAGGTCTAGACATTATTTCAATTTCCTAAGGGTCTCTTTTAGATTTGCATTCCAAAAAGTTTGTCAAAATCTTGAAAAACAACCAAAACCATAGGTTGCATTCTTTCCATAGATTGCATTCTCATTTATTTAGTTTGCATTTAGTTGCATATCATACATTGTCCTTGAAAATTTCCAAAAATATTGCATTTTCATAAGTGACATGCCTGTTGAAACAAGATCAAAATCTAAAATGATGGGTGAACCAGCGTATCAACCCATTGACAACATATCAAATTCACAATTTCAAACTAGTCAAACAATACAAATTGAAGGTTTATCAAACACATCACTACCACCATATGGAATGGTTCAACTTGGACCACCTCCATTATATCAACCAGTGTTTGTACCTATGAAACCAGGACATGGGAGTGTTCCACCAACACCAAGAGTAAATGAACCTTTCAATTGGAATCAACCAAACCTGCAACATGAAATTCAAACATTACATGAGGAACAAACTCTTTCACAAGGATTTGGTTCAGATCAAGGCATTCAACAAGAAACGAATCCAAATGTCCAACCAAATTCTTCATTAGATTCCGATGCTTCTGATGATGTTGATATGTTCCTTCAAGATCCAAAGTTGACAAAAAAAATGGATAAATTATTGAACAAGGTCTTTAAAATGTTCCCACAAAAATATCTTAACATGATGAGTAATGTGACCTCCTTAAGTGAGCAAATCAATGCGCAAAAACAACAAGGTGGTGAGCTGTTAAGTTTCTCTCTACATCCAAATGAAGAAAATATGCAACAAGAAAATCAACCTACCTTGATGAGTAAATGTGCTTCAAAGGCATTGACAGTGACTATTCCTCAAAAGTCACCATTTGAGACAATAAATAATCCATTATTCAACACAACACCTATAACACAAGATCAAATGAAGACCATGCAAATATTGACAACTATCCCTCAACAAGAAGTGGTTCCTTACATGCATAAAATTGGATCAAAATCTAAGATGCAAGAAAGCTTCACAACTGGAATGCCTGATATCACCAATGTCCAAAACAATTCCATGATGCAACAAAGTTCTTATGTCCCGTTAAGCTCAATATATTTGCCAAACACTATTGCGACAAATCCTTCGATAATGGTGACACAAAGAGCTACAGATAGTGGTTTTCACCAACAACAATTGAGTAATACACAAAAGGTACAATCAAATGTGCAAACAAGCAATGTACAACAACAACAATATCGCATTCGACAACAAGTTGCAGTGCCTTCTGCCCCATTACAAGTTAATGCAAACTTGCAACCATCATAGTGGATTGGACAAACAACACAGCAAGTTAATGCAAGTGCCATACCCCATCTTAAGGAGAAACAACAAAAACCACCCAAACAAAGTTTTTTACAAATGATGGGATATACACCGCGACAACAATTGGTGCAAAGTCAGCAAATTCTGATTCATCAGCATCAACAACAACATGTGCCTCAATATCTACCGAGACAAACAAGCTATCATACTTCACAACTGCAATCGGCACCTGTGCAATATCAACAACATCCTCAATTGCAATATCAACCTAGGCTACAAGAAGCACAACAACAAGGTCAATATCAAGGCATAGCGCAACCACAACAACAAGAGATGTACCAGGAACATTATATGCTGGAGACACCAAAAATGGCCATTTCAAAACATCAACAACCAATCGGAAAAATGATGTATTGACAAAGAGTACCCACTGGGATTAATGATGGACCTCCAAAATTTGATACAATTGCGCAATAGCTTGAGAAGTTGCAACAAAAAGTTGATGCATTTGAAACTAAAGGAACAAAGAAGTTGTATACAAATCAGGATTTATGTCCTAATCCATTTGATAAGAGCTTATACATGCCTCCATTCCCTAAACATTTTGAGGCACCTAATTTTGAGAAATATAAAGGGAATGGCAATCCAAAAGATCACATTCGAGCATTTTTTGCGGCATGTAGTTAAGTGAGTTATGATGAAACATATTTAATGCGCTTATTTGCATGAAATCTCACTAGACAAGCCATGGATTGGTATTCACATCTGCTAGGAAATATAAAGACTTGGTCTGAATTGGCTCAAAATTTTATATCTCACTTCGCATTCAACATCGACAGTGACGTGACCATGTCAGATTTATGCAACACCAAGCAAAAGCAAGGTGAGCCATTAGTGACTTTCTTGCAACAATGGCGAAGCTTGTATAGTCGTTCTTCCCTATATACCTGAAGAACAACAAGTGAATCTATTTATCCAAATTGTGGTCCCAGAAATGATGTACAAACTAAAATTGAAAAGTCCCAGTACTATAGAGAAACTCATTAAGAAAGGGATGAACATTGAAACTGCTCTTGTAGCCAAGGGAATCATTAAGCTTAACAAAGACAATGACAACACAACCAATTCAGGGGACAGAAATAGATTTTGGTATAAGAGCAAGAATGTCACTAATGATGGAGTTGTTGATGCAAGAGCGGTGAATGCAAATCAACCCCCGTTCATAATCAAGAAATTGAGTGTTCCTAATATGTCAACTATGGAACAAAATCAAACACCAGTGAGCAATGTTACTCAATAGCCGCAATACCAACAACATACTCAACAATACACTCAACAATATAATCAACAACAAGGCTAGCAACAAAGCCAGTAGTGCAAACCTTTCCAATCAAGGAATGGGCCTCCTTGATAGTTTATGCCATTGGGAGAGCCTATTGAGTTAGTAATGAAACAATTAAGACAAGCAAAATTTATTAAGCTACCAAATATCAAGGTAGAACCAGTGGTAAAACCGCATTGGTGGAATGATAATGCATACTGTGAGTATCATCGGTCAAAAGGACATAAAACCGCGTCATGTTTTCAATTGAAACATATGATTCAAGACTTGTTAGAGCAATGAGTAATTGAGATAGATCCACCCAACGTGACCTCTAACACTGATCATACCATTTTCAAAACTCCTTTGCTTGATCATGACAAGGGTAAAGCATCTTCTTCAAACTCTACCCAAACAACAAATTATGCAAATATCGGTTATAACAATGTCATCAACTATTTCCGAGCATCAAATGAGTATGTTTCCACCATAAGAATAAAGGAACAAGATCCTTCTTGCGTGGTCACCACTCGTCGATCCAAAATAATCCTAAAAGGAGCTCTTGCAGCTCCTCCCAAACCAACTCCTGCAAGTCAGTATAATCTCTTGGATCATCTAGGAAAGACACCTGCACAAATATCAATCCTTGAGTTGTTGTAAATGTCCCCCATGCATCGTGCAGTCCTAGATAAAGCTTTAATTGAGTCCACTATCTTGACAGACATTGATGTTGACTAGTTTTAAGCCCGAATTGGACATCTAGCTGTTTCCCAAAATGTCGCATTTTCTGATAATGATATCTCACTTGATAAGCTCCCTCATAATGATCCTTTACACCTTGAAGTATTTGTCCATAATTGCAAAATATAATGAGTCTTGATAGATGGCGGAGCGGGTCTTAATATTTGTACCTTGAGAGAGGTCATTGGCCTTGGATATACAGAAAATGACATTGATGCTTCCAGAAGAATAACAATCAAAGCATATGATGATGCTGAGTGCCCATCTAAAGGGATAATTACATTGCCTATCAGAGTCGGTCCAGTGACAAAAAACACTTTCTTGTAGGTCTTAGACCTTGATCTCCCTTACAATATGATCCTTGGCCATCCATGGATCCATGCAATGAAAGTAGTTCCATCCACCTATCATCAATGTTTAAAATATCCTTACAATGGAATTGAGATAACAATTCCAGGAGATCCTAATCCATTTCAATTTTGTGCTACTCTAAAGGATTCCCCTTAGCAGCAAGTCCCAGTCAATAGAGAGGCCAAATCACATAGTTATGTGGATCCTAATGAATTCTTAGATGCTTTCAAAGGAAAATTGAAGATACAGGACCAAGGATGCGGAGAATATTCAATGGATCAAACATTCCTCATCAAGAATTTACCAATATCTCCAAAATCATATGGCAAACCGCATTTGTTGCAAAAGGAACCTGAGGTGGTTATTCAATATCAGCCTCCCACTACATTTACAAGATGGGGTGAACTTGACAAAGAAACTTTAGATGATGATGTCATAGATTGGCTTTATAAAGATCCAACTGAGACACCACCTGTCAAGTTGCCAGTGGAACGGTATGGCAAAGGATTTACTATGCTACAAAAGAAAGGATATGATGGCTGCAGTGGCTTAGGCCTGAACAAAAATGGGAGGCTAGAACCTGTTATACCCAAGATGCGACCTCCAACTTTAGGGTTAGGTTTTGTACCATTGCGAATTGGATACTCATCTACCAAAGTGACCACATGTGGAAAAGGGCGTGACTCTGATGATGAAATAACAATTGAGGATACCCAACCCAAAACTAATTCCAATGAATGGGAGTGGAGTTCTTTTTCTTCTAGCTCCTATGCCCTTGACAATATTTTCCTTGACCCTGATAATTTGCCTATGGAAGACAAACATGAAATAACTCCTCTTCCTAAAACATGTCCTAATGCTTGGATAGAGTCATTCTGGGATCCAAGCTCTAAATCAGATATAAGCAGTTCGGATAGTGATACCATAGATGTTTACATCTTTACCATATCAACCCTCTCTCTCCTTAAAACCGATGATGGCATGCCCCTTGTCTATCCCCAGCTTATCCAACATGACCAACAAGAACCACTCACATTGGACTGTTTTCAAAATGACGAAGCAATTGCAGAATTCCTTGGACTATGGGAAGGCATACCACAAGGTGATCATAAGGTTGGATTTGCTATTGACCTAGATTCCACAGCATATTTTGGGGAGTCAACTCCATCTTCCAGTCATCAAAATGAAAAAAGAAAAGAAAAAGTAAAAAATCAAAAGAATAGATCTTTGAGTGAAAACCGTAAGGCACTCTCTGATCATATAAAAGTAAAAATAAAAGACATGCCTATGGGTGAAAACCTCTCTGAGGTGCCCAAAGGTGGAAGAGTGGACATACCCCTATCAAGTTAGGATAAATCAACATTGCTTGTGGAAATGACCAAAAAAATCAATTTGGGTACACCTGACAACCCTAAGGTCATTCATTTTGTTGCTTCTCTATCAAAATAGGAAAAGATAGATTTTGTCAATTTCTTTCTTGAGAAGAAGACCAGCTTTGCATGGTCCTATGCAGATATGCTTGGCCTCGATCTAGAATTAGTCCTTCATCACTTGCTGTTAAAAGCAGACGCCAAGCCTATCAAACAAAAACTCAGAAAGATGCATCCCCAGGTGGCTCTTTTGGTTAAGGTAGAACTGAAAAAATTATTGGATGTGGGCTTCATCAGACCCATCGATTATGTAGACTGGATTTCAAATTTAGTACCAGTTAGCAAAGTAACTGGGGGCATCAGAATCTGTATGGATTTTAGGGATCTTAATAAAGCATGCCCTAAAGATGATTTTCCATTGCCAAATATTGACATCACAGTTGACATGACTACTGGATATGAGATGCTCTCATTGATGGATGGTTTCTCTGCCTATAACCAAATTCGCATTGGTCCTGAAGACCAACATAAGACTGCATTCACATGTGCTTGGGGTACCTACTGTTGGAATGTGATGCCCTTCGGTCTTAAAAATGCACACACAACATATCAAAGAGCAATGACGACAATTTTCCATGATTTCATGCATACTTTGATGGAGGACTATGTTGATGACTTATTATGCAAATCTGTCACAAGAGATAGTCATTTAGCCATCCTAGGCCCAATCTTTGACCGAATGGAGACCTACAAGCTCAAACTCAATCCAAAGAAGTGTGTCTTTGGTGTCACAGCCGACAAATTACTAGGGTACATTGTTTCTCATAGAGGCATTGAAGTCGACCCGGCAAAGGTTAAAGCAATAATGGACATGCATCCTCCTTCTCATCTCCGTCAACTATGCAGTCTGCAAGGAAAGCTCCAGTCAATCCATTGGTTTATAGCTCAGTTGGCAGACAAATGTCATCCATTCTAGCATCTATTGCATAAAGGTGTTGCTTTTAAATGGACTGAGAAATGTCAATCAGCCTTTCAAGCTCTCAAGGACTATTTTCTATCACCGCCTATTCTAATGCCTCCTATAGAAGGAAAGCCATTCATATTATATATTTCTGCAACTAAAATGGCACTAGGAGTTCTCTTGGCCCAATAGGATGAGAATGACAAAGAGCGAGCTATTTATTATATCAGCCAGACACTAGTAGGCTATGAGCTGAATTATTCAACTATTGAACGGGCATGCTTAGCAGTGGTATTTGCAACACAGAAGCTCTGACACTATATGTTAAATCACCAAACATTGCTGGTTGCAAAAATTGATCCTCTAAAATACTTGCTTAGCAGAGCAGCTTTGACAGGTCGCCTAGCAAAGTGGGTTATGATCCTCAGTGGATTTGATATTCAGTATATGGAGCGAAAGGCGATAAAAGGACAAGTCATAGCAGATCAACTTGTAGAGGCTCCTATTTATGATGATCATCCCATGTTGATCAATTTTCTAGATGAATCAATCTTTGCTCTCACATCTTCTAATGAATGGAAGTTATACTTTGATGGATCCCATACCAAGTTCGGGTCCGGAGCAGGCATCTTGTTTGTCACCTCTCAAGGTGATGCTATTCCCAAGTCCTACAGAATAACTTTTCATTGTACCAATAACATTGCGGAGTATGAAGCACTGGTCACAGGACTCCGAGTAGCGGTCCACTAGAATATCACACATTTGCAAGTCTATGGAGATTCTCAATTAGTCATCCGACAAGTGAATGATGACTACGAAACAAAAGATGAAAAGCTTATTCCCTATAAGCATATGGTAGATTTCTTCAAGACAAATTTCATGGCTATCCATTTCAGTCAAGTTCCAAGAATGCAAAACAAGTCGGCATATGCAATGGCCATGATTGCTTCCATGTTGAATATGCCCCACAATATGGACAAATGCGAATTTTTGGTCAAACAATTGCTTGTCCCTTCTTTTGACATTCCGATAGCAGATGTGATGTGCGTTCTTGTTGGTCCTAACTCCCCATGGTATAATGATGTATATCAATATTTGAAATCCCAAACCTTACCACCTAGCCTTTCTGCTAACCAACGCCAAGCCTTCATCCGACAGACAGCCAAATATGTCATCATCACCGACACCCTTTACCATCATTCCTTTGACCATACCCTCCTCTGGTGTTTAGATTCTGATGAAGCATAAATGGCTTTACACGAGGTTCACGATGGTATATGTGGGGGCCATTTCAATGGTCTGAGCTTAGCCAAAAAGTTGATTTGTGCTGGGTATTATTGGCCCACTCTGGAAAAAGATGTTCACGATTTTGTTAAGAAGTGCTACAAATGCCAGATCCATGGAAACTACATTCATGCACCAGCCCAAGAGCTTCATTCTGTCATATCTTCATGGCCCTTTTCTCAATGGGGATTGGATCTTATTGGCAAGATTCACCCTGACATCTACAAATGGACACAAGTTTATCATTACAGCCATAGAGTATTTTACAAAATGGATCGAGGCTATCCCCATGACCTATATCACTGGTGTGCAAATTTCAAAATCCTACTGAATTATATCATATGCAGATATGGGGTTCCTCTTTCCATAGTCACAGATAATGGTCGTCCCTTCAAGAATAAAGATGTCAAGGAACTCTGTGAAAAGTTTCATATCCAACACTGTTTCTCCAGTCCATACTATCCACAGGGGAATGGTCAAGCTGAAGCATCAAATAAAACCATTATCAAGATCCTGAAAAAGGTTGTCAATGACGCTGGTCAAGATTGGCATGTACAGTTGAATCCAACACTATGGGCCTATCACACTTCTATCCGCACACCTACTGGCGCAACACCTTATTCCTTGGTGTATGGTGCGGAAGCCATTTTACCCTTGGAAGTGGAGATTCCTTCCTTGCAGGTTTCCTTGCAACATCTGATTGATGATAAGATGCACAAAGTCTCTCAGTTGCATTAGCTTGAGATATTAGATGAGAAACGTCAGACAACCCTAACACATTTACAAGCATATCAAAACCATCTCCGTCGCTCTTATAATAAGAAGGTCAAAGGGTGACACTTCGAAGTGGGAGATCTGGTATTAAAGGCAAACCCCAAGAATGTACAGTCTATTGACATCATCAAAGGTAAGTTTGAACCTAATTGGGTTGGGCCTTTCATAGTGACTACAGCCTATGGCTCGGGGGCATATCAGCTTGCCACTCCAGAAGGTGAACCTTTGTCTGATCCTGTCAATAGCATGCACCTTCGCAAGTACTAGGCATAATTTTTTGTTGTCAGCACTTCTTCAAGTATGATCCTGAAAAAATACAAAAATATCAAAAAAGAAAAAAAAATTTAAAAAAAGTGAAAAAAAAGAAAAAAATACAAAAAAAAAAGTGAAAAAAGCAAAAGAGAAAAAGAAAAAAAAAAGTAAAGTAAAGAAAAATGATTCGCCCTCTAGTGAAAACCTGGCAAATAGGTGCTTTGGGCAAGTACCATGGTGAAAACTTGGCAATCAGGCGCCATGTGTAAATGAGATTATTGCTCTGTCATCTGTCATAACCTCTAGCTATGCTTTCTCTCGGCCGGTTTATCATGTCTATCTTTGTCTTGACCCAATGTTCGGTTCCAGGCCTATGATTGGTCAACATCATTGTCTTGCATACACCGGTTTCTGGTACATATGTCTTTCAAATGTGCATTGGGTGCATTCCCCTTGTCATGATCAATCACTCGAAATAAATAAATAAAAATTGAAAAATGTCCTTAAATAATTCAAAAAAATTGAAAAATGTCCTGAAATAATTCAAAAAAATTGAAAAATGTCCTGAAATAATTCAAATAAAATTGAAAAATGTCCCGAAATTATTCAAAAAAATTGAAAAATGTCCTGAAATAAATCATAAAAAAATCAAATAATGTCCTGAAAAAATCTCTAAAAATCTAAAAATGTCCTTAAAAAAATCCTTAAAAAGTCAAATAAAGTCCTGAAAAAAATCCTTAAAAAGTCAAATAAGTCCTGAAAAAACGAACAAAAAAAATTGTAAAATCTTGAAAAGCAAAACAAAAAATATGTCCTTTTGTGCATAAGATAGATCACTGAGTATACATCCAACGACATGCAATCGCACACTGTGCTTTAATGAAATCATGCATAAACAAGATGAACTTTTTCAATCAAACCAGACATTCAAACTGATCACAATTGTCTTATCAATCGAACATCAACATCACTATCATTCGTCCTTGGCACACTATCATGGGTCTTATACAGGGTGTGGTATACTCGAAACTAGACTGTGTCCTATATTAGACGGGCTACCACATTCCCTAAAACCAGACAGCATGATCGTCCTATCAACACTTTCAACTTTTGACAATGAAGATCAAGATGTTTGTTTGGCTTGTTGGAATTAGCGAGTCTTATCATTTATTGATTTATTTCCGATCATGTTCCTATGTTACTCAATGATGTCACTGAGTGATTTAGAGTGACCGAGATGGTTCATGGTCCTTTTTTTGTTGTGATTGCTATTTGTCTACAATGTGTCTGTCTTTTGCAAAAAGGGTTGTATTTCAGCTCTGGCCTTCAATGCCATGATGCTACACATCCATTTTGCTACATAAAGGTTCTCACCTGCAAAGTGCAGTAGTGAAAGCAAGTTTTTTTTCTTCATCTCTAACTGTCCTCTGTTTCATTTCTTCTTACTAACATTTCTTCAGTCAGTTCGGATAGCGAGTTTGGTCTAGTGCTCCGATTTCCCCACACACATATGCTACATCTTGCATCCATTTGGTTAGTACATTTGCATTATATCAAGCATCACATCGAGCATCACATCAAGCATTTTATCCATTTCATATTATCAATGCATCAAAAACACATAAAAATACATCCATATATATTCCACAATAAATAGTGCATAAGTCATCCATACATGGAAAATAACATAAGTCATAACACATTGCATCCCATCATATCGATGCATATCATATCATATATCCACATAATATCAAAGTACAAAATTGGACTATCTGTCCTAAGTATGGCTCGCAGGCTGACTACATAATATCAAACTACATATGCATCTATCTATCATAAGGAGCAAGTGCCTCTGTCATTGGGTGCTCCCTCTATCCTCCTCATCCCTGCCATCTCTCAAGGATGATGTCCCTCCTAGTCCTGGCTGTGGTGGTCTCATAGGTCCACTCACCCCCATGCTGCTCAATGACCTCCGAGAGCATGCCCTGCTCTTTGTCCTCGATCGTGCTCGATATGAAGCTACTCTCTACTCTGGTGGGACTGCACTCTCATATAGTGTCCTCCAATGGTGTATCTCCTCTCTGGTCTCTACCAACATCTGTGCCATCTCGCGTGCACTGGCATCCCTAATCAACCCAATATACTCAGTGACTCTCTGTTCTTCTCACTGTGCCTGAGCTATTGTTGTATCTTGAGCCGCTGTGAGTCTGGCTTTCTTTGCTCTAAACTGATCCTACTCTATCCTCAAGATGGCATTCTTTCTCTCTAAAGTCGCAATATGATTGTGCTAACTCGCTATGGTAGCCCTACACATCTCCATCTCCTCTATCCTAGCTATCTCTGGCTCTATGGGTATATCCTACAATGACTCTTGATCAGCTGCACCTGGCTCATAATCATCATCCCCCTCCTCATCTCCATCCTCATCCCCCTCATCCTCATCACCACTCTCATCCTCCTCATCCTTATCATCTCCCTCCTCCTCTCCTGTTAGTGGGAAGTCCTCCTGTCTCCTCGGTACTGGAATGTCTAGATCTGTCAATGGCACTAGCCGTCATTGTGCAAACCATCTCTCATACTCCTCTGTCATCTCGATGTCCTCCACATCTGATCTCCAATCCCACTATCTCTATTGTAGCTATGTGAATTCAACATATTCTATGTGTGGCTGAATCATACTCCCCAATTGACTCGTCTCTCTGTGAGATCAGGCAAAGTGTGCAGTCCTCCTAGGTACATCCTGCCTCTCTCCAAACTATCATCTGACTCTCTCTGGTAGGTACATCTCAATCACTTTCTGGTGATTCACTAGTCGCCCAATCAGGTACCTCTCCTATCTGCAGTATGGTAGCTCATCACTATCATCTGACCATCCAGGGCAATCATGATATGGCCTCCATGTGAACTCGCTCAGTCTGTCTAGCTCATGTCGCCAATACAATATGTATCCAAATGGACCCTATCTCAGTGCTCCACCATAGTAGTACACATATGGTTAGTGCGGTAATACCTATCTCTCTGCAATCGGTCGACATATGGCTATGTGCTCGAATGCCCATACCTATAACAGTGTGACTCCACAGCTCAAAGTCTGAACTCCTTGATATGTGTGTGGGGGAAAAAGCGAGACTAGGTTATCATACCCTAATCCTACCTCTTGTCACACACTACAGAATACGAAAGAGCCTAGAGGTATCACACAATTGGCTACTTCTTTTTATGAAAGAGAGAGCCACGGGCTACCTATTAGGGTTTCTATTCCTTTGTTGTAATTGAAAGGTAAGATTATGCAAGTTCAATTCCTAACCCTAAAATGCAAGTATGAGCTAACAACAAGATTACAGAATTGAACTTAAACATTGGAAAGCTGTAAATACAAGGATGAAATAAGAATGCAGATGTGTACCCGGAGTCAAAATCGGACTGAAAGTGTGCAGGACAGGGGCACGGGTGCCACTGTCCTGAAAACTACACCGGAAACTGTCGTTTTGCACTCTGAAACACTATCAAAAAGCTGTCTGAAAGCTGTCTGTCCGAAGGACCAAGGCACCTAGCGCCTCTGTCCCAGGGACCAGGGTACCCAGTGCCCCTGTCCTGGTAGGACCAGGGTGCCCAGCGCTCCTGGCCCAGTCTTTTGCTCTGCAATTTGATACAGAGTGCTGTCTCGACCTGTTCTCTCCGGATCTGTATCCTGCGGCATCGTCCGAGTCCCGAAACCTGCACTTATATCTGAAAAAGGGTGTATGGGTGGCTATATAGGGTTTTGCCTTAGTCAAACCCCCACTTCGGTGATTTCCACCTCCATGAATAGCCAAGTTGTTTTGTAAAATGTATTGTGTGTGCAGACCTAGTGTGTGTGCAAGGTCCTAAAATGCAAGAAAGCAAACTAGAGCAACCTAGAAAGTAAACCCTAATTGCTTGTAAATGATAATGTAAATGCTCTAAATCAAGATGCAAAGTGAACTAAAGTATGAATGAAGGATATATTGAAGCTTTATGCAAAGACATGAAAACAACATGAAATCATACCCAACCCTCAAGGGAGAGGTACAAGCCAATCTTCAGTCGGTAATCTCCTATTGTTCTTCAATGTCTTCCAAGCCCTAAATGGATGAATGGAATTGATAAATACTTGATAGAGGGATATTGTAAGATGTTGAAGTCTTCAAAGATCTGCTCTTTCGCTGCATATGAGGTTCCTAGAAACAAAAATCCGATCCTTTCAAATGAAGAAAGAGAGCTCTTATGTATGGAACCCTAGGTCGCAATTTCGTCTTTTGGCCGACCTAGAGATCGAATATCCCACCAATTTCTTGGGGTTAAGCTTTATTTTATGATTGGATCGCGCTCCTAAAATTTCGAGAAAAATGTCTGGGACCGTGTGCACTCCGGGCGCCACGGTCCCGACAACTTTTCACCAAATTTTCAGGGTTGTCAGATATGATGATTTCAGAGAGAATCCCAAAGTTACAGGTGATTTCGAGATGTTTTGACCCCCGAAATCAATCCCCCAAGCTCATAATAGGGCCTAATTAGGGTTTTTGATTAAGTGATGTATTGGAGGAATAAAATGAAAGGGGCACACTTTAATGAAAGGGCCCGACTTTATGATGTGGAAAATGATGAAATAGAACCTTTAGACCTAATTAATTTGATTAATTAAGTGCTAAAGGGGAAATGCAATGCAAAATGCAACTGCGCCAAGGCGGGTGCTAAACTAGGTGTTAAATTGTACTACCTTAGCAAGTGCGTACAATTTATGACGTTACATTTAGCCCCCACTTTAGCGGTCATATGAGTACTACGTGCATATGCAAGCTAAAGTACAAAAAGTAAACATTATTTGAAAAAGGATATATCCATAAGTTGTCGGACGAAGCCCCCAGCAGTATCTGCAGTACACAGTTAGGAACCGCACCCTACAAAACACACGTTAGATCACAAAATCACCTAATGCTTACTAAGGAAGGTGATGAAATTTGTGAGTAGCTATATGCCCCCCCCTATTTTGACTTGCTTATTAGGGAGGTGAAACAGGGTAGCATGTTTACTTACAACAAATTGTGCAAGAGAGTATTGATGAGGGATGTTCACTAAAAAGGCTTCATCAGAGCACTTTTTGGAACATCCCGAGAGTAGGGGAATGAAAATATGATTCCTACACAACAAACAGTTCAAAAATCGCATCTCCCAAACTCAAGTTATGATGAAATGAGTGAAAGAGGAAAATTAGGGTTTTGAAAGTAAAGGTAAAGGAATGAACGTATATACCTTGAAAGAGACATATGCATTTGTCACTTTGTTGATTCTGAGTACTATTCATTGCAGTGGACCCCACATAGCCATCATCATGCCTTCATGATGACCGGAGCATCCCACGAGGGTTGAGATCCTACGTTAGGCCGTGATTGATGATGAGCCACTGGACGAGGTGAGTTGACTGAACATTTGACTTTTGATTTTTCGCATTTTGACTTTTCTGTGATCGTTTGTGGGCCCTGAAGGCTGACCCGGGCCCCACCCAGGGTGCCATGGTCCCCCTAGGGTGCCATGGTCCCCTCAGGGTGCCATGGTCCCTGACAGGGCGCCATGGTCCCAACCAGGGTGCCATGGTCCCTGACAGGGCACCATGGTCCCCATCAGGGCTTGGCATACGATGTTTGACAGTTTGCTTGAGTGATTTTGATATCGAGTACTGATTACGGTTATGTTTTTGTGTTGCAAGGCCTTCCATACATGAGAGAGCATACAGCGGGACATATTCTTCGCAGTTTGCGAGATTAGATTCTGCGGCTTACTCAGTCAGAGAGAGACACATTGTCGATAGTGGGATTATGGTATGTGATCCTCATGCTAGCCATTCGGTTCCATCCTGTGATGCTGATGGCATTGATGGAGCGATGGGATCCTGACACATGCACATTTCATCTTCCAATAGGGGAGCTGACGGTTACACTCGAGGATGTGTACCGTATACTTTGTCTTCCTATTAGAGGAGCGACTGTTACATACGTGACCAATCGGTCAGCGGAGGATCATCAGAGAGAGAAGGTATATTACATAGGGAGAGTTATGCCGAGCGAGACGAGAGGTCGCATCATGGTCAGCTGGCTCTTACATCCTACAGGGGAGGTACCCCTTCTGAGATGCCTTATGATCGCCATCATAGCACTAGTCGTTTGCCCTAATGGGCGAGGCACGCACATGCATGGGGGTCTCACATGGTGCATCAGAGCGATGGAGAGACACAGGAGAGTGCATGCTTGGGGTCGGAGTATGCTTGTACATCTCTATCATGACCTTGAGTAGTATGTATTTGGACAGGGTTGCAGTTTGATGACATGCACACTTCTGCAGGTATGGATTTTAGAGCACTTTACATGCACCAGGCCTGTTGGCTTTCCGCTGAGTACGGCTAGCGAGCGACCTAGGGTGTTTGCTTATCCACTTACCAGCGAGTGGAGATTTGGAGATCTGTTATATTGGAGAGTGATTTTTGATAGACTGACAGTCGAGGTGACAGTGTGGAGACCTTACCTGCGGATGTACAGATGGGATGGGATGGAGAGATAGTTAGCATGCTTACAAAGGAACCGCCTACTGTAGGGATGATATTCACACATCATAGTCCCTTTCTACTTTGACCAAGTACGGAGGCAGTTCGGGCTAGAGCAGTGTGTTCCAGCCGATGTGCCCATCTATACTCGACACTCACGGGTCCTTCCCAGACCTAGAGCAGTAGCGAGACCGACGATAGATGACATCGAGACTATAGATATAGAGGGATCTGATCAGGATGTAGTCACTTATTATTCTGCAGAGCCTGGAGCACAGCGCAGGTATGTCTCATGGTTTATGAGATCATATCCAGGTCCTATCTTTCCACCAGATCACCCGACAGGCCATCCAGGCCCATGGAGACATGGAGACCAAGATGAGGACCAGGGATCTAGGTCAGAGGAGCCAGAGGAGGGAGAGGGTCATGAGGAGGCAGGAGATCCTGATCCACCTACAGGCAATTAGCCTAGTGCCGAGGAGGAGGAGGATATAGATAGAGATGAGGACGAGGAGGAGAGAACTGATGATGAGGAGAACGAGGATGCAGATGAGGATGAGGATGCAGATGAGGATAGAGATGATGAGGAGGAGTCAGATGCAGCTCCTCACCATTCAGGGGATGATACCATAGCTCTGGATCCTCCTCTTATTCCCCGACAGGAGGAACATGAGGTGATACAGAGACCCGTTTCTAGTACCGTCCAGCCTACACCCATCATGCACAGATTAGTCGAGCGAGGGGAGCCTAGTAGATCCCAATCATAGATGCTACCATATCATGATCCCTACTGGCGCGAGGGAGACCCAGGTATAGTAGGTTTAAATTTATTATTAATGCTTTGATGATATAGAATGGTACTAATACAAAAATCTATTCTACTACCACAGCTAATGTGCAGGAGTGGCATTCCCTGATTCAGCACGCAGTGACAGACATTTCCATGATAGCACAGATCCCCAGTTCCTCACAGATTGCCTATAGGCCTCAGGGGAACGCGGGTCGGCATGAGGACTTGTTTTCCCCATTTTGAGTTTAGGTAGACATATGGAGGGAGAGAGAGAGAATCCTATCAGAGGACCTTCAGCGGGCGCGGCGAGATCTAGCAGTAGCTCAGGCTGAGGCTACCACCTATCGCGCGATCCTTATGGATAGGGATCATAGGAGTTCCTCTCGGAGTCACTCACGGTCTGTATCGCGCTACACACCCATGGGTCCACCTTCACGGCCAGATCAGGAGGGAGCATCCAGTCGACACTCTCCAGCCACTAGTCCTAGGGATAGGAGATGATTTTATGATGTAGGAGAGGTCACATTTTGGATGTATAGTGACCTATATTTGTATACGATCCACATATATATATGTATATATAAATGCTTCTCTTTTGTCTCAAATGTGTTATCTTTAATGCTTAAAACAATGTATATTTTGCTTTGATTAAATCTAATACATTTGGTAAATGTACATGTATGTTCAGAATTTAATTTCCATGTGATTGATTTCTCAATGCTCCATGATTAAATTGATACATGTGTGACTTAATTAAATATTTAATCAAGTACTACATTGATGATAGGGAAGAAATATGCATTAAGTCTAAGAATCATATAACTAACGTGATTTAATTTTGAACTTAAACACAACATGATACAATTCTACTTAACACATAAAGACACTGAATAATATGCTAGCATAATGGAAATGTAAATCTTTTACAACTTACATAAATGAATTCAAGACAAACTATGAAGTAAGGAAACACGCTTGTCAAGAACGAAGCAATATAGATTAAACATCATAACATTTAATTCTATTTTGCTCCAACTAGGAGATACTAACATATTACCCAATGTTGAAGAACTGAAAAGAAGATAAATAAGGAATGAAGAATTAAGCATAATATCTACGCAAGTGCATAGCATTTATAGGTTCTTTAAAAGGCGTACCATCTACATCTGCTATTTTGTAAGCACCTGATCCATAATCCTCAATAACAATATATGGTCCAAGCCAATTAGGACTAAATTTTCCATTTTCTGCAGGTAAGGCATTCACATTGCGCTGATTCTCATAGAGGACTAAGTCACCTACTGAGAAGGAACGTTGAATAACCTTATCATTATAGCTTCGTTGTAGAGTTTTGTGATACACTTGAATATGCTCAAGAGCATTTATACGCTGTTCATCAAGCATCTCAAGCTATTGAAGTCGTTGTTCTCTATAAGAGTCATCATCTACTATACCTTTGAGAGAAACCCTAAGTGATGGAATCTCTAACTCTAAAGGCATAATAGCGTCAGCACCATAAACAAGATTATAAGGAGTAGTTCCCGTGGAAATTCGTACACTCATTCGGTAGGCCCAAAGAGCATAGATTAGCTGGTTACTCCAATCCTTACCATGCTTATTCACGGTTTTGCGAAGAATTTGTTCGATTATTTTATTGGATGATTCAGCTTGACCATTTGACTGAGGATAGTATGGTGTAGAAAATCGATGTTTGATATGATACTTCTCGAGGAATTTCTTCACGTCCTTGTTCTTAAATGATGTCCCATTAACTGAGATTATAGTAGAAGGTATCCCAAATCGAGAAATGATGTTTTCTAGAAGAAATTGACAAATCACTTCAGCAGTTGTAGAGGGAAGGGGAATAGCTTCTACCCACTTCATAAAGTAATCTGTTGCGGTTATAATGAAGGTGTGTCCTTGAGATGAAGGAGGGGAGATTTTACCAATAAGATCCAAACCCCATGCGGAAAAAGGCCAAGAAGCTACTTGAGAACAGAGTTCTTGGGCAAGAGCATGAATCAGATTATTATGTTGTTGACATTGATGACATTTCTTAACAAATGAAAAGGAATCCTTATGCATAGTTTGCCAATAGTATCCCATACGAAGCAATCTATGAACCAAGGATTTGCCTCCAAAATGTTCCCCACAGGCACCTGAATGTGCCTCTTCAAGAGCAACGGGGATTTCTGACTTGTTAAGACAGCAAAGGAGACGACCATCATAACCCCTTCGGTAAAGGACATTAGAAATAATGATATATCTAGTAGACAACTTGCGGATTCTAGCCCTAGTGTTTCTATTAGTAGAATCAGGAAAGGTACCATCGGTCAAATATCTTATGATATGCGAGTACCATTCATCTGAGTCTATAAAGTCACAACATGTTACCAGACTAGGATCGTCTACAATAGCTAGAGAAATAAGGTTGTGAATAACAAATTTAAGATCAACCACAGGGTCCTCTAAAGATACAAGAGAAGCCACACATGCCATTGCATCCGCATGTCGATTATCTTTTCGAGGAACAGGTTCCATGGTATAAGAATCAAATTTTTGTAATAAAGAGATGGCAAAGTCTTTATATTGTGATAATTTGTCTTGTTTTGCTTGATATATTCCTATTACTTGTCTTATAATCAATTGCGAATCTCCATAGATATGTATGTGTTTTATGTTCAGAGCTAAGGCTGCTTTTATTCCCGCTATAAGAGCCTCATACTCAGCAATGTTATTGGTACACAGGAAATTTAGACAATAGGATAAGGGAATGGGTTTCTTTGTAGGAGAAATCAGAACAACACCTGCCCCCAATCCCGTACGACACTTAGAGCCATCAAAGTATAACTCCCAAGTTTCATCTTTCTCTATAGAAAGAATGAAGTCGTCAGGAAAAGACTCAGGGTTAGGGAAGGAGAAAGGTGAAGGGGCCTCAGCTAGGTGATCGGTCAATGCTTGCCCTTTAATTGCTCTTTGTGAAACAAATTTAAGGTCAAATTCAATTAACATCATAACCCACTTAGCTAGGCGTCCTGATAAATCAGTTTTAGATAAAAGATGCTTCAACGGATCAAACTTTACCATGACGTGGACTTCTGAGTTTAAGAGATAATGTCTCAATTTCTGAGTCGCAAACACCAAGGCCAAGCATTGTCTTTCTATCGCAGAATATTGGGTCTCATAATCGAGTAAGGTACGACTTATGTAATAAACCGGACATTCTTTACCATCTTTATCATGTTGTGCCAATAATGCTACAAGAGCATGAGAGGATGCAGCCGTATAAATAAGGAAAGGTTTAGAAGGTTCAGCCGGTCGAAGGATAGGAGGATTAGTGAAATACATTTTTAAATATTCAAATGCTTGCTGACAATCCTCATTCCATTGAAAAGTGATATTCTTTTTGAGAAGTTGAGTGAAAGGAAAAGTATGATCCGCAAGTTGAGATACAAACCTACGAATAGCTTGAATCTTTCCTTGTAAGCTTTTAAGTTGAGACACATTTCTAGGAGGTGGCATGTTGACAATAGCATCTATTTTCTTAGTGTCCACCTCAATCCCACGATGCGAAACTATGAATCCTAATAGTTTTCCACTATCCACATCAAAAACACATTTTCGGGGATTCAAGCACATGTGATATTTACGAATCCTTTCAAATATTTGACGAAGGATTTTAATATGATCCATGCGAAGAAAGGATTTGGCTAAAATTTCATCAACATAATCCTCTAAAATCTTATGCATATAATCATGAAAGATAAGGGTCATCGCTCGTTGATAAGTTGCACCGGCATTTTTAAGTCCAAAAGGCATCATTATCCAACAAAACGTACCCCAAGGAGTAGTGAAAGCTGTTTTGAATTGATCTTGAGGGTTAATAAAAATTTGATTGTATCCTGAAAAACCATCCATGAAGGATAACAAGGCATGTCCTGCCGTAGAATCAACTATCATGTCAATGTTTGGAAGAGGAAAATCATCTTTTAAAGAAGCCTTATTTAGATCCCGAAAGTCAGTACACATTCTTATTTTGTTATCTGGTTTAGCCACAGCGACAATATTTGAAATCCATGGGGAATAGTCAATAGGGCGGATAAATCCAGCGTCCAATAACTTTTCAATCTCAGCCTTAACAAGCAAAGCTACCTTAGGATTCATTTTTTGAATCTTTTGTTTCACGGGCTTAGCATCAGGAACTAAGACAATGTTAGGAGTAACAATCTTAGGATCTATACCAAGCATGTCAGAGTATGTCCAAGCAAAGATCTCAAGGAATTCATGCAATAAATCTTCATATTGTTTTTGTTCCTCTCCATCCAAACATTTTCCAATTTTAAGAACTTTCTCTTCATTGCAAGGATCCATCTTAACATTAGTGGTGTCACTTATGAGAAGATTACTTTGTTGAGGAGTATCCTTTAGCTGAGGGAATTCTTTCACAATCTCATCATTATCCGTCTCTTTTCCAAAATAGGCTTCAGTGTTCAAACAATAAGGGAGTCCCCTATTGTGATGATAACAAGGAAGAGTGTCATAAGCTCCTAAAAATTCAGCTAAAGCATCATCGGTAGGGAAAACGTCAAAAGTACAAGCACACGAAGGATCCCCATCAATGTACTCAGGGTGTTGCATTGATAGAGAGGTAGAAATAACATTAACACTAATGCATGGTCTTTTAGAAGCTTTAGTGCGCTTGCAGGGATTATAGCCAAGTCCATAGGCATAACTGTGAAATTTAGTCTCTAGAGGAACTTTTATCCCTTGTTCATGAACACCGCAACCATTTCCATGATACCCATGCTTAGCAAAAATGCGAAAACCACGACCATAACGATCAGCCATTTCAGGAAGAGAAGATGGTTTTTCATAAGACAAAGAATCAAACTCTTCATAATTAGAGGTGCGAGGAGAAGAAGTTTGAGAAGCGGCCACAAAATTATTACTCATAGGTTCGGGTAAGATTGATTGATTTTTAGCTTCTTCCTTCTTTTCAACTTTAAGCTCTCTAGAAGGAACCTTATATTCACCTACAAAGGTGGGATTAAAATCAAGAGATCCCCAATCGTCTTCTTCGAGGATCTTCCCAGGATCAAAATCCTTCTTATGTGTAGTTTCAAGTCGAGAAGAATCTTCTTCAAGAGCTCCAGACTCATCCGAAGAATTTTGATCATCGGAGAGCGAGGATTCACCGATAGGTATCTTATTTAAAGAGTCATCACTAGATGAGGACGGCTTAGAAGAACCCCCCTTGGAAGTAGATGTTTGCAAACAAGCTTGAAAATTAGTATCACCTATCAAGGTATATGTCTTATTGTTATAAATAAATTTAACTTGTCTATGCAATGTAGAGGGGATAGCTTGCATACTATGAATCCAAGGTCTCCCTAGTAGCAAGTTGTATGTTAGATTTCCTGACATAACATGGATAGGAGTAGGCAAAGTAACAGGCCCCACTGTGATGGGTAAGGTGATAGTACCTAATGAAGTTTTAGCCACATTATCAAAGCCTCGAATAGGATGAGAATCCGGTTCAATTAAGGATGTATCCACATTCATCTTATGCAAAAGATTAATGCTACACACATTAAGACCAGAGCCATTATCTACTAGTGTTCGCCTTATAGCAGTGTCTTTTATGATAACCACAATCATCAAGGGATCATATTGATGTTGGATTTCACTAGTAGGCAACTCACCTTGGGTAAACACAATTTGAGCTTTAGGATTCATCACAGAGTTAACCAAAGATGCTATATTACTAGATGTATTCGGTGGAGGAACATTCAAATCTTTCAAGGCATCTTGTAACATTCCATGATGAGTGGAAGAAGTTTGAATCAAATCCGAAAGGGACATCTTAGCAGGGGTAGCTTTAAGTTGTTCTATGAGATCATATTCCTTACTAAGAACTTGCGAAATACGGGGAGCTTGTGGAAGAATCGGTTGAGGATTCGGAAGAGAAACTGGGATAACAGGAGGAGGACTAGGCTGCCTATTATTTCTGGTATGATAAGTATGGGCAACCACATGATAACTCTCTCTAGTTATTTGCTTGGCATAATTATAAGGACTTATAGGTTTTCTTCCTTGCACAGTGATGATTGGTTTATTCGAAGTACGAAAGGAATCATGATCATACCCTCCTTGGACGGTAAGGAGAGGTGATTTAGGAACTTGAAAGGTGGGAGAAGGATAAGCACCTTGGACTTCAAAGAGAGGCTTTTTATGCTCATTCAAGTTTATCATGTTAACCAATTTAGAAGTTTTGTTCTTATTTAGAGATTTCGATAAAGCCACAAAGTCATCAAGAGCATCATCCAACAAAGCATGATCATATCTATTAAAAGGTTTATCTTTTGATTCAAAAGGAGACATCTCCTCATAGAGGGGATTATTGAAAACAACCATGTTACTAGATTTAGTGGAAGAGTTGATAGGAATGTACCCTTGAGAGGATTCATTCAACTTATCTTTCTCATCACAACGAAATGGCATAGTAACAAGGTTTATGAGTTTTTGGTAAAATGAAGGTTTGGCATCTTTAGGGTTCAAAAACTCATCTAAAGCTTCATCTAATTCATCTTGGCTATACTTATAATAGTCATCATAAGCATGAACATTTTGCAAATAAAAGTCTGACATTTTGAAATAAAAAGTGCATGAAATTTAAACACACAATGCAAAGAAACACACTCTTTTTTTTTTCTCTTTTTAATGAAAATGAAATGAAAAACACTAAATCTAGATCTAGATCTAATAGATGCAATGCAAGAAGAAGCAATGATAGATTCACGTCGGGTTCACCAAAATGTGTGGGGGAAAAAGCGAGACTAGGTTATCATACCCTAATCCTACCTCTTGTCACACACTACGGAATACGAAAGAGCCTAGAGGTATCGCACAATTGGCTACTTCTTTTTGTGAAAGAGAGAGCCACGGGCTACCTATTAGGGTTTCTATTCCTTTGTTGTAATTGAAAGGTAAGATTATGCAAGTTCAATTCCTAACCCTAAAATGCAAGTATGAGCTAACAACAAGATTACAGAATTGAACTTAAACAATGGAAAGCTGTAAATACAAGGATGAAATAAGAATGCAGATGTGTACCTGGAGTCAAAATCGGACTGAAAATGTGCAGGACAGGGGCACAGGCGCCACTATCCTGAAAACTGCACCGGAAACTGTCGTTCTGCACTCTGAAACACTGTCGGAAAGCTATCTAAAAGCTGTCTGTCCGGAGGACTAGGGCGCCTAGCGCCTCTGTCCCAGGGACCAGGGCACCCAGTGCCCCTGTCCTGGCAGGACTAGGGCACCCAACGCTCCTGTCCCAGTCTTCTGCTCTGCAATTTGATACAGAGTGCTATCTCAACCTGTTCTCTCCGGATCTGTATCCTGCGGCGTCGTCCGAGTCCCGAAACCTGCACTTATATCTGAAAAAGGGTGTATGGGTGGCTCTATAGGGTTTTGCCTTAGTCAAACCCCTGCTTCGGTGATTTCCACCTCCACGAATAGCCAAGTTGTTTTGTAAAATGTATTGTGTGTGCAGACCTAGTGTGTGTGCAAGGTCCTAAAATGCAAGAAAGCAAACTAGAGCAACCTAGAAAGTAAACCCTAATTGCTTGTAAATGATAATGTAAATGCTCTAAATCAAGATGCAAAGTGATCTAAAGCATGAATGAAGGATATATTGAAGCTTTATGCAAAGACATGAAAACAACATGAAATCATACCCAACCCTCAAGGGAGAGGTACAAGCCAATCTTTAGTCGGTAATCTCCTATTGTTCTTCAATGTCTTCCAAGCCCTAAATGGATGAATGGAATTGATAAATACTTGATAGAGGGATGTTGTAAGATGTTGAAGTCTTCAAAGATCTGCTCTTTCGCTGCATATGAGGTTCCTGGAAACAAAAATCCGATCCTTTCAAATGAAGAAAGAGAGCTCTTATGTATGAAACCCTAGGTCACAATTTCGTCTTTTGGCCGACCTAGAGATCGAATATCCCACCAATTTCTTGGGGTTAAGCTTTATTTTATGATTGGATCGTGCTCCTAAAATTTCGGGAAAAATGTCCGGGACCGTGTGCACTCCGGGCGCCACGGTCCTGACAACTTTTCACCAAATTTTCAGGGTCGTCAGATATGATGATTTCAGAGAGAATCCCAAAGTTACAGGTGATTTCGAGATGTTTTGACCCCCGAAATCGAGTGCCCAAGCTCAGAATAGGGCCTAATTAGGGTTTTTGATTAAGTGATGTATTAGAGGAATAAAATGAAAGGGGCACACTTTAATGAAAGGGCCCGACTTCATGATGTGGAAAATGATGAAATAGAACCTTTAGACCTAATTAATTTGATTAATTAAGTGCTAAAGGGGAAATGCAATGCAAAATGCAACTGCGCCAAGGCGGGTGCTAAACTAGGTGTTAAATTGTACTGCCTTAGCAAGTGCGTACAATTTATGACGTTACAATATGTTATCTGATGCAACTAAAACTATAGCATAGCTAGTACACATGGTCCCCATGCATACATCGTACCCTCTATCGCCATCCACTCTAGCACTCTTCCCCATCCAATTAGGAATCCATGTCCTCGTCTGTCCCTTGCTAGTAGACATGCTATCACCACTACTATCACTACATATCGTCGATCATACTCTGATGCCATGGTCTCCCAGCCGATCTCCCTCTCTATGATATCTAGATCATCTACATCGCACTCAAATAATCTACACAACGTATCTCTCCCTATCACTAGGTCATACTCTACCATCTCTCCATGAATCAGAATGTGAAGGATATGCCATATGTCCTCTAGTGTCACAGTCGCAAGATGGAAAGAGGAGGTCTCCAAATGCCATTGCTCTGCCAATGTGGTAAGCAATCCTGTGTTTGCCCTAATCTCAGGCATGAATGTGATATAGTATATCCCAAGTCCTGCTAGTGTATCTCTATCCGTGCTCCTGAGTCTATGTCTTAACATGAAGCAGTCTAGTCGGTTCTCTCGCGTGATCAATGGATACTATCGACTCTGCATCACAATTGGGGCATATTTTGTTAGTTTTAGGGTTTGCTCCTACAGGTTGCATTTCCTCATTTCATGTCTAAATCAGGGTGTTTTTCATCTATTCTGACCTATCCTACCCTTATTCCCCCTTTCCGGATCATTTGCATGTTGTTTTTGACCTAAATTGAGTTCCCAAAGCACAACTGTGCCTGTGTTGTGTATCTTGTGCCTGTGTCCCCCTACACAAGCACAAAAGACATTACACAAGCACAAAATTCACCCTACACAAGTGTAGAAGTCACTTTCTGCATTTTATGTGGGCCTCGCAATGTCCCGCACACGAGTCAAATTCATAAAATTGAAAACATGGGTTTTTGAGATACATACCATTGCTCCCGCGTCGTGCAGTCGTCTGTAGGTGCATACACATTCTCTGAGTTGATCTGCCCTTGGAATGTTTGCCATCTCTCTCCAAGTGTCCTTTTCCAGAGCAACAAATTCTCCTCTTTGGCTAGTGCAAATGAGCACTTTTCACTCTCTTTGTCTCATTTATAGATCTTTGTCAGTGCATAGATGGACATGCACTCTCTCCATCTCATGTTGGTTGTGGTCTTTTGCACCTTCAATTGCTTATCCTTCATGCATCCGCTCTTCGATTGTCAGTCTGTTTGCTCCTATCAGATCCTGTCATTTTTATCGATCAATTGGCCTCTTTTCTGCATGTTTCCGGCCAATTCCTCGAGGGGGCATGCATATGTCATTGTCATTGTCTAGGGCATTTTCATTATTGTTCTTTGAAACAATTCTTGAAATCGCATTGTCTCAAAGAGGGGCAAAATGTAGACATCTAAAAATGGTCAATGCTTGCGGAATCATACTTTAACATTTGCGCATTGCCTTATTTTAGGGTTTTTGCATCGCATTAACATTTCTCCTATGATTTTCACTTGGTCTTTATCATTTGCAAGCATCGAGTCCTTCTTCTACATCCTTCATCTATCTCTCTTTCGAATTTGGTCTTGTCGATAACAATCTTCAGTCATGACTTTGGTCAATCTTATCTTGTCGCATCTATGTGCGTATTCATTTGTCATCATTTTGGACATCGTCAATCCTAATTAGGGTTGTGTCCTCTTATCAATCTTGTCATCATGTGATCGATTTGTCATCAATTCTTGTCTTTTTATCAATCTGTCATCAATCTTGTCATCTTGTGATCTATTTTGTCATCGATCCTTGTCCTTGTCAATTTTGTCATTTTTGCAATCAATTTGTCATCAATCATCATCTTTCTCAATTGTGTCAATTTGGATCAATTAGTCATTGTTCCTCATCAATTGGCGCATTTATCAATCAAATCTCTTATCAACATTGGTCATTTATCAAGTCAGAATCATGATCAAATCAAATCGACGTCAATTATCCTTTGTCAAGACCTAATTGTCATCCTTGCATTTCTAATTCATCTTCTAGGGTTTCATGATTTATTCATTTAACCTTGTTTGTCATTTCTCCCTCTACGTTAAATAATTTATTTATTTATCCTAGGTCTTCATGTCACAATTAAATGTTTAATTTAATTGGCTAGCTAATTATTCCTCTTTTTGTGAATTAATTAATAAATGACAAATTATTAATTGATTTACCTAATTTCTCCTAGTTCCTAATTTCCTAGTTTTTCATCAATTTCTAAATTCCCTCTTTGTGAATTAATTAATAAATGAAAAATTATTAATTAATTCACTAAATTCCTAATTTCCTCATTTTCTAATTTCCTAATTCCTAATTTCCAATTTTCTAATTTTCCTAATTTCTAATTCAATTTCCTCCTATTTTTCTCCTAATTTCATGGGAATGACATTTCAATTTGTCATAATTTGTCATAATTGACAATCAATCAATTTTGACATAGAAATTTGTCATAATCTTGTCATGAATTATCAATCAATCAATTTTGCATAGAAAATACAAATTTGTCATAATTTGTCATAATTGACATTCTTGATTTGCAATTTCCATTTGAATCTCTTCATGCTAATTTGATCTTTTCTCCAATTTGTCTATAAATTGGATGATTTTCTTCAATCCCAACTAATCACTTTTTCGAATCACTTTGTCGAATCGATCACGCTTCGAGTATTTTTGTGCTACTATCTTGTCTACTTGCTTTCATCTCATGTGTATGCACTAGTAGGTGAGATCCACAACAAAGCTATTTGAAGAAGAAAGAAGGACAATGGAGCCACATGAAGGAGACATTCAAGTCTGCATTTGGTTTGCTTAAGTTTTCGATCTTGAATATCTTTTTTTCATATCTCTATTGGATGTAATTAGGATTGATCATTACATTTGAGCTTTTGTGATTGAGCTATGACTAATATTGATATTTTCTTGTGATGATTTCTGATTTCCTAGCTACAAAATGTCATTAAGATTTTTATAAAAAATATCATTTCCTGCAAAAAAAACATGGGATCATTAGTCCAAAATGAGTGATCAGTAAGTAAATTACAATTAGACTATATATAATAATATTTTTAAAGTACCTGGAACCTTCTATATCTTCAAGGGAATCAATTCTTCATCGCTCACCACCAATGTGGCCTGCAACGTTCCCATACTAGCAATACGGGAAGATCCAGAAAATGATGGTATGTTATTAGCAGTACTCGCCTCTAGTGCATCCTCATGTGCATCTCCTGCCACAGTAGATGAATCCACAATGAAATGCCTCCAAGAAAGAACACTTCAAGGGTAATAAACACATAATGAAAGAGAGAGAAAAAGAGGGATCTACCACCAGTGGGCAAGTGAACATGAGCCGGTGCAACAGACAATGTTTGCATGCTACGTGTTGTCAACATTGCAGTTGGCAATACAGTTGGGCTTGACCTCGGACCCATGTCAGCACCTGAAGAGTAATACATTAAATATGTAAAACATTAAAAAACAAAGCTCACTACTCGCAATACCCTGATCATCACCACTAGGATGATGAGGCCCTATAATTTTTTGTAAAAACAACACATACATATTTTAGTTAATGACATAAAAGAGATAAAAATATAAACCATTATTGAACTTTTATTATGATTAAAGCTTTCATTACTGCTTACTTGCAAGTTTTCCATTGTTGTCAACAATAGTTGCACCCTATTTGTTATCTCATCAGTCTGAGGACTTATGGTTGCCAAATCAACAATCTCCTGCCTAATTTTTCTAATATTCTTTTGTACAAATTGCATAGAGCTTGCGCTAAGTGCGATGTCATCAGCGCATAACACTGTCGAGCGCCTCACATCCCTATGGAGGTGTCAAGGTACCGCAGGTTCCTTTCCCTTATCTCAAACATCCGTCTATGACAAGAATATAATTAACACTATCAAAATTACTTCAAAACACTCAAGAAAAGATCATAATGTAACAGTTTGCTTCTATCTAATTTGTACAATTACAATGAGGTTTACCTACTCCATAGAAGTGTCGGGACCTACACCCCTATCTGTGCTATGTGGTGGATCCATGTGGCCCTGTGACAAAGAAAAAATATAAAAACATTAGCGAAATGAAACCAATAGACTTAGCAAAAAAACTTAATAATACAATGGTTTATTGGATTCATTAATTGGAAGTTGGCTTAAATGGTATATATATAGTACGTACCACCCCCATGATAGTAACTTTGTTTGTATCTATACAATTCAAATTGTAATCGATTAGCATCTCTTCCCGTGCACTTATTGATTTTATCGCACATACAAACACACAATTTCCCTCACGTGCCTCAAATATGCAATTGGGTTGCTTATTAGTTGACCCAGGTCGTGTACTATTTATAAAACCTGCAATATTCCCCATTGCTTTTGGCCTTCCATCAATGTATATAGCCACTCGTTTACTTTGATCATTATCTTTTTGTTGTATAATATTGGCTAACAATGCATACCTATACATATATTTTTTATATTGAACAATCTGCATCCAATCATTATAATTGTAACAAGGTCCAACAAACTCCATCAATTCAACAACTTTTTTGTAACAGACCTTTATGTTGTCCATGGAAAATAGGCCCAAACCATGTAACGACGAAGGTGCTATGCAATATATCCTCTCATTAACACAAAAATCAGTGTTTATTGGAGGAAGTTCATTGGGTACACATTGTTTCAGTACATGTTTGTACCTCAAGGGCACCTCCATGTTGCCTTTGGTCTCATCATCATAAGAACATGAGCCCCCTTGAGCAAGAAAAAATTCCATGCATTTATTGAATTTTCTTCTAATCTTTTGACCTCTAGTTGATCTCCCTACTTGAGATCTACTACATGTCTCACTTTCCTCTTCTATTCCTACATTTCCCTCACTCGAGGAAGACACATCTGACAAATACCTATTTGGTGATACCTGTGCACCATCAAATGAGAAAGTTAGTTGGTAATGAGAGAGATATTTTGCAAATGAGGGTAATATTGATGAAGAAGTCGGCCATAAAGTTGATGTTGAGATTAAAATTTGAGTAAGTCCAATTGGGGCCTCAAGTGTTGATAACTGTATTAGATTTGTATTAGATTTGCTGCTAATGTTGAGGTTTGAAAAATTGAGGAAGTTTGTTTTTCTTTTAATTGTTAAAAAATATATTATTTCTATAAGGTGTATTGACTTATACCTGTCGATCCATGAGACTGTGCAGGATCCTTGTCAAAGGGGTTCAGGTTCCTGCACCAACAATTGAGCATCATAAGCATTACATTTGTAATTTGATAAACAATAAATACTGCAGTATCATAAGCATCATAAGCATCACATATGTATCATCATATATGTAATTGAGCATCATAAGAATCACATATGTATCATCATAAACATGTAATCCATCACATACGTATCATAAATCACCATCCATCACATAGCTAATAAGTAGTCCACATTCCATAAATAAACACATAGTTCAAAAAATGTCACATGTATCATCATAAGCATGTAATCCATCACATATGTATTTTAAATCACCATCTATCACATAGCTAGAGGTGCATCATGAATTAATTAAGTAATGGCATTAGAATTCAAAACATATGAATTATTTATGTAACCATATAAGTCAAATCAATTTCTATCAAGATATCAATATTAAATAGATAATATAATAATCGCATCTCATACATTTCATTCATGTCATTGATCTTCTTCTTCATCCAACTCATCATCATGACCATCATCATCATCATCATCATCATCATCATCATCATCATCATCATCATCATCATCATCATCATCATCATCATCATTCTCATCGTCGTCGTTGTCATCATCATTGTGTTCGTCATCGTCATCATCATCACCATCACTGACACCATCACCATAACCATCACCATCATCATCAGCAACAACACCATCATTATCATTAGCTTCTTCTTCATGTACATTTCCATCAGGAACATCATCGAGTAACTGTCGATCATGATCATCTATATCATCTTCTACTTCTTGGGTATCTTCTTCTTCCATCACATTATACATTATTGGCCTTCCTCTTGGATCATGTCTAACAACAAATGACCAACCTGGTTTATGTGGAACCTCTGAGTAAAATACCTACTCACATTGACTTGGAAGAACATAGGGCTCATCCCCAACTCATTCAAATGACCTTGTATTAACCATTGTAAATCCATTATCATGTTCGATAATAGTTCTATTAGGATCATTTATATTCAGTCATAGCCTATACCATTTGACGACGAACATAACTAATTTGAAGGAATTAAAGTCACACTCAAGTATATCATCCAAAATGCCATAGTATCGATTTTGAGACACTTGAGGATGTATGTCGTTTCTAGATGAAATATTGGTCACCTCAAAGACTGCAGTTATCCCAGAATCACAAGTTTTCTTCATGTCATCCAACTATTTAATGAGAAATTTATGACCATTGCAACACATAGCCTTGTGGTGTTTGACCTGCAATATGTCTAACATATTAAAATTATTGCATCATGAGTTGATAAACATACAGGTGATTAATAAAATTATACATACCTATTGATCTCTTAAACCATATGCTAAATCAATTTCCCTTTGTGTAACATTGGAATCTCCATTACAATGAGCTTCTTTAACCAATGAAGCGACACCATCCCATGTTAATGTGCGACCAAAATGTTGACATCGTTCAATCCACACCGTCATCCAATCAAGATTGTTTGCAATACACAAATGTAGCGCATCCCACTCCTGACCAATTGTACAAATAATTAATAGACCACTTACAACTAATTTATTTAGAAGATGAAGAATTAATTTACTAAAATAACATCTTATAATTACCTCTCACTTTCTTCAATCTACCTTTCCCCATTAAGTGCTCCCCTTTGAATTTATTAATGGGGTTGGGATCCCAAATGTGATCTATGTGGATTTTTGCTGCAAACTTAGGAAGATATTCAATAATGTACACCATAGTTTGGTATACCATATATCCCTCCACCATAGAACCCTCAGGATGTGCTCTTTGTTGAACCAAAGCCTTCAAAAATTTCAAGTTCCTCTCAACCATCCACATTGACCTAGTGTGTACAGGTCCACACAATTCGATCTCCTCAACTTGGTGTATGAGGTAGTGTTCTTGTGCATTGAAAAAAGTTGAAGGTAGACACTTTTGCATTTCACACATTAGATGAGGGATTTTTCTCTTCCAATATTTTATATCTTCCTTGTGGATTTCTTTAGATGACAACCACCTAATTAAAGAGATTGAAGACGCAAAAATATATAAACGAGACTTTACAAAATAATATACAATATATTGCATAACAAGTAAAACAAATGGCAAATATAATATGTATACAACAAATTGAACAAACATCACTACTTACCTCATGTATTTTCAAAGATCATATATGACTTGCTTAATATTATTGTCGAAGTGGTTTGGGAGAGATAGAGGTAGAACGTACTACAACAATTATAAAATGATCTTTTCATTGTTTTCTAACATAATACAAAGAAAAGTACATGCGCAGTATACAAATATATAGTAAATACACAAGAATGGGAATTACCTTAATGAAGGTATGCCAATCATGCATTTTCATCCCTGGCCCAAATTCACTCTTCTTTGATATGAGATTGTTTATGTTCGCAGCAAATCCTATGGGAAATTGAATTTTTCATATGACTTCTTTTATAGAATTGCTTTGCTACTATAGAATTGCTTTGTTGCTCCGTTAATAACCAAGGAAGGGCACTTATATTAATCTGATCTCCATTGCTATTTGATTGAATGACATTTTTCATTGCATGATTGGATTCCACAATGTCACTACAAATTTTGACAATTTTTTCTTTGTCAAGCCTTCCATCCAATATTTTCCATAATGTCTCTGTTATATTCTTTCCAATATGCATTGTATCAAACAAATGCATAATTTGTAGCTGCTCGTAGTAAGACAACCTACTAAATTGTCTGGGATAACTTTTTAGTCCCTTTGGAAGGTGGCCATCCATGCCTTGATGACCTTCATTATCATCAATTACATCATCAATAAACAAAACACAATAGAAAAATTCAAATTCCAAACATAAACCATTAGATGGAATGACATTACCTTGACGATTAATTCTATTATATTCCAACTTCCATAAGTGAGGAGTCATTCTTCGTGGCTTTGATGTAGTCTCTTCTTTCCCATTGAAAAGATGTTTTTCAGTATTCCGGTACTTATGACTTTTGTAAAGGAAGTGCCTATACTCACCAAACACCTGCTTTCCTAAACTTTTTGAATGACGGGATTTCATCTTTGGACCACAAACTGGACATGAAAAATTTCCCTTTGTTTGAAGACCTACAAGATAATGTATAATTCTATTAAATTTGTTAATTTTTATAATTATAATTATCATGCACAACTTGAACACTATAATGTACCACAAAAATGTGTTAGCCCTAGGGCATCATGTATTGTCCATACAAGCATTGCATAGAATTGAAATTGTCTTTGTCCTTTTGGTCTAGAGATGTCATACATGGTCACACCATTCCATAACTCCAACAACTCATCGATAAGAGGCTCAATATATACATTCATATCTTTAACTTGGTACTTGCCTAGTGGAATGAACAAAAACATTACATAATTATTATGACCATTTTACTGCAATATTTATAATTAAATGTAGATGACTATTAAATGATAAAATACCTAGAACAATCATTGCCAACATTATGTGCTCCCTCTTTATTGACATCCATGGAGGAATATTATTGTTGATAACAAAAATAGGCCACACTGAGTAAACAGATCTCAACTCTCCAAATGGATTGACACTGTCTGTTGCCAATGAAAGCTTGAGATTATGAGGTTCTTCTTTAAAGTGTGGCCACTTTTCCCTATGTCCATAAATGCTGAACCATCTGTAGGCATTCGAATAATGTCATCTCAACTTCTATTGCATGCATGGTAATCCATAAATTGTACCAAGCTAGTGCACCTGAATAATCGTTGCATACGTGGAATAATGGGAATATAACGAAGAACCTTGCGAGGCACCTTTTTTGTTATTTGATCTGTTCGATATCTACTGATATGACATTCAGGGCATTTTGTTCCAAATTCATGTTGTTTATGATATATAATATGATCATTGGGACAAGCATCTATTGTTTGATACTCCATTCCAATATCTTTCATAATGGAAGATAATTCTCGGTATGAGCAAAGTAGAATATTTGATTGTGGTAAGAAAAACTCACCTATCAATCTATAGAAAAAAAAAAGTTTGAGGAGTTAATATAAAGAATATTAATGGTACATGATTCACCATTTATTAATTGTAATGACATGTATGACACACCTTAACATACGTGAGATTGTTATGTTGGATAAACCATTCATAACCTTCAAGTTCACCAACAACAATACAGCAGAGAGAAGAGTTGTTTGGGAGCCTTTGTAAAAGGGCTCATATACCTTCTCAAGAAGAGGTAAATCATGAACATCGAGGTCATCCTGATCATCATGATCAATTGTGCCAGTACTAAATGTGTCATGGATCAATGTATTTTTACCATCATCTTCAATTGTGTTTTCTGGTGCATGATCGTCATCTTCCATGGGATCATTATCTTCAGCTTCGATATTCACACCTCCATGTTCCTTCACTTTGAAAACCATATTCTCAGGGTTTTGTTGATCCATACCATGTGCTCCAGGGTGCTCCACCTATATAAAATTGATATACATAAATAAACCATGATCATGATCTCATTATCAAGTGATTTCTTATGTATATAAATTGTTAAAATGATATAATCAACAACTTACCAATGGATGATAATCATGTCCCCCTTAAATGTGACCATGCTGCCTACAATGTTTCTTAGTTGTTTTGATTAGAAGTCTTCTAGTCTTTAAGCCCTTACAAATTTTGCAGGGACAATAACATTTCCCATCACCTTTTCTTTTCAAGTTCGACCATAATCTAGCAATTGTCTCCTTATTTTGTTCTTCACTGATATTATCTAACATGGTCTTTCTTCACAGGCAAAAAAATCAGGCTATGGAAACTTCAGTGCAAAAGCTTCACAAAAATTGCAAATCAAACCAAAACCATTGAACTTAATAGAGAATGTATTTAATGTAGCTGATTGTGTGAATTTGTGAGCATTGTGTTTGCAAATTCTTACTAAAAGTTTGCCTGTTGCAGACTTTCTGAGAGACATTTTTGAGTATTCTAAGCAAAGCATTTATTTTAACATACACTTATTCATCCACATTGCAGGGATAACAATACAAGGCTCACATATTCGTCTAAGAGGATGTCATGGTCTCACAAAGTAACCAAGAACCATATGAAATGATGGTCTTGAATCCACACACAATTAGGGAGGATCCATACGATTATGTATGACTTCCCCCTTGTTTGTTTAATGGGATTAGCCAACTCCAAGACATAGCCGTCAATAATCACTAAGAATGTACAAGTGGATCGTAGCTACCCATACAACAAACAATTACCCCTATCCTCAAATTTTCCCAATGTTTGATTCCTTATATACACTCATCCAAGGTTATCTATGTCGATCTTGGTGAGGAATCACATCACAACAAAGAAGGCAACATTTAAAAATAGCAAGAGTTTCACTAAACTACCAAAGATCATAAATATTGAAAGAAAGAAAAAATAGTAACAATAATAAGTCAAATAAATGTGTTCAATTCCAATAACAATAATAATAGTCCTTCATGTGTGCATTTGTGGCATGAACAAAAAAACTCCCACATGGCATGGCCATGTACCTAATGGAGAAGACATGCCTAGGCTACATGCCCAAAAAACATGACTATAATAATAGTCCCTCACACATGCATTTGTGGCCTACACACTACAAATCCTAACATATCATGGCAATACACCTCATAGAGAAGATACACCTAGGGCCACATTGCACATAGCAACGTGCCTCACAAAGAAGACATGCATAGGGCACATGCCATATAGCAATGTGTCTTATGGAAAAATGTGCATGCATGTCACACACCAAAGCTATATGTATACATCATGAGGCACATTCATATGTTATCAAACACATCCTATTGTATCTAACATGAGATCCTCTCTACATGTGTGCAAATCTTCCAACACTAATCGCCACTAAGAAGGAATAATATAAAATGCATCTTCAAATATTTGTGTGTGTGTGTGGAATTGTGTCTTTGAACCCAAATCGCTACCATCAACAACATGTAACCATCACCTACACTATATCAAAACATAAGTATGGTGTGACATCATATCTATTTGCATAATGTCAAAACACATGCAAACATGAAAATCATCATAGCATGACAAAAATCAATCTCCACATGTTGGAACAAAGATATAAATAAGATAATGGGGTAAGAGGAAACCCATACCAAGAACCACATACCAAGTATTGGCAATGCCATCAAGATAAATGTAGGATAGGATACCACTATGAGCCATCCAATGGTCCATTCTATGAGGAGAGCTAAGGGATACTATCTTTGAAAGGTGTGGTCAATAGAGATAATCCCTACTAATGCCACAATATGTCACCATAGCTTCTTGAGTTTTGCATTCTTCTACTTAACACCACATTTATTGAGTTCCTCAATAGTGAGGTTGGTTCTCAATAGGATGCACAAACATGTAAACACACAAGCATGGTTTCATCATACTTGTACAACAATACAAATTCATTTTTCTAGTTAATTACTTAGTGTAAAAATAACTCCATTACATAACATAGGGCAATAATCACCATAAGTTTTCAAATAAACTACCCAAACATCAATTGGAGTTACCCTTTCTAAGGTACAAACATAATTTATTTATAACTTCAAAATTAAAATAATCACAATACATCCAAATAAGTTCAATAGTGCATGGAAATAGATAACATGATCCATAATTAAACCCATAAATTACCCTAACCAATTTTTTTATGTCAACTTTGATTCAATCACTCCTTATTCTCTATCATTTGGTTGGCAGAAGGTGAAAAGATGTTAAAACTAAAAGCAAAATACTACATATAGCTGCTCCTACAATAGAAAATGTAAAGATTTTTTTTTGAAATGATGAGTGATGTTTTGAGAATGGTTATGACTCGTGCCTTCCTAAAGGCCAATGGACTCAACAAATAATATGTTTTTTTCTTCTGGTCACTTGATGTGCTCTTATCTCAATATTCATAGGACTAATCTTGTAAGTCCTTTCTATAGGTTTTCTTCAATATATAAAATCTTTTAGGTATCTTCATTGTCTACAACAACTTGGCTATCATTAATCATTGTTTTTAGATGGCTACACTGTATCATGTGATTTCATGAATAAAGGCGATTTCAATTGAATCTTGTGTCATAGTTTTTGTTTGGTTGTCTTTGGTTGTCTCTATCTGATGGACTCTATAAACCTTGTTTTTGGATGATCATTATTGTCTTTCTATAGCTTATTGACCTCCATTTATGGAACATCCTCAAAGTCTACGATTGTCACTAGCATGATCCTTTCTCATTATGATTTGGACCATACTATTGATATGCCAACTAATTAAAAGTTTCTAGGAAATTTCTTTTTGTTTTGCTCTTGTTAGAGTTTTCTCTATACCGTCACAAAAATACATGACAATATGACATACTATCCTTATTCTCATATTGTCACTTTTGCACTCTTACTTGTAGTAATGGCTCTTTACAATGGACTACTAATTTGCCCTCTTCATGGTACAAATTCCTCATGTTAGGATGTCTGTCCATGTGAAACCTTTGGTTCTAGAGTGGAGACTATTCCTTAATAGGTGTGAGAAACTATCATGCTGGTACCTAATGGTCCATGCACTTGTTTCGATTACAAACTTCTATTACCAACTTTCAGAGTTGCAACTTCCACGAGCCCCTCTAAGATTCCAAAAATATTGTCTTTGGTCAAGAATTTTGATGATGGCTTTTGATTTGTCTTAAGAAGAATTCATCATTACTAGTGTTTGTTTTGTCTTGACATTCATCTCTCCCTCATTTATACCCTACTCTTTTGGATACTGTCTCAGAGATTACACTAATGTTTTCTCATATTTATTGTTTATAAATAAACCTTACCTTGACAACGAAAGAATTTTTTTACAGACATATAGCAAATAATTAAACGTTTGCCAGCATCCTCCTTGCGTGTGCCAAAATAGGAGCTTTCGAACAAGGTATAGACATCCATCAAAGCATAATCGAGAGAGCATTGGAATATAGGTCAGTTCTTGTCCAACAAGATTTAGGACGTAGGGTTTCAAAAAGGGAGATATGGAGGGTGCGAATTTACCCTCATGGGTACTGATTAAGCCTTAAAATAAACCAAATCGATCCCTACCCATGTACTCCACCAGATCGATGCTAAACAAAAATAATCAAGGCATATTTGGTTGGGTTTAATTTAGAGCAGAGACAACATTGAGAAATTAAGCAATAAAAGATCGATACTATATATATATATATCTGCCACAATTTGCAGGAACTATGAAATGAAAACAAACAAAACAAACAAATGAATACCAAAAGTATTACCCAGCCGATTTGTGGTGAGGAGAAGTAAATAATGGCAGGTCTCAAACAATTTGAACTCCACCTTTACAGGCCAATCGAAATATAGCAAGAAATTGGAGGGCAATTACGATTTTGAAAGAATCCCCAGCCTATCATTTTCAACCTATGATAAAATACATTACCAAGATCACAGGAATGCACAAAATGGATTAACTTGAAAAAAAACTTACCTTGCTTGTGCAGAGATTGCTCCGGCGGGAGGGGCAGGGAGGCAAGATGGTCGCCGCTTGTGCTTTTTTTTTTTAATAAAATGCCCAAGGTCATTAGAATTCTGACAAAGATGGGCATAGGTCGTCAGAATTCTGATGACCTCGGGCATTTTTTTTAAAAAAATAAAATTTTCACACAATGCTCCTTGTCCATCAGAAAGCTCCATCAGAATTTAACCCCAAATGTATTAGTGTGAAGGATTTGTTGATGACAATGATAAAGATCTGGTATGTAAATTGAACAAAGCTTTATATGGTCTAAAACAAGCACCTAGAGCATGGTATGAGAGATTGCACTCTTATTTGATTAAGATTGGTTTTATAAGGACAAGTGAGAACAGCAACATGTACATAAAGAATGATGAAAATGGAATGCTAATCTCAGCCATATTTGTTGATGATATTATATTTTGTGGAAATGACTCTTTATGCAAGAACTTTTGAAATGAAATGAGCAAAGAATTTGAGATGTCATTAATCAGTGAGATAAAGTATTTTATAGGCTTATAGATACTGCAAATGAAATGAGATTTTCATTACTCAATCCAAGTACATAAAGGAAATCTTGAAGAAATTTGGAATGGAGGATTCAAAACCAGTAAGTACTCCTATGACTACCAACTATAAACTATCAAAGAATGATGAATCTGCATCTGTTGATGAGACACTTTACCAATCTATGATTGGAAAGTTGCAATATGTTGTTCATAGGAGGCTAGATATAGAAAATGCATTAGGTATTGTTGCAATATTCTCTGCACATCCTAAGGAAATCCACATGACTGCAATCAAATTAATTTTTAGATACTTGAAAGGCACTGAAGATTATGGCTTAGTATATCAGAAAGGAAATGATTTTGATTTAAAAGTTTATACTGATGCTAATTGGGCAGGCAACATTGATGATAGAAAAAGCACAAATGGAGGAGCTTTCTTCTTAGGAGAAAGACTAGTGAGTTGGCTTAGCAAGAAACAAGGATGTGTTTCTTAGTCAACAGTCAAAGCTGAATATGTTGCAACAACACTGAATTGTACCAACATTGCATGGATCAAACAATTGATGGAAGGTATAAATGAGAAAGTTACCGAGCCAGTAACTATATTCTGTGACAATACTAGTGCGATTAATATTTCAAAAAACCTTGTTATGCACTCTAAGACAAATCACATCTCTATCAAATATCATTATCTTAGAGAAGAAGCTCAAAAGAAGAAAGTGGTGTTGGAATATGTTAACACAAAGGAGTAGATAGCTGATATCTTCACCAAGCCACTACCAAAGGACACTTTTGAATATCTCAGAAGTAAGTTAGGGGTCCTACCCCTATCTTTTACTCACTGACCGAGTTCGGTGAAAGCATCACTTCGATGACTCTATTGAATATCTTTTGGGAAGCTGATGTTGGATTGATACACTTTAGAATGTTTTTTTGAAAGTGTACTAGAATTAATACTGGGATAATACAGAGAATGATACAGGGAACAAGAATTGAAGACAAATGCTCTGATCGAGACTCAGTTGATACACAACAATAGGCAATAACTTCTTGCAGAAAGAAATTATGTTTTAGTTCTTTTTCTTTTTGGCATTGTTGTCAAAGGGGGAGAAGACCTACCTAAGGGGGAGAAGACCTAAGGAGGAGAAGACCTACAAAAGGGGAGAAGACCTGAGAAGACTGAGAAAAAAAATAGAAGAGAAGTCTAATGAATGGGGGAGAGCATTTCAGCATTTCAGAATCACAACAATCCAAATTCTTTATAAAGGTCAAATCAATTGGTTTTGCCATCAATGCCAAAGGGGGAGATTGTTGGCAATATTACATTATAAGGATATTGAGAAGGTTGTTGATGATTATGGACATAACTGATTAAAGATGTTTTACTATCTTGATATTATTATTTTGTCATTGATGTCAAGAAATTGATTTTATAATTCAGTATGATGTTGCCATATCTTGAGAAATATGATATGAAGATTATAAAGGAGTCGGTAAAGACACAGGAAAGAATACGATGAATAAGGGGATAAGTTATTCAATGGGAAACTCTACCGAGTTAGACAATGATGAGATCTTGATGTTTTAGATTGTTTTAGCATCATACATATGTTGTAAAATGTAAAGGTTAATACTATACTATGTTATCAAGCAAAGAACCTAGTCGGTAAACCCTAAGGTTATCACAGTCAGTTAATGAAGATAGAATGTCTACCGAGTGAAGTTTAGTATTCACCGAGTTGTAACTGAGCTATAACAGAATGCATTAAATGTTTACATGTGATATTTAATGAAAGAAGCTGATGAGCTGGAGTGGATCAATGATTGGCAAGCTCTGGAAGAAGTTTGTTAAACGAATCTAAGGAAATGGAAAGTCGGCAAGAAGATCTACAGCTCAGATTGAACCGCATTACCCTAACACAAGTTCCAAGGTGAATGTGCAAGTTCCAAGGTGGGGTAAATTGTTTTCAGATCAAAAGATACAATGAACCTGGACAAGATTGAAGATCTGATGGCTATGATTGATCATGGGAAATTTGATCAAGGAGATTAAGCAGTTAGAAGATTATTTATAAATAGGAAACTATTGATAAATAATGTATGCGGGCAAGTGTATGCATAGGGATGCTACATAGTGATTACCGAGCACATAAGCTTGAAGACCTATTAGAATAATAGAGTATTGATGCCCAATAGATAGACAAGATTAGTTCTATGTCTAGATTGTATTGAACAAATAGGAATCTGCTTTAGCATTTTAGATGTGAAGTTGCAGATAGATTGTATTACTGTTATTTTGTCAAAGTGATAGGAAATCTCTTAACCAAGTGGACTTAACAGTCTTATATGTAAATACTCTAACAAGGTGACATTCTGATTGAGTGTTTGAAATCCTTTGACAAGGTCACTTCTAACAAAGTGAAGATCCTAACAGATCTGAGGGAAATCCCTTAACCAGGTCACATCTAGCAATGTGTTTGTAATCTTTAACAGGATTTTCTTTTAATCGAGCATACTCTAGAAGAGAATATTTCTTAGTGGGTCCAAAATCCCACAGTGGTTTTTCCCTATTTGGGTTTCCACGTTAAATCTGGTGTTATGAGGTTTATATTGTTCATATGCTTTTGAGTGTGCATGTTTGATAGTTTTTGGTTATATGACTGATATATATGCTATGGAGGTTGAATCTGATGTTTTTATGGATGATTAAGTTTGTATGATTCACCCCCCCTTCTCATCATATTGGCTATTGGATCTGTACTTATATTAAGTATCAGAACTATCAAGATCCAGTACCGGTTTATAGCTCTGCTTCATACATAAACCCTTAACCTATAATTCACATAATAGGTCTACCTTATTTTGCCTATCTATTTTCTTCCTCTCTTTCAAAATGTTCTACAATGATCTCTTATATATATGAGTCATTTTACAACTTGCCAAGTTGGCTGACAATGATTTTATAATAATTAACAAAATAATTTACAAACAAAATTCCTATCGGCCTCTGTGCCAGTATGCTTCCTTTTACTGTCAGTGCCGATGGTCTGAGTGCCGATGTAAAGTCTGATCCTGCTAGTGCCAGTGGATCGCCTTGCTGGTGTCATAGGACTGTAAGATTTCCATCAATGACAAAACCTTCAATCACCTACAATGTCTCATTGGAGTGTGCATTTGCCAACATAGGATGCTTTGGTATACTTGGTCTTCTCATATGTGGCATTGGCTTTTCCCTTGTCGTGTTTAGGGAATGGTTCCTTAAACATCTCATGCTCTTGATTGGATGTATGTCCTTCGATCTCAATATCACCTCTATCAATAACATCATGTATAATATTCTTAAAGCAATGGCAATTTTCTATTTTATGTCCCTTTCTCTTGTGATATTCATAGTACTCATCATCATTCCACCAATTTGGTTTGACTTTTGGTTAATATAGAGGATTGTTTGGAATTGTTATTATCTTGTTTGCCACTAGCTTCTTGAAAGCTAATTGAAGTGGTTCTTCTAATGGGGTGTATTTCCTTCGTGGTTTTGAAGTTGCTTGAGTGTTTACTTGGTTGTTTGTATAACTTGATCCAGAAAGAATGATTTTTGGTCTCACTGTATTAGCATCGACAATGCCATCATTTACTGTGTTCTTTTTCTTGTTCCAAAATTGTGGCTTGTCTTTACCTTTGAAGTCCTCTTTGTTTTCTTTGAATACCTTAATGATTCCTTGCTCAATTAAGACTTTCTCTATTGTTAAGCCTTTTTCAATGATGTCCTTGAAGGTGGACAAACAATCTTTTCTTAAGTCATAACCAATTTCTTTGTTGACATTTTGTGTAAACATCTCTACCATTTGTTTTTGTGAAATTTAACAAGAGCACCTTCTAGCTAAATTCCTCCATCTTTGCAGGAATGATGAAAAAGACTCCCCATCCTTTTTCTTGGTGTTGCACAAAGTGGTGACTGATATATTTGTCTCTATGTTGTATGGGAAATGTTGTATGAAAGCTTCTGCTAGATCACCCCTTGACTTAATTCTAGGTGGAAGTTGGGAGAACCATTCCATAGCCTGATCACCTAAGCTTTGTGGGAACAATCTCATCAAGTATGTTTCTTCTGCTGCTACATCAATGCAAGTTGTGACAAACTATCTTATATGTGCCTTAGAATCTCCTTTGCCTCTGTACTTTTCGAACTTTGGTGTCACAAAATGTGTAGGAAAAGGAGGTATTGGAATGCTTTTGTAAAAAGGATAGGGACATATGTCTCTCATTATGTAAGCTTGATTTGGTGTATTAATATCCTCCATTTTCTTTTGTGAGTCCTTTATTTGTTGTTCCAAATTGTTCTTAGGTGGAGATTGACTTCTTGGACCATATCCCATGCCTAAGCCACCGAGTGGAGGAGGAGGATATTTCATATATGGATGATATTGATCGTAAACATGCTCATATGGAGGATGTCTATAATAATACTTCATATAGGAACCACCTAGTATAGAGTCATAATGAGGAATGAAATATCTTCTTTTTCCATGCATATCATATTCTATATGCATGTCATGAGTTTTTTTTTGTGTAGTGCCCCCAAATTTGACAAGGGGTTTTCTTGTGTCTAAATTTTGAGCATGCCTCTAGATATCCAATTGTTTTGGAGGTTGGTCCATAGCATTGGTATGCAATTTAGTGTATTTATCTGTATAAGACTTCCATAATGGTCTACGTAGATAGATTTGTTCATGAGATAATCTTTCATGAGTATCATAAGCTTGACCTTATGTATTTGGAACCTTAGGTTTTTGAAACAAGGATTATGGTGACTCAAGCACAAAATGTGGTCCTCTAGTACCTCCACTATTAGGTCTCCTTTGATCCATGTTGAGTTGCACTTCTTGCATAGGTCGATTTTCCACTATTTGAGACATGTCAAAATCATGAGGTATCTTAGTTCCACTCTGTGCCATCACTTGTAAGAAATATTGTCTATCGCTTCTCATGATTTCCTCAACCAATCTATTAAAATGGGGATCCATAATAGAGTCTTCCACTTCTACTGAATTTACTGAAATGTTGTCCACATTGTCATTATGTGTATCATTGTTGTTTGTATTATCCATGCTCTCAACATTTTGAATGTTTCTATAGATGTCCATGTCAGGCAATGTGGTATGATCAGAATTGAAAAAGATATTATTATCGTACTCATAACCACTCATGTTTGCGGACTCTTGAGCCTCTTTATCTTCCCTCTTATATTTTTGGGAATGGGTTTCAACCATGAACTAGGTTGTGACCAATATGCGTGAGAATAGATGAAAATGGAAAGAGTATGGAAGACCAAGAGTTGGATGGAATGCAAATGAATCTAAGGTGTATATGCAATGTCCAAAGTGTAATACCAAGTATGTATGTAGTAGAGTAGGTGTGACTTCCAAATAGATGATAGATTCTCTTGATGAGGTAAGTTGAACTTGACTCTAAGTAAGACCAAATGAGACCCAAAGGTGATAGACCTTGATGAGGGACCACTTAGCAAAATGTTGTTGTATGTAGTGTGTTGACAAAGTAAGATGAGGACAAGCAAGTGACATTTTGACTCAAGTTTAGACAAATGTGAATGTAATGCAAGGTGTAAAGCAATGATGAACATTAGACCCAAAGATAGGTTGAGTGCTAGATGAAAATCTAGAGAAATTACATAGGAAGGTCAAGAATTCCGAAACTGATTGCTCTTGTTTGCTAGACTATAAATTTTGCCAATACTGAACACAGACGTGGTTCTAAAATTTGAGTGCAATTTTTTTGAATTTGTCAAGTTGTTGTTGTGACCAAATCTAAATTTTTGACCATTTTTTCATGACAAGAGGACACAATGTTGATGAGGACTCAATGTTTGCAAGTGTTTAAACTCAAAATGACTCAAGAAAGTGTGATTTTTGATGTAGAAATGTTTTGCATACACTTGAAGACATAAGAGACACAATGTTTTGATGTTTGGTCTTGAATGTTTGAATGTTTAAAAGAAGACAAGCACAATTCTTATGGTTGGCCAGGAAAATAGTTGTTGATCCCACATGGGGTTTCCCCCAAGGCTACACTATTCAGAGAAGATACTTAGGTGCTTGATCCCACTGGCTCCACCCTCGGCACTCACTTTTCTGAGGCAGCAAAGCACCAATCCCCATGAAAACTCCCTGTGGCAAACTTTGTATCTCTACTAAGAATTGTATGTGTGTGGGCCTCTCCAAAGGTTCGACCTCCTGCCCCAACAACTAGAAGGATTTTGGCTTTCTAAAACAAAAAGGTGTTAGTAAGGGCATCTGCTCATGTGGCCATACATGTAGCACTTTTAGCTTTGTAAATATAGAAGGCTCCCAGCCAGTAGGGGTTACGCCCTACTATTGATCAAATGGGTTTATGGTGATACATAGTGTCAGTATGAACTAATCAGCACACATTACCCATGGCTTTCACCATGGATACAATTGTTTATGGTGGTTCGGAAGAGGTGGGGTTTCCTCACTACCACTTGTGTCATTCCCTCCTCACTAGTAGTCCTAATGACCACACAGGGAGGCAGACCCTCTAAATATTAACACAAAAGACACTACTTCAATTTTAGTGCACCAATTGAAGTGTTTGCTAATCTATGAAAAAAAGGCACACAATGAAGATCAAAAGAAAAACCCTTGCCAAAATTTTGCAACAAATATTTGTTAGTAGTTTTGCAATAATGCCCCTCCCGCAAGCACACAAGTTAGGTAAATTTTAGATCCAAAAGACTTTGTGAAATAGGGGCCTTCAACAATGTGTTTTTTGACAAATTCAAAGATCTGATTTTTCATGAGTTCTTTTCAATCATAAAAAACAAAGCACCTGTAAAATTTGAAGACATTTCCAAAAATGTAAGAAAATCCAAAAAAAATCTAATTTGCTCCAAAAATTAATTTTTTTTGAAAAATCATAAACAATTCATATAAAATGCAAAATTTATCCGAAAAATATGAAAGTTTTACTAGACACTCATGATATATTTCCAAACCTACATAAAAACATTCATGCAAAAATTACAAGCAGTTTGTGAGATATGATCAAAATAATGTAAAACCCTAATTTTTAAAGATCTGATTGTTGAGGAAATATTTTGCATCAAAATTAAAATTATAAGGAATAGATCTTGTGTATAATTCTAATATAATTCAAAAAATGTAAACAAATCCAAAAAAATTTCTCATTTGCTCTCAAATTATTTTTTAATGAAAATGCATTAAAAATTCATAGAAAATGCAAATATGCTCCAAAAATTCTAGATTTTGGATTGAAAGCTCTTGATATTGTTCTTGACCTTTAGAAAGAAGATTATACCAAAATTTAAAGGCGGTTGTGAGATCAGATCAAATCTCTCCAAGATCTTGATCTTGTGTCAAAAACCCTAGCTGCACAAGGTTATTCTCCAAATTGTTTTACAAAACAACAATATATGGTTAGGAAAACCATTAAAAAAAACATAGATCTAACAAAAATTCATGTCCCACCGAGCATTAGAAAATTTTTATAGTGAAAGTGGATAATGGAACAATATTGAAAAACTAAATGAATTCAACCACAAAACCCTAGCCTAACAATAACAAAGATCCACCATAACATATGAAGATTACCCAAGACAATGCAAATCAAAAAAATCACAAAGATGATACCATCACATGTCCAATAGGGTTTGAATCTCCATTCTTCCTATCTCCATTAATCTTGCTTGACATATTTGCTCTTAGATTTTATGTGTGCACAAGAGCTCAATAATGAATGGAAATGTGGTTGCGAGTAGGCTTGATCGCATATGAAATTTTGAAAGCATAGTTGAGAGGGAGATCAATTGATTAGGGTTGATAATGAAAGAATCATCTCCTTATATAGAAGAAACTATAAGAAAATGGAGGGATCTAAGATTAAGAGGTGTAGAATATAAATGGTCGGCTAGGATTAGAGGGTAGGTAAATGAAATAAGAAAATAATGAGAGGGTAGGTAGTGCAAGAATTAAGAGATGAATGACATGTGTAATGGGTAGAAAAGGTTAATGAATTAATTAAACAAATAAATATTTATTCAATTAATAGAAGAAGTGGGATCAATTAAATAAAATAAAAGTATTTATTTAATTTAGGAAAAGGATAATTTAAATAAATAAATGTATTTATTTAAATGAGAAATAAGGCTATAAGAGGATAAGTGAATTAATTAAATAAATAAAGATTTATTTAATTAATAAAAGAATTAGGCTAAAATAATAAAATAAATAAAAAAATTTATTTAATTAGACACGACAATTTTAGGTGTCTACAATCCCCATTGAGAGCTCTATTATTTTATTTTTTTAAATTTAGTAGCTTTGCATGACCAACACATGCTAGATCCATGAATTCATCTTTCACATAAAGATCCTAGAGGATTCTTGAAGTTATAAATAGAAAATTATAAATAGTAGTTCAATCTTAATTTGAATGATCATTGCTCATTTTGGTCTAATCATGTTAGATGAAGTTTTATAAGTTTTAAGATTAAAAAACTTACAGTTTTCTTTGATTGAACAATTTAACACATATTTAAATTGTAATTGATTGCAAAAAGAAAGATAAATCACTCGCTAATGGTTGCCTTAAAGTAATTAGGAACATTTTCACATGGTCTCCTTTTTTAATAACATAAAAGAAATTAAGAAATTTCTCACAGTTGCCTTCATGACAACAAAGATATATAGAATATCTCTAAATTCAAATCAACATCCGACATAGAAATAAGCTTCTTAATTCCATTAATGTAACTAGGTGTAAGACCCCACCTCATTAAATATTAATATAACCTTAAATTCCAAATACATCTAAACTATCGAGGTTTAATTATGTGTGTAGACACCTAAAATTGTCATGTCTAATTAAATAAATATTTTATTTATTTAATTACTTTAGCTTAATTCTTCTATTAATTAAATAAATCTTTATTTATTTAATTAATTCATTTATCCTCTTCTAGCCTTATTTCTCATTTAAATAAATACAGTTATTTATTTAAATTATCCCTTTCCTAAATTAAATAAATATTTTATTTATTTAATTGCCCTACTTCTTCTATTAATTAAATAAATCTTTATTTATTTAATTAATTCATTAACCTTTTCTACACATGACACATGTCATTCATCTCTTATTTCCTACACTACCTACCCCTTTCATTATTTTGGTATTTCTTATACCTACCCTCTAATCCTAGCCGACCTCTCTTTTTACACCTCTCAATCTTAACCCTCCATTTTCTATTGTGTCTTCTATTTAAGGAGATGCTTTCTTCATTACCAGGACCCTAATGACTAATTTTGGAGGACTTGGCTACACTACGATCCTACTTGCAACCACATTCCGTTCTTTGTTGAGCTCTTGTGCATACAAAAATCTGAGAGCAAGCATATCAAACAAGATCAATGGAGATAGGAAGAATGGAGATCAAAAACCCTAGTGGACATGTGATGGTATAATCTTTGTGATTTTTTGAGTTATTTTGCATTGTCTTAGGTTATCTTCATATGTTATGGTGGATCTTTGTTCATTGTTAGGCTAGGGTTTGGTGGTTGAATCCATTTTAGTCTTTCAATATTGTTGTTTATTGCTATCCATTTTCACCATATACAATGTGATTACATGATTATTTCATTTATTAAATTCTTAAGTGTGTTATTTCTTCCTTGGGGTGCCTTGTAGAAAATCCATTTTAATCTAGGATGGTAATTGAACAATTCTTATGTTTGGTTAGCATAAGAGGATTGACATCTCGTGCATTAATTTATTTTAAATATTATTAGATGTATGCAAATTAGAATTGTTGATTCAATCATCACTACAAGATGGAATTGGGGTGTCACACTAGTGGTTCACAAGATTGTGAGAATTTAGTTAAGAATTGAGAAATACCAATAACAAACCAAATACCCCTTGGGAATTCCCAAGTGTATCCATTACTAGGGAAATGAGAGCATTATTGTTAAGAAGGTTGTGTTTTGGTCTTAATAATGTGGGTCTACTTTTTAAATATGTTCTTGGGTATAGTTATTTGGTAATTTAGGTTAGGATATGGAGAACCCTAGTTAATTAAAAAACTTGTACGGATCTTTGTGTGGGTTTCAAAAAGGTGTTGTCTGGTAAGTTTTATTTGTTTTTATGTAAAAATATGTCACTAGGGTCAATACCTTGGAGTTGGAGACCTCTAGGATATGTGATATTATCCTTTGGGTTTTATTGGACCCTTCAAAATCCCACTTGTTTTAAAGTAATGATCAGTTAGGGTTTGACAGATAGTGTTTAGGGTTAAGATCCCTATATATTTTATGGTGGTTATATTTGTACCCATTACCCACTTCTCCTCTTGGAGAAGTTTTTCTTATCGATGAAGATAGAATAGTTAGAATAAAAGGAAAGGGATATTTTGCATAAGGAGATGGAAGGTCAAGATAGAGCTTGTATAAAGATAAGGAATTATTTCCTTCTCATGCTTAGTTTAGTATATATTTATTATTTATCTATGGCTACTCAAATAATTTTGTTTGGAGAAGTTGCTAGAAAGATTACTGCACTAAAACACTTACATAGTCTAAAGATAAACTAGTAAAGCAGTCTAATAGTCAAACCGGTTACCACACATGAAAACCAAAATGTAAATAATGTATTCACCCACAAAAGCAATACAACCATAACACAAGATATTTGACATGGAAACCCAACTGGGAAAAACCACGATGAGATGGAACTCACAAGTCACTATCTGTAGAATAGAAACCAAACCGGTTAAGGTCTTACAATGTTCTCCACCAGAACAGATCTTGTTAGGAATCTCAATCTCTGTTAGGAGATAAGTCCGATTAAAGACTACCTTGTTAGAGGATTTTAGATTCACATGTGTGAACCACCTTGTTAGAGGATTTTACAAAGGCTTTGAAGCCTACTCGGTTAAGGGCTACAGACTTGTTAAAGATGTGAGTAATCAACAAGTGTTTGATCTATCTAATAGCACAAACTGCTTGGTTAGATCTAGTATTGCTCATAGCTAATGCATTCCAGCATTACTTCAGTCTGCTCTCTCTCTCTCATAGTTACAACTTGATCTTCTTAGATAAGATTGTTCTACACTTCCACCTTAAACCCTAGCTCAACATTAATCCTTTTTGCAACAACTTAAAACCCTAGACATGATGTCCTTTTACAGGAATCTAATTTCATGTCAGTCCAATAGGATTACATTACAATTTCCTAGGTTCAATGAATCTAGACATACTCAGTAACATGACACAAAAAGCACGTCAATGTGTTGGCACCGTCAAACAATCGATGGATTGGTAACTCATCACAAAATGTCAGTTGGTAACTCATCACAGAGTATTACTGGTTCATACAAAATACTGGTTGTTGGTTTGACAAAAATGAAGACTAGTAAGAATGTGTTGTGCCTCTTTGCTCCCTCGTACTACTTGTGATCTACAAACCGCTTGGGGTCGACATACCACTTCAGACTGGGAAACACATTCTGCAAAATCACTAGTCTAGAGACTAGTATACAACATACCAGTTGGAACAAATACCGGTTGAGCATGAGCTCATACATATAAAGGGGATATCAATACAAGTGTGTGTCCATCAATGACAATCACAACATAAACAACAAAAATGCCAACAATCTCCCCCTTTGGCATTGATGGCAACACTTAGGAAAATAAAAATTTTGACATCTAAGTGGTTTACAACAAAAACTTGCCATTAACAAAATTGCTCCCCCTAAGCATATACACTATCCCTTAATCAACAAAGTGTATAGAAATTTTGCATTCAAAGCATAATCATCAGAGCATATAACAGATATCACAACATATATCAAAATTTCAAAACAGATACTTCTCCCTCTGATATACTTCTCCCCTGATATATCAAAATTTTAAAATTTTAAAACCAAAAATGAGATATATAACCAAAAACCAGATATATACTTCTCCCCCTTTGCCAACAATGACAAAGTACCACTGAAAAACCTATTTCCATATATACATAAAAGAGTTTAAGACAACAATGAATAATACTTGTCAAAAACTGCTTTATAGTCCTACAAAAATTGTTTCATAGATAGGGACTAGGACTCAATTAGGGAGGTTGCCACTTCCTTCTCTGTTTGCATCTGGGATACCTGTTCCTCCATGGCATCTATTGTGCTCAGTTCTTGTGTGACTGTCAAGGCATCCAGGTTCAGATAACACATCTGAAGAATTTGCAGTCATGGGAGTAATACCAGTTGAAGCTCCTGCAAATCCCTAGACCGTGTGTTGATCTCTTGCTCCATCTTGGCTGACTGGATCTGGAACCAGTGAATGGTTTGCCCAAATGCTGCAAAGGAGTCATAAGGAGTCTTGAATGTGCCCAAGTAGGACTGTAAGTCCATTTGAAGTTGTTGCTTCTTGGCTAGTACATCATCACAGAACAGATGAGGTTGACAGATTTTGCTGAGTAGCAAGTTTCCCTCATCCAAGGCATTCCTTATGTCCTTTTGATCCTTTAGTAATTCAGTCCTAAGCTCATTCAACTTCTTCACTAGAGCAAAATTGAGAGCCTTTTGGTGCTCTTTCTTTACATTGGCCTCTGCTACTTCTTCTAGACTCTGCACCTGATCATCCACTACAGTACACAGAAGTTTGAGTTGTGCTAGTGATGATTCAGTGTCAGGAAGATTAGTACTAGGGATTAAACCAGTAAGCATGTGTACAGCTGCCTGAATGATATCTTGTTCTCTTTTCCTGCGAATGCCTTCAAGGTGCTCTTGGGCAACCTTGATGCTCTGCATAAGCTCAGACTCACTTGTAGATTGGAGATCAATGGGGCTTGAGATAGCAGCCAGTTTGGCTTGGCTACCGATTTCCTTAGGAGTTTCCATCTGTGTGGTCTTCATTGCTTCAATTGTCTTGTCTTCTTCTTCCTTCTTTTTCTTCTCCTTCTCTTCCTTCTCTTTCTCTTCTCTCTTTTTCTTGTCTTCTTCTTCTTTCTGCTTCTGCTCTGCTTCTACCTTCTTCTTTTGTTCTTCCTCTTCCTTCTTCTTCTTCTCTTCCGCTTCCTTCTTCTTTTGTTCTTCCTCTTCCTTCTTCTTCTCCTTCTCCTCTGCTTCCTTCTTCTTCTTCTCTTCCTCTTCCTTCTTTTTCTTCTCCTCTCCTTCCTTCTTTCTCTTTTCTTCCTTATCCTCTTCTTCTTTCTTTTTCCTGTCATCTTCTTTCTTCTTCTTTTCTTCATCTTTCCATTTCTACTCTTCCTCTTTTCTCTTCTCTTCCTCTTTCTTTTGTTTCTCATCTTCGTCCTTCTTCTTTTTCTCTTCCTGTTCCTTTGCTGCTTGTTGTGTGTCCTCAGCTTGTTCACCACCCTGATTGGCCTGTTGCCTCTATTCTGTTCCCTCAGAAGGTATGTCCTGAGTGACATCTTCTACATCTAGGGCATCGACATCAATGGTGTTGATTGGTTCTTCCACCAGGTTTCCTTCCTCATCAAAGACCTCATCTGGTTTGGAAATAACCGGTTCCTTTTCCGCTTGGAGATTGGCCATTCGTGCTTTGTGGGAGCTGATAACATGAGCCATATGCTGATGTGTATCCTTTTCAACATCATCAACTCTCCCCTCCAACAACTAGAGTCTTCTTCTCGTTGTGAAGAAGAGACCTTTATTTTGATCCAGGGCATCAAACAATTTTGAATTTGAGAGTTCGGGGAAGTACTGTGCAAAAAATTTCTCCCTAATCTTCTATTCCTTTTCAATGGCAATGTGCCATTTATTATCTAATTCTTTAAATAATGAATCTGGTGTCTGAGATTTAATCTCTGAAGGTGACCAGTCATTTTTACATAAATAAAGAATGATTTCCTGTAGTACTTCATCTTTTTCCTCACTATTGAATTCATCATAATAATCTATTAAATCATGAAGTAATTTTCTCCTAATATTTTTTATTGTTCTTTGACAATGTGTCAAAGGTTTGTATGAGGAGATGTCTATATTTACCGGTGCAGATGTTGTCAGTTCATTCTTCTTCATCTTCTTTGTCTATCTTACCTTCTTTGGCTGCTCATCAGACTCAGTTTCTTCAGAGTCTAGATTATTTGCCTTAGTCTTCCTCTTTCTTTAGAAAACTTTTTCCGGTGTTACCTCTGGTTTCTTCTTTGTCGGTGACCACTTGGTCACTCTTGGAGTTACAGTGGTAGCTAGTGCCGATGTTGCTGGCACTACCTTAGCTTTCTTAACTGCCAGTTCTTTTCCCTTCTTCACTGATGGTTCTTCAATCGGTGCAATCCTCTCCAAGTAGGTTCTGGTCCTCTTAGCCTTTGGATCAAGAGGCGAGGCAATAAGGGTTGAAGCATACCCTTCTAGCATGTCAAACATGACCTCATAGCCGATAGGCTCCACTTCCTCCATTCTAGGCTCAACAGCCTCCATTAGACATTTGTCCACCTAAATAGTGAAACAGATGTCATCTTCGTATTTCTTCACTATGTCACCTGAGATTCTTACCTTCTGGCTCATCTTTCTTCTGAACTCATCAAAATATTTGTTCAGTACCTCAGGGTAGCCAACTCCAATGGCTGGCACGCTTTCCTTTATCTGCTTGGTTAGCAGTTGGTTAGGTGACCACTGGACATCTCCTACACCCGGAAAGTAGCCTTGGAAATAAAAGAACAACCCTACCAGTAGTTGTCCGAACTTAAACAACAGTGAGTTGTCCTGCTTGGTTGCCTTAAGATTTAGCAGGAGTTACCTTTGCATGTCGGTGCATAAGTCAAAAGATGCATCTTCTTTTATCATTCGATAAGTGGCATTTACCACTGCAGCAAATACAGAATTAATCCTGTTGGCTGAGAATGTTCTATATCCAATCACCATGCATGTGTATTTCACTAGATCATCCTTGATAGGATTGACTGTCATGCCCCGTGAATCACTTGTTGAACCGGTGAGCTTGGTCATTTCTATTTTGCTCACTTTTCTTAGGGCTGGCACTTCCCTATGTTGCAGAAATCGGTGACTGCATGAATTGCCTGAGGCGTGATATCATGCATCCTCTCCAGGTTCATCTTGTCAACATGGACTCTGCTCAAGATGATCCTAATGTGATCCTCTGTGAAGTCTTCCAGGAAATATACTACATTGTGGAATTTCTTCTTCTCTATGACACTAAATTCTAGTTTGATCCTTTTTTCCTTTCCTTAAAATAGACCTAACTGAGTATGAATGGCTAAAGACCCTAGGTCTTCTATTTTGTAATCAATATAATCAGAAATTCCTTCTTTGACTATGACTCCAGCTGGAACTTGTGATAAAGCATTATACTTGGACTTCCTCTGAATGAAACTTTCTGACTCAATGGATGTACTTGAACTGGCATGAGATGCAGAAGCCATTGAAGAGTATTTCAAGAACACGAAAAATAACTTTCAAATGCGAATTTAGGGCTTCTCAATTTTGCTTCACTTCACTCTCCATCGGATGCCAAATCACCGCTTTGTGTTCTGCACTACCACTTGCAAAATAGATTTGAATCTCTTTCAAGGTTATCCAATTTCTTGAAATCTAAGCTCAAACCGTCTTTTCTTTTCTCTGCACTTGAAAAGTTTTCTTCACTCAAAAATAGATAGTGAGAAATGAATTTGGAAAATGCATTTATACATGTCTCTCACCTACCATCATTAATGCTCCTCTATTAGGGCGTAAACCCTAATTTGTCATTTTTTACCATTTCTAGTCTTCTGCCAAGCGACAAGTATCGCATACCAGTTAAGGTCTTTTACCGATGACAACCGGGGGTTCGAAAGCATTTCGCCGTTTGCTCCCCCTAAGCCTTTGAGGCTTAGTTTGCTGGTTCCGATATTTCCACACTAGGTGCAGAAACTAGTTCCTCTTCCGACAATGTTGGTTTCTTCTTCCATATTTTCTTCATGTCTCCTTCAACTTTTTCAACATCTATTTCTCCTTCTTGAGTGACCGGTATATCATCAGATATACTTTTTCTGCTTCTGCAGAATCTTGCAATGTGACCCAGTTTGTTGCAGTGATAGAAAACAAGTCCAGGTGCTCTCCAAGGTCCATTGTACATGTTTCCATTCTTCCTTCTACATGTTGTAGCAGTGTGACCATGACCATGAAAGATCATACAACTTTCTGTCCATCTGGTTGCCGCTTGATGGCCACCGCTTCTTGACTAATGATTGAAGACATTAAACCAGTTGTAGTTCTAGTTCATAAAAGGTTCAGGACTAGTTCCTTGGGTCCTCTGAGGATATCTTCTAGTGTTATCCATTACAGACCTGCATTCAAATGCTCTATGCCCAAACTTGTTGCATGCATAACAATGACCATTGAACTTATTGGATCTAGGTACATTGTTGATAAAATAAGGAAAATTATTGTAAGCTTTGCTCCTACATACATTGGCAGTGTGTCCTTCTTTAAGACAGTTAAAGCAAACAGGTTTGAATTTTTGCTTACCTTTACCTTTGAGTGTCAGTTGCTTCTTTGATGCTTCAGCATTTGTTCCTGAGGATTCTCCTTCCTCATTTCCAAAAAAACCAAGACCATTGGTATTCTTTGTCGGTCGGGATGACTCAAGCTTTTTCTCTAGCTTGACAATACTTTTTCCAAACTTAGCAAGTATTTCCTTTGAGTCAAAGAGTTCCTTGGAAATAGTAGTGTTTGTCTCCATAAGACTTGCATTTTCAGAGATGGCAATGTTCAGTTCTCCTTGCATGTCTTCTTTTTCCATTCTGCTCTCATGAAGGCAAGCAGTTAGTGCACTAATCTCATGTTTCAACTTGGAGATCTCATGATCTCTGTCCTTTACCAGATCTTCAGCTTTTCTCCAGTTCTCAAGCTCTTGACTAAACTGAATAGTCAGTCCTTCCAACTCCTTTCTTAGATTGGAGTTTGAATCATTCAGCTTATTCACTTCAGAAATCATGGCTTCCATGTTAGCTTCATCTTCAAAACTACTTTCAGATAGTTCCATCAGCCTCTCTGCATGTTCTCTTCTTTTTGCTTGAGATGCCTTGTATTTGACCATAAGATTATCATAGGCTTACTCAGACTTAGTGAGCTATTGAGTAAGTTCCCTCAAGGTGTATTCCCCCATATCTCTTTCCAAGTGGTTAAACTTATAGAAAGGTAGGCTCTGATACCAATTGATGTATACTAAGAGGGGGGGGTGAATTAGTATGCCAAAAATTACTGCACTAAAACACTTATACAGTCTGAAGATAAACCGGTAAAGCAGTCTAACAGTCAAACTGGTTACCACACATGCAAACCAAAATGAAAACAATGCATTCACCCACAAAAGCAACACAACCATAACACAAGATATTTGACGTGGAAACCCAACTGGGAAAAACCACGGTGAGATGGAACTCACAAGTCACTATTTGCAGAATAGAAACTAGACTGGTTAAAGGTCAGATCGGTTAAGGTCTTACAATGTTCTTCACTAGAATAGATCTTGTTAAGAATCTCAATCTCTATTAGGAGATAAGTCCGATTAAAGACTACCTTGTTAGAGGATTTTATATTCTCATGTGTGAACCACCTTGTTAGAGGATTTTACAAAGGCTTTGAGGCCTACCCTAATAAGGGCTATAGACTTGTCAAAGATGTGAGTAATCAACAAGTGTTTGATCTATATAATAGCACAAACTACTTGGTTAGATCTAGTATTGCTCACAGCTAATGCATTCCAGCGTTACTTCAGTCTTCTCTCTCTCTCTCTCATAGTTACAACTTGATCTTCTCAGATAAGATCATTCTCCACTTCCACCTTAAACCCTAGCTCAACATTAATCCTTTTAGCAACAACTTAAAACCCTAGACATGATGTCCTTTTAAAGGAATCTGATTTCATGTCGGTCTAATAGGATTACATTACAATTTCCTAGGTTTAATGAATCTAGACATACTCAGTAACACGACACAAAAAGCACCGTCAATGTGTCGGCACCATCAAACAATCGGTGGATTGGTAACTCATCACAAAATGTCAGTTGGTAACTCATCACAGAGTATTACCGGTTCATACAAAATACCAGTTGTCGGTTTGACAAAAATGAAGACTGGTAAGAATGTGTTGTGTTGCTTTGCTCCCTCGTACTGCTTGTGATCTACGAACCACTTGGGATCGACATGCCGCTTCAGACCAGGAAACACATTCTGCAAAATCACTAGTCTAGAGACTAGTATACAACATACCGGTTGGAACAAATACAGGTTGAGCATGAGTTCATACATATAAAGGGGATCTCAATACAAGTGTGTGTCCATCAATGACAATTAGAACATAAACAACAAAAATGCCAACAGTCCTCACCATAGATGATAATGGTGGAAAATGGCTTTACTTCCTTGAGGGTATGGCTAGGACCCTTGAGGTCTCATGATGCCATTAAGGATGGGACATTATTTTTTTTGTAATACTTGTATAAAACACATGATTTCTAGATGTGATAGTTTAAGAAATATCTCATTTTATATTTTATTGTCTCTCTGGTTGAAATGCTTGGTTATGTATTGGGAAAATAAGATACTTTGTTGCGATTCTCCCATTTACAAAATTTTGGGAGAATTTATATTAGAAAGTTGAGATAGTAGTTGATTCATGTTTCATGTATTTTGCTTGAAAAGAAAAAACTTCATCATGTTATAGAGGAAGATACTTAAATTTAATATTTGTATTAAAAACTACAAGTTTTCTATCATTGACTTGTTGCTTGAAACCTCACAATATCATTTTATCTTATACCTTATTCTTGTGTTTAGGAGAAAATAAAATAAAATAAAATTACTATCTATATTACAATAGAATAAATATTTATTTTGGAGAAATTTTAATAAACAAGATTGAAGAGAAACTGGTATATGTTTAAAAAATATCATAGATGATAGGAATAATACTACTACTTGCATATATACAAAGATGAGAAGAGCAACATAATTTAGAAAGAGTGTTAACAATAAATAAGTTGTAATGTTTAATTAAACACTCAATGCAATGGACACTATGGGGCCTTTGGCTTTACCAAGAAGATTGCTTGTGTTTTTCCTTGTCAAAATAAAAAACATTTGTTTTAATAATACTTAAAGTAAAGGAAACTGAAATATAAATTGAGAGAATGGAATCTTTATATAAAAAAAAAGAACAAATTTGTAAATGCATGGAATAAGAAAATCAGGCACTGTAGATTTAAAAAAAGTAGAGAATTTCATTGGATCGGTAATCCCAACGTCTAATTAACTGTTAGAAGTTTGCCAGCGATGTTAGTAAGAAGTCATGGATATCAATATCAGCTGGTGTACTATCCAAATAAAAAGAAACAATGGTGAATCATTCTTATATTAAAATGAAATATTTTTTATTTATTAAATAAAATAGTAATAAGATTTATGGTGAGTTATCCTTATTATAAAATGTAATATTTTTGTTTATTAAAAAGATAGTAAGAGGATTTATTCTATAGAAATATTTTGAAAAGTAAGTTTTACAATTGGCAATTGTTAATAGAAATATTTTTATATTAAATTATAATTTTTGTTTCATAAAAGTAGACTAGTAATTGCATCATAGTATGCGATGGGTATGCCAAAGAGGTGTGAAAGGTCAATTAGGGCAAAATTTGGTCCATTTTTGCATAAATTTTCATAGTACATGAGATCAATTGGTAGGCCAAATTTAGAAAATAATGTTGCGTATGCAACAAAGGTCTTAATGGAGAACTGATTTCAAATCCACTTTTGCATCCTCTTAAAAGGTTCTTATTATAACTGAAACAAAACTTTTTAATTAGGAATATAATCAAGTTCCATAACCAGTTCAGGCTCATCTTATGTTTGCAATGAAGTGAGAGGGGGAGAGAGGTAGAGGGGTGAAAAGCAATAGTGAAAGAGAGAGAAGTAAAGAGATAAATATAGATAAATAGATAGAGATGGAGATGAGATGAATATGAATATGGAGAAAGAGGAGAGAAAGATGGAGAAATGGAGAGAGATATGGAGGGGAAAAGAGAGAGAATGGTTAGGATTAGATAGAGGTTGAAGTGCTCAAAGAGAGAGAGAGAGAGAGAGAGAGAGAGAGATGTATATATAGAGAGGGGGAAATAAAGATAGAGGTAGAAAGGAAGATAGAGTGAAAGAGGAAGATAATTAAAATAGATAGAGACATAAAGAGATGTAAAGTGAGAGATAAATATATAAAGATATCGAGATAAGAGGTTTATAGAGGAATATGGAGAGATAAAGAGATGTATAGATGGTGAGATAGACTGATAGAGATATACAGATATAAGGAGACATAGAGAGAGGGAGAGATGAAGAGACATGAAAAGATTGATATATATAGATATATAGAGAGAACTATAGATAAACAAATAGATATGAAGGGAGACGGAGACAAACATGGGGATATAAAGGAAGAGATGGACATAAATTGGAAGAAGAGAAAGAGATATATATAAACAAGTAGAGAGAGAGAGGTGGGGGGAAGGAGAAACAAGGAGAGTGTGTTTATGAGTTAGAAAGAGAAAATAAGTAGAGAGAGATATAAAAAAGAAAAAAATAAACATAATTATTCTACAATAAATTAAAATTTAATAAGAAAAATGTATTAAATAAATTAATTATATTATCTCTCCCTCTCTCTATGTCTACGAGTAAGGAGGGTGATGGAGCTTCATCCGTGTAGTTTATATCTTGTCTGCTAGGTCGGACTTAGTTGATCATTCTCAGACTTTGATGCCCTCACACAATTGGTTATTACTCTTAGTGGGTATTTTGATCTGTAGGTTGGTTGTTTTGTTTTGGTTATCATGGTGGGAAGTTTTATTTATCTTCATTACATTAAAGATGATGGCAACTTTCTTTGATGATGACATTCATGGTAAGTTCTTCGTTTTTGAGCATGGTGGGTGCTTGAACTTCATTCGCATGGTGTTATCCTGCCTAGCAGATTGAGTTTATTTGGTTAATCATAGATTTGATTCCCGCACATGCTCTTATTCAACTGTTCATTGTTATGAGTTGGCATTTCTTTAGCATGATCCGTAGTTGGCTTCTTGATTTGGTAATCATGGTGGTATGTGTTTGGGTAAACTGGCTTGCGATAGCTTCTTCGTAATTTTGTATCGGTTAATCATTTTATTTTTCTTTGGCAACTATTTTTATCATGGTTTGCATCCTGGTTGCTTGATTGAGAAATTATGTCTGCTTGTGCTTTGTTCACTCCCTCAGCCAGTGGATTTGGTAATTATGGTGGGGTATGTTGGATTCTACACTTTCTACGTTGTATCATACTTCACCACGGTTCATTCATGATGGTCTCTCTCGCCTGGTTTGGATTATATACGGGCTTTGGTTTTCTTTTTCCTTGCTTTTCTCTCCTTTATTCTAGTGGTTCTTCTCATATGTTAAGATGATCTGTCTCATTCGAATGATTTTGTTAAGGCTTGGAAGATGTTGGTTGTCTTGAGGGTCTTGGAAATTGTAGGTGGTATGGTATATGTGGTGGTTTCTCATCTCTCTTTTGCTTACTTGGCTATTTTTATGGGCTATTCTTTGTCTTAGCCTCATTTTGGTTCCATCGGGTTTCCAGCATCCCCTCCTTCTTCTTATATGGATTATTCTATGTTTGCTTACGGTTCTTATCTTGGCAGGCTCACTTGTAGTGGTTTCTCTTCTTGTTCTTTGTCTCATGCTAATCAATGGTTTGGAGACTTGTTCTTTATAAATAGGGGTGGTTTGTGGTCAACTTTTTCTGTTGATCTTTCAATTTTTTGGTGGATGCTGATCTTCTTGATGATTCGAATGACATGTTATGCTTGTATGCCTCTCATGGTAGATTCTTTTGTGTCTAATGAAAAGATTATGTAATATGGGATGGGATTTTGGTGGAATGTGACCAAGAGGCTTTTGTAATGGATTGGTAGGCTTTGTGATTTTTGAGTAATACTGAAGGGTTTTCTTACTGGTTCTTTCCCTTGAGTGCTCATTGAACCATATACCTTGTATATATATATATATACAAGTGGTATATCCACTTTTATCAAAAAAAAATTAATTAAAATTAAATTTTAACTTAATGTAAATCAAACCTTAAAAGAAGAAGATGATGATTAAAATAATTTAATAAAAATCTAAGATATAATATCCTAATAAAAGAAGATTAACTTAAAATATATTCTTATCAAAAGAAGATATAAATAAAAGATAGATTTCTAATTGAAAAAATAAGTATTCTACAATAATTAAAATTTTAATAAGACAAATAACCATAAATTAAAACAATTCTAATAATTCTAAATTATTATTTGTAATTTCATTAAAAAGGAAAAATAAAAAAAATAATATTTTTACTCAACGAAAAATTAATCATTTAAAAAAGTGGAAAAAATAGCTAATTCTTTCTTTTTTATAATTTTGTCTTTTCCACTTTTGAAACTCTAAAAAAATGGAATATTCAAATAAAAGAAGATACCATTATAAGATATTATTTTTAAAACAATAAAAGACTAGATTTTTCTTTTGTGCACATTCTTTTTCTAATTAATTATATTAATATATATATATATATATATTTAGTTTTGATTTTTTTTTTAACTAATTATTTTTCTAATTAAAAAATTAAAATATGATTTTATAGTTTCTAATCATTTTATTTAAATTAATATTGAAGTAAACATACGATTGAGATCAATTCAATCATATTGCATCCTTCTAGTTAATTTTGAACTATTGATTTCAATAAGTTAGTTAAAAACTTCATATAGGGTATGCGTCTGACATAATAACCAATTTATAATAGAATTATTTTCAGATCATGTATTACTAGAAATTGCTTTTTGGTGTCCAATAGGTATGCCAAAGAGGTGTGAAAGATCAATCAAGCAAAATTTATGTCAATTTTTTTCATACATCTATGTAGTACATGAGGTCAATTCGTAGGCCATTTGGAATATGGTTTTTTTTGTACAAAAAATGCCTAAATGGAGAAGTGCTAACTTCAAATCAATCGTGCATCTACTTACAAGGATCCAAAAATAATTGATACAAAACCTGTAAATTGAGAAGATAATTGTCACAACCCTCCTTTATCACTTTTTGATTTGATACAATTCTATTATATTTTTTGTTGAGCTATTGAAAATGATTTAATAAATATTATAAAAGAATAAAAGGGACACACACACACACTTGGAGAATATAATTATTTTTATTTTTATTTTTCTCACTCAATTATGGCACATATTGTAGGAGGAATTAGAAGCTTCTAGAGGAATCTTCAATGCCTTGCATGTAACTCCCCCACTAGGTTTTTAATCAATTTGCATGAGTCCAATATTGGAAAAGAATCCCACTCTTAATTAATTTCTCTAGACAGTGGAATTAAGGGATTTTTCTTATATATTGTATGCAAGTTTTCATAAGGGAGTGTTGATTATGTGTTGAAGAAAATTTTCCAAGTTTCCTTGTTGTTAGTAGTAGGGTCTTCTTTGGTAGTCTCATTTTCGTTGTAGGATTGCTAAGTTGTTCTTGAATATTTCTCTCAAGCTTCAAGGAAGGAACAAAAAAGATAGCTAGAGGATTCAACATCAAGCTTCAATAAGCTAGATTCTCTTCTTTGTCATATCTCATTTACATATGAGAAATATATATTATCAAAAAAAAATAGCTTCTAGATCTTCTTTTATAAAAAAAAAAAAATTAGATTGTAAATCTTTTCTTCTTATTTAGGAATAAATATTGATAAAATACTTTCACATAATGCATGTAAAAGATAGCTTTATTATTTATGTTATTTTCTTTAGAAAAATATACATATGATCTTGCTTTTGCTTTTCCAAAGATTTCAGATATGTGCAAAAATAATATTTCCCTTATTTAAAATTCTTTTTCTGAGATTAAAAATCTTCCCTATGTGATTAAATGATAACCATTTGTTTATGAATCTTATCCTTGTTATTCTTCTCTTAAATTCATTACTAGATTGGAAATATGAATGTAAATCTCATTTTCTTTAATTAAATCTTACTTCCCTATGAATAATCTTACCTCTATGCAAATACAAGTTTGATCTTCTACATATAAAGTTATTTAAATATTTTTTTTCTTTTTCCTATGAGTAAAAAAAATCCATTTCTCTCTCTGAATGAAGATTTGATCATAAATCTTAATTCCTTAAGAGCAGTTTTACTTCTCTGTGAATAGGAAAACGTCTGGAAATAAATTTCACTGTATCCATTATTCTCTGTGGAAATAAAATATAAATCTCTCCGTGAATATTATCCCGAAATAAATATATACATTTTACTAAACTTATACCAAAATAAAAATGAATATCGCGCAATGTTATTTCAAAAAGTGGAGGTCTTCAAACTTATTTCGAATGAGAAGCTTGTAGGGGACGGTAACTGCCAGGAGTGGTACCCCCCACTACCCTACAATCACTGCTATGGTAGTGGCCACAGGGTAGTGGAGGGGACCATGGCGGTCCCCTCATCACTGCGGGCTTGCACCCGTAGGTCCGTAGTGATGATGGGACCCGTGGGCCCCGCCTCCACTCCCCATTAAATTCAAACAAGCCTCATACCCTTATTTCTTTAGTTATTTAGTTTTTTTTATTAAATTGCAATTTAATTGCTTAGTTAAATTTCAAGTTTATTTGTTATAACTTTAAGTTAGTAAATTAAACTTAGGGATTAATAATTGCCTTAGCTTAAATTTTAAGTAAATTAAACTTAGGAAAAATTCATAAATAATTAGGATTATTGTGTAATAAATTTGTAATTTTAAATTAAGGTATATAACCGGAATCTCTCAATCCATTTGAAATTTATTGGGTTACTTGGTCGGTAATTTTAGTTTCTTTTAAAACAATTAAGTCATATTATTATTATTTGACCCAAAATTTGTCAACGTCTAAACTAATTGCTATTTTGGAACTGGTGACTCTATAATTAATTATTCTTGTGGTAGGAATAAATCATTGCTTAATCTCACATGTAAGTTACACTATTTTTGCATCATGCAAAGTACTTATACATTAATTGCATTTATTGACGTCTTCATCATCTCCATGTAAGTTACGCATTTAATTATTAAATATGCGAGTTTCATAATTATCATTATTATGTAAGTTATATTTCAAGTTTTGAATATTAAATAATTTTAGTTATGTTTTTATTCCACGTAGTTCATCAAGTAGGTGTTTCAATTAATTGGGCTTTGCAATGTATAATTATGCATGTTCAAGTCATAATTATTTTCAAGAATGATGTTTTCATAAGTTTCTTAGTTAAGAAAACTAAATAAAGGAAGTTGGAAAACCAAAACCTAGTAGCGTTCGATATATACAGTGCCTCTGGGTCATGCTTACAGGTAATATCATCATGTTGAACTGCTGCACTTAACGCCTAATAAAGCTGCATCAATGATGTCTGTGGAATCATCCCTATAAATCATCAGGGAGTAATAAGGGACACTTGGAAATTAAAATCCAAGGGGCAAGTAATCCCCCTAGATCAATAATCTAATAAGATAATCCTTAAATGATTTTTACATCCGCTGAGTTAAACCATAGTAAACCCCCTTAAGGTTGATTGAGTGAAATGCTTTTATGAAATTGATTTAATGTTGAAGAGATGTTGACGATTGACAATTTGGTCAAGGGTGACACTTATGATAGGTATTAAGATCTATTTGTTTTAGGCCACAAGCAATAGGCCATCTTAAGCCTTTGCTTAAGTGCTACCACCGTGAGTAGCAATTGCAGAGAAACTATCTGGGACATTGACCCTAGAAAGGGTTGCATACCCACAAATCATTTTACATCAAACCAGAGAGTAGAAAAGAGAACTACATACTTTACGCCTTGATCTCGTGCCGAAACGGGTATGTAGGCAGTCTAGTGACGAAGTTGTCCCTAGTACTCAAGCGTTCGTGGGTGGGGTCTAGGCTTGGTAAGAAGAAGGATTGAGTAGAATCCTAATTTGAAAGATAAGTATAATAAAAAGGAAAAAGTAATTCAATGCATACTCGAAAGGAATACCGAATGGATTCACTTGATTTCTCGAGGCCTTAAGCCAAATTTCGAGGCAAAATTCAAGCTTGTATTATGTTATTTTGATTACTCATAAGGACACTGACCTCGGTGCACTCCTATTAGAGGAGTGTAGTACTTAGTGAGTGACTCAGGACGTGAATGGTCCCGATGAGTGTAAGTCTCTGGCTAGAGCACCTCCTATCCTAATTGGATAGATGCCTACTCCATATGGGTAGATGCCTATCCCATATTGGATAGATGAAACCTCTTGCCCCGTATGGATAGATGCCTAACCCATATGGTTAAATGCTCATCCTAGATGGATGAATGCCTAATCCTAATGGATGGATGCCCAAAGTATGCAATTGAATCAAACACAAATGATTAAATTAAACAAACAAAAAAAAAAGGTCAAATTTTGTTAGGTCAAACAAGGTGGGTTATTACACGTGGTATCAGAGCAAAGGTTCAAATCTAGGCCTTGTGCTCAATTCAATTTACATAACTAAGGGAATGTTTTGCAATGGTAGAAACTAAATTTCAAAAATCTAAAATCAAGGACTAACTACATAATTTAATTTTCAGGTAAAACCCTAGAATGGCTAGAGGAAGAGGAATAGGAAGGGGTAATGGAAGGCGTACTACTACTAGGAGACAAAGGGAAGCTAACCATGAGGAAAATCATGAAGAAAACCATGAGGAAGACCATGAAGGGGATCAACATAACCCAAGAAATAACGAAGATGGGGTTGAGGCTATAATCAACCTTCTAACTGAGCAAAGGGATAAAATCAACTTCTTGGAACAATCAATGCAGGACCTTAGGGCAAAACAAAATGACATTGAAAATCGAAGTGGAACTGAAAATGGAAACCCTGGTAGCAATCAAGGGAATATGATGGGTAATAGAAGAGAAAATAACATATTGGAACTCTCTAAGGATTTGAAGAAAATCACCCCTCCTAAGTTTGATGGGAGGAAAATTGGTGAAGGAGCTTAGAATTGGTTAAATGAAATGGAAAAGTACTTTGAACTATGAGATTTTAGCAAAACAACCAAGGCCTTATGGGGTTCCTATCAACTCATAGGGGAGGCAACTAGTTGGTGGACCAACACCAAAGAGCAAAATGGGTATAGTAGGGATATGATCACATGGGATCAATTTGTTCACCAATTCTGAAAAAGGTGGCTCCCTCAATTGTTCTTTGATGAGAAAGTGACAGAATTCCATAATCTACGTCAAGGGCCCCTATCAGTCCAATAATATTGGGATAAGTTCGCCAAATTGCTTAAGTATGTACCTATGTACCAAAAATATGAAGAAGGCCAAGCGAGGAAGTTCATTTTGGGACTAAATACCAACATAGGGGCAGAGGTTGACATGCATGGACCCAAAAACATGAACGAAGTACTTGAAAAGTCCCTAAGGTAGGAGAGGAAGATTCAAACCCTAGCAGGGCAGAATTATAATGGGAACCACTCTTTTAAAAGAAAGTAGGAATTCAGGGGGAACACTAACTTCAACAAAGGTCAAAGGAATAATTCTTTTGAAAGAAGGCCACCCCCTAATCAATATCAGAGGAATGGAAATAATAATAATAATAGGGGCAATAATAATAGGGGTAGTAATAATAGAGGCAACTATAACAGGAATGACCAGCAAAATAGGATAACTTATCCACCCAGGGCTAATGAAACAAGGAATGATCCCCCTAGGAATCAGGTCAGAAGGGGCCCTCCAGGTGGATTCTTTATGTGTGGAGGAAACCATTTTGCTAGAGAATGTCCCAGGATGCAAGGTTAGATTAGGGCCAACCAGCCACAATAAGGGCCCCAACAAAGGATTCATGCATCAGTTAGGAACCGAAGAGCAAGATTCCAAAATGTTCCCATGGAAACTACAGGTACACTATTTGAACAATCAATTTCAATTCTAATTGACACTAGGTCATCTGAATGTTTCATATCACCTGAATTAGTAAGCAAATATGCATTAAAAGTTAATCAAATGGAGTCATCATGGACAGTTCAATATGGGGATAAGGCAACTAGAGAAGTAACTAAGTGTTTGCTAAGGGCAAGAGTACAATTTTCGGAGTTTGAAACAAGGGTAGACCTCTATGTGGCACCCCTAGGATTATATGATGTAATTATTGGAATGAGTTGGTTAATAGACCATCAAGCTAATGTAGATTGCTATAACAAAGTTATTGAATGCTTGGATGATGGGGGGAAAAGAGTCAAAATCCAAGGAAAGTTTAACCCCATTAATATAGAAACCATATCAGCCATGCAATTGAAGAAGGAAAGACGAAGAGGAGGCCTAATCTATATGGTTGAAATTGATGAAGGAAAAGAGGAAAATACCCCAACCCTTGAAAATACCCCTTTCTTAAAAGAATTCAAAGATGTATTTCTAGAAGAATTACCCAGCTTGCCCCCTAAAAGGAAGTTTGACTTTTCTATCAATGTACTACCAGGAGTTGAACCAGTATCAAGGGCACCTTACTGAATGAACACAACTGAATTAAAAGAGCTTAGAATGCAATTAGAGGAACTCTTAGCTAAGGGATTAATAAGGCAAAGTGTATCACCATGGGGAGCACCAGTCTTATTTGTTAAGAAGAAGGATGGAACCTTAAGACTATGCATCGACTATAGGATGTTGAACAAGGTCACAATAAAGAACAGGTATCCGTTACCTTGAATAGAGGATCTTTTTGACCAAATGAAAGGAGCAGTATTTTTCTCTAAGATAGACCTCCGATCATGATATTATCAACTCATAATTAAGGAGGACATTCCAAAGACAGCTTTTAGGACTAGATATGGGCACTATGAATTCACAGTAGTTCCTTTTGGTGTAACCAATGCCCCAGCTGCATTTATGAACCTAATGAATAGTGTACTCCATGACTACTTGGACAAATTTGTTTTGGTATTTCTAGATGACATATTGATTTACTCTAGGAATGAGGAGGAACATTTAGTACACCTATAACTTGTTTTGCAAAGGTTGAGGGTTCATAAGTTATATGGGAAACTGTCAAAATGTGCCTTCTTTGAGGAAAAGATACACTACTTTGGGCATATAATATCAAAGGAAGGAATAACAGTTGATCTAGATAAGATAAAGGCAATAGTAGAATGGGAAATCCCTAAAAATGTTTCAGAGGTAAGAAGCTTTATGGGGCTAGCAAGGTACTATAGGAGGTTCATGGAAGGATTCTCTAAGATAGCAAGCCCCATCACCTCATTACAGAGGAAGGGTAAAAGGTTTGTGTGGAAAGAACAAAGTGATAAGGCATTCCAAATTTTGAAGGGGAAACTAACTTCAACACCCATTCTAAAAGTACCAGATCCGAATGGACACTTCATAGTCATAATTGATGCTTCAATCGAAGGTTTAGGAGGAGTACTTGTCCAAGATGAAGGGGCAGTAGCTTACGAATCCAGGAAGCTAAAGACTCATGAAGTTAACTATACACCCCATGACTTAGAGTTAGCAGTGATTGTGCATGCCCTACAGAAATGGAGACACTTTTTACTAGGGAAGCCCTTTGAGTTAAAGTTAGATAACCAAGGACTAAAGTACATCTTTACCCAACCCCACTTAAATGTTAGACAAAGAAGGTGGTTAGAGTTTCTAAGTGAATATGATTTTGAAATTGAATACATTAAGGGGAAGGAAAATAGGGTGGCGGATGCTTTGAGTAGGAGAAGACACTTGATGACTATAGCAACCTTCAAAAATTCTTTCAAAAGGCAGGTAATGGATGAGTAGGGACATGACCCATGGTATGAACAAGTCAAATTGATTTTAGAGTATGATCCAACTGATCCTAAGGTTGAAGGGTGTACATTAGATGAATATGGGTTGCTCAGATACAATAATAGAATCTATATTCCTAATTTAGGAGACTTAAGGGAAGTAGTCTTGTCAGAGGCTCATAATGCCCCTTATTCAAGGCACCCAGGAGTTAACAAAATTTATGTAGACCTAAAGAAGTTATACTTTTATCAAGGGATGAAGAATGACATAGTCAAGTATGTGGCTAAGTGTTTGGAGTGTCAAAGAGTAAAGGCAGAACATAGACATCCAGTCAGATTATTACAGTTACATGATGTACCTCAACACAAGTGACAAGTTATTAGTATGGATTTTGTGCAAGGGTTGCCCATGTCACCTTCTAGGCATGATACAATAATGGTGGTAATTGACAAACTCACTAAGGTGGCACACTTTATACCAGGGAATCTAACAGATGATGCACCTACCTTGGGTAGGCGCTTTGTTAAGGAAATATTTAGGTTGCATGGAATGCCAAAGAAAATCATATCAGACAAAGATGCTAGATTCACTTCAAGGTTTTGGACAACTCTTCAATCAGCTCTGGGAACTCAACTAAATTTTAGCACTCCATACCATCCTAAAACTAATGATCAAACAGAAAGGACAAATCAGATTTTGGAAGACCTACTTCACATGTACTGCATGGACCAACAAAAGAAATGGGAAGAGTACCTACCTCTGGTAGAGTTTGCTTACAATAATACATATCAAACATCTTTGGGAATGACACCTTTCAAAGCATTGTATGGTAGACCATGTCAAACACCTTTGAGTTGGGATAGTCTTGAAGATAGAGTATTTGTTGGACCAGATATGTTGAAGGAGATGGAAAGAAAAACTAAGGAAATTAGGCAAATTGAAGGAAGCCTCGGATAGGCAAAAAAGCTATGCAGACAAGAACAGGACACCAAGGGAGTTTGAGGTGGGAGAGAAAGTCTTCCTAAGGGTTAGGCCACACAAGAGTTCCATAAGGGTTTGGAAAAAGATTAAGCTTGCACCTCATTATGTTGGGCCTTTTGAAATATTGGAAAGGATTAATCTAGTTGCATACTGGTTAGCCTTACCTCCCCAGTTGAGCCAAATCCATGATGTCTTCCATGTATCTCTTCTTAAAATGTACGTACTTGATGAGAAACATATTTTGAATTGGGATGCTTTACAGGTCCAGGAAATGGGAGGAATAATGATAGAGCCATTCAAAATCTTGGAGAGGCAGAAGTGCCAATTGTGCAATAGAGAGGTTGATCAATGCAAACTACAATGGAACCAGTATGATGAAAAGAATGCCACATGGGAAGATACTAGGGAAATGCAACAATTGTTTCCTTTTTTGTTTTAAACTAATCATAAACTTTAGACTCTCTTAGATACATTCAATAAGTGCATCAGGATGATGCACAAATTAAGGGGAGGAGGATGTCACAACCCTCCTTTATCACTTTTTTATTTGATACAATTCTATTATATTTTTGGTTGAGCTATTGAAAATGATTGAATAAATATTATAAAAGAATAAAAGGGACACACACACACACACTTGGAGAATATAATTATTTTTATTTTTATTTTTCCCACTCAATTATGGCACATGTTGTAGGAGGAATTAGAAGCTTCTAGAGGAATTTTCAATGCCTTGCATGTAACTCCCCCACTAGGTTTTTAATCAATTTGCATGAGTCCAATATTGGAAAAGAATCCCACTCTTAATTAATTTCTCTAGATAGTGGAATTAAGGGATTTTTCTTATATATTGTATGCAAGTTTTCATAAGGGAGTGTTGATTATGTGTTGAAGAAAATTTTCCAAGTTTCCTTGTTGTTAGTAGTAGGATCTGTTATCACTGATTAAAAATGGGCTTTTCTTTTCCCATGATTGGCTATGGTTTGTTGAAATTTTGAATAGGGTGCAGTTTCAAATGCTTCAGCTTTGTTCTATACCTCAAGGGTTTAAGGGTTTTTGATTTTAGATCCTCTTGTGTTTGTTTTAAACCCTCTGGTTTCTAATCTTTTGTTACTTTATTCACTTAAGTAATGGGTCATGGGGTCATAGGAAGTGTTCCCCTTGTTGTTTGCCTAGGCAGTCATGTTAATTAATTGAAAAATTTATGCCTCATATGTTTTTCTCCTAAAGTTGTCGGGCCTAGTAACTGGTGCGCATCTCGCGGGGGGATCCACGGCTCACGTTATTTCACTAAGCGAAGGTGAACATAATTTAAAACCAGCGAAGTTGCAAAAATGACATGGCATGCCACATAGATGGTCTAGCTGGTTGATGATAGTGAGTAAAATGGCAGCATGCAGCGTAAGTTACAACAGTCAGTGGGTCAGGATTAAAGGCTAAAAGGCGGGCCCTAGAGGTGAGTCAGGTCGTAGTTAGGAGACGACCTGGTGGGTACAGCTATCAATAATTTACTGGAGCCCAGTGGCTTTCTCTCGGCAAATGAAAAAGTGACAAGTCAGCTCCAAAGGTGACTGGATGCCAAGTGTTCATAGTGAGTCAGCGGGCCCACCCCTCCCGAAAGCCTTTTCAAATGATTAAATGCCGATCAACTTAAAAGATGATCCAATGGCCCATGCTATTTCGCAAGGGTAAGATGCTCATTCTTTATACCCCACGAAATAGCGAGAGTGAATGAGAGCCGTCCACGTGTCATGATGGCGACCCTGGAGGATATAGCTATTAAGAGTTTGTTAGGGCCCCGTGGTTTTCTCTCGGCAAATGAAAAAGTGACAAATCATCTCCGAAGGTGACTGGACGCCATGTGTTCAAAGTGAGTCAGCGGGCCCACCCCTCCCAAAAGCCTTTTCAGATGATTAAATGCCGATCAACTTAAAAGATGATCCGACGACCCGTGCTATTTCGCAAGGGTAAGATGCTCATTCTTTATACCCTGCAAAATAGCGAGAGTGAATGAGAGCCATCCACGTGTTCGGTGACATGTGGTCTAAGAAGAAAGTGTGGGCCCGCCAAGGTGGAACTGGCGATATAAAGGAAAGACACACATCCAACGTTAAGTTGAATGTGAAGGAAATTTCAAGGCCAATGGTTGGGCGCCATGTGGTATCATATAGCCAATATAGAAGTGAGACCCAGCGCGGAGCAAAAGTTGTTAGTTAATCTAACGCTTGATCAAGTTTCTTTTTGAACAGACAGTCGGCGCTATTTCGTAGGACCAAGCTACCTGATAATTATGCTTCGTGAAGTTGCAAAACAAAAAAATGAAACACTTGCAGGAACGTTGTGACCCGTTGGAACAAAAAATACGAATTCTCTTATGAATTCAATTTTGAAGGGACGGTCGAAGCATGCAGAATCAATGTTGTAGTTAAGGCCCTGAGTACAATATTTTATTTCCTATCAACCGAGTGAAGATATCTTTTAAAGAATTTTGTAGAAGAGCAGATGCAGAGTTATTTTCTTCAAGTATAGAGAAAGTTGGTTCAGTTGCAGAACAAATTCTTTCAAGTGAAGAACAGGTTCTCTTGTATTCTTGTGTAGCAATTCCTATGTAGTGTTTTAGAGAAGATAATTGATTCATCACAGAATTGTTTAAGAGTGGTATTCATTTCTTACGTTTTAAAAATGGCTCCTAAAAGAGAATTTTCTGCCAAAGTTAACTATTTACAAAGGAGTGTGTGTGATGATTTTTTAGAACAGTTGACATTGTCAACTAATCAGGCATCAAAGGCAAAAGAATTAGTGCCCAAGGCTCCCTGTTTAAAGATAGGAGAAGGACTATATGACAAGGGTAACTAGTTGAGAGACCCACAGGTTGGATTGTCTAGGTTGGGGTTGTTTAAAGTTGGATTTGGAATGAGAAATTCTCCTGCCCGGCAAAACAGTATCTGGGAATTAGATGTCGGGAAATTAGTAGTCCCAGGGGTATTTATGGGCATAGATCTGTTGACCCAAATTGCGCTCAACTATGATCCAGTCACAAGAAGCATTCGGGATATAAATGGGAAAACCCTTGTTGAGATTAATGCTAAAGAATTCAGAAAAGCTTTTGGGCTTAATGAGTTCACCAATTTTCTAGAACCTATAAATTTCACATCATTAGCCCAAATTTATGGTGCATAGAGGAGTCATCTCAGGAACGGGCCTCTCAAGGAGTTTTTTGTGAAGATGGGAGGGTTAACAGTTGTAGGACCCAACACACAAGAGCCCCTTTCATTAAGTATGTTCACCTTGAGGGCTAAAGGAATGTATTGGGAACTTTGCCAAGTTTTGGGAGAAGATGCTGAAGCAAATATGCCAAATCATTACCTGTTAATGATTTCTCAGATTTTGAATCCTTCTCTTGCAATTACATTTGATTATGCCTCTTTCATTGCTGATGCTATTCATGGAGGGTTAATAGGAATCAAGAATGGAAATGTGGATAGGCCTTTTGGATGGTACTCACTCCTAATGCATCATTTTCTCTTCAAAGATGGTGATTACTTTGCTAGTGGACTGGACCTTGTTAAGGAGAAAGAATGAGAAAAAATGTCAGTAAAATTATGGAGTACTGTGTTGTCATGGGATAGAGAGGATGCCAATTTTTTAAAGTTTGATAAATATTTTGCATCCAAGATAAGGACTCTCCTCTGCTCTGAGAACCCAAGAATCCAAAAAATTCTTCTGGAATTCATAAGACCAAAAGAATTCGCAGAGAACATAAAAATTGTCCATAACTGGGGTGACATATACTTGTATCCCGTCTCCACAGTTTTCAGAGTGTTTGGTTTCAGAGGCACCCCATTTTTGCTACCTTACTAGATCCCTCTCAAAGTGGGAATCACAGAGATCCTTAGACAAATTGGTGGCTTACAAGAGGCAGAGTTGACAGGCAGGGGTAAAGGGACTATTTTCCCTGCAGCTACCATAGCTTACCAATTTGTAATAACAAAAGGAGGCTAGAATTGCTTTGAGGATTTCCTCAAGCCTTATCATTTGTCCACTGCAGTGTCTAGGTGTGTTGATCTACAAGAATTCTTCAACGGTATGTTTAGAAAGAAGGTAGCATGCAGAGGTAGGCCTCATCAATTCCGGTTTCCTGAAGACCTCATCAAAAATGAGTTTGATCTAGATGAGCAAAGGATAAGGAAAGAGAAGTGGGTGGTTTATAAGAAAGCTTTGGATTTTGTCCATTAGTTTGATGCCAGCTATGACCCATTGTCTAGCTTTTTCCCTCTGGAGGAGAAAATAAAGTTTTTGATTGTTTGTTTTGAAGATGTGATGCAGACCCTAAAGGAGAAGAGGGAAGCTGTAATCAAAAGCAACCCTGAGAAGGCAAGAATGATCCTAAGTAGGTCAGCTTCCAGCAAAGCAATCCCTCTTAGTGATTATACACTGCATAAGAAATCTAGTTATAGTGTGCTGATACCTACAACAGGGGAGCCCTCTACCTCCAAAGGAAAGAGGAAGATACAAGATGTCATTGACATCCAAGAAAGACCAAGGAAGGAAAGGGTGGGGAATGAAGTACAATTAGATACACCTTTGTATTCCCCATCCCAATCCCCTATCCATATAGGAAATGAGCAAGCAGTAGTTGAGCAACTCCTACAGTTAGGTAGCCTAGGGGAAATTGCCTACACTTATGATGAAGTGGAGGAAGGAATGCCAAAAGAACCCATTGCTGTTGAAATGGATATCACTACCACTGAACTCAATGGCCAGGAGTGGGATCCTGAGATAAAGTAGGTAAGTAATGCCTTCTTAGCTGATAACAATTTTGTCACATCAGAAGCATTTATGCTATTTAAATGGAAACAACACATAGATAAATATAATGCTAGATGTGAAAAGAGAAAGGCTTAGCAGCCCAATAAAGATCCAGCCCTGGTAGAAGAGGAAATAAAGCAAGAGATGATGGAAGAATTCAAAACCATCACCCCTGAGTAGGGAAGAGATATGGTAGCACAAGCTGGAGTGCTTATTTTACCCGAATGGGATATAGCAGACGCCTTGGTACTAGATGCAGTGAGAAAAGAGACTAAACCCATGAAGGGGATTACTTTCAATAAGCATAATGCTACACTCGTCATGTGGTCTCTCAAGAGAAATGAGAATAAGAAAAGAAAAGACACCCCAGGGTCAAGTTACCTTGGTGGGATGATGGTGAAGAGAGTGCAGAGTACAGGGGTAGTGGAGGCTGCTAGCATTGTGTTAGAGACTGCAAAATTTAGTGTTGCAGTAGCAGAGAAGGAAGCTAAAGAGAAAGAGGCCCTCCAAGTTAAGTTGGAAATAGTTTTGAAGGCCTATAACAATGCCAAGAAGGAGGTAAGAGGTAAGGATAGCATCATTGCCAAGTTGCAGAGCCAGTTGACTGGACAATACCATCAAGGTGAGTCTTCAACACTGATGATCTCCTCTTCTCCTACAAGACCTCCACCTACTAGCCCTATCATTGAGTTTCCACCATCTCCACCACCCTCCAGTTCTCAAATGGTTGAAATTACTCCTCAAGAATTAGAAAACTTGAAACAGGCTCAGGCCTTATATGCAAAGAAATATGAGGAGAGAGTAAGGGCTACAATTTCAAGTTTTGCAGATACAATAAATGCCTCATTGCTCTACAACAATGTAGGTAACATTATGGATATGTGGAATGAGCTCAGGAGAGACAAGGCCATTTTGACACTTATTTTCGACAAATGGAGGCCTAGGGAGCAAGATTTAGAGTTTATGTGTGTATCCTGTGATGAAGCAAGGGCCAATCCCATCATCAAATCCACTTCTAATGCGGCTAAAGTCTTAGTACAATTAGTAGCAGAGGTGGATAATGTGGATAGGAAGGTTAGTTTGTGCAAAAAGGAGTACACTGATCAAGTTTTTGAGTTGCTCCCAGGAGTTATTGCTAGCTTGGATCAATTAAAGGACAAACAAATGTGGCTTAAGGAGATAGAAGTTAAATTGTCAGCAAGAGTTAAAGGACAACTAAATGAGAAATTCTTGGAAAAGGTTGACTAAGACCAAGGATAAAGTGATTAATTTCTCATGGCCTACAGAAGAGGTGTATGGTGAGTGGACAACTAAATATGCCACCCATGATCCAGAACAGTTGGAGAGCGCCCCTGAAAAGGTAGAAGAGGTTGCAACTGAACAGCGTTGAAGAAACTACAGAGGCCGAAAAGAGCTTGTAACTATTTTTGCAAAAAGCTTGTAACCTCTTTATTTTGAAAGAAATGATTGTAACAAACTCTCCTCAAGAAGTCCGAAGCTTTGTGCATCCATGTTGTTATAAATGGATACTAGGAGTAGAGGAAGAGGGATCGCAAAGAATTGTACGAAAACGCTGTAGAAATTTATCTGAGCTTTTCTAAGTCTAATGGAGAATACTCAAAATTTCTTGTAATATTTCTTGAACTAAATATGAATATACAGACCATCGGTTTTGAGTAAAGCTTTGTATTGTCTTCAAGTGTGTTTACAAATGCGTTTACTATTTTCATTCTGAATAATCCAGGGTTGTTCTGTTTGAATGGAATTGCAAAGCAATTTTAGTAGAAGTGTTTGTTAGCTTTTCTCTTTAGGAGGGAAATTAAAGATGCGGGGATCACTCATACCAGTAAACCCTTTGGAAGAGACTTTGAATTTTGATGATCATAGCTTAATTTGGAATGCATAAATTCTTGTACGTGTGAAGCATATACAAGGACTAATAGAAACCAAGCCAACTGGATGCATAAAGATGTTTTGTTTGAGGAGTATTATCTAAGTTTAGATGACTCTGTGACCTTGGATAAGGCACTGGTATTGATTGAAGTGGTTTATTGCATGTTTTGTTGATCGAAATGCTGAATTTAAGTATAGTTTCCATTCTTTGCTTTCAGTTGATTTCAAGGTGAATAGATCCACTGGTTTTATAGACTGGTTTGGTGTGGGTTTATGTTTGAAAGTGTGAATTCAATTCACAAAGGTATACCCACCTGGGCTCTGAGTAAGTCCGAAGTGTAGGAAGTTCAATCAAACCTTGTCATATGATGTCTTGGGAATTTCCTTATCTTTGATGTCTCTTCTGCATGGAGTTTAATCATATTATTTTAAGGATGTTAAATGGAATTAGATTTTGAAGACAACAAAAGTGGCAACTCTGCTGGGTAGAGTTACAATAAGGATATAAACACATATTTGTGTTGAGGCTTGTAAAGAAAATTGTTGTGTGTTTGTGGATAAGACTGCTTGTTTTCATAATTCCCATAGTTTTATGGGTGGTGACTCTGTTACTTTTGAACTAGTCCTTGTGCGATACAATTTTTTCTAAAAGGAAGACAAGCAAGATGCAAGGAGCAAAAAACACAAGATCATTCATGTAGAAAAATCCTCATGAAACTTTCCAAGAAGGTCTGCCAGAACAGTCACGGAGAGGCTAGAAGAGATCTGTGTTGCATGAGCTATCAAATGCTGCTTGGGTGCAGAAAAACAATAGTACTGGTAAGATGCCTGATCGACCTGTTTATGCAAAGTCTAATTCATCTTCCAGAGATTCAGAGCATGATATTTTAGGTTTTCATTCAGGATTGTTTGGAAATATTGATGATGCACCTATTTTAAATCAAGATCTATCTCATGTTAGTGTTTTTGCAAAAGATAGAACCAGTTCAAATGCAATTAGACACTCTATTCCTTGGACAATTGATGGGAACATTAGTCTGATTGACATAGATCAAGTTAATGCATCAGACTCTGAAGAAAACTTCCCTGATGAGGATAAAGTGTCTCAAGAGATTGAATATTTAAATAGAAGAGTCCATCATTTAATATCCCTAAGAGCCCAAAAGGAGGCAAATAAGGAGAAGGAAGTTAAAGCCAAACTAATGGAAAGAGATAGGCTTCTTAGACAAATAGTTGATCTTGAAGTACTTGCTAAAGAGAAAAAAAAAAGTGATGAGGAAGGCCCTGTGATTAGAGAAATTCTAATCCCCAAAACTAAACAAGCTTGTAAGTCAGTAGCCCAGCCAACTAGGGAAGTATTTAATGACTCCCAGTTTCCTAAAGCCAATCTAGATAAAGGAAAACAAAAATGGGTAAATGATGGAATAGAATCTAAAACTGCAGAAGAGATCTCTCATAGGATTCTAGCACATGAGAGAGAGATGGAAAGGATGAGGAAGGAAAAGGGGGATCTCCAAATGGAACTAGAAAAGGCTGAGTTAGAAGAAGTGAATCAGGAAGTAAAAAGAAAGATTAATTACTTAAAGGCTCCCCCTATTACATTCCCATCAGAAGATCTTAGCAAGCCTAATCCCCAACACATTTCCTTTCCTCAGGTTAATACTCAACCTACAGTACAAGCTAATATTGCCTCAGTAAGCCAAATACCTATGAATAAATAGTACACCCAAGCACCTCATTCTCCAATCCCAAAAGGTAAAATGGCTATGGGAAATAATAGTGCTATTACCCCTTTTCAAAGAAGACTAATCAATCTAGAACAATATAGACAATTGTTCTTTGATGGGATCCCGGGATATCCAAATCATATTCCCACTGAGTTAAGAGACAGACTCCATAAATTTGCTAGGAACAATGCAATTAGTGCTGAGGAACATCTGAAATCTTTTGGGGATCTAATAAACGATTATGAGATAGTAGATGAAAATGTTATTATGAAACTATTTGTTCAATCCCTGGTTGATGATGCAAGAGATTGGTACAGAGGTCTTCCAGTCAATAGCATAGGTTCATGGGAAGAATTTAAAATTTTCTTTCAAGAGCAGTATGGTGACAAGACTAATGTGAGTTTCATGCTAAATGAGTTCAACAATATTAGAAAATCTGAAAATGAAATGGTCACTGATTTCAATGCCAAATTCTAGAAAGCCATACACAAATTGTATCAAGTGATGAGGCTAGATGATAACATGTGTCTTAATACATATTACAATGCATTCGATTCCAAAATGGCCTATATCTTGAGAGATAAAAATCCCCATAACTTGAGATATGCTTTTAGATTTGCCATAAATGTATAAAGTAATAGAAAAGCATCTGAAAATTAGGAAGAAGAACAGATGGTAGATTATGGCAAGAAACCAAACAGCAACCTAATAAAATTGCTAAAGAGGATGATAAGATAGAAAAATTGGTGACTGCTATGAAAGATTTGACTGCCAAGGTTAACAAAAATGATAAACCTCATTATAATTGGCAAGATAGACCCCCTAGATTACATGATATGCCATATAATACCAATTGGAAGGATGGTAAACCCCAAATTGAGAAGCCCAAAATTACCCAAAGTCAAGACACACTAGATCCTTTGAAAGGGAAAACTGTTCACAATATAGAAAATATTCCTTGCTGTATTGCTTGTGATGGACCACATTCTCCTCATTAGTGTGCAGTGGCTCAAGCTCTTGAAGAATCTATGAGACCAGAAGCAGAGCCTAACATTAATATGTTTGAAACCATCATAGAAAGTGATGACGAATCCGTGCAAAGTGAATACAGTGATGTGTTGGATAGTGAAAAGCTAGTGCAAGGACAGTTAGCCTTAGGTTGGCATCCTACATTGAATGTGGTGACAATTGAAGATGAAGAGGTTCATCTTAGGAGGCCTAGTGAGTAGGAAGTTAGAAATCTCACTAAGGCTGCAATTGCCAAAGCAAAACATAACTATAATCTGAGAAGCACTAAGAGAGACACTAATGTTTGTAAAGGAAGTTACAAAAAGAGGGGCATCAAGTAGTGCTACTACTGTTCCTAAGGTCGGTCAAGAAAAAGGGGAACAAGTTAAGGATGCACATAAAGGCAAAGATGATAAAAATGTTGGTAATGTACAAGGAGCAGAGACACTGAAAAAGGCAAGTCAATTCAAAACACAAAAAGTTAGGGTTAATACTGAAAAATGCAATAGTTCTACATTTGATATGGCCCAAGCCTTAACTCAAATGAAGGTCACTATTCCATTAGTAGAATTGCTAAAGATTAAAGAACATAAGGATGTAGCTTTGTCTTTATTCTCTAGTATATCTGATAGTGACATAGTATTACCCACCGGTTTAGCTAAAGTTGGAAAGGATCAAGAGTTCCAAACCCCAGAGGTTTATGTTGGAACCACCATCACTCAGGAACCTTCTCAGGTATATCCCTTCTATGTTACCTTGTTAGTCAATAACCGGTTGATTAAAAACTGCATGATAGATTAAGGAGCTGCTACTAATGTAATGCCCTATGGTGTTATGAAAGAATTAGGGTTATCAGTAACCACTGTGTATGGGAAATGCTATGCCATGGATAACAGAGAAGTACCTATGATAGGTACAATGAAAGATGTAGAAGTAAAAATAGTAGCATTTCCTGAAGCCACTTACAAAATGGATGTTATTATTATTGACACTAAACCCCACTATGGTATGTTACTTTCCAGGCAGTGGGCAGCAGCAGTAGGGGGAAATGTTCAACTGGACTTATCTTATGCTACCATTCCTATTACTGGTAATCAGGTCAAATTATACAAAGAGCCACGAGCTCCTAGGGTAATTGAAAATGTAGACCCTAGTATGCTTAATTGTATGATCGATGTAGATTTAGATAACTTTAGACTTCAACCAATTTCACCTCAATTGAAGAATACTGACCCTATTGTGGTTGAGCTACAAGCACAGTAGTATGGCTTGTGGTAGATGTATTTTGATGGAGTTTGCTCTAAAGAAGGATCTGGAGCAGGGGTTCTTTTTGTGTCCCCATCAGGTATAACTTTTAAGTACTCATTTTTATTGGCATTCCAGTGCACAAATAATACTGCAGAGTATGAAGCCCTGTTACTAGGACTTGAGGTTGCAAAAAGGCATGGAATCCAACTGTTGAAAGTAATGGGGGATTCAGAATTGGTTGTTTCTCAGGTGAGATCTAAATATGCATCCAAGAATGATAGATTAAAGCAGTTTAAGCATTTGTTTGAAATGTTATTGAGCATTTTGATGCATTTTCTATTAATTGGATAGAGCGAGCAAGAAATATTATGGCAGATTTCCTAGCTAATGTTGCTTTGAAAAATGATGATGCAACGCTAACCAGTATTTCCACTATGGAAATAAAATCTAGGCCTACTATTCCTAATAATGTGTACAATTGGCAAGTTTTTGCTGATGATGAAGACATTCTTAGGTTTATCCAATGTGTTGATGATTATGATGGAGAAAAGATTGATTGTAATGCATTGGTGGAAGTGGTAGACAACAGAGAGACAATGTTTGGAAATGATGTGGTCTAGTTGGAAACCAATGAAATACCTAAAGGGTTGGTGGAGCTGGAGAGCATGTTTAGTTATAATGATAGTCATTTACATTAGCAGTCTACCACCAAGTTGGAAGAGTTAGAGGAGGTAAACTTGGGGATAGAATCATCTCCTAAGTTGGTATATATTGGAAAGAAACTACCCCCTCATGTCAGGACTAACCTTATTAATTTATTGAAAAGGTATAAGCATGTCTTTGCTTGGTCTTATGAAGACCTAAAGGCGTATAGACAAGATCTTTTTTAGCATGAAGTTCCTTTACTTCCAGATGCTAAGCCTTTCAGATAGAAACAGAGGCCTATCAATCCCTTGTTAGAAACTAAAATGCAACAAGAGTTGACCAAATTGAGAGAAGGGGGGATTATCAAACCAATAAGGCATTCTTCATGGGTCTCCAATTTGGTCCCAGTGAGGAAGAAGAATGGAGACATCAAATTGTGTGTAGATTTTAGGAATCTAAATGTTGCTTCCTTGAAAGATAACTACTCATCCCCAAATATGGAAGCCATACTACAGAGATTGACAGGATGTGATCTTTAATCCATGATGGATGGTTTCTCAGGATATAATCAAGTGTTGGTAAAGGAGTCTGAACAGTTTAAGACAACTTTCAATACTCCATGGGGAACTTATGTATATGTGAGAATGCCATTTGGATTAAAAAATGCAGGAGCTACATTTCAAAGAGCTATAGATGTAGCTTTCAAAGAATGCATAAATATCATCATGGTGGTTTATCAAGATGATCTAACTTGTTTCTCTAAAAAAGCTGATGATCATTGTGGACATCTAGAAAAGGTGTTCAATAAAGCCTTGGAATTTGGTGTATCACTGAATCCCAAGAAATGTCATTTTGAGGTCATTGAGGGAAAGTTATTGGGACACATAGTCTCTAAGGAGGGGGTAAGGATAGACCCTGAGAGAATTGAAGCAATCAATAAGGTTTCTGAACCTAAAAATGTGAAAGGTATCCAATCTTTCTTAGGTAAAGTAAATTTTGTCAAGAGATTCATTGCAAACTTCGCAGAGATAGTGAAGCCTATCGTCAAATTGCTTAAGAAGGATACAAAATTTTATTGGGATCAAGAAGCTTCAAAAGCTTTTGCTGAGATTAAGAAGGCAATCCAGGAGGCACCAGTGTTGAAATCTCCTAATTATAGTAAGCCTTTTTCTCTGTTTTCTTTTGCTTCATATCATACGGTGGCTGCAGTATTACTACAAAAGGACAATGAAGGATATGAACATCCCATAGCCTTCTACAGTAAGTCTTTGCAGGCGGCAGAACTAAAATATGAAACCATCGAGAAACAAGCTTATGCCCTAGTTAAAGCTGTTAAGGCTTTTAGGCCATATTTAGTGAATGCAAACATCATTGCCTATGTCCCACATGCTGCAGTTAAAGATATTTTGTCTTAGTTTGAGGTTACTAGGAAGAGATGCAGATGGATTAATAGAATTCAGGAATTCAACTTGGAGATAAAGATCACCAAATTGGTGAGAGGTTTAGGTTTGGCTAAGCTCATGACTAAGTTGAATCTCATGAATGTAGAAATACACAATGTTGAGGTTAGAGATGCTTTGGTCACTAGTATTGAGAGGCAACCCTGGTACACAGAGATAATCCAAATTTTGAGAGGTGATACACTCCTAGAAGAAATGACATACAATTAGAAAAGAACTCTGAAACTCAAGTCCCAAAAATATGTGCTCATTCAGGGTGATCTTTTTTGGAGGAAAAGAGATGGAGAGTTACTAATGTGTTTGGAGGAATTTCAAGCTAAACAGGTGTTGACTGAAATGCATGATGGAGTATGTGGAGGTCATTATTCTGCTAAGACTACTGCTGGTAAGATAATCCGGGCTGGGTATTATTGGCCCACCTTATTTAAAGATACCCATGCATATGTTCATAGATGTGACCCATGTCAGAGATTCTCATCCAAGCTCAAGTATGAAGGAGCCTTACCCCTAAATCCAGTCTCTGTAGAAGCTCCTTTTGTCCAGTGGGACATTGATTTTATTGGAGAAATTGTTGAGAAGTCGGGGAGAGGTCATGGATGGATCATAGTGGCCACTGATTATTTCACCAAATGGATAGAAGCCATCCCTACAAGAAGAGCTACTAGTAAAGTTGTCATTGATTTCCTGATGGATAATATTGTAACTAGATTTGGAACACCTGCAAAATTGGTGATGGATAATGCCATGTGTTTCAGATCAGAAGAATTTGTAGGCTTTTGTACTAGTCATGGTATACTCATGTCATACTCTTCACTTTATCACCCTCAGGGGAATGGACAAGTAGAATCTAGCAATAAAAGCCTGTTGGATATCATCAAGAAAATCCTAGAAGAGAATAAAAGATCTTGGGATCAAAAGCTGAAGTTAGCTCTATGGGTAGATAGAATAACAGTTAAGAAATCCATTGGAATGTCACCTTTTGAATTAGTTTATGGTGCCCAAGCCAGATTGCCGGTAAATAACCTTCTTCTAGTGTATAAGTTTACTCAAAATGAGGACATGGAGGTATCTGAACCAATGGAAAACAAAATGATCCAAATTGTAGAAATGGAGGAGCTAAGGACTTCTGCCCATAAGAAAAATCAGAAGATCCAGTTGTAGTCAAAGTATCTTTTTGATAAAAGGACATCACTAAGGAAGTTTCAAATTGATGACATGGTTCTTCAGTGGAATGCAAAAGGACAGGATAAGGGAAAGCATAAGAAATTTGAGTCACTATGGATTGGCCCTTTTGTGGTTTGTGACTTAAATGGTAAGGATTCATATTTCTTGAAGAATATAGATGATGAAATGCAAGAATTTCCAGTGCATGGACAATTCCTGAAGCATTATTTCTCTTAATGTCCATGTGTGGTGGGTCCTTTGTTTGTACATATTTTGTTCCTTTCCTGCCTTTCTATTTTGGTCTGTGTTTTGGTTTGTTTCTCCAGAGTTTTTGTGTTTTCTTATGTTGACCTTGCGATCAACCATCCCCAATTAGAGCCACTATTATCACTGATTAAAGATGGGCTTTTCTTTTCCCATGATTGGCTATGGTTTGTTGAAATTTTGAATAGGGTGCAGTTTCAAATGCTTCAGCTTTGTTCTATACCTCAAGAGTTTAAGGGTTTTTGATTTTAGATCCTCTTGTGTTTGTTTTAAACCCTCTAGTTTCTAATCTTTCGTTACTTTTTTCACTTAAGTAATGGGTCATGGGGTCATAGGAAGTGTTTCCCCTATTGTTTGCCTAGGCGGTCATGTTAATTAATTGAAAAATTTATGCCTCATATGTTTTTCTTCTAAAGTTGTCAGGCCCAGTAACTAGTGCGCATCTCGCGGGTGGATCCACGGCTCACGTTATTTCGCTAGGTGAAGTTGAGCATAATTTAAAACTAGCGAAGTTGCAAAAATGACATGGCATGCCACATAGAGGGTCCAGCTAGTTGATGATAGCGAGTAAAATGGCGACACGCGGCGTAAGTTACAATAGTCAGCGGGTTAGGATTAAAGGCTAAAAGGCGGGCCCTAGAGGTGAGTCAGGTCGCAGTTAGGAGATGACCTGGCGGGTATAGCTGTCAATAATTTACTGGAGTGCAGTGGCTTTCTCTCGACAAATGAAAAAGTGACAAGTCAGCTCCGAAGGTGACTGGACGCCAGGTGTCCACAGTGAGTCAGTGGGCCCACCCCTCCTGAAAGCCTTTTCAGATGATTAAATGCCGATCAACTTAAAAGATGATCCGACGGCCCGCGCTATTTCGCAAAGGGTAAGATGCTCATTCTTTATACCCCACAAAATAGCGAGAGTGAATGAGAGCCATCCACATGTCATGATGGCAGCCCTGGAGGATACAACTGTTAAGAGTTTGTTGGGGCCCCATGGTTTTCTCTCAGCAAATGAAAAAGTGACAAGTCAGCTCCGAAGGTGACTAGACGCCAGGTGTTCACAGTGAGTGAGTGGACCCACCCCTCCCAAAATCCTTTTCAGATGATTAAATGCTGATCAACTTAAAAGATGATCCGATGACCTGCACAATTTCGCAAGGGTAAGATGCTCATTCTTTATACCCCACAAAATAGCCAAAGTTATTAGTTAATCTAACACTCGATCAAGTTTCTTTTGATCGGACAGTCGGCGCTATTTCGTAGGACCAAGTTGCCTGATAGTTATGCTTCGTGAAGTTGTGAAAGAGCAAAATGAAACACTTGTAGGAACATTGTGACCTGTTGGAGCGAAAAATATGAATTCTCGTATGAATTCAATTTTGAAGGGACGGCCAAAGCATGCAGAATCAATGTTGTAGTTAAGGCCCTGAGTATAATATTTGATTTCCTATCAACTGGGTGAAGATATCTTTTAAAGAATTTTGCAGAAGAGCGGATGCAGAGTTATTTTCTTCAGGTACAGAGCAATTCAGTTCAGTTGCAGAGCAAATTCCTTCAAGTGAAGAACAGGTTCTCTCGTATTCTTGTGTAGCAATTCCTATGTAGTGTTTTAGATAAGATAATTGATTCGTCACAGAATTGTTTAAGAGTGGTATTCATTTCTTACATTTTCAAAATGGCTCCTAAAAGAGAATTTTCTGGCAAAGTTAACTATTCAGAAAGGACTGTCTGTGATGATTTTTTAGAATAGTTGACATTGTCAACTAATCAGGCATCAAAGGCAAAATAATTAATGCCACAGGCTCCCTGTTTAAAGATAGGAGAAGGACTATATGACAAGGGTAACTGGTTGAGAGACCCACAGGTTGGATTGTCTAGGTTGGGGTTGTTTAAAGTTGGATTCAGAATGAGAAATTCTCCTACCCCAAAAAACAGTATCTGGGAATTAGATGTCGGGAAATTAGTAGTCCCAGGGGTATTTATGGACATAGATCTGTTGACCCAAATTGCTCTCAACTATGATCCAGTCACAAGAAGCATTCGGGATATAAATGGGAAAACCCTTGTTGAGATTAATGCTGAAGAATTCAAAAAATCTTTTGGCCTTAATGAGTTCACCAATTTTCTAGAACCTATAAATTTCACATCATTAGCCCAAATTTTATGGTGCACAGAGGAGTCATCTCAAGAACAGGCCTCTCAAGGAGTTTTTTGTGAAGATAGGAGGGTTAACAGTTGTAGGACCCAACACACAAGAGCCCTTTTCATTAAGTATGTTCACCTTGAGGGCTAAAGGAATGTATTGGGCACTTTGCCAAGTTTTGGAAGAAGATGCTGAAGCAAATATGCCAAATCATTACCTGTTAATGATTGCTCAGATTTTGAATCCTTCTCTTGTAATTACATTTGATTATGCCTCTTTCATTACTAATGCTATTCATGGAGGGTTAATAGGAATCAAGAATGGAAAGGTGCATAGGCCTTTTGGATGGTACTCACTCCTGATGCATCTTTTTCTCTTCAAAGGTGGTGATTACTTTGCCTGTGGACTGGACCTTGTTAAGGAGAAAGAAGGAGAAAAAATGCCGGTACAATTATGGAGTACTGTGTTGTCATGGGATAGAGAGGATGCCAGTTTTTTTAAGTTTGATAAATATTTTGCATCCAAGACAAGGACTCTCCTCTACTCTAAGAACCCAAGAATCCCAAAAGTTCTTCTAGAATTCATAAGACCAAAAGAATTCGCAGAGAACATAAAAATTGTCCATAACTAGGGTGACATTTACTTGTATCCAGTCTCCACATTTTTTAGAGTGTTTGGTTTCAGAGGCACCCCATTTTTGCTACCTTACCACATCCCTCTCAAAGTGGGAATCATAGAGATCCTTAGACAAATTGCTGGCTTACAAGAGGCAGAGTTGACAGGCAGGGGTAAAGGGACTATTTTCCCTGCAGCTACCATAGCTCACCAATTTGTAATAACAAAAGGAGGTTGGAATTGCTTTGAGGATTTCCTCAAGCCTTATCATTTGTCCACTGCAGTGTCCAGGTGTGCTAATCTACAAGACTTCTTCAACGGTATGTTTAGAAAGAAGGTAGCATGCAGAGGTAGGCCTCATCAATTCCAGTTTCCTAAGGACCTGATCAGAAATGAGTTTGATCTAGATGAGCAGGAGCTATGGAAAGAGAAGTTGGTGGCTTATAAGAAAGCCTTGGATTTTGTGCATCAGTTTGATGCCAGCTATGACCCGTTGTCTAGCTTTTTCCCTCTGGAGGAGAAAATAAAGTTTTTGATTGTTTGTTTTGAAGATGTGATGCAGACCCTAAAGGAGAAGAGGGGAGTTGTAATCAAAAGCAACCCTGAGAAGGCAAGAATGATCCTAAGTAGGTCATCTTCCAGCAAAGCAATCCCTCCTGGTGATTATACACTGCATAAGAAATCTAGTTATAGTGTTTTGATGCCTACAACAGGGGAGCCCTCTACCTCCAAAGGAAAGAGGAAGATACAAGATGTCATTGACATCCAAGAAAGCCCAAGGAAGGAAAGGGTGGGGAATGAAGTACAATCAGATACACCTTTGTATTCCCCATCCCAATCCCCTATCCATATAGGAAATGAGCAAGCAGTAGTTGAGCAACTCCTACAGTTAGGTAGCCTAGGGGAAATTGCCTACACTTATGATGAAGTGGAGGAAGGAATGCCATAAGAACCCATTGCTATTGAAATGGATATCACTACCACTGAACTCAATGGCCAGGAGTGGGATCTTGAGATAAAGCAGGTAAGTAATGCCTTCTTAGCTGATAACAATTTTGTCACATCAGAAGCATTTATGCTGTTTATATGGAAACAACACATAGATAAATATAATGCTAGATGTGAAAAGAGAAAGGCTTAGCAGCCCAATAAAGATCCAGCCCTGGTAGAAGAGGAAATAAAGCAAGAGATGATGGAAGAATTCAAAACCATCACCCCTGAGTAGGGAAGAGATATGGTAGCACAAGCTGGAGTTCTTATTTTACTCGAATGGGATATAGCAGACGCCTTGGTACTAGATGCAGTGAGAAAAGAGACTAAACCCATGGAGGGGTTACTTTCAATAAGGATAATGCTACACTTGTCATGTGGTCTCTCAAGAGAAATGGGAGTAAGAAAAGCAAACACACCCCAGGGTCAAGTTACCTTGGTGGGATGATGGTGAAGAGAGTGCAGAGTACAGGGGTAGTGGAGGCTGCTAGCACTGTTTTAGAGACTGCAAAATTTAGTGTTGCAGTAGCAGAGAAGGAAGCTAAAGAGAAAGAGGCCCTCCAAGTTAAGTTGGAAATAATTTTGAAGGCCTATAACAATGCCAAGGAGGAGGTAAGAGGTAAGGATAGCATCATTGCCAAGTTGCAGAGCCAGTTGACTGGACAATACCATCAAGGTGAGTCTTCAACACTGATGATCTCCTCTTCTCCTGCAAGACCTCCACCTACTAGCCCTATCATTGAGTTTCCACCATCTCCACCACCCTCCAGTTCTCAAATGGTTGAAATTACTCCTCAAGAATTAGAAAACTTGAAACACGCTTAGGCCTTATATGCAAAGAAGTATGAGGAGAGAGTAAGGGCTACCATTTCCAGTTTTGCAGATACAATAAATGCCTCATTTCTCTACAACAATGTAGGTAAAATTATGGATATATGGAATGAGCTCAAGAGAGACAAGGCCATTTTGACACTTATTTTTGACAAATGGAGGCCTAGGGAGCAAGATTTAGAGTTTATGTGTGTATCCTGTGATGAAGCAAGGGCCAATCCCATCATCAAATTTACTTCTAATGTCGCTAAAGTCTCAGTACAATTAGCAGTAGAGGTGGATAATGTGGATAGGAAGGTTAGTTTGTGCAAAAAGGAGTACACTGATCAAGTTTTTGAGTTGCTCCCAGGAGTTTTTGCTAGCCCGATCAATTAAAGGACAAACAAATGTGGCTTAAGGAGATAGAAGCTAAATTGTCAGCAAGAGTTAAAGGAATTATCGATCTAGATGATGCTTCTTTCTTTGTTTTGACAATACAAGAGATAGAGAAAATTAAGTCACATTATGGTTTTCTCAATTCAAAAGTCAACAAAATGAGAAATTCTTGGAAAAGGTTGACTAAGACCAAGGATAAAGTGATTAATTTCTCATGCCCTACAGAAGAGGTGTATGGTGAGTGGACATCTAAATATGCCACCCATGATCCAGAACAGTTGGAGAGCACCCCTGAAAAGGTAGAAGAGGTTGCAACTGAATAGCTTGTTGAAGAAACTGCAGAGGCCGAAAAGAGCTTGTAATTGTTTTTTGCGAAAAGCTTGTAACCTCTTTATTTTTAAAGAAATGATTGTAACAAACTCTCCTCGAGAAGTCTGAAGCTTTGTGCATCCATGTTGTTATAAATGGATACCAAGACTAGAGGAAGAGGGATCACAAAGAATTGTAAGGAAACACTGTAGAAATTTATCTGCGCTTTTCTAAGTCTAATGGAGAATACTCAAAATTTCTTGTAATATTTCTTGAACTAAATATCAATATACAGACCATCAGTTTTGAGTAAAGCTTTGTGTTGTCTTCAAGTGTGTTTACAAATTTGTTTACTATATTCATTCTGAATAATCCAAGGTTGTTCTGTTTGAATGGAATTACAAAGAAATTTTAGTAGAAGTGTTCGTTAGCTATTGTCTTTAGGAGGGAAATTAAAGATGCGGGGATCACTCATACCAGTAAACTCTTTGGAAGAGACTTTGAATTTTGATGATCATAGCTTAATTTGGAATGCATAAATTCTTGTAGCTGTCAGGCATATACAAGGACTAATAGAAACCAAGCTAACAGGATGCAGAAAGATGTTTTGTTTGAGGAGTATTATCTGAGTTTAGATGACTCTGTGACCTTGGATAAAGCACTGGTATTGATTGAAGTGGTTTATTGAATGTTTTGTTGATCAAAATGTTGAATTTAAGTATAGTTTCCATTCTTTGTTTTCAGTTGATTTCAAGGTGAATAGATCCACTTGTTTTCTAGACTAGTTTGTTGTGGGTTTATGTTTGAAAGTGTGAATTCAATTCACAAAGGTATACCCACCTAGGCTTTGAGTAAGTCCGAAGTGTAGGAGGTTCAATCAAACCTTGTCATATGTTGTCTTAGGAATTTCCTTATCTTTGATGTCTCTTCTGCATCGAGTTTAATCATATTATTTTAAGGATGTTAAAGGAAATCAGATTTTGAAGACAACAGGATCTTCTTTGGTAGTCTCATTTTCATTGTAGGATTGCTAAGTTGTTCTTGAAGATTTCTCTCAAGTTGCAAGGAAGGAACAAAAAAGATAGCTAGAGGATTCAACATCAAGCTTCAATAAGCTAGGTTCTCTTCTTTGTCATCTCTCATTTACATATGAGAAATTTATATTATCAAAAAAAAATAGCTTCTAGATCTTCTTTTATAAAAAAAAATAATTTTAGATTGTAAATCTTTTCTTCTTATTTAGAAATAAATATTAATAAAATACTTTCACATAATGGATGTAAAAGATAGCTTTATTAATTATTTTATTTTCTTTAGAAAAATATACATATGATCTTGCTTTTTCTTTTCCAAAGATTTCAGATCTATGCAAAAATCATAGTTCCCTTGTTTAAAATTCTTTTTCTGAGATTAAAAATCTTCCCTGTGTGATTAAATGATAACCATTTGTGTATGAATCTTATCCTTGTTATTCTTGTCTTAAATTCATTACTTGATTGGAAATCTGAATGTAAATCTCATTTTCTTTAATTAAATCTTACTTCCCTGTGAATAATCTTACCTCTATGCAAATACAAGTTTGATCTTCTGCATATAAAGTTATTTAAATATTTTTTTTCTTTTTCCTATGAGTAAATAAATTCCATTTCTCTTTGAATGAAGATTTGATCATAAATCTGAATTCCTTAAGAGCAGTCTTACTTCTATGTGAACAGGAAAATGTCTGGAAATAAACTTCACTGTATCCATTATTCTCTATGGAAATAAAATATAAATCCCTCAGTGAATATTAGCTCCTGGAAATCTTCTTGAAAGCTTTGTTATCTGAGCATAATTATCTATTTTTCAGTTATCTGTACATTGCTGAAAAAGTATTAATCTCTCTGTGTTATTTCATCTCTGTGATTAAATTCATATCCTCATAATAATATTCCTTTTGTACATATATCTTTTATTTATATTTATATCTCTTTATGTTTTTAAATAAACTAGAAATAAGAAAAAAAAAACCCACATATAAATATATATATTATTAAACTTATACTAAAATAAATATATACATTTAACTAAACTTATACCAAAATAAAAATGAATATCGCACAGTGTTATTTCAAAAATGGGAGGTCTTCGAACTTATTTCGAATGAGAAGCGTGTAGGGGAGGTGGTAACTGCCAAGAGTGGTACCTCCCACTACCCTACGGTCACTACTATGGTAGTGGCCACAGGGTAGTGGAGGGGACCACGACAGTCCACTCATCACTGTGGGCCTACACCCATAGGTCCGTAGTGATGATGGGAACCATGCGCCCGGCCTCCACTCCCCACTAAATTCAAACAAGCCTCGTACCCTTATTTCTTTAGTTATTTAGTTTTTTTAACTAAATTGCAATTTAATTGCTTAGTTAAATTTTAAGTTTATTTGTTATAACTTTAAGTTAGTAAATTAAACTTAGGGATTAATAATTGCCTTAGCTTTAATTTTAAGTAAATTAAACTTAGGAAAAATTCATAAATAATTAGGATTATTGTGTAATAAATTTGTAATTTTAAATTAAGGTATATAACTGGAATCTCTCAATCCATTTGAAATTTATTGGGTTACTTGGTCGGTAATTTTAGTTTCTTTTAAAACAATTAAATCATATTATTATGATTTGACCCAAAATGTGTCTATGTCTAAACTAATTACTATTTTGGAACCAGTGACTCTATAATTAATTATTCCCATGGTAGGAATAAATCATTGCTTAATCTCGCATGTAAGTTACACTATTTTTGCATCATGAAAAGTACTTATACACTAATTGCATTTATTGACGTCTTCATCATCTCCATGTAAGTTATGCGTTTAATTATTAAATATGCATGTTTAATGAAATTTATGCAAGTTATATTTCAAGTTTTGAATATTAAATAATTTTAGTTATGTTTTTATTCCACGTAGTTCATCAAGTAGTTGTTTCAATTAATTGAGCTTTGCAATGTCTAATTATGCATGTTCAAGTCATAATTATTTTCAAGGATGATGTTTTCATAAGTTTCTTAGTTAAGAAAACTAAATAAAGGAAGTTGGAAAACCAAAACCTAGAAGCGTTCGGTATATACAGTGCCTCTCAGTCACGCTTACGAGTAATGCCGTCGTGTTGAGATACTGCACTTAATGCCTAATAAAGTTGCATCAGCGACATCTATGGCATTGTCCCTATAAATCATTAGGGTGTAATAAGGGACACTTGGAAGTTAAAATCCAAGGAGCAGGTAATCCCCCTGGATAGATAATCTAATAAGATAATCCTTAAATGATTTTTACATCCGTTGAGTTAAACCATAGTAAACCCCCTTAAGGTTGATTGAGTGAAATGCTTTTATGAAATTGATTTAATGATGAAGAGATGTTGATGATTGACAATTTGGTCAAGGGTGACGCTTATGATAGGTATTAAGATCTAGTTGTTTTAGGCCATAAGCAATAAGCCATCTTGAGCCTTTGCTTAAGTGCTACCACCGTGGGTAGCAACCGCAGAGAAACCGTCTGGGACATTGACCCTTGAAAGGGTTGCATACCCACAAATCAGTTTACATCAAACCATAGAGTAGAAAACAAAACTGCATACTTTACACCTTGATCACGTGCCGAAACGGGCATGTAGGCAGTGTAGAGACGGAGTTGTCCCTAGTACTCAGGGGTTTGTGGGTGGGGTCTAGGCTTGGTAAGAAGAAGGATTGAGTAGAATCCTAATTTGAAAGATAAGTATAATAAAAAGGAAAAAGTAATTCAATGCATACTCGAAAGGAATCCCAAATGGATTCGCTTGATTTCCCGAGGCCTTAATGCAAATTCTGAGGTGGAATTCAAGCTTGTATTATGTTATTTTGATTACTCCTAAGGATGGTGACCTCGGTGCACTCCTATTAGAGGAGTGTAGTACTTAGTGAATAACTCAGGACTCAAATGGTCCCGATGAGTCTTAGTCTTTGGCCAAAGAACCTCCTATCTTAATTGGATAGATGCCTACTCCGTATGGGTAGATGCCTATCTCATATTGGATACATGAATCCTCCTACCCCATATGGATAGATGCCTAACCCATATGGTTAGATGCTCATCCCAGATGGATGAATGCCTAATCCTAATGGATGGATTCCTAGAGTATGCAATTGAAGCAAACACAAATGATTAAATTAAACAAAAAAAAAAAATATGGTCAAATTTTGTAGGGTTAAACAAGGTGGGTTATTACAATAATCACTTGATATATTACCAATAGAGTCATATTATGTTTGCAATAGGGAGATAGTGACAAAGATGGGACATAGAGGGTTAGAAAGAGGAAGATATAGAGGGGATTTTGGGGGTGGTGAGACTGGGTGAGAGGGGAAGAGAGAGCGATGAGGAGAGGTATATATATATATATGTATATATACATATATGTATACATATATATATACATATATGTATACATATATATATCTATAGATATATATATGTATACATAAATATATCTATACATATATATAGGGATATCTGTATATACATATATATATACATATATATATACACACACACAGATATATATATATACATATATATATATACATATGTATACACACACACACACACACACACACATATATATATATAAAGAGAGAGAGAGAGAGAGAGAAGGGGCTTCACTTAGTGAACTTGGGTTATATCATGTGTGTTTAGGGCATACTAAAGAATTCCCTTATTTTCAAAAATATTACCTTGAACTCCATTTTTGTCACCCCCTCCCAATACATGGTTTGAATTAAAATCCCTCCCTATTTTCACCAAATATTGCATTTTTTCAAAGACTAAAATATTGTACCTTCATTTTTTGGATATTAAACCCCCAAATATGAATGCACATGATATAATATTGCATATCTAGTGAAGCCCCCATGGGCTAGAGAGATAAGAGATAATGAGATAGAGATAGAGGTAGAGTTAAAGAAATATGGAGAGATAGATATATATTAAAAGATACATAGTTATAGGTGTCTAGAAAGAGGGAGAAAAAGAGAAAGGGTGACATTCTAGAGATAGTAGGAAAGAGAAGAAAATAAAGGTAGAGATGAAGATAGATTGAGAGAAGAAGAGACAAGAAAATAGATAGAGAGATATAAAGAGGTGGAAGAAAATATAAAGATAGACATACCTATGGAGATAGAGGATTGATAGAGAGATATATAGGAAGAGGGAGAGGAAAATAGATATATAGATGGTGAGATAAAGTAAGAGAGATATCTATATAAAGAGATATAGAGGGGGGGAGTGAGAGAGTGATGGAAAAATAGATGAAAAAATAAAGTGGAGACGGAGATAGAGAGAGGGAGATAGAGAGATGGAGATAGAAAGAGTGAGATATAGAGTGAGAGATAGAGTGAGAGATAGAGACATGCATATGGAGATAGAGGAGAGATAGAGATATAAAGGAAGAGGGAGAGGAAAATAGATATATAGATGGTGAGATGAAGTGAGAGAGAGAGAATGATATAAAGAGATATAGAGGGGGAGAGAGAGAGTGATAGAGAAATACATGAAAAAAAGAAGTGGAGACAAAGATAGAGAGGGGGAGATAGAGAGATGGAGATAGAAAGAGTGAGAGATAGAGTGAGAGATAGAGATATATGAGAAGAGAAAGAGAGAGATAGAGATACATGGGAAGAGAAAGAGAGAGACCTTTATAAATAGATAGATAGATAGATAGATAGATAGAAGAATACGAAGTGAGTGAGGGAGGGAGAGATAGAGATCGATAGAGAAATAGATGGAGAAAAAGTTAAACAAGAGGAGGGAGAGGGAGAGGCATAGTTAGAGGAGTGGGGATAAAGAGAGCTAGGTAGAGAGGGAGTGAGGGAGAGAGAGCTCAATATATAGAGGGAGAGGGAGAGATATAGATAAAGGGATATAGAGAGAGAGCGATATAGAAAGATAGAGAGATAAATAGCGAGATAGGAAGATAACAATAGTGAAAGATATGGATGGAGAGAGAGGAGTGAATAAGAGGGAGGGAGAGCAACAAAGAGATAGCAAGAGGGGGAGATAGAGACAGATAATGGGAAATATAGAGGGGAAAAAGGGAGGGAGAGATGCAAGAAGAGATAAGGAAATATAGATCGAGGAGATAGAGAGAGAGAGTTTCGTAACCTTTGCCAACATCAAAAGAATTAAGATTAGTTAACATTACATTAAAGTTAAGTAAATCCAATCAAATTTAATCAATTCTAATATATATTATTTTGTTAATTATTCAATTTTGTAGACACCAAGAAATGTCTCATTGATCATGTACTAATTATTCCTCTAATTGATTAAATAATTATTTAATTATTTAATTAAGTTAATTAATCTTATTCTTCTAATTTCATATTTCCTCATCATCTTACTAATTATTCTATTTCCTATTCTATCATTATTTAATCATTTTCTAAATATTACTTAAATATTTATTATTTAATTAATTCTGATTAATTCCCCAATTTAAATAATCTATTATTTAAATAAATTACTAATTATTCAATTTCTATCTCTCTAATCAACTAATTATTTAACCCTTTTCTAAATATTAATTAAATATTTATTATTTAATTAATTTTAATTTAATTCTTTAAATTAAATAATCTTTATTATTTAATTAAAGTCCATTTCTAGCATAATTAAATAGTTTCTTTAAATTATTTAATCAACTAATTAATTCTTCTTGTCACATGTGCATGATTTCAAAAATCAAATTGAAAATCAAAGTCAAAATTCTAAATATATTCAAATACGTAAATTGAGCATTCAATCCTCACAATTCCTCTAGATCATGAACTTTGAATCTTTGTGTCAATTGCAGGTTGCTAGTGCAATATGTGAAAGCCATCATACCACAGAGAGGAGAAGAACAATGGAAGCTATGATGCATAATAGGGAGTTTCATATTGCTTAATTTAATTCCATTTTGCATCTATTTCATTAGTTTTATGTTTGAATCGCTTAGATAGTTAAGGATTCATGATCATCCTTATTTCCTATTTAGCAATGGTGTATTTGAGCATGCTATAAATTTCATTCTCAATCAACCAATTTGTTCATATTAATGACATGAAAGGTTTATTTTCTTGCCTAATTTGACGGTCATGTAAAATTCTATTTTATTCACCAAGGTAAGGTGGGTTGGGCATTGTGTTGGGTCGCAGGGATACCTCTAGAGTTTTTTAAAAAAATAAAAATTATTTTATTCATGTGTATGACAAACTTTTATAAAGTTTTGACCATTCTCTTTTGTCAATTTGGATATTAATGTCATACTTTAATATGTTCTGCATGATAAGTTTGTAGAAGTTTTGCTTGTCTTTTATAAATATTCAAAATACTATGTTATATTTAAAAAACATAATAATGATATGGATACAATTTAGAATCTAAGTAGCAATAACTAATTTTTAACATAATTCAAAACAATAAAAATTGAACTTTTAATTTGTTTAAAATCCAAGTAGTAGTAATTAATCAAGAAAAAGCACCCGTTAATGGGCCTTTAAGGGTTGATCCTTCTCAACTCTTGCATAGCATAATCCAGTGGGGATCGTCGAAGCGAGAAAGGGTTAAGATAAAATTTGATGGTGCGATTGTAGTGTCATAAAATTGTGAACCTAGCAATTTTAACCACATTTGAAGTCCTCACCTTGGCAATACCATCTTCCTTCCCAACCAAGACTTCTCTCTGCATTTCCACCTTGAACCTCTCCTTGTTAAAGCCCTACGATGACCTTAGGACCCTATCTAGACCACAAGATAGGGAAGGATAGGGCCATGGTGCCTATGTCCCCCTATGACAGGGGTGTGGCACACTTCCTCCCCCTTCTTATAGTGGTCCCAAGATAGGTCCCTCTAGTCCTATCTGCATTTTGGGATTACGAACTTCCCTGATATCGGCCTTTGGTGAATTGATCCTTTGAGGCATGTATTAAAGGGAGTTGGTCCTCTCATTTGGATATACATGAATGGGTGATACAAAAGAGACAAAGGAAAAAATATACATAATAGGTGAAGTTCAATAATTCAAGTCTTCAAGCATCCATCAAGTCCTCTTCTCCATGTGTCTTCTTCATTTATCCATTGGAGCAACATTTACAATAATCATTTGCAAGAATATGTGTGTGTTAGGTTTTTTTAATGTTACATTTCATTGCATACAACATTTGTGATTACATTGAAGAAGCAAAGAAACCATTATCAACAAATTACAGATCTACAAGGTATACATTTCCATTATTTACATTCAAGCATTTTCAATTACTTTCTTTCAAGGTTGATTCCTCAACCAGAGTTTGAATGAGGCAAACCCCTATCAACAACCCTTCTTCCCCTCTTTTCTGTGTGTAGGTTCTAGGTGCATAGTTGTAATTGTAGGTTTGGGCTTCATTTACAGAGATGGAGAAACCCTTTTCGTTTTGTAGATTTTTGGGAGGATCATAGACACTTTCAGCACAGTCCGAACAACTTTTCTTCAAATTCATAGGGTAGATCTGTACCAGTCTAGATATCTCAGATCTGAAGTTACAACGCTATCCTGAACTGGTAACCCCTCATTTCACTCATTTTATCTTTGTTTTCAACATAGTCAACAAGTCAACTTTCTTATTTACAAAAGAGGGTAAATCACACTTCAACCCTTGCAATCGACTTGGAATTCACATCCTTGTTTCCCTCGGATTTTGACCTAGTGGATTCAAGCCCCTCTTTTGAATGTAAAGTCCTTCCGAGTGAAAACCATCACAGTGCATTCCTTTCTCTCTCTTAGGTGGGGAGTCACTAGGATCTAATTTTCCACTTTGCATTTTGATGAACCTGACGTCTTACACATTAATTTTGAATTCTCATTATTAGATCTAATTAAGTGCAATTTGAATTTCAAATTTTCATTTCCAAGTTTGATCTATTTGCAAATTTTAAAGGTTAATTGCATTAAAACCCTAATTTTTCACTTTGTGAACAATTAAACTCTTTAATTGCATTAAACCCCTAATTTTTCATTTTTCAGATCTAGGTTTTATTTCAAAATTGCAATTCAAATCTGCCTTGTTATTTTGAAATTTTAGTGGTTAAACAACAAAACCCTAATTTTAAAATCCTTTTATTTCTAACCTTTGACTGCCAATTTGCCTAATCTACACATCCCCAAAACAACTATTTTTTTGGATTTTGCAATAAAATCAAAATATCTATCATCCTTGAAAATTTCAAAAAAAGTTGGTTGGACCGTGTGCACTTTCAACATGGTCGCTGGATTTTTTCCCAAAATTTTGAGAGACATAATTGATTGTATTGTTCTGCTTAAATCCAAAACATTGGCATACTTTATCAATTTTAACACCTCCTAAGGTCGAACACAAATTCAAATTTCATCAAATTCAAAATTTCAGTTAATTTTCATAAAAAGGTCCTAATTTTAGATCTTTTCCAGCAAATTAAGATTTTAAATAAGAGAATTTTAAGGGCAATTAATAAATTGGATTTACTTGCTCTTTCACATATGATCACATTGCTTTTTGTGTGTATTTACTACAATCATGTGTCAGATAAGAGTTTCTTTCATTTCATGTTGCTTCTCTTTATTCATAGAATTTGGTCATATTGCGTTGTTAGGATTTCCAAATTATTTTATTTTCAATTAGATCTCCAAGATTTCATGTATCATTTGTGTTGCATTATGGTGAGTCGTTAACAAAATGTCTTTCCTATGTTAAGCACCTTAAGGCTTTTGTAGATCCTAAATGTAAACATCCCAACCCCTGTACCTCTCCTAGGGTATCTTATGTGGATGAGATGAGATAGAATGCTTTAAGCAATTCTCTATTTAAACAAGTACATGATGATATGATGAATAAATAAGGATTTAGACAACTACTGAGAGTGGGGGTGAATTAGTAGATGGAAAACTAACTAAACTTTCACCAAACTCAAAAACAATCTCTAGACTAAATGGTTCAAACATTGAACTACAAATTGCAATAACACTATCAAGTATACCAATTGACTGACATACCAAAATAACAATGTAATAGATCTAAAACCCTCAAACCATTAAACCAAAACATTAAACCACTTTACTAACAATAGTAAAAGAACATTTCATATTACTGTCGGTCATCTTAACATAACTAAGTGGAATTAACAGTTAAGAAAATTAACCATATCAAAACATAGCCACAAAAACCATTCACCACTTGACACAATGATTTTTGACTTGGAAACCCAAATAGGAAAAACCACGTTGGGGATGAATACCCACAAGTATTTTGAACTCTTCTGAAGTTCACTCTATTAGGAGCCAAGCCTTGTTGGAAGCTTTACAAAAATTGTCCTATTAGGAACAGATGCGGTTAAGGACCACCTAGTTAAGGGATTGTCTATAATGCCCTGTTAAAAGAAATGCCCTGTTAAAAGAAATACCCTGTTAGGAGTAACCTCAATAGAGGATTTAAAATCCAAGCTAATGGATCACCTAGTTAGAGGGTTTAGATAGCACTAAACATGTTAAAGCTTACCCGTTTAAGGGATTTAACTGTTGTAATTGTTAGAGAATAACAAGGGTTTGATTATCTCGTAAATAGCACTACTCTACTTGATCAGATCTTGTTCATGCTCCTATCTGCCTTCAAACATATTGCATATACTCCTTTTGGTGTGACAATCAATTACATTGACACTTTACCAAAATTTTCAACACTACAACAAAACAACTCATCGACCTTATAGGAAAAACAATAGGTCGGTAACACATAATAAAGCTAAGATCTCATGAAGATTACAAACAAATGACAAAGTGCAAGGTAATGAGTCATAAATTTGCAGAAGTCTGCATGTTGGAAAATGCACTCTTAAAAACGGGGGGCTGTTTTCTAAAAAAGGGAGCCCGTTTATGCTTCGGGCTCCTGAGCTGAAAGGTAATGGGGGCTAGAAGCTAAGATAAACAGGCCCCCATTTTTTTCTAAAACGGGACCCCAGTTTTAAACAAAATGGGGGCCTATTTTGAAAAAATGGGCCCCTATTTCTAAATCATATTTTACCCTTTTTTCGGCAATTTTTTTCATTTTCACCCTGGAAGTGAAGTGAGAACAGGAGATAAAAAATGGGGCCCCGTGTTGTGGATTCCATTTCAAGCCTCCACCACTATCCTAGGTACACATTCAATCATCTATTTTCACATTTCATAATTTTCTTGTATATTTTTCCTATTTTTTGTGTATTATTTAGATTTTTTTGGTATTATTTTAATTTTTTTTTAAAGTAGCCTATAAATAAATTTGTTTTTACATTTGTAAATTCTTAATTTTGATCTAAAATATTCTTCAATAGTTAACCCTAAATCCTAATCAACAAATTTACAAATCAAAACCAAACCTAGATAGTTAACAAAACAAAATATCAAATTAGATATCTCAGAAACATCAAAACGAAAACGAAATCGAAACAAAAACGAAAACAAAAATGAAATCGAAACAAAAACAAAAATGAAAAACAAAATCGAAACAAAACCAAAACTAAATGGAAATCAAAATGAAAACCAAAACCAAATTGAAATCAAATCAAAATGAAAAAATTTAACCACTTCTAGCAAGCCACCATTCCAATTCCTTAAATTGAACATATGTACCAAAAATGTTCTTAATCCTGATTAGGCAATACAAAAAGTTACCACTATTAGTATAGCCTTAAAAGTAATTAATATTACTCTTCAAATTTTAGATATCAAAGTTTAGGCTTAGGTTTATGCCATGTCATGGCATAAAGGTCCTATTATGGTCGTATTATGTCATGTGATGGTATAAAAGGACCAATTATGGACACATTATGCCATGTCATGGCATAAAAGGACACATTATTCCATGATGGCATAATATGTCCTATTATTCCATGACATTGCATAATGGGTCCATAGTTGGTCCTATTATATCATGTCATGGCATAATAGGACCTATCATTCCATCATGGCATAATAGATCCTATTATGCCATGAAATTTCATAATAGTCCACCTATTATGCCATCATGGCATAACACGTCCATAATAGGACCTATTAAGCCACAAGATGACATGATTTTCTCAAATTTCCAACTTCATCATCTAATTCATCTCCAACTCTGAAACTATGCTAATTCGACATGTTTACCTAGTATGATAGGACCAATTATGGACTTATTATGCCATGATGGCATAACAGGTCCTATTATGCCATGACATTGCATAATAGGTCCATAGTTGGTCCTATTATATCATGTCATGGCATAATAAGATCTATTATGCCATCATGGCATAATAGGTCCTATTATGCCATCAAACATTGCATAATAGTCCACCTATTATGCCATCATGGCATAACAGGTCCATAATAGGACCTATTAAGCCATGACCTGACATGATTTTTTCGAATTGCCAACTTCATCATCTAATTCATCTCCAACACTGAAGTACTAATTCAACATGTTTACTTAGTATGATAGGAATAATTATGGACCTATTATGTCATGTCATGGCATAATAGGACCTATTATATCATGTCATTGCATAATAGGACCTATTATGCCATGACGACATAATAAGTCCTATTATTCCATGACATTGCATAATAGGTCCATAATTGGTGTCCTATATTTTTTGGCTAGGATTTTTAAAAACTTATAAATATCATGTGTATCATTTAACATATCGAAACCTAAAGGATTTGGTCTTGCATAAAAATTAAAAAAGAGAGAAAAGTAAACATAATTTTTTTATTCATGGGTGAAAACCATTCTTATGACACCTTGGACAAGTACCATGATGAAGACCAAATTCTTGCATCATGTATAATCTATTTTTTAAAAGTACCCTACACTTAGGAGTATACCATAATCCATTCAAATTCTCTTTATTCTCAACCATCCTTGTCATCATCTATATCATGTATCTCACATTCCTAGTTTTTGACCTTGATTCAAGTGTTTTAATCATTTTGAGACATGTTTTAGGAAAATTCTAATATATAAAATCCTCTTTATAGAGAACTCTTACAAAAAATTTAGAAGATGAGTAACATACATCCACATATCTACCAAAGTAGGGAGTGTGAGTTGAACATGTGATGCCTACCTAGGTAGATATCTACCCAGGTAATCTTATCCTATCCTAGGTGCAAATATGCAATACAATAGTTAGCTAAATGCAAGAAAATAATGATGCACCAAAAATTTGAATGTACACATTGAGGTGACACATAACATAAAAGAGAAACCACTAGATATCACATAATTTAATCCTTTATGTTTACTTCATATTCTATTACTCCACTTGTAGGGCATGTTTGATATTTTCTCACTTGATTTCCTTTTTTAATCCTACTTTTACTTCATATATTTTATCTCCTATTTTTACATTATCTAATCTTTATTAATAACTACTAATTTCCCATAATGATTTATATCTTATACTTTAATCTTTTTTCTATCTTATGATCTTCAAGACTATTTGCTTCACATATGTTCATATAGTGTTTTTTTAATCTTATTAAAGAATTATCTTATGTTTGTATATTGGTTGATCTATCTTCTTAAAGTATTATCTTATGTTCATACATTGGGCAATTTATCACTTTAGATCATTTTTGTATATCCTTCCATTTATATATAATTATATCTAGGTACACTGATAATTAGGTCTATATGATCTCTTACTCTTATGTCTAGTTACTAAAAACATGTTATTTATTATTTTTCATCAATGACTTATCATCATTATTTTATTTTTTTTCAGCAAGAGCATGCTATTTAAAATCCTTTATTGTAATGCCTATTATTTTAGAGAATATAATAGATTATCACTATTTGATCACGCATTTTTGCATCTTAGTATCATATGATTGTGCCTCACATGATGATCTTGTATTGCTATTATCTTGCATGATCATATGATCATATCTTCGTTTATAGAGCGTAATGATCTTACATTTCAATATCTTATTTTAAGCACTTCTTTATTGATCTTATGTATGAAATATTTTATATTGATTTTAATAGTTGATGCATTTTACAAGAAATGAATGCATTAAATTGAATACATAATAGATTTATGAAGTCTCATTAAATAATTTTATTAAGTTTTGTGCGCAAATTTTATATTTAAAGATTCAATAGTATGTACATCACATGTATATTTTTTTAAGTTCAATATTATATTATATTTCATGTGTATCTCATTCAATAACATAGAAATGTTACTATTTATAAATGTTTTTTTAAAAACTAAAATAGATTATTCTTTGACATAGAGTTGTATATAATTCATGTCTATCTTTATATATGCAGGAGCTCTTTGTTATCATGGATGTCTTTGACATAGATGAACTATTTTGTGAAAATCCCCCACCGTAACCCCCTCCTCCTCCTCCTCCTCCTCCACCTCCACCTCCACCTCCACCTCCACTACCACCACCACAACCACCACCTCCACCTCCACCCCCTAATCAGATGAAATTCGTTTAAGAGAACGAATTAATGAAAACCTACAAGTGATTGAACAAAATATTACTGCTATCCAAACTGAGCCAATTATGCCACCCCATCTTCTAGAGTTTGCAAAATCAATGCAAATTGTTATCAAGTCGGTTAGATTTGTTGATTCTCAATTAGATCAATTTTATAGACGGCGATAAGAGTTGTGCGATTTTTTTGTCGATGGTTTAACTTATAGGCAAATAATTGATCTCAAAATAACCAAAGCTCATTTATGTCCATATTTTACTAACCCAAAAACAAGAGAACCAATGCAACCTAACTAGAAAAGAATTTCAATTACGTGGTGTGCACATAAAGAAATTGCTAGACACTTTTGGGATAGATGGTGGATGGTTTTTGATTATCAGCCACATCGTAATCATGAGGTCCCTTTTTATTTTTTCAAGAAATTATACTGTAAGTTTGTAATGCACCAAAAACCAAATTATTTTGATATTAAGTCATTCTAGGGTGTTGGTCATGGAATTCCACAACATAGATTAGGGGCACGGAGTAATAATCCCCTACTAGATCCACCCATAGTTCCACTTGTTGCTCCATCGATTCTTGTAGATGTGCAGAATACATCATTCATTTTGAAATTAGATGCTTTGACTTCCCTCACAGGTAACCTGAGTGAGAAAGCTGCTCACATGGCATTCGCTCCTCGATGCATGCCATTTATGTGTTCGAGTTGTCATGAGACGTGTGTAAGTCCTACCACTGATCCAGGATCTGCTTCAGTTCTAGTTGACCATGATGCAGCAAATGATAGTATGATGACATCATATATGGATTTTCTTTTCTCTGATGATCATCTTGACTAGTTATAGATATATATACATGTACATGTCAATCTTTAAATACTTCATTAAATATAGGTATAAATTAGGTGCATGTCTTTTTTTATACAATCTAATACTTCATTAAATAAATTTGGTTTATGTAGATAAGGACTACACTTAATATTAGAGTCAGTATTGCATCTACTGGAACACAACTTGACACACCTTATGGGGTATAGTATCAATTTATATCTAGACATTGTAATAGCTTTTTAAGTTAATATGTTATCATCGTATACTATATAAATTTTCATGTTGATACATTGAATGCTTCTTTCTCCAGGATTCAGGTCATGAGGGACCCTCTACATCACATCGAGAAGAGGGTGTGACTACTATGACACCATCTATGGTATGTATCTTAGAATTCATAAATTAAAATATGAACTCTTACAACATTGTAACTTAACTTGAAATTATTTAATACACATATATATGTTCACTAAATATGATTTCTTTAAATGTATGTTTGCAGGTGGACACTACTATTAGGATAGGTTATCCTCATAATTTTTATCAAAGCCAGTTTGAATGCACATCGACATCCTTTGAGGTCTTAATATGTAATACTTAATTTGATCTTATTTTGACTCTTAATTTAAGATTTAATTGGACACTTTGAATTTGACCTTGTACAGGAGTTAGCTAGCACTACTCTGGTGTTGATACTACACAAGATATTGCTAGAGGATCTGATGAGCATATGGTAAGTTTGTAACTTAATTTATGAATTCCAACTATATTTGATAAATGATTCTTTTAATAGTTAATTTCTAGTATTTTAATATTATTTTTTCCTTGCATAGCATGAGACGGGTGCATCTGGACCATGTCTCGGGGAGAAGAGACCACAAGATGTTATTGATGATAGCACTTAGATTTTACTATTTATTTGGCTCTGATATGATGTACATGTACTTTTTTATATGATATGTACTTTTTAATGGACTTTACGCATTTGTTTACACGTGTAATTATTTTTTAACATTGTATATATTGTCTTGGACGTACACATACTTTATATATATGGATAGTTTCATAATAGGTTATATCATATATATTTTGTGCATACTTTATATATTTTGTGCACATTAGATATTATGTGGAGTTCATCATGTTACCATCCAGAATTATAGATGGATTATGTGTACTTGAAATTTTATTTATGGAAGTTGTGCTTAAATAGCTTTATATGGATTATGTGAACTTGAAATTTTATTTTTGGAATTTTATTTAAATAACTTGTGATTAGATAAAATAAAGGTGTACATCACGAACTAACAATGATGATAAGATCAAAGTATCAAAACATATCTTATAAATATAACATATTCTAAATTAAAAGGTATTAATCATCATAGATAAGAAAAATATGTAATCAAATATATAATTACCATTACAATAATAATGATGATAAGAGAAAAGTATCAAAACAAATATATTGAATAGAACTTGATTAAAACATAGTTATCTCATTCATAAATTTGACCAATAGTCTCTCATTTATGTATATTACACAAAGTGTAATCAAGAAGACCCATCTAAAATAGAATAAATAGTCTATTTAAATTATAATAATAAGGATTTATATCTCTCAAAATACAACATAAAGTATGCACAAACAATAGTAGTCATTGAGGCCAAGTCTACTCTGAGAGACCTAGAAAAAAAAATACATATGATTAGTTTTTATAATGAGCATGCATTGAATTTAAAATACAACATAAAGCATATCATGACTCTTCAAAGGGATTTTCCTTAAGGGTATAAAACTTGAACTTACTTGTAATAATTCAAAATGAAACATAAAGTATGCACAAATAACTTGGTTTTCATTGATGCCTTCTACTTGTGGTAGACCTAAAACAAAATTACTAGATTAGATTTTATAATTATGATGCATGATTTAAAATGCTATATAAAATATGCATCATGACTTTTAAAAGGGAGGTGGATTAAGGGTTCAAATTATAACTTACTTGATATTCATTCTGTTATACCATTTGCATCCTCTCTCTTTTGCAAAGCATCTATAATTGTCTTGTGCTCTTCCATAGAGAGAGTCCATAATTGTTTATTAGTAGACCTGCCATGATATCTATCCAATTTTATATTAGTTGCCACTAGTAAATGTGAGTAATGTATAATCTTCTTCTCTAATTCATAATCTTTAAATGCAGGCAATCCATTCTTTCTTGTTAGATATTTGCGTAGCCAAGTACCAACAACCATAGATCCTATTGGATAGTCATAACCATCATCATCTACTCAAGGAGTGGTTAGATTGTGTTTTTGCTCTACACATTGAGCCAACCAATACTCTGTCCCCTCTTCATTGTCCTCTGGTGCAACAATAGCATAGACATGTCCTGTGGACAAAACACTTTTATTTTAATATTTAATGAGAAATAAAAACAAAAATATACACTGTAAGATTTCATTTATATGTACTATTTAATAAAAACAAATTTCAAATATGATTTTACCTTGTTGTATAAGATCTGAAATGCAGTCATAGTCATTTGATGCAAACATCTGATCTATATCTTCATCAATTCTTTCATGTAGATCATTTGCATCTATGGGTGTCAATGATCTTTGTTGCCATTCTTCAACCCATTCTTTAAACTCACAAAATTTTCAATCTCTAGAAACACAAAATTGACAAAAGCAAGCAAGATGCCTTGTGAATATAGTCCATGTGTTTGAATTAGAACTCTTAAATGAATGCCATTTAGCTGATCCAATGATGGTATTACAATCATGCCGAATAGGAATACTATCTTCCTCTATCAACCAGAAGAAACGTCGAATTGCAGAGTTTTCAGTTGATCCTTTTGACAACTTTGAATTGCACCAATCTACAATTGCACAAGCATCTCTGGATTTCACTACATCCTCAAATTTCAATTGTTCTCTAGCAAGATTTCTTTTTTACACAGACACCAGCTCTATCGTGTTCCCCCTTACCATGTCCCACTTCAAAAAAACTCCATAAATGTTGGACATTGGTTATCTTGTGAACTTTGCATAGCCAATAAAACATTATTTCATTTTTTAATTGTCCAGTGCAGTTATCTGACCATATCATATGTTGTTTCATGTCAATTTCTCTTTCCTTAAGATTATCATGAAATACCTTGAAGCAATGCTGAACAAACTCTGACGAGTGTAATCTATTATCACTAACATATAAATGATACTCCCTCAAACAATTTATGTTATCTTCTGTACTGTCATGGTCATGTCTATATATAATATGCACAAATATGGCCACTTGCACTAAGTTGTAGTATTGTGATTGAGTTTCATCTTGTGGTTTTAGTGTATAATTTTCTGCAAAATCCACAACTGATACTATTGTTCCAATTGGAAATGTTTTCTTGCATATGCGAAACTATCCATCAAGCCATCAGGCATGTTGGGAATGTTTCACATATTTTGGAACAATGTGACTTTTAAACTCACTGATAAATGCATTCACACTATTATGTTCTGTAATCAATTCTAAATGTTTCCCCATCTTTCCATCCTTTAGAGGGTATTCTATATTTTTAAATCTCCTAACATCAATCATTTTTTGTCCAAACTCAGATGAAACATGTTCATGCAAACATTCACCTATCAAAGAATAGTTCCCACATAAATTGCAAAGGCCATAAATGCATGAACTGGAAAGAAATAATTGTTCATTAGGTGGTTTACAAAATGAACTTCCAATAAAATATTTTATAGTTTCAAGTAGAACATAATTGTCACAATCTTGCACAAGATCATTACCATGCAACATACAACGTATATATCAAAAAACATCATAATAGTAACGAAACTAAACATGAGTTTTACAACAAGAAGATATTCTTTGTTTATTGATTTTAACATACTAGGGTTTGCATTTTTCAAACGATCTTTGACTAATTCGTAAATTCATTAACACAAATTCATCACTAATTTTTTTAAAGAATTAAGTTTGAGTCATGTCAAGAAGATGTTTTGGATGAGGATCATGAATTTTTGATCTCACCCTTAACTTTAAAACATCTCTAGCATTTGATGAAACTCTATTGTTATCATGCCAAAATTTTGCAATTAATTGTTTAGTTTCATCATTTAATTTCATGTCCGACCTTTGAAGTCTACCACTAAAACTCCAACAATGGTTTAGTGGATCAATTTCAATTGTGTCTCCTCTTTTGGCCGCTCTTGACAAGGTTCTACGATATAAGTTCAAATAGCCACTTATATCACTTAACATTATTTTACTAACAATTGTTGTGTCAACTATAGTAGTTGTTATAACTCTACGTCCTACATTCTTATCTTTAGATCGACTTTTTTTTTCTGATAGAATCAATGGCACTGGCAACAATAGATACAACTTTCTTATATGATTCATCTTTTCTTTTTGGTTTTGCATAAATACCTTTTTTTTTCATGACTTTGCGCATTTTTAACATTTTTATTAATTGTAGCATTAATTGACATTGGAATCCTAGCTTTTTATTGTAGAAAAATTGTTTATATAATCTCTTCGCATGTGTTCTGATTTGTCTCCAAGAAACTAACCCATTAAGATTATCTAGCACATTGCTATCAATAGTAAACAAATTACATTCATTTTCTTTCAAAGAGGGTGGTGTAATATTTTTAATTTTTATTTCATTTCGTATTGGTGTATGAAATTTATATCCAGCTTCATTTAAATCAGCAATTTGATTGGCATCATAGTCTTGGGGATTTTAAAACATACCAGGATTCACATTCACATAAATATTTGCATCAATAGTCATACCTGTGTTTGGTTCTACATTTCTTGCATCCATTATGATCTCTTCAATGGTCTCATCTACAATGGGCACTGAACTAGATTCTTCAAAAGTGTTATTCAATTGTCATTGTTTTGATCTTTGATCTCTTTGGCGTTTTGCCTCCTTCTCTCTTTGTGCTTGAATTTCATCCACTGTCATTGTCCTCTTTTGTTTCTTTTGACATTGCTTATGTAGTACCCCTACCGTAATCGATCTCTAACCTTGGTTTAATCTTGATTAGTTAATCGTAATATTATGTTATAGTCAGATGTTAATTTTACGCATAGCTATTGATGTGGTTCTCACACTAGTTTTATGCTAGTTGTTTAGTGTTCTTATTTCATGGTATTCATCGAGCTAACGCATTCATTAAGTTTTATATAAGTATGCATGTATGATCGTTGGTTGCAGGAGATTTCAGGTACGAAGTCGCATGAGTGCGAGGTTCGTCGTCACCTAGTTTTGCAGGTTTGAGCATATCTTTTTAATCCTTAGAGTTGGATTAGGTGGTCGTAAGACCCTAGTTGACCTTAGTCATGCTCAAGTGAGCATCGCCAGTCATCGTCGGTGACCCCTTCTTGTTTGGGTTTGCGAGTCATCTGTTTGGTTGACCTTCTCGGTTTGCGTGCCTGGTGTGCATGGTTAAATTGGTTAATTAGTCCTTAGTAATTATCTTGATTATTTATGTGTTGTGCATTGAAGATTAATGGACTAGATTAATCTGGTTTCGTTATGCGATTTTCGTTGTTAATGAATTGCTTATTTTATTTTGGGAGTAAATTCGATTAATGACTGTTTTCGAATATTAATGCACTTTATATATGCTGATGAAATGAAGTTTTATATTTTATCGCAATAGACGTAATTGCATTCTGTTGGATTATTAAATTGAAAGATTAAATTTGTTTAAATGAGGAAATCGATTTTTTTAATTGAAAAAGCAAGTTATATTGTTGATATTGTTGAAAAGAATTAATTTTTGAGTATTATTTTTTAAATAAAAGTTTTTTAAACTCCAAAAATGGAATTTTTGGGTCAACTCTTCCATATAACCCAAATTTGGGGAAAATATGGGAGGATGGACAAATTTGGAAAATTTTTGGTTGGAGAGGATTTTTGGACAAAAATTGGGGGTTTTGGAGAGGATGATTGTTAGTCTGGATCTGGCAGGATTGGGCTCTCCCTCAGCCATACCAGGATTGCGAAGGAAGGTAGGAATTCTGAATTGTCTTCTTGTTGCCAAAAGAATTTATTGTTTTGATTGAAAGAAATGAATTTGTGATTGAAAATCAATTTGTTTGGCTGGAAATTTTTATGGAAATGCGTATTTTTCTTCATGGCTGTTTGGGTGTTTGAAACCCTTTGTTATTGGGAAGGATGAGAAATCCTTCAAGAAATTGTGATATCAAACTCAGTTTGTTTCAAACCGAAATTGTTAATCCAAGTTTGAGTTGGGTTGTATTGTTTGTTTTCAAAACCGAACTGGGTTAAAAAGAAATTTATATGTTTTTTTATTGAACTGGGCGTTCATTTTAGTTCGGACTGTGTGTTTTAATTATCAAAATAATATAAAATGCCGAACTGTGTGTGTTCGAAGAAAGTTTCAACGCTTGTTATCGAACCTGGGCATTTTTTTTAATGGTTTCGGACTGCGTTTAGGGGATGGGAGGCGGGGAGCGGAGCTCCACCCGCTCCCTCTCCCCTCCCCCGCGCGTCCCCCACTTCCTCCTCCGTTCCTTGCTTCCTGCGCGCAGTGTGTTTGGGGATGCGGCCCACGGCGGTGGCCGCAGGGCGCCGCGGTGGCCGCAGGGCGCCGCGGCACCTGCGGGCACCACCGTGGGCACCGCTCGTGCTCCCCACGCCCGTGGCTAGGGTTAGGGCACGGCCCACCCTAGCCTGCGCTTTAAAGTGCATTTTTCTTTGTTTTAAAAAAAAAAGAACTTAGTTTTATTTAAATGCATTTCTTTGTTTAAACGTAGTTTGTTTTAAACGATGTTTTAAATGCGTTTTCAATGAAATTTTTTAGTATTAAAAAAAAAAAGAAAAACATATGGTATTTATATCATTTAAATGAGAGTTGTTTTAATGTTAAGTATAATTAGTTGCGTAATTTGATTAAGGGGTATAGAAATGATAAATGTTAAATTGGTATTGAGTAATTTTTAAAATGGAGTTTAGGGATTAAGCATTACTCAACTTCATTTCGTGAATGATGCCTCCTTTTAATTAAATTCTAAAACTGTGAATTTTCGCAACTGAACATCAGTGATTTCATTCTGATTGATCATGTTAAAAATATTATCGTAGGACATATCATCGAGTAATTGAAAAGTAAGTGATATATTTATCGTGGGTGTTTGAATTTAAACGATATACTTTGGAAATGAATATCTCCATTTAGATTTTCTTGCTATATGTTTATATTCCGTGATTCGTATTATGCATCTGGGATTGAAAATATGAAACTATAGAGGTCGGTTATAGACCAGCATGTTAATGACGTTTTGATTGGAGATTAAATAGCTTATTTTAGTTGATTAATGGTTGTTTGAGATTTATTAATATGAATTGGTTAAAAACTCATTATGGCTTAATTTGCTTGTTCAATGCTTTGAACTTTCAAGAGTTAGAAAACCAAGAACAACTTATCCCTAGTTGAGGTAGATAACTGAAATCTGTTTTAGATCATGTAGAAAACTTGATCGATTTTAATGATTAAATCAATTTGAGGAAATATTGTCTTTTCTGATTATTGCCTTGCGAGTTTAATTTCTGTATCCGCCTTTAATTATGAAATGGCATGTTTTGCTTTGTTTAGTAGGACCCTGTCGTATGGATGATTTGGTGTTCCTGTTTCAGTCCTCGGTTTCGAGTTGACTATTGTTTTGTGATGTTGTCATAATTGATCATATCCTTCTTGTGTGTGAGTCGAATGATGATTGTGGTTGACCTTAATTTGTCAGGTCTCTAGTTAGAGCACCGTCTGTAAGTGTTCATCTTTGAGTCATGTTTGACTAGATGATTGTTTCTCTCTTCTTGAACTCCGTTCGTCTGACCATGTGTATTCCTTGGTTTGAGTTCGTCTGAGTTAATCTAGTGTCGTATGGGAAAGTGGCTTTCGATTGGGGGCCGCGCCCAAAGTGGCTACTGGATAACCCGTCGGAAGTGAGTCTAATAAGTGATAACCTAAGTAGATTAGAAAATAATCTCTAAATAAGATAATGTGCCTCACACATGGGACGAATGCTATCATAGATTCAGCATGCTGTGAGAAGGCCTGAAATGGCAAACCATCTTCCTTGTCTTCACGAGAGGATGTGTGGGTCCACATGAGGCTTGGATGGGCCGGAAGTTCGGATTAGGTTGCCAGGGTTACCAGTGTATGGACCAGGACCTATGAAGACTTGCCATGGTATCCATACCAGGTCGTGTGATGACACTTGTCCCTACGTTCGCTACTGTGTTGTTGTTTGTCCTGTTTGAGTACCTTTGTGGGTCGTCCTTTTGTCTCTTCCCTTGTGAGTATCGGTTTCGTGTTTAACCCTGGGTGATGATGGCTCAGTCTTATGGATGCTCTTCTGGACCTTTGTATTAGCTTGATTATGTTCAGCTGGATCCTGTTCTTTGTAAGGATCGTTTATGTATTATTGACCGTTGTGGTCATTGTATATTGCTTATGTATCGCCTTGATGGCTGGATAGTACTTGGTGTAACCTCTTGTACTCTTAACTTTATTATTTATCAGAGGGGTCTTGCAGTTGAGCAGACCTGGAGATGTAGCCCTTTAGGGGTGAACTCCGAGATCATTATGGTGTCATGTGATGTATTCTCTTATGTTCCTTTATTCAGCTTTATCATGTATGTTTAGCTTATGTTAGAATGGTTAAGTGGATAAATGGAATTAACTATAAATGCTTATATTCAGTTCTTTATTGAATGCCATGTTGATCGAATGCGTAAGTGTTTTAGATGAGATTATCGTAGATGCTAGTATGCAATCGTCTTTTAAAATGCAATAAGTTGGAATATGAATGAATGTAACTTAGAGTAATGAATCTTACTCAGTTGTTGTTAAGGAATTTAAATATGCTTGGAAAGATCTCTTATGTTTTGATGAAATCCTCGTGTATTAGAATGTTAGATGTATGGTTTGAAATTTTAAATGAAAAGCATGAATGAAGGTGATGAATGGATCTTAATGATGAATCTTGCTTGTGATTTATATTTCCATCCTTTGAAAGAAATTATCCTGATTTTGAATTATCTCGTTATTAAGATATTCAGCTTTTGGATTAATTGTGTGAGTTAAGTGTATTGTGAAAATTTAAGTAATCTCGTTGGGAAACTCTTTAGGAGTTAGTTGAAGTCTTCCGCTATGTTATCTGAATCTTTGATATTTGTTGCATCTTATGTGTTGTAACTTTAAAAAAAAAAAATTTTGCACTCTATTCTTGTGTTTTGGCTTAATCCCTTCGGGGTTTCCTGGCGGGGCATTACATTTGGTATCAGAGCCTATGTTGCAAACATTGGGATCTCTGGTGTCGCGTGTGCCCTCTATTGGTGTTAGGTGTATCGACCTTATGTGTATGCTTGTCCTCCTTTTGCATGTGAGTGATTGAGCAGACCTTGTCTGGTGTGTAACGTGTGTGTTCACACCTTGTTTTCGCCTTCTTGATGTTGTTGTTTGAGTGCTTATATGTGCTTTGTATGCTTATTTTGTAGAAAATTAAATGATCATCACCATTCCTCTCTTCTTTCTGGAAATTAAAATGATTAGGATATGTGTAATTATCTTTGATTTGAGTTTCTTGTTGCAAGAGAGAAAAGGGTGTGACTTCTTGAACCCTTGTGTGAGCTTTATGATGCTTATGTTTTTAAATTATTGAAAGGGCTATGGGTTTAAAAATTTGTTTTGGGTGAATGGGAGAAAACTGTATGAGTATGTTTAAAGAATTCTCCATGTGTGTGTTGTAGGAGTAGCATGATTAAATTCTACCTTAGTAAGGTGCATTGCTATGCGAATAGTTGAATTATGTGAAACTGCTTGGTTTGTAGAAGTGTTAAAAAGAGCATGTTATTGTAGCTCCAAGAGAGTATTAATGTGTTTTCCGAAAGATTGTCTTATGTGTTTCATTAAACCAGTTTGATTGAAGATTTATTTTAGCAAATGCTCCATTGAACTCGCTTTTGGGTATATATAATTACCTTGATGTGTTAGAAAGTGCGAATGGAAAAGCTTGTTTGATGTGCATGCATAAATATGTTTTATTTGGGGTTAATAGCTCTTTGCTTATCTTTGATCGTAATGTGATCTTCTCTAATAGGTTGCAAATTATGACATGTGTCTATATTGTATTATTATTAAGTGAGTGTTCTTAAGAGGTCTTGCATTATCAAAAAGATTGCTTCTCTTGATCTCTGTTTGGTTTGGAAAACTAGAACCTCCTGTGCAACCGTAATTATTGGAAATGTTTTTGTTCGGCTGATTGTCATCCTTCTAAACGATAGCGAAATGAAAACCGTGTATTTAATGATAGGCTTATAGTGAGAAAATGTATAATGTAGCATGATCTTGATTGATCTTGCGTGCTTTGCAGGAAACAGTTTGATTATCAAACTCTCTTTCCCTTCTCTTTGCCTAATCATAAGAATTTTAGAAATGGTATTAAGAGTGCATTGACTTAAATTGAATGTTTATAAAACATGTGCAATTGTATGTTGCTTTTTGGCTTCATAGTGATAGATGAAAATCTTAAGCTTTCGTAATGAATTTGCTTAGCTAGTAATTTAATTATGAATGCTTAGTGAGGTTCGAGAAAGAGGTAGGAATGATGTTATTTCCTTATAAAATTGTAAATTGTAAATTGTTAATAATTTCAGTACTTGAATCTAGAGTAAACTTGATTCAGTTAATTATATAGAAAGCATAATTGGAATCTTCCTTGAATAGATGTTAGCGTACTGAAAAGTACTCCCCGTAAATGTGATTAAACCAGTGCTAGTGTATTTGTGTGTATTGTGAGAAACCAGTGCTTATTATGTGTGCCCATGGATTGGTGAAGTAATCAACCATGGAGGATATGTTGCTTATGAGTATGGGAAACCATACTGTTTATGTGATGTTGCTTATTTGTTTCCCTATTGAGTACCAAACCTCGGGTTGTGGGTAACTCAGTATGTTAAGGGGTAGTATTTGAAGCGACCGTTCCTTGAATAGTATGGATTGGCGTACGAGTAATGTCGGCGCGAAGTGACTTTAGCTTCTCTACTTCGAGGAATGATATAGTTGTACTACTAAACTGTATCAAGGTGTACTCAATACTTTCCCTTTGATGAACCTATTTACAAGTTTATGTGTGCCAGCCTATTCCTATCCTTATTTGAGCAGTTTCGATGGTGATTCTTGTGTATAGTGATGGTATGATTTGGAGGATCCTTTGCCTTGTCTTCATGAAAGGTAGGTTTATTCACTTGTGCTGCCAGTTAGTTTGTGTTGGTGGGCATGTGGGTGGACCATAGTCATGTATACCTTTGGCTTACGGCAAGTATCCTTCTAGATACGTCGCTATGCGGGATGTAGTAGACATTTCCATGCGGCCTACCGCTAGGTATTGGGTAGAGCCATGCCACGTGACGACGTGATGCGGGGTGATGTCGAGGTGCACAATGCCATGCCATGTGGATGTGTGACTTGGCCACACCATATGATGAGCTACTAGGATAGCTTGACGATTGTTCCTTCCTTCCTCGTTGGTGGCTAGCTATTAGTCACGTAGTGATGTAATGTGCAATTGTGATATTCTTTATATTTCTTTGGGGATCAGCAGTTTATTTTACTTTGATTTTGAAGGTTTGGCCACGATCTTGTGATCTTTTGCACTTTGATTTGGTGTTGAGATTCTAGATTATTTTCTTGCCTTACTGTTGGAATTGAGGATTTATTATCTTTATTCTTCTGTACTTTGGTGGCTAAACTGGTTTATCATTATTGTTTTCGTATGCTAGTCTTGTGTTGCAATGTGAATTCCTCTCCAAGAACGTAGGAGACGGGCTTGGATGAGTGTATACGAGGAAGTAGATGCAAGGAACCTTGAGGATGGAGGTATGTGAGGCTGTGATGCAACTAGTACCCACTACCTACCTATGTGTGGTGACTATCTCTTGGAGGCTAAACACCTTACACAACAAGGGATATTCACAAAGGTCTTGTATGGAAGGTAGCACCGCTATGGTGTGCCTAGCACCATCAAGCCTTTGAGTGAGATATTGGATTCTTATGATCATATTGTTGTTATGAGATCCGGCATAGAGATGCTGATCGTGCATGTTACCCTTTGACCGAGCATTAGACATGCTCACATGTGGCCTTTTCTGTTATGCATTCCAGTTTTGTGGATGGTTATTAATTGTATCATGGAGTAAATTGTGTTAACTTGTCGCTATGTTATGGGACATAGTCTTTGGAAAGGTTTTCTTATGCCTGGCAAGTGTAACAATTGAGTTATTTTGTTGCTCTTATTTCATGAAAGCTAATTTGGCTATAGAAATTGATATTTTGAGCTAGTTCTATGTTATTAAATTTTATGATAAAGATGGATTGGTAAAGGAAATTGATCTTATGGCATGTTTTTCTGTCATTTTGATCGATGATTATGGTAATTGTTGGTTACCTCCTTGTAATGTTTTAATTTGGTGCAATGAAAGGAAGGAAATTCCTATTTCTCTGCTATGATTGTGGATAATTCCTAGAATATCTTTAAGGAACGTATGGTTTAGATGTATCTTGCCAATGGATAATGGCGTTTGTAAAGGATTTTGCAATTATATTTCATTTATTTATCGAAAGTTTTCTATGTGCAATTTGATCTTTGTTGAATGAGTTTCAGGGCTGATGCATATGACATGTTCTCCATCTAGCCTTACGACTTCCAGGAGTAAGTCGGAACCTAGGGGGGGAGAATGTAGTACCCCTACCGTAATCGATCTCTAACCTTGGTTTAATCTTGATTAGTTAATCGTAATATTATGTTATAGTCAGATGTTAATTTTACGCATAGCTATTGATGTGGTTCTCACACTAGTTTTATGCTAGTTGTTTAGTGTTCTTATTTCATGGTATTCATCGAGCTAACGCATTCATTAAGTTTTATATAAGTATGCATGTATGATCGTTGGTTGCAGGAGATTTCAGGTACGAAGTCGCATGAGTGCGAGGTTCGTCGTCACCTGGTTTTGCAGGTTTGAGCATATCTTTTTAATCCTTAGAGTTGGATTAGGTGGTCGTAAGACCCTAGTTGACCTTAGTCGTGCTCAAGTGAGCATCGCCAGTCGTCGTCGGTGACCCCTTCTTGTTTGGGTTTGCGAGTCGTCTGTTTGGTTGACCTTCTCGGTTTGCGTGCCTGGTGTGCATGGTTAAATTGGTTAATTAGTCCTTAGTAATTATCTTGTTTATTTATGCGTTGTGCATTGAAGATTAATGGGATAGATTAATCTGGTTTCGTTATGCGATTTTCGTTGTTAATGAATTGCTTATTTTATTCTGGGAGTAAATTCAATTAATGACTGTTTTCGAATATTAATGCACTTTATATATGCTGATGAAATGAAGTTTTATATTTTATCGCAATAGACGTAATTGCATTCTGTTGGATTATTAAATTGAAAGATTAAATTTGTTTAAATGAGGAAATCGATTTTTTAAATTGAAAAAGCAAGTTATATTGTTGATATTGTTGAAAAGAATTAATTTTTGAGTATTATTTTTTAAATAAAAGTTTTTTAAACTCCAAAAATGGAATTTTTGGGTCAACTCTTCCATATAACCCAAATTTGGGGAAAATATGGGAGGATGGACAAATTTGGAAAATTTTTGGTTGGAGAGGATTTTTGGACAAAAATTGGGGGTTTTGGAGAGGATGATTGTTAGTCTGGATCTGGCAGGATTGGGCTCTCCCTCAGCCATACCAGGATTGCGAAGGAAGGTAGGAATTCTGAATTGTCTTCTTGTTGCCAAAAGAATTTATTGTTTTGATTGAAAGAAATGAATTTGTGATTGAAAATCAATTTGTTTGGCTGGAAATTTTTATGGAAATGTGTATTTTTCTTCATGGCTGTTTGGGTGTTTGAAACCCTTTGTTATTGGGAAGGATGAGAAATCCTTCAAGAAATTGTGATATCAAACTCAGTTTGTTTCAAACCGAAATTGTTAATCCAAGTTTGAGTTGGGTTGTATTGTTTGTTTTCAAAACCGAACTAGGTTAAAAGGAAATTTATATGTTTTTTTATTGAACTGGGCATTCATTTTAGTTCGGACTGTGTGTTTTAATTATCAAAATAATATAAAATGCCGAACTGTGTGTGTTCAAAGAAAGTTTCAACGCTTGTTATCGAACCTGGGCATTTTTTTTAATGGTTTCAGACTGCGTTTAGGGGATGGGAGGCGGGGAGCGGAGCTCCACCCGCTCCCTCTCCCCTCCCCCGTGCGTCCCCCACTTCCTCCTTCATTCCTTGCTTCCTGCACGCAGTGTGTTTGGGGCTGCGGCCCACGGCGGTGGCCGCAGGGGCTGCAGTGGCCGCAGGGCGCCGCGACACCTACGGGCACCACCGTGGGCGCCGCTCGTGCTCCCCACACTCGCGGCTAGGGTTAGGGCACGGCCCACCCTAGCCTGCGCTTTAAAGTGCGCTTTTCTTTGTTTTAAAAAAAAAAGAACTTAGTTTTATTTAAATGCATTTCTTTGTTTAAACGTAGTTTGTTTTAAACGATGTTTTAAATGCGTTTTCAATGAAATTTTTTAGTATTAAAAAAAAAAAGAAAAACATATGGTATTTATATCATTTAAATGAGAGTTGTTTTAATGTTAAGTATAATTAGTTGCGTAATTTGATTAAGGGGCATAGAAATGATAAATGTTAAATTGGTATTGAGTAATTTTTAAAATGGAGTTTAGGGATTAAGCATTACTCAACTTCATTTCGTGATTGATGCCTCCTTTTAATTAAATTCTAAAACTGTGAATTTTCGCAATTGAACATCAGTGATTTCATTCTGATTGATGATGTTAAAAATATTATCGTAGGACATATCATCGAGTAATTGAAAAGTAAGTGATATATTTATCGTGGGTGTTTGAATTTAAACGATATACTTTGGAAATGATTATCTCCATTTAGATTTTCTTGCTATATGTTTATATTCCGTGATTCGTATTATGCATCTCGGATTGAAAATATGAAACTGTAGAGGTCGGTTTTAGACCAGCATGTTAATGACGTTTTGATTGGAGATTAAATAGCTTATTTTAATTGATTAATGTTTGTTTGAGATTTATTAATATGAATTGGTTAAAAACTCATTATGGCTTAATTTGCTTGTTCAATGCTTTGAACTTTCAAGAGTTAGAAAACCAAGAACAACTTATCCCTAGTTGAGGTAGATAACTGAAATCTGTTTTAGATCATGTAGAAAACTTGATCGATTTTAATGATTAAATCAATTTGAGGAAATATTGTCTTTTCTGATTATTGCCTTGCGAGTTTAATTTCTGTATCCACCTTTAATTATGAAATGGCATGTTTTGCTTTGTTTAGTAGGACCCTGTCGTATGGATGATTTGGTGTTCCTGTTTCAGTCCTCGGTTTCGAGTTGACTATTGTTTTGTGATGTTGTCATAATTGATCATATCCTTCTTGTGTGTGAGTCGAACGATGATTGTGGTTGACGTTAATTTGTCAGGTCTCTAGTTAGAGCACCGTCTGTAAGTGTTCATCTTTGAGTCATGTTTGACCAGATGATTGTTTCTCTCTTCTTGAACTCCGTTCGTCTGACCATGTGTATTCCTTGGTTTGAGTTCGTCTGAGTTAATCTAGTGTCGTATGGGAAAGTGGCTTTCGATTGGGGGCCGCGCCCAAAGTGGCTGCTGGATAACCCGTCGGAAGTGAGTCTAATAAGTGATAACCTAAGTAGATTAGAAAATAATCTCTAAATAAGATAATGTGCCTCACACATGGGACGAATGCTATCATAGATTCGGCATGCTGTGAGAAGGCCTGAAATGGCAAACCATCTTCCTTGTCTTCACGAGAGGATGTGTGGGTCCACATGAGGCTTGGATGGGCCGGAAGTTTGGATTAGGTTGCCAGGGTTACCAGTGTATGGACCGGGACCTATGAAGACTTGCCATGGTATCCATACCAGGTCGTGTGATGACACTTGTCCCTACGTTCGCTAGTGTGTTGTTGTTTGTCCTGTTTGAGTAGCTTTGTGGGTCGTCCTTTTGTTTCTGCCCTTGTGAGTATCGGTTTCATGTTTAACCCTGGGTGGTGATGGCTCAGTCTTATGGATGCTCTTCTGGACCTTTGTATTAGCTTGATTATGTTCAGCTGGATCCTGTTCTTTGTAAGGATCGTTTATGTATTATTGACCGTTGTGGTCATTGTATATTGCTTATGTATCGCCTTGATGGCTGGATAGTACTTGGTGTAACCTCTTGTACTCTTAACTTTATTATTTATCAGAGGGGTCTTGCAGTTGAGCAGACCCGGAGATGTAGCCCTTTGGGGTGAACTCCGAGATCATTATGGTGTCATGTGATGTATTCTCTTATGTTCCTTTATTCAGCTTTATCATGTATGTTTAGCTTATGTTAGAATGGTTAAGTGGATAAATGGAATTAACTATAAATGCTTATATTCAGTTCTTTATTGAATGCCATGTTGATCGAATGCGTAAGTGTTTTAGATGAGATTATCGTAGATGCTAGTATGCAATCGTCTTTTAAAATGCAATAAGTTGGAATATGAATGAATGTAACTTAGAGTAATGAATCTTACTCAGTTGTTGTTAAGGAATTTAAATATGCTTGGAAAGATCTCTTATGTTTTGATGAAATCCTCGTGTATTAGAATGTTAGATGTATGGTTTGAAATTTTAAATGAAAAGCATGAATGAAGGTGATGAATGGATCTTAATGATGAATCTTGCTTGTGATTTATATTTCCATCCTTTGAAAAAAATTATCCTGATTTTGAATTATCTCGTTATTAAGATATTCAGCTTTTGGATTAATTGTGTGAGTTAAGTGTATTGTGAAAATTTAAGTAATCTCGTTGGGAAACTCTTTAGGAGTTAGTTGAAGTCTTCTGCTATGTTATCTGAATCTTTGATATCTTGTTGCATCTTATGTGTTGTAACTTTAAAAAAAAAAAAATTGCACTCTATTCTTGTGTTTTGGCTTAATCCCTTCGGGGTTTCCTGGCGGGGCATTACAGCTTAGAACCCATCTTTACAAACTCCTCTTCAAAAATTAATATCTTTTTACTGAGTTCTTCAAAACTTTGTTGAAAATATATTAAAAAGTACTGCCAAATGATGTAAAAAAAATTTGTCATTACGGATTTCAATGATAGTGTGGTAAATTGATGCAATCTATCTTTTTTTTACAGTAATGGTTATTTAGGAATGGTGGCCCGTTATTTAAATCCAACGGTCAAAAAAATGGAATGAGCCCCCATTTATAAAACGGGGCCCCGTTCTGTGGAAGTTGATTCCACAACGCACCACTTGGCTCGGGATTAGGCTCGGGATAGGCCTGGGATGGCCACACTTGAGACATGGACCTGCAAATTCAAATCTCCATGGATGAAAGCACAAATATGAACTTCTGAAATAGTTTACGTGCCTCTAATCAGCGAATTTTTATATGAAATTAAAACCCATTTCAGATTATACTATCTAGAATCTAAATATGTAAATTTATTTAATATTGATTATTTTAACTATTTTTCATTTAATTTATACTAAATCGGGTCCATAAACTTGAAATATTAACTAATTTTGTTAATTTAATAACTTTTTTATTTTAACGAATTTTGAAAAAAAAATTATATGTCATCAATCTACACAAAATTCTTTTCTATTTAAATTTTTTTTTTTTTAAATTAAGTTTACGTCAAATTATGTCGGTCGTACACGTCAAATTTTTAAAAAGATAATTATGACCATTAAAAAATTAATAAAAAAATATACTAGAAAAAAATATATAGAAAAATATGCTCATCAATCTTCAGTGTGTTACAAACCATTTTAATTGTGTCAAAAAGTGTGGGTCGTACACATGCATGGTATGGTCCTAAAACAGACATTTTTAAAATATAGATTTTAGAAATCCATTCCAAAAGTTATTTTTTATGTGGGTATTAAAATAAATTACATATTTTGAAAGTAAACTCAGAGGGATATCTTTTGTATTGCTGAATTTTTCCAAGATTCAATCTCTAAGTGTTTCAAAATTTAAGCTCAAATGAGACAAAATCTGAAAATTAGGGAAAACATTTCCACTTTTTGGCCAAAAAGTGGACTCAGCTTCTTGCACTGATCCGAATCAGTTCAAACATGACCGTTGGATTACATATAAATCATCTCACATTGTACAAGACAACCTAGACCACTCTTTGATCACCGCTTCATCGAATATTGTAACTCGTCACACGGTTTCCTCTTCATACTATGACCTCACTCATTCCAAGGATAAAATAGTTATCTCAATGCACCAAAACAACTTTGAAAATCATCATGTGAAACATGCATATGTGGAATAATCATCTCTGATCACCATTTGGTCATAGATCAATACAACTAATTCACCAAGCTCCATCGGTTAGGGTTTCGCACATCAACAGGTAGGGTTACCGGTTGATCTCACTGCTTCTAAAGTAATATCGGTTTCCTTCACTGACTCAACTATTGGTTGCATTAAAATTTCCATTACCTTCTTTATCGGTTACAATTGACATCAATGACAACACTTTAACTTCATTAATACAATCTTCATGCAAATGCCAACAATCTCCCCCTTTGGCATTGATGGCAATACAAATATCAATACCCTTTGATTATGATGATTGAGAGTAATACACATACACAGGTATAGGAATCCTAGTTTACATTTTACCATGTCCTCTCCTTGAAATGAGTCTCTATGTCTCCAGCTGGTAACTAGATATAGTTCTTCTCCCTCCATAATGATACAGTTCTTGTCCCCCTTTGAAAACAATGCCAAAGTGAAAGTAAAACATGCAGTGTCATACTTCACTATCCTGCATCAAGCTACTCCACCTATGGAGTAGCTCCACTCTACACCAATCCTGATTCAAGATTCTTCAATTAGCTATGGGACTCATGTCTTCCACATCTGCTCAATTGACCTCATGTAGGGGCACAACCCCTAGCTAACCAAGCTAAGATACTCAAAAGTAGTCTTAGGAAGAGGTTTAGTAAAGGTATCTGCTAGTTGTTCCTTAATAGATACATGTTCTAGTAACACATATTTACTCTACACTTTCTCCCTCAAGAAATGATATTTCAGCTCAGTATGCTTGGTTCCAGCATGCAACACTGGGTTCTTTGAAATATTCATGGCACTAGTGTTTTCACATAAAATCTTTACCAGTTCTGTGATCTTTAACTTGAATCCTTCCAAAATGTGTTTCATCTAGATTGTTTGGGTACAATTGATATGTGTTGCAACATATCCAACTTCAGTAGTGGACTGTGATATACAGCTCTGCTTCTTGCTACTCCAAGATACAAGCCTTCCTCCAGGAAAGAATTCACCAATGGTTGTGCTCTTCCTATCATCAACATTTCTTGCCCAGTTTGCATCTGTATAGACTTTCAATTCAAAGTTACCTGCATATGGATACCATAATCCATAATCAATAGTACCTTTCAAATATCTGAATATCCTTTTAGTTGCAATCATGTGTGTCTCCTTTGGGTTTTTCTGAAATCTAGTAACTAATCCAACTTAATGAGCAATATTCGGTCTGTTGTGAACAAAATAACGCAGTTTGTCATAACCCTCTTTTTGGACCTTGATATGACTTGTTGTTGTTGTTGTTGTTGTTGTTGTTGTTGTTGTTGTTGTTGTTGTTGTTGTTGTTGTTGTTGTTATTATTATTATTATTATTATTATTATTATTATTATTATTAATTACTATCACTACTACTACTACTACTACTACTATTATTTTAATAAATATTATGAGCAATGTTAGTTAGAGATGAAAAAAAAAATTAATAAGGGTGGAATTAGCTTAAAAGAAGAATTAATAAGTGGTGACTTGCACGTGAGGTTATAATTTGGAAGTTATTTATTTCCTCAATATTATAATTGAGCACATGGTGTAGGAGAAATAAGAAGATTCTAGAAATGAATTCAAAATCAGATTTTAAATGCATGGTCCAATGTAGCTACCACTATGACAAGTTGTAAGGAATATGTCTTGCATGAAAATATTTTTGGCAAAGAATCTCAAATTCAAATTTCAAATGCATGGTCAAGTGTAACCCCCACTATGACAACAATCATTTTGCATGAAATTAATTTTGAAAATTCTTATTTTCTCAATATGTTAATTTAGCACATGTCGTAGGAGAAATTGGAAGCTTCTACAGGGAATCTTCATTGTCCATTTTCTCGCATGTAACTCCTCCATTTAGTGATCAATCAATTTTGCATGAAGATAATTTAGCAAAAAGAATCATTTCTTTCAATTAATTCTCTTGATAGTGGAATTGAGGGATCTTTTCTATATAATGTATACAAGTTTTCGAAAAAAGGGAGTTGATTTATTTTTTGAAGAAAATTTTTCTCAAGTTCTTGTACAAAGTAGTAGGATCTCTTTTGTAGTCACATTTCATTTGTAGAATTGTTAAGTAGTTGTTTTGACGAATTTTCACCAAGTTGCAAGGAAGGATCAAGGAAGACAAGCTTGGAGATTTGGAGAGGTTTCAACATCAAACTTCGTCAATCCAGGTTCTCTTCTATTGCTTTCCTTAATTTTTCATATGAAAAAAAATAAAATAAAATATTATGAAAAATATAGCTTCTATCCTTCTTTTCGATCTTCATCTATATAAAAGTTTTTACAATTTGTTTTAAAACAAAGTTAAACTCTTTTTTTATTTAATTTGGGATAAATGTTGTAATACATATCTTTATTAAATATTTAATTTTCTTAGAAAAGATAAAAAAAAAGAAGATAAAAATCGGATTCTTGTTGTCTTTTTGCTTTTAAAAAAAAATGGAATATATTTTATTTTTTAAGAGTGCAAAAAAAATATTTTGGGGAATAAACTCTATTTTTCTTCTATGATTGTATGATGTTCTTTATTTGACTATTTTCTGTGAATCAAACTTAACTCTCTGGAATGTGAGTTTGATCATTTGAGTGAAATTTTTAAATCAATCTTAGTACTCTATGAAAATCTCATCTCTTTGTTTTTCACCTATGGATCAAAATTATTTTTCCTTAATTATTTTGCCTAAAAATAATTCATTTCTCCTCTCTAATGTAGATTTGATTAAATATTAAGTCCCTCTCATTGCCCATTTGATTAAATATTAAATCCCTCTCATTGCCCTCTATGATCAGTCTTACCTTCCTGTGAATGTATACTGGTCTTTTGAGAAAGCATTTCATTTGTATTCATTATTCCCTAACTTTTCTCCCCCTCTGAAGATGACAAGATATATTTAGTTGATTTCTTCCTAAGAAAACCTTCTTTGCCTTCATCCCAAGCATATCGTGAAGATTTAATCTTTCAAAAACTTTCTCAAACAAATATATACTATAGACTTCCTCTTTGTCTCTATGAAATATATAACTTGCAATAAGCATCCTCTCTACCTCTACAAAATCTTTTATCTCGCATCTCCTTCTGCATAGTATCTGTGACTACAAATCTTTTATTCCTTTATTTGGCATGTGACTGCAAATCTTTTATTTGGCATCTCCCTCTTTCTGTGACTACAAAATGTACAATAGATTCATTAATTGGTAAATGTTGTTATCTTTTATCTTAAAAATCTTTTATGTTATTTTATAAGGTAAATAATCAATAATAATAGAATTATTTCTATGTTAAATTTGTAATTTTGGTTTCACAAAATAGAATGTAAATATAATTTATATTATTTTACAAAATGATTGGTGAATGATAATAGTGTTATTTTAAAATATGATTTGGCTTCACAAAATTGGAAATGAGATTGATTTTTGCTTTTGTTTTTCCTATAAAATAGTTAATAAGTTATGACAGAATCATTTCTATTTTTTAGTTGATTTTGTTATAGAAATCTTCTTGCTTTATTCATTATACCATAAAAGAGATAATAATATAATATATATATATATATATATATATATATATATATAAACAAAAAGTGGTTGTGTTTTATGGAGTGGATTCTTATTAACCTGTTATCCTTCTAAATTTTATTAAACACAAAAAGATTGAATACCAATAACTTATTAGCCTAATATTTAAATTTACTTATAATTTATTTATTTGTATTATTAAAATCAATTTGAACATTGGGTAATTTTCTCTTAAGAAAAAACAAACAAACTTATTATTGGAATTAATTTATAACTTGGGGGATTATAAATGTTTTTTTATTTCTTAATAGTTGAAACTTATATTATTAGAATGCATTTATTAATTAAAAGTGGTTTTGCTTTAAAATGTTTTCCTTAGTGGATAAGAAAATTGATTATTAATTATATTAAGTGGTAATTAATATTTTAAGAAAAGTTTAATGAACCTAACTCATGCCAAAGGGTCACCTATTAGGGTTCTATTGATGAGAATTTAAGTTGCAAATTTTGAGCTTCCCTTCATGATGAAAAAGAAAACCCCTCTGAGGTTTTGAAGGGATAAATATTGTATAAGGCAAAGAGTCAATTAACACTTTTGGAATTTCATTAGATAATCAAAACTTAAGAAACTTACTATCTAAAATTAATCTTTCTTAGGATATAGATATAATGGTTAAATCTTCTTATTAAATAGATTAGTTTGTCTTAGGGAAACAAAAGATAGGAAAATGATACTTAATCAATGATACACTTATTCTATAATACCAGTTATTTTTCATCAAGTATCACTATTTAGTCTCAATTAATAATAAATGGAAATACCCTTTAGTATACTTCAAAAATTAGTGCAGGTGTTAAGGGTTAAAAGAACTTACCTCCCAAGTAAATTTGTGTTTAGTTACACACTTTTTGTATTTCAAGAAATATGAAGTAATGTTTAGATAAATTTTCCTCAATTCAAGAAGTTGGATATATTTGTTTTTGCAAGGTTAAAACTCACGATATAGAGTATAAAAGACATTTGAGAATAATCAATCTATGAATAGTTAAAAATATATAAGAATAGTAAAGGTGAAGTTACATTTATGTCATCAGTATTTAGTATAAATGAATTTAACTAACAGATAAGTTGCAAGATATAATCTATCTTGTAAGAACATTAGTATTAATTAGTGTTAATAATCTCCTTAGTCTTGTTGAATCAAGGGAATTAAATTTGTACATCAGACTCATCTAAATTGTTAAGATTTAATGGTTTGTTAGCATTTTTTTATTTTATTATAAATTATTAATTTATATTACAATCATCATCCGATTTAAGTTAAATATTGATCAAAATTGTCTAATTCCTTGTTTCTCTTAATCAATTTTTTACTCAAATAAACAAATCAATATTTGATTATAATTTATCCTCATTTTAGAAATTGAACATTTGTTAATCTTTCATGTAAGTTACATTTTTTTACAAGTTACACAAGTTATGCATTTATTGTATTATGCAAGTTACTTATTTATTATTATCATGCAAGTTATTTTCAAGAAGTTAGATATAATGGTCCTCACAATTTAAATATTAATCTTCTAGTAGGAAATGGGTTGGCATTTTCAAGAGGTTCCTCATTTCATAGAATTTGTTTGTTTTCAAGTCTTTGCAATAATGATCTCAATTTCAGGTTGCACTAGGATAATGTTTATTTAATTTTTCAGTAGTATAATAGTTTCATTTCATAGTGTTGCTTAAGCTTACTTAGATAGATAACTAAACAAGAGCTGATGGAAACAAAAACCTAGTAGCGTTCATTATCTATGGTGCCTCTGGGTCATGCTTACAGGTAATGTCATCGTATTGAACTACTCCACTTAACGCCTAATAAAGCTACAACAAAGACGTTTGTGGCATCATCCTTATAAATCATCGAGGAGTAATAAGGGTCATAAGGAAGTTAAAACCAAGGGGTGGGTAATCCCCCTTGGATCGATAATCTAAAAATATTAATTTTTAAATGAATTTACATCCAATCAGTTGAACTTTAGATAACCCCATTAGGGTTTGGACGTGTGTGAAGGTCTTTAATATTTATTTTATCTTGATGATTTCAAAAAATGATAATGGATTAAGGGTGATGTATTTACTAGGAAATAAGATTTAGTTGTTTTAGGCCATAAGAAAAAGGCCATCTTGAGCCTTTTTTCTATAGAGCTACCATCATGGGTAGCAACCACAAAGAAACTGTCTGGGACATTGACCCTAGAAAGGGTTGCGTACCCACCATACAATTTACATTAAACCATAGTTTAGAAACCAGAACTACATACTTTACGCCTTGATCCCATGTCGAAATGGGCATGTAGGCAGTCTAGGGATGAAGTTGTCCCTTGTACAAAGGCGTTTGGGGATGGGGATTAGGATTTGGTTATGGGTGAGTAATTGGTTCTTGCAGCTCCTTGGTCTTTTAATCAAATGGTGCAAATAATAATTGAAAGGTTAAAATTAATTCAATGCATACTCAAAAGGAATCTCGTATGGATTTGCTTGACTTCCCAAGGCTTTAGGCCAAATTTCGAGGTGAAACTCAAGCTTGTTTATGTAATTATTTTAATACTCCTAAGGATGGAAACCTCGGTGCACTCCTAGTAGGGGAGTGTAGTCTTTAGAGAGTGGCTCAAGACCCGGATGGTCCCGATGAGTCTACAGTCTTTGACCAGAGCATATCCTATTCTTATGAATAGATGCCTACTTTGTTTGGGTAGATGCCTATCTTGGATTGGATAGATGAAACCTCTTGTCTCGTATGGACAGATGCCTAACCTGTATGGTTAGATGCGTAACCCATATGGTTAGATGCCTAACTCGTATGGTTAGATGCCTAGTCCCATATGGATAGATGCCTAACCCGTATGGTTAGATGCCTAGTCCCGTATGGATAGATGCCTAACCCATATGGTTAGATGCCTATCCCAGTTGGATTGATGCCTATCCCATTTGGATAGATGTACCTAAGTATGTGATTGAATCAAAAATAAATAAGAATAAGTAAGAATATGAAATCAATATCTTTATATATTAAAAAAAAAAAAAAAATCAGTTGAGTTTTTGGTTTAAGTTAAGTGGGTTATTACATGTGGTATCAGAGCAAAGGTTCAAGTCTAGGCCTTGAGCTCACCTCAACTTATGTAATATCGAAGAGTATCTTGGAAGTAGTTGGAAGTAGTAGAGATAAATTGATTGAATGATAAATTTAAATTTTAAGAAAGACCTAGATGGTAAGGAAAGTGGAATAGAAAAGCATACCATCACAAGGAGTCAAAGAGAAGTTAGCAATGATGGAAATCAACAAGAACAAGGAGTGAATCAACAACGAGAGTTGAAGCTATAATCAACATATTAAATGAGAAAAGGGAACAGATCAGTAATGACATTGAAAAATAGAAGTGGGACTTCAAATGAGGATCTTGACAACGATAAGGAAATGAGATGGATGATGAGAGGGCAATTAATATGTTGGAGCTATCTAAAGGTTTGAAGAAAATTACCCCACCTATTTTATATGGAAAGAAAGTTGGTGAAGGAGTAGAAGATTGGTTCAATGAAATGGAAAAATAATTTGATTAAAAAGGACATTAGTGAAACTACCAAGACATTATGGGGTCCCTACCAACTTATCAAGGTAGCAACTAGTTGGTGGATTAACACAAAGGAATAAAATGGGTATAACAAGGATATAACCACATGAGATCAATTTGTTCACCATTTATATAAAAGATCGCTATCACAAGTATTGTTTGATAATAAGGTGACATAATTTCATAATCTTCGACAAGGGACCTTGACTATTCAACAATATTCGGATAAGATCACTGAATTGATAAAGAACGTACCTATGTATCAAAAAATTCATTTTGGGTTGAATACCAACATAAGTGTAGAAGTTGATGAAGGAAGTATTTGAAAAATATTTAAATCAAGAAAGGAATATTCAAACCCTAGTAGCAACAAGATATAACTTTAACAAGAATCGTTCATTCAAAAGGAAGCATGAATTCAAGGGAAACTCAAACCTCAACAAGTATCAAGAGTTTAATAAATCTAGAAGGAGGCCACCTCCTAATAAAATCAAAAGGATGGATACAATAATAATAGGAGAAATTATGATGGAAATGGTCAATAAATAGGATAACTTATTTACCAAGGTTTGATGAAGCAAGGAAGGATCCTCCTATGAATTAGGGAAATAATGATAGAGCTATTCAAAGTTTTGGAAAGGCGCTAGTACCAATTGCGCAAAAAAAAAGAAGTTGATCAATGCAAAGTATAATGGAATCAATATGATGCACAATTCAAGGGGGGAAGGATGTCATAACCCTCTTTTTGGACCTTGATATGACTTGTTGTTGTTGTTGTTGTTATTATTATTATTATTATTATTATTATCACTACTACTACTACTATTATTATAATAAATATTATGAGCAATGTTAGTTAGAGGTGAAAAAAAATTTAATAAGGGTGGAATTAGTTTAAAAGAAGACTTAATAAGTGGTGACTTGCACATGAGGTCATAATTTGGAAGTTATTTATTCCCTCAATATTATAATTGAGCACATGGCGTAGGAGAAATAAGAAGATTCTAGAAATGAATTCAAAATCAGATTTTAAATGGATGGTCAAATGTAGCTACCACTATGACAAGTTGTAAGGAATATGTCTTGCATGAAAATATTTTTGGGAAAGAATCTCAAATTCAAATTTCAAATGCATGGTCAAGTGTAACCCCCACTATGACAACAATAATTTTGCATGAAATTAACTTTGAAAATTCTTATTTTCTCAATATGTTAATTTAGCACATGTCGCAAGAGAAATTGGAACCTTCTAGAGGGAATCTTCATTCTCCATTTTCTTGCATGTAACTCCTCCATTTAGTGATCAATCAATTTTGCATGAAGATAATTTAGGAAAAAGAATCATTTCTTTCAATTAATTCTCTTGACAGTGGAATTGAGGGATCTTATCTATATAACGTATACAAGTTTTCGAAAAAAGGGAGTTGATTTATTTTTTGAAGAAAATTTTTCTCAAGTTCTTGTAGAAAGTAGTAGGATTTCTTTTGTAGTCACATTTCATTTGTAGAATTGTTAAGTATTTATTTTGAAGGATTTTCACCAAGTTGCAAGGAAGGATCAAGGAAGACAAGCTTGGAGATTTGGAGAGGTTTCAAGATCAAACTTCATCGATCAAGGTTCTCTTCTATTGCTTTCCTTAATTTTTCATGTCAAAAAATAAAAAAATAAAATAAAAATATTATGAAAAATATAGCTTCTATCCTTCTTTTAGATCTTCATTTGTATAAAAGTTTTTAGAATTTGTTTTAAAACAAAGTGAAACTCTTTTTTTATTTAATTTTTTATATTCACTATCATGGAATCTGGAGGTGTCCTTGCCGAAGCAAGACTAATCCCCCAGTGTGTACAACCCACTCACAAGGTAGCAACACACAGAGAGTTAACACAGCGAGGGACTCGAACTCAAGACCATGGGGAGCATACCCACGCCTTAATTTGGGATAAATGTTGTAATACATATCTTTATTATATATTTAATTTTCTTAGAAAAGAAAAATAAAAGAAGGTAAAAATCAGATTCTTGTTGTCTTTTTTCTTTAAAAAAAAAGGGAATATATTTTTATTTATTAAGAGTGCAAAAAAAATATTTTGGGGAATAAACTCTATTTTTCTTTTGTGATTGTATGATGTTCTTTATTTGACTATTTTCTGTGAATTAAACTTAACTCTCTAGAATGTGAGTTTGATCATTTGAGTACAATTTTTAAATCAATCTTAGTACTCTATGAAAATATCATCTCTTTGTTTTTCACCTATGGATCGAAATTATTTTACCTAAAAATAAATCTTTTCTCCTCTCTGAATGTAGATTTGATTAAATATTAAATCCCTCTCATTCCCCTCTATGATCAGTCTTACCTTCCTTTGAATGTATACTGCTCTTTTGAGAAAGCATTTCATTTGTATTCATTATTCCCTGTGAGTTGAATAAAACAAATTTTCTCCCCCTCTGAAGATGACAGTATATATTTAGTTGATTTCTTCTGAGAAAACCTTCTTTGCCTTCATCCCAAGCATATCGTGAAGATTTAATCTTTCAAAAACTTTATGAAACATATATATGTGTGTGTGTGTGTGTGTGTGTGTGTGTGTGTGTGTGTGTGTGTGTGTGTGTGTGTGTGTGTGTGTGTGTGTGTGTGTGTGTGTGTGAAATCTCTATGAAATCTCTCTGTGTGAAATATATAACTTGCAATAAGTTTCCTCTCTGTCTCTGTGAAATCTTTGTGAAATCTCACTGTGAAATATATAACTTGCAATAAGCTTCCTCTTAGCCTCTGCAAAATCTTTTATCTGGCATCTCCTTCTGCATAGTATCTGTGACTACAAATCTTTTATTTGGCATCTCCCTCTTTCTGTGACTGCAAAATGTACAATAGATTCATTAATTGGTAAATGCAGTTATCTTTTATCTTAAGAATCCTTTATATATATATATATATTAAAGTGTATCTTTTGGTCATTTAGTTAAAAAAAAAAAAAAGGATTTATGTTATTTTATAAGGTAAATAATCAATAATAATAGAATTATTTCTATGTTAAATTTGTAATTTTGGTTTCACAAAATAGAATGTAAATATAATTTATATTATTTTATAAACTAATTGGTGAATGATAATAGAGTTATTTTAAAATATGATTTGGCTTCACAAAATTGGAAATGAGATTGATTTTTGCTTTTGTTTTTCCTATAAAATAGTTAATAAGTTATGACAGAATCATTTCTATTTTTCAATTGATTTTGTTATGAAAATCATCTTGCTTTATTCATAATACCATAAAAGAGATAATAATATATATATATATATATATGTTTTATGGAGTGGATTCATATTAACCTATTATCCTTCTAAATTTTATTAAACACAAAAAGATTGAATACCAATAACTTATTAGCCTAATATTTAAATTTACTTATAATTTGTTTATTTGTATTATTAAAATCAATTTGAAAATTGGGTAATTTTCTCTTAAGAAAAAAACAAACAAACTTATTATTGGAATTAATTTATAACTTGGGGGATTATAAATGTTTTTTTTTTCTTAATAGTTGAAACTTATATTATTAGAATGCATTTATTAATTAAAAGGGGTTTTCCTTTAAAATGTTTTCCTTAGTGGATAAGAAAATTGATTATTAATTATATTAAGTGGTAATTAATCTTTTAAGAGAAGTTTAATGAACCTAACTCATGCCAAAGGGTCACCTATTAGGGTTCTATTGATGATAATTTAAGTTACAAATTTTGACCTTCCCTTCATGATGGAAAAGAAAACCCCTCTGAAGTTTTGAAGGGATAAATATTGTATAAGGAAAAGAGTCAATTAACACTTTTGGAATTTCATTAGATAATCAAAAATTAAGAAACCTACTATCTAAAATTAATCTTTCTCAGGATGTAGATATAACGGTTAAATCTTCTTATTAAATAGATTAGTTTGTCTTAGGGAAACAAAAGATAGGAAAATGATACTTCATCAATGATAAACTTATTCTATAATACCAGTCATTTTTTGTCAAGTATCACTATTTAGTCTCAATTAATAATAAATGGAAATACCCTTTAGTATACTTCAAAAATTAGTGCAGGTGTTAAGGGTTAAAAGAACTTACCTCCCAAGTAAATTTGTGTTTAGTTACACACTTTTTATATTTCAAGAAATATGAAGTAATGTTTCGATAAATTTTCCTCAATTCAAGAAGTTGGATATATTTGTTTTTGCAAGGTTAAAACTCATGATATAGAGTATGCAAGACATTTGAGAATAATCAATTGATGAATAGTTAAAGATATATAAGAATAGTAAAGGTGAAGTTACATTTATGTCGCTAGCATTTAGTATAGATGAATTTAATTAGCAAATAAGTTGCAAGATATAATCTATCTTGTAAGAACATTAGTATTAATTAGTGTTAATAATCTCCTTAGTCTTGTTGAATCAAGGGAATTAAATTTGTACATCAGACTCATCTAAATAGTTAAGATTTAATGTGTTATTAGCATTTTTTTATTTTATTATAAATTATTAATTTATATTACAATCATCATCAAATTTAAGTTAAATATTGATCAAAATTATCTAATTCCTTGGTTCCTTTAATCAATTGTTTACTCAAATAAACAAATCAATATTTGATTATAATTTGTCCTCATTTTAGAAATTGAACATTTGTTAATCTTTCATGTAACTTACATTTTTTTACAAGTTACACATTTATTGTATTATGCAAGTTACTTATTTATTATTATCATGCAAGTTATTTTCAAGAAGTTAGATATAATGATCCTCACAATTTTGAATATTAATCTTCTAGTAGGAAATGGGTTGGCATTTTCAAGAGGTTCCTCATTTCATAGAATTGTTTGTTTCCAAGTCTTTGAAATAATGATCTCAATTTTAGGTTGCACTAGGATAATGTTTATTTAAGTTTTCAGTAGTATAATAGTTTCATTTCATAGTGTTGCTTAAGCTTACTTAGATAGATAACTAAACAAGAGCTGATGGAAACAAAAACCTAGCAGCGTTCGGTATCTATGGTGCCTCTGGGTCATGCTTACGGGTAATGTCATCGTATTGAACTACTTCACTTAACGCCTAATAAAGCTACAACAACAACGATTGTGGCATCGTCCCTATAAATCATCGGGGAGTAATAAGGGTCATAAGGAAGTTAAAACCAAGGGGTGGATAATCCCCCTTGAATCGATAATCTAAAAATATTAATTTTTAAATAAATTTACATTCGATCAGTTGAACTTTAGATAACCCCATTAGGGTTTGGATGTGTGTGAAGGTCTTTAATATTTAATCAACTAGACAAATAATTAGTACATGATCAATGAGACATTTTTAGGTCTCTACATTTGCCCCTCTTTGAGACAAAGTCAGAAGAGCTTGTTTCAAAGACAACGAATAATTTTGCCCTAGTATGCTTTGGTACCACTGTATAGTATAAATATGCCCCCCCAGAAAAGGTGGTCAAAAAATTCAAAAACTAAGACCATATTTTTGATATTAGTATAATGAGCAATCTTGTGAAGTTTTGTGCAATTTTGAGATCATTTGAGTAGCCTACAAGTTGATTGAAGTTGGTGGGGACCATGGACATTGAGGTGGTAAAACACCCTAATTTGAGCTATAAATAGAGACTTTAGCATTTCATTTGCTCATTTGCATTGTGGTGAGTTCTTGGAAATCTTTGCAAGTTTTGTGGTTTCCTGGGAGTATTTGATCATCATGGCTGGCTATAGAGCTCGATTGCACTTGTCTCGCTGAGTACATTCTTATCAGAGACTTCTAGAGACTGGTGACGTGGTATTTTTCCAAAATTTTAACTAATTTTTTGCTTTTTTTTGCTATTTTCCCAAAAACATTCCAGAGACCTTATTTTCAATCATCACGCATTCGCATGTTGGTTTTTACACATTAGCATTAAGTGTTACGCATTCACCTTAAATATACTATGAGAGCTTAAGTGTACCATATTGGTTGTAATTGCTACACATATGCTAATCTGTTTACGCATTAGCTCATATTGTCACGCATCTATGTTAAATGTCATGCATAAGCATTAACTGTAACACATAAGTGTAAAATATCATGCATAAGTGTAAAATATTACGCATTCATTGTATATTGAATTTTTTTGTCATGCGTTTGATAATTTCTTGTTATCTCATTATCCAATATCTGATATTTTCATTATTTTGTCTATGCGGGAAAATATTGGCGTGTTATACTGCCGACAGAGAAGACCTAGCGAACTTGATCTTCGTGATGATTTACTTGAGGAGGAGATTGCACATATTCGACATCTTGGACTACATTATGTTTTACGTTTGCCAGAGGTAATGGCCAACAAGGCCTTGATTACAGCGTTGGTCGAGTGATGGTATTCTGAGACGTCTTCCTTCCATATTGCTACTGGTGAGGCATCCATTACCTTAGAGGATGTATGGTGTATACTACACATTCCTACTCATGGTGAGAGAGTTGTCTACAATCATGATGATGGCATTGCTAGATTGTGTGCCCTTTTTGAGTGTGAGGTGCAAGACTTACAAATCAGTGGTCATTGTGATATCCCTTGGGCTCACTTGGACTATGATGATATAACTATCGTATTATGCAATATCGTAGGTGGTTTGTTGATGCCTGATAGACGAGGTCATGGATTTCCAATTGGATGGGGTAGAGTGCTCCATGATATGATTGTTTATCGATGCATATATTCTTGGGGTCCATGTTTGTTAGCCATGGTTTATTATCATATGCATAGCATTGTATACCTGGGACACTGATCTATCAGTTGTGGTATGACATTGCTCCAGACTTGGGCATGGGAGCACATTTCTATCTCTAGACTCGTTATTCATGTTCACTTGCATCCTGGTGAGCCTTATGTGTATAGATACATAGTTGGTATTAGACACAAGGGTTCAAGTAACACCTTGTACTCGTGACATCAGCTTGATATTTTGCAGCACTTCATTTGGAGACCATATTTAGATTGCCCCAATTGGGAAGATGATGCACAACACTTGCCTTTCTACAAAAAATAGAGATATCTTATTGGGAGGATAGTTGAGACTCATAGGATCATTGAGATGTCTCTTCTAGGACATGTACTCAAATAGTTTGGGGAGGTATAGGTGACACCTATTGTTACAACGTACTTTGCTCATGTTTCTCATGAGGTTTCTAATTGAGGTGTATGCATACAACCACATGTTTCTTCTATCGAGTTTGATGCTCTTCAGACATTACCTTGGGGTTGGAGGGTAGGAGCAGTAGATCCAGGGTCTACTACGGAGTATGATGCATGTTGGGCCAGACATAGGCCTATTCCACTATCTGATCCGACTTTTCTGATTATAACACAATAGGTATGACATCCTAGATAGCGACTAAGGATTGACATGGGGGATAGGGTTGGAGGTGAGGAGGGTGGAGGAGATGAGGGAGGATATGAGGGAGGAGATGAGAGGGGAGGAGGAGAGGAGGGTGGAGATGAGGACGTAGACATTGGTGGAGACACCAAGTCTATGAGCAATAGAGACGATGATGATTCTTCAAAGTCATCGAGCAGTGAGGATGGGGATGATGATGATATGCCAAAGCTAGAGGATGTTCCTACTGCAGAGGGAAGAGGAGGAGGACATGCATGATAATGATCCGCAGATTGTCAGAGTACAGATTTAGAGTCTAGAGGATGAGGTTGCTAGACGAGATGTTGAGTGAAAGGCATACCACAGAGACTATGGTGCACTAGAGACTGAGATGGATCATCTCTAGAGGGAGAGAGATGAGGTCATGAGATGGTCATAGATGATTCAGGCTACCTATGATCAACATTTTTCTCCAAGTAATGAAGCACATAGACATTCTGATAGGCTTTATTAGCTGCATAGGAAGCTTTTTATAATCGACTGATCTACTATGACACTGTACTTGAGGGATAGAGAGATCCTAGTTTTAGTGTGATTAGAGGTCATTCCAGCTCCAGTAGGACTTCTACATGGAGGACCAGCAGTGGTGGTGTTATGGGTCCACCTCGACATCCTGGGCCAGGATCTAGTGGGCAGGATCCACCTGCTGACAAAGGCAGTGCTGGTTGAGACATTTAGATCATGTTATCTAAGCCTTCAGGCTTGTTTAAGATTATTGTATTCTTGCACATTATCATTTTTGAGTTATATATATGATATGCAGTTTTTTGGCGGTGATTTATGCTTTGTTTTCCATGTATGTTGAATGATGCTATGAGTTATATGATGTATGTCTATATGATTCTATATGATTCGTGAATGATGCTTATAAATGCAAATGATTTCTACATGGATTTATGAATGATGCTTATGAATTTGATGGTTTCTACATGGATTTATGAATGATGCTTATGAATGCAAATGGTTTCTACATGGATTTATGAATGATGCTTATGAATGTGATGGTTTCTACATGATATATGAATGATGCTTATAAATGCAATTGCAACTATATGGATGCATTTTCATTTTATATGGATGCAATTTTTTTTTTTGTATGATAATGCCAAAATAAATTTTTAACTCAGATGTACCTTGAAGAAATGTTAGTAAGATGAAAGAAAGGAGAGATTGATGAAAGAATAATGTTTAGAAAAGAATATGATTTCGAATGAAGATGCGAAATCGGTAAACTATCAATAAATAGATGAGATGAGAATGAAAATGAATGAATCATGAACCCGTGTCATTTATTTATTGTGCAATATATATTCATCACCGAGCCTTATTATTGAACAATGAAGCTTAGCACATCATGGTATAAGGAACCAAGATGTAAAGATATCTCATTGAAGAAACAAACATGTAGAAGACAAGGAGTGAACCCCTCTATTCTGGGAAATACACTAGGGGTCAAGGTATGTGTGGCATTCACAAGTTGAATGCTCCTCTCACAGACACCCACTAGAGCAATTTCCCTAGAACTTCATCGGCTCACACCACAAACAACAAACACTCAAAAAGATAATGCCCATCATGGCTCCTCTAGTCACTTGTGGAAATCCTTGAGTAGCATAAGAACATAATCTATCACCAAATGATAAAAGATAAAAACTGACCTGGACAAAATTCAACAGCTATACTAACCTTGTGCCTTTGTTCTCAGTTTCTTGACGTGATGGTTGATAATTTCTGAACTCAGAAAGTTGCAAATCTTGTTTAAGATTGACCTATCTGATTTTGAGTGTATCCTCTTCTATTTAAGACAAGATAATGATCATTTGATATGGATATGATATGATTGATAAGACAGTTTGAACTATTGATTGCAGATGTTTGACTAGATAGTCATATCCTTTGTTAATTTTGTGCTTTGTTGGATACCTGCTAGGGTATTTGTTTCTCACAAGACATTTTATTGCAAGTTTTTTGATTGATCGATTTTTTTATTTTTAGTTCTTTTCACAAGAGCTTTTTCGATGTTTTTGGATTCTGTGGATCGATATTTGAATGTTTTTTATTGATGTTTCATGACATTTTGCCGATGTTTTTTATTTTTTCAAGATTGTATATGAATATTTTTAGATTTTTGAAAGATTTTCTAATGTTTTTGGATTTTTAAGTTTTTTTCAATGTTTTTGGATTTTTATGTTTTTCAATGTGTTTGGATTATATGTTTTTCATTGCTTTTGGATTTTTTGTTTTTCATTGTTTTTGGATTTTTATGTTTTTCAATGTTTTTCGATTTTTGAAGGACTTTATATTATTTTTAGGATTTTTTTAGGACTTTATATGATTTTTTAGGATTTTTTTAGGACTTTCTATGAGTTTTAGAATTTTTTGAGGACTTTATATGATTTTTAGGATTTTTTCAGTTATGCCCCCAATGTGAAGACCTGTATGACATGATGATCTACAGAATGCATGTGGAGACAATGAATTTTTGACATGACCTATGTTAATGCAATATACATGATGAAGATGCATTTTCTATTCGAACAAGGTTGATTATGTTTGTTTTAGCATTTGTAATACACCAATTGAAATGGAGGTGCAAAACATTTCATAGATAAGCAGTCAATTGATTCCTAAGGTCCTTTGGAACATCCAAATTAACACACTTAGTGAATAGGATTTACAAATAGATACACGGAAAAATTCCCCAATGGTTTTTAAAACTTTGATCTTCCTTTGCCCATGTGTGTGCATATGAGTTAATTCCTACTCTTGTGTTTGCTAAAGATCCTTAGCATCCTATATGACTAGTTACATAAATTATCCTAACTTCAAAAGAATCCCAAATAGAGACTCACTACCAGCAAGATTTTAGAGATCCGACGAGGTTATCGACTATAATTTCTCAAATATTGCTCAATTGCCAGCAGGCGTTCATAGCCCTGATGGAGTTACTTGCATGTTCCCATAGTCAAGCTTTTTGTCGCACTTTGTATGCATGATATTTCAATTATATATCATTGTTGTTTTTCCTTGAGAGGAATATTTGGCATAGCTCTTTTTATTTTTATTTTCTTGCGTTGACTTGTAAGTAATGAAACCTAATTGGGTGTCATAATTACAATGGTGCTGAAGTAGAATTTTAGATTTTTCACTAGTCATATGATCAACTAGGTGTCTAGAATGAATTATATATTTTCTTAATATGTTTGAGATATAGCAATTGATAGATTCTGGGTTAACAAGCCTCAAATAGTGAAATCACTACCCAACCATAAGTAAAGCATCATCATGGGGTGATGCTAAAAATGAATGACCTTAGGATCTCAAAGACTTCATGTCTGAATACCTAAGAAAGGAGATGACCTTTGTTTCTCTTAAATGCAAACATATGATAAACTTGGATAGTTGCCTTGTTTTATTGATGTTGATATATGTAATCTAGAACTTATATGTCATGAAATTTGTGAAAGTGATGTACTTGGAAAGAAACTATATGTGATGCAATGCTTTGAATAAAATGGTGTGCAATGCGAGAAGTAAAACCTAAACTAACCCAAACCTTAGGTATAATATAATTTAAGGTGCACGTTGTTCATCGGGTCAAGGAGTGGATCACCCTCCATGCTAGCCAAATTGTATGCTCCATTTCCTATAACCCTTGTTATGATAAAAGGACCTAGCCAGTTAGTTTCAAACTTCCCTAGCTTTTCGCATTCCGCTAGGTTCCTTTGGTTCTCTTTGAGAACCAGATCTCCCACTTCAAAATTCCTTGGGTGTACTCATTTATTATAACTCATTCTCAATCTATTTTGATAACCTTGCAAATGATTAAAAGTAGTTTGTCTCTTTTCATCGAGCGTTTCTATCACTTGTAATCTTGCAACCCGATAGTATTCCTCTGATATGATGTTTTTTAAGGAGACTCTTAAAGATGGTAGTTCTATTTTAATAGGTAGTATTGCTTCTATACCATAGACCAAGGAATATGGTGTTTCTCTTGTATGGGTGTGTACTCCTATTCTATAAGCCCAAAGAGAAGGATTTAACTGGAGATGTTAGTCTCATCCTGCGTCAATGACAACTTTCTTAAGGATTTTGAATATGGTCTTGTTTGTTGCCTCTTCTTGTCCATTCCTTTGCGGATAATATTATGTTGCAAATCTCTGTTGTATTTGAAATTTGTCACACAATTCTCTCATTTCTTGATTTTTGAATGGACTTCAATTGTCTATTACTATGCACATTGGAATCTTGTATCGACAAATAATGCAATTAAGCATGAATTTTGCTATTTTCTTTTCAGTGGTGTATGTAAGGAGAATTGCCTCTACCCATTTAGTAAAATACTTAGTAGTTGTTAAGATGAATTTGCACCCATTGGAAGAAGTAGGATTAATTTTACCAACTAGATCTAACCCCCATTGTGAAAATGGCCATGGTGATGTAATAAGTTGAAGATCTTGTGTTGGTGCATGAATGAGGTCTCAATGCATTTGAAATTATTTACATTTTTATACATATTTATAGGCATCCTTTTCTATAGTTGGCCAATAATATCCAGTTCTTAGCAATTTCTTTGACAATGGCGGACCACTTTGATGCCCTCCATAAATTCCATCATGGACTTCCTTTAGGGAAAGTTGTGCTTCATTTTCATGAAGACGTTGGAGAAGGGTTCCATCAAAGCCTTTTCTATGCAATGAATCAGCAATAGTAGTGTGTCTTGATGCCTTATGAATAAGAGTTTTCTTTCGATTTCTAGACAAATACGGAGACATGTACTAAGTATGCAACTATGCATATATCTCATTGTACCACAGGGATTTTGGACCCACAATTGCACATACATATTATGTTAAGGGAATCTCATATATCAGTATCATCAATTATTCTACAATAAACTCAAACCGGGTTTCATTATTAGGTATATTTAGTAGAGACCCTGTTGTAGCCATGGTGTCAGTTGCCTTGTTCTATATCCTTGGAATTTGTTCAAAAGTAATTTTACTGAAATGTTCTTTGTAATCTTCTACCATTTGTTTATAAGGTATAATTTTATCATCTCTCGTGTTGTATTCATCATTGAATTGATTTACAATTATTTGTGAGTCATCATAGACCTCTAATTCTTTTATTCTCCACAGCACAGTTGTATGAAGTCCTATGATGAGAGCTTCATAGTCAGCTATATTGTTTGTATAGGGAAAATTTTTCCTGAATGACTTAGGCATAGAATCACCCTGAGGGGTGATGAAAAGAATCTCTTCTCTAGATCTATGGTTTGTATATGACCCATCAAAGTATAATTTCCACATGGCAGATGTTGTTAATGTAAATATTGATTTGTTTGGAAATTCTATGAGCAATAGGTGACTATCTTGTAAAGGAGCCTCTGCTAATTGATCTGCTATAATCTACCCTTTGATGGCCTTTTTGTCCACATACTCTATATCAAACTCACTCAAAATCATGACACACTTAGCCAATCCTTCAGTCAATGTTTCTCTACTTAATAAATATTTGAGTGGATCAAAGCGTGTTATGAGTTGTATCTTATGACTCATCATGTAATGTCTAAGTTTTTGAGGTGCAAAAATAACTGCTAGACATGCTCGTTCTATAGAAGTGTAATTACGCTTATATCCAATAAAGGTTCTACTTATATAGTAGATTGCTCTTTCATTTATTTGATCATCATGTTGTGCCAACAAAGCTCCCAAAGATGAGTTTGTTGTTGATATATATAGTAATAGAGGTTTTCTTAGAGTAGGTGGAACTAACATTGGAGTATTCAGAAGATAATATTTTAAAGCTTCGAAAGCTTCTTGGCATTGTTCTGTCCATTTGAAAGTAACTCCTTTCCTAAGTAAATACTCGAATGGATGACATTTAGTAGCCAGTTGTGCTATGAATCTCCTTATGGATTGTAGTCTTCCTTCTAACCCTTGTAATTGCTTAAGTGTTGATGGAGGTTGCATATCTATGATTGCTTTGACCTTTGCAGGATCTACTTCAATTCCTCTATTAGACATAATAAACCCTAACAATTTGCCTATTGTTACACCTAACACACACTTTTTGGGGTTTATCCTGACATTGTACTACTCTAATCAATCAAATATCTTTGCAAGGACTACAAGGTGACCTTCTCTTATCTATGATTTAGCAAGTAGATCATCCACATAATCTTACATTATGTTGTGGATCATGTCATGAAATAGAATTGTCATGGCCCTTTGGTATGTTTTTCTTGCATTTTGAAGACCAAATGGCATCACATTCCAGAATTATGTCCCCCATGGATAGGTAAATGTCATTTTGTGTTGATCTTCCGGTGCAATCTTGATCTAGTTGTATCCTGAGAAACCATCCATTAATGAAAGCATTTTGTTCCCAACAGTTAAGTCAACTATCATATCGATGTTGGGTAATGGGATATCATCCTTAGGATATTCTTTGTTTAGATCTCGGAAGTCAGTATAGATTCTTATGCCTCCTATGGGCTTAGTCATAGGTACCAAGTTGGATATCCATTCTGCATAGTCAATAGGCCGAATGAAACCTGCATCCAGCAACTTTTGCATTTCTATTTTGACCAATAATGCAATCTATGGATGCATCTTTCTTAATTTTTGTTTGTACGGTTTATTTACTGGTAGCAAAGGTAAATGATGTAACACCAATTCTAGATCTAAGCCTGGTATATTTGCATAGGACCAAGCGAAGTTGATAGGATATTGTTTGAAAAACTGTATGAATTTGTCCTTTTCTTCCTAGTTTAATAATTTTGCTAAGTGGATATTATGTACAACTTCTCCTTCTGCTATATTTTATTCTTTAATTTCTTCCATGAGTAATGTTGAATTTTCTCTTTCGATAGGGCGGTTGTCTAACTCACTCTTTCCATTATGGTTATTTTGATCCATATCTTCTATTATAGAGGTACTTGCAAATCCAAAGTATTTTGTTCTATCAAGGTATACATCAAATCATGTCTTATGATCACCTTGTGGAAATCCTTCTCTGATACCAAGGAATTCTACAACAGCTTCATCATTCTCAAACCAATCTAGAGTTGGTTTTCCTTCTTGCCCCTAATCAATCAAGTGTGAGTTTACAAGGGGTAATTCATTACTCCCTTCTGTCATAACAGATTCTAATAACATGAATACTTGATTATTTGAATGACCTGGTATATTTTCATCATTTATAGGTGATCTTTGATACCTTATCATGTCACTTGTTTGTAGGTTGGAATCATGAAGTGATAGGAATTCATAGTCGTGAGAAATTTTCTCACTTTCTATGTATGTTTCAGCTTTTGAGGTTGTATCACTTATCTCCTTTTGTTCTTGCCTCTGATTTTGTTGTAGATTGGCATATCTCCTTTGTATGGGAGTTACCCTTCTTAAACCTAGTATAAGTCATTGTAGTCTCTCTTCATCTGATTTATTGGGTGGAGCTTGAGTTATTTCCTATGGTAGAAGTATTAAAAATAACAAGGGATTAGGCTCATTTGTTGGTGCTAAGCCTATGTCTATTACTACATTTGCTTGTGTGGTTGTTTTAGATACTCTATTGCTGGATGACTCAGTGCTAGGTTCTTGTAGGAGTTTTCTCATATCTTCACTAGGCAATGTTGGTACTCTCTTCCTTATTTGAGATGAAGAGGGAAACACTCATGTGGTCAACTGCCTTTGAGTTGTGTATTCAGACATTAGCCTTAGTTTCTTTAGTATATCTAGTGTGTGTTGTCTTGCTTCCATTATATATGGTACATGTTTATATCCTAACCCTTGAATCCCTAGATTATCATTAGGTACAATGGGTTCTAATCTTCCTTGTTTTTGCAATCCCAATCCTATGGTACCATCATACCCATATTTTTACAGTATCTTGAACCCATTGCCATATCGATCTAAAGGTAATCTTGGTATTGTCATGTCATCTTCTTCTTTGTATATCCAGTGATTGACATCTTCATTCAGAGACCTAGGAGACAAAGACAATTGTTTTCCATTTGAGGTACTTGAAATAGAATATTCTCCACAACCAATATCTTTTATCTTAAAAGAAGATGTTGTAGGCACATTCTTTTGTGTTTCTATGATTTTTAATGACTCCATTTGTGTAGTGAGATGTGTTTCTTGATTAATTGGTACCTGATTATCCACACTCACCTTTAAGTAATTATAGTACTGGAATGAATTTGGATCACCCTTTATGGTGATTTCAATGCCATTATATGAGAATTTGACACATTGATGAAATATTGATGGTACATATTGTATGGTGTGAATCCATGGGTGGCCGAGTAACATTTTGTACCTTAGTTCTTTGTCCAACACTTGAAAAGAAACCTCTGTTGTTATAGGTCCTACTTGCACTGGTAGCGTAGCTATACCTTTTGAGGGACATTCTTTATCATCATATGCTTTTATGTTTATTCTCTTTGATGGATCAATATGAAGCTTAGAATATCCCAATGCCTTAACCATCTTTAAAGTACAAATGTTGAGACCGACTCCTCCATCTATAAGTACTCTTATGATTCTTCTCTTATGTATGTAGGCTTCTAGATGTAGTGGGTCATTATGGAGAAGTCTATCACTAGGAATATCCGGTTCCATGAATGCAATGTGGGTACCCTATGACAAATTCCCTACCATGGATGGGAAGGCATTTTCATCTATATTTTTTTCCACTATTGAATCTTGAAGTTCTTTGTCCATAATAGCTTTATGAGTTGGTGATATACATAATAGTTCAAAGAGTGATATTTGTGCCAAGTTTTTCTTGAGTTCCTCAACAACATTATAAGTCCTTACTGCTAGTGGTAGGTTTGGTGGTACTCCTTGTAAATTTACTTTTAGATCTACAAGTAAATACTACAAAGTCTCTGTCTCTGGGAGTTATTGTGATTATAGCCACTGTATCCTCTCTTGTGAAGGAATTGTCTATAACATATGTTGTGTTGTCAAGGTTTATGTTATATCCCTCCTTATAGGCTTCATGTGTAAGTTTGGCATCCATGATATGTGCTATAAGTTCATCTTCAAACCATCCCAAATGAAATGGTTCTTCATGCCCCCAGTCCATTAGATAGAGATTTTTGTCTTCATCATATTTCGGTGCTTCTGACAACATGCAAATTTGGTTATCATCACTATGAATCTTTGGATATTACTCATCTTTATCAAGTGTTTATTCTGAATCATCTGTTACTACATCTTCTGAGCTAATGGCATGAATAGTGTAGTTGTATGAAACTTTTGTGTAGTTAGTTGTATTATCTTGTGTTCCTGATGTAGATTCCTTCCCTTTGTCATGTTTGACAAATGGATCCTTAAAGATAGTATGATTTGTGTTTGCTGAAGTTTTGTTAGTATCAATTGTGATGTCCCCTTGGTTAATCATGTCTTAGATCAAGTTTTTCAATTTATAGCAACTCGTAGTTTTGTGACCTTGAGTACGATGATAATCATAGAAATCATTATCATTCCACCATGTAGGTTTGAAAGGACCTAGTTCATATACTCTTATTTCTATCAAAGTGATCATGTTTGGTTGTATCAACTTTTTTAGTGCTGATTCAATAGGTTCCCCTAGAGGTGTGTAATTCCTTCTTGGAGCATTTACCCTTGGAAATTTTGTTTTCATATTTTGTACAACATTTACATTTGTTGAGATAGTCGTATTCTTTATGTGTGGATTTAATGATTGACTTGGGCCTTGTAAAGACAAAATCAGCTGAGTCTATTCATTGTATGGGCATCTACAACACCATTTTTGGTCACATTTTTGTTTTTTGACCAAAATTTGGATTTATCATTGTTGTTGTTATTTCCATATTTTATGAGACCTTGTTCTACTAGTCCTTTCTCACACTTTAGGGCCTTTTCAATGATTTTTTTAAATGTGGTCAAACATAGCATTTGTATCAGGTACTTGATCTTAGGGATTAAGTTTTTTTGTGAACATATCCACTTGCTCTATTTTGGAATAATAGTCTTGCACCTCCTATAGAGAGCTCTCCATCATTGTATATAGGATGTGAATGTTTCATTCTCATATTTTTTGCGGCACACAAGTCCATCAAAGTGACTGGGGTTTCAATGTTATGTGAAAAAATGGCAATGAAGTGTTCAACTAATTCTCCTCATGATGTGATAGTTGGTGGTTAATGTGAAAACCACTCTAAGGCTGAGCCTCCCATAATTTTAGGAAATAGTTTCATTAGGTAAGTGTCTTCAATTGCAACCTCTATGCATGCCATTAAAAACCCTCTGATGTGGTCTCTAGGATCACCTTTCCCTCGATATCTATCAAATTTCGGTATTTCAAAATATGGTGGGAAAGGAAACATGTATAATGTGTGATCAAAAGGATAAGGATGTAAGTCCTACATTGTGTAGCTCTTTTTTATCATTACCGGTTTGCATAGTTGTCAATTGTTTTTCTAGATTATGTACTTGTTGTGATAGAATATCCATTTGAGTTAGAGGTACACTTTGTGTATGTATATTTCCCACAAAAGGATTCATGGTAGTATAACTAGGAGGTTGTTGAAAGGTACCATGATTATAATTTCGCTTGTTGTAAGTTCCACTAGGTACTATGAAATAAGTGATATGTGAACCCATGTTTGGCTGAGTTGTACTTGTTGTGTTAGTGGAACCTAGATTTGCATTTTCATGACTATATGTAGATCCTATAGAATAGGAAATTGGGGGTTGGGTTGCACTTGTTGTATGAGGAACTTGTGTTTGAATAGGTTTGGAGACACTTGACATTATCGGTATGGCCTGTGTTGGTGCGCTAATGTTTTTTTTTTAAGATGATGCACTTGATTGAGAATTCATGTTTGATCTGGCATTTGTTTTTATAGATGATGTTGGTGCATTCTGAGGAAAACTTGAGGTCGTTACTTGTGTTTGTGTCATATGTGGTATTTGACTACTATCTTGACCTAGAGTATTTCCTAGTGGTAATATTTTTGTGATATCAAAATCTTCAAGTAATTTGGCCCCATTTTGTAATAACAATGAGAGATATTTGTCTCTATCACTATGTATAAGTGCATCTAAGATCATAAGGACATGTAGGTCCTATTGAGCTGATTCAATCTCTTCACATGTTAACTATTGTTTTAGTTCATGTATTATGGTCATTGTCTGAGAATTTGACTGTTGACTAGTTGATATGTCCATATTCCAAGTTGGATCTACTGACAGGTCGATGTTTGGGTCCATCTTACTTTTTTCCTTTTGTAACCTTTTGATGAGCATTTAAGATCTATATGAGGATGGTTTTAGAACCTTATGCAAGATGACAACTAATATTAGACTCTAGACCTAAGTATGGAATATGCAAGACTAGACTAGACTCTCTATTAAGGATTTTGATATGAGACTTGTTGAGTATTTCGATATTTTTGCAATGCAATTTTTTCAAGTTCTTCGCTTAGACATTCTGCAGCAATTTCTCTATCAATCCTATGTGCAATTTTATACTCCATTTTTATCTCATACTCGACTCCTATATACTGAGGTGTGTTTCTCCTTAATCGCCAAGCTAAGTTAGCTAGACTGTCAATAATTTCTCATTGACTGCCATTTGGCACTAGATTAGGTTGCTAGAAGGGGAGTAAACCATCACCTAGGAGACCCATTAGGATGCATGCTATGAGTTTCTATGATGATTAAGCAAATGATGATGGACTAAGATAGAAATATATGAGGTCCAGATAAGGAATTATATGAGGATGATAATGAAGATGATAAATGAATACTACGCAAGGACGATGCAAGGACTCGAGATGATAATAAGGACATAAATGAGGACTATGCAAGGACTAAGGATGATAATAAGTACGTAAATGAGGACTAAGGATGTTAATAAGGATGTAAATTCAAGGACTATGCAAGGACTAAGGATGTAAATAAGGACTATGCAAGGACTAAGGATGATAATAAGAATGTAAATGAGGACTATGCAAGGACTACCTATGGTCACAAGTATGCAAAAACTTGAGTTTGCAAGACTGTCTAACATTTCAAAATGGACTTTGTTTTCAGTAACTCTATGTGTAGGTTAAGTTTTGTGGTTTTCCAAGTCTGAGAACAATTGTTTAGAGGTAGATATAGCTGACTAAACTGGTTTTCAAACAATCTCTGAGAATTTAGAGATACGCAAGATAGGGCCTGAAATAGCCCAAATAACTAACTCAATACTAGTCTGATACAACGATACATAAAAAGACATCAAATACAATCTTAGGCTGGAAAGTGTACACCATTCAATGACACCCCTGCAGTAAAATACCAAAACAAGATGGACAAATAGAGAGTCTGGCAGCACTGGGTCCACTCCATGGCACACACTTCTCGAGCATGCTAGTCTCTCTTACCCCGAAGATCCAAAGTTTTTATCACTGAGGGATTTCTATATCATAATGTAAGCTACATGAGGGGTATCTGTGGGGTACGATCCACACTCCTGGATTCACTGAATGTAGGATTTTGGGCTACTAAGTTGGTTCTTATTGTAAAATTTTTAGGGGTCCTGATTCAACGATGGATTCTCAGAGCAAGCCACTTAAGACTTTAGTTGAGCTTATCGGTGTAGGGAAGGCCCCCACATATGTCGGATTCACTCAAAACTCTAGCCGACTAACCAGTATATTTATATAGTAGCTCAAAAAACCCGCTTGAGAGTATGATGGGAGAGATTATATCCCCAACACATCCCAATTTGAAGTACCTCTATTGGGTGATGAAATCCCCAGTCAAGGATACCCCTCACTACTTGAAATAAAATAAAACTGGGCATCATTGTCACCTTCTCCCTTTTTCCCAAGACCCTAAAGGTGGGTGGAAAGGTAGTTAATACAACAATAGGTCCACCCCAAACACGATAAAAGATTATTTCCCTTAAAGAAATGAAAAATAAGTTAATCTATGAGAGCTTGATTAACGTCCATTTTAAAAGCCCAAATTGAGGTGTTAAATATGCATGTGCATGTCAATTTTAAACACTAAACTAAAATGTGAATGCATGCATGTCAATTTTAACCATTATTAATTTTAAGCCCAAAAATGAAGTGTGATACATGCATGTCCATTTTAACCATTGTTAATTTTAAGCCCAAAACTGAAGTGTTATACATGCATGTCCATTTTAACCGTTGTTAATTTTAAGCCCAAAAAATGAAGTGTGAGAGCATGAGTGTTTATGATCCAATACTAATCTAATCCTCTCTGTAAATTTTCCACAAGATAGAAATAAATAATTAGTACCCCAATATAATCCATAGAAAAATGAGAAATCAACTATGACAAAAATGAATGTGTGATGATACTTGCGCGATTACGTAATTATGTTAAAGCGATTGCATGATTCTGATAGAGCAATTGTGAGATTTTAACAGAGTGATTGCATGATGCTAATAGAGTGATTGCGTGATCCATAGGCAGACAAAACAAAAAAATAAAAATGAAAGCTAATTTTGATCTAGAGCCTGCAAAACAAATTGTGATGCCTTAGCAAGATCTCTCTTCATCCATTCTATATTAATCAAATCATATTTCATCCTATATGAGATAACTAAGCTATTGTATTTGTCGACTGGTTGATCTCCTAGATCTTGTATCTTCTTTTCTTCTTTGAGGATTTGTTGATAGTGTCTAGCTTGTCTACTTTGCTCCTTTGTTCTCCTGGTACCTGAAATTCTGAATTGTACCTTACATGCCATAAAATGTCATAATCAAACACATGATAAAAATAAACCATTTCTAGATTTACCCAATTTCATGCAGAATTACATAGAACAAAGAATGGAAAATAAATAAGGACAAAATCAACAGAACAACAATATTCCTAACAAATGCATGATCCTATCAGAGCAATTGCATGATGTTGTAAGGGCTTTTGTGTGATCCTATAAGGGCTTTTGCATGATGGGTTCTGCACGAATGTGTAACCCTGTCTGCTTGATTGCGTAACTTTGTCTATATGATTGTGTGACGATGCAAATGCAATTGCGTGAGGATGAGATCTACTTTGGAATCTGTGCAAAACCTGCAAAAAAAATGAAAAAAATCGTACGATCTGCAAATATCACACAGAAAATAGAGAAGGTTAATTAGTTGTTCACATCGGGTTCACCAAAATGTTGTATGCTCAAAATCATCATTTCCAAATAAGAAATAAGGAAAATCACGAATCCCTTAACTATCTAAGCAATTCAAACATAAACCAATGACATAATACAAATGAGAAATAGGAATCTAAAATATATTAATCAAAACTCCCTATTCCATGATCGCATATAGCTTCCATTGTTCTTCTCCTCTTTGTGGTATGGTGGCTCTCAAATATCGCACTGGCAACCTGCAAATGACACAAAGATTCAAATTTCGTGATTGTTGAAAATGGAGATTGAATGCTCAATTTATAGATAATTGGAGCAGAATTGATTGAAAGATGGAACAAATTGATTAGGAGGTCGAACTCAGGTGAGCTCACATGAAGATTGATAGTTGAACTACTAATTTGGAGGTGAAACATAATAGATTGAATAGATTAATTGAGTCAACTGATTGAGAAAAAGCTAACCAAGGGAAGAAAAATAATGATTGGAGGAGATAAAGAGGATGAGATTGTTAACTGATTGAAAGATTTTTGAGAGCTTTATTTAGAAAAAGCTAACTAGAAGATAGAAATAGAGATTGGAGAAATAATTGAATTGATTAATTAATTGATTGAATTAATTAATTTAGCATGTGCTTGCACTTTGACTTAGATTTTCAATTTAATCTTTGCATAAGATTTAATTCAATTTAGTATTTGAATATATTTAGAACTTGACTTTGATTTTCAATTTGATTTTTGAAATCATGCACATGTATTGATTTAGGAAAAATTAGAAGAGTTTGAATTTGAATGAAATTAGAGAATTAATGAAATTAGAAGAATTAGAATTTGGAATTTGGAATTAGAAGAATTAATTAGTTAACTAAATAATTTAAAGAAACTATTTAATTATATATAAATGGATTTTAATTAAATAATTAAGATTATTTAAATTAAAGCAATTAAATCATAATTAATTAAATAATAAATATTCAATTAATATTTAGAAAAGGGTTGAATGATTAATTGGATAGATATAGAAATTAAAATTTATTTAAATAATAAAGATTATTTAAATTGGAGAATTAATCAGAATAATTAATTAAATAATAAATATTTAATTAACATTAGAAAATGGTTACAATGATTAAATGATGGAAGAATAAGAAATAGAAGAATTAGTAAGATGACGAGGAAATATGAAATTAGAAGAATATGATTAATTAACTTAATTAAAGAATTAAAGAATTATTTAATCAACTAGACGAATAATTAGTACATGATCAATGAGACATTTTTAGGTGTCTACAATGTCATCTTCCCTAACTGACATTCCTTACACAGAGCATTCACTGGTTTGTCCAACTAAGGCAAACCTCTTACTGACCTGGACTTACTGACTTTGACAATCTTATCAAAGTTTACATGACAAAATGTCCGATGCCATATCCAACTATCTTCTACTTTAGCAATTAAAAAATTGTTGACTTAGGATTTAGGTGAAACAAGTTACCTTTTTTCTGCTTGCCGGTTGCAATCAGTTCACCTTTGCTCCCATATATTTTGCACATTCCATTCTTGAATTGCAATGGATAACCGTTATCATTTAGTTGAGCTACACTCAAAAGATTGTGCTTTAATCCTTCAACCCAGTAGACATCATCTGTACTATGCTTTTCATTAAGAGAAATGGTTCTCTTTCCTTTTCCCATGTAGGGTGAGTCATTTCCAAATCTCACAACTCTTCCATCAAATTCCTTCAAAGTAAGAAATTTACTCTGGTCATCGATCATGTGGTGTGAACAACAAATATCTATAATTCAATCATCATAAATATCCATATGAGAAACTAATGCCTTCTGATTAGATATATCCTCTTTAATGGCAACAAAGACAATGTCTTCATTTCCATCTCCCTCAGATTCCTCATCAGTGATTCCACCATTAACTGCAATGAGGCAATCTCTTTTTCCTTTTCCTTTGTACTTCTTGTACTTCTCACACTTGTGCTCATTGTCTCCATTAGGACAGTTAGCTGCAATATGTCCAATCTTGTTACATGCAAAATACTTCAAAGGTAATTTACCTTTTTACTTACTGGTACCTCTAGGTAATCGCTTAGCCAACAATACTTCAAGCTCGATCAGATTATCTTCACCATCAACTTCTCTAATAGATCTAGACTCATAACTGTGACTAACATCTTTGCTTTTCCTCATAGGTGGATTAGAAACTGAAGCTCTGAATGCAGACTCTGATTTATGAACACTTCCATCAAAACTATATAATTCAAATGCAGTAAGTTTACCAGTGATGGAGTCAAGAGTAACCTTATTTTTATCAATAGACTTTAGCTCTTGAATGGCTACAACTTGAATAGCATAGGCCAGTACAAGGGTTATCAACACCTTATTGACCATTGTGGTATCCTCCACTTTACCACCATCACTTTTGATCTCACCAACTATCTCTTTGATATTTTGACCATATTGTTGAATATTCTCACCTTCAGCCATCTGCATGTCATCAAATTTACCTCTCAGACTCTTTTCTTTAGCAATCTTCACATGCTCATCACCACTATAGATATCCTCAAGTTTCTTCCACACATCATAAGCAGTCTCCAAACAATGGACATCAACATACTTTGAATCAGACAAGGAACTGATAATGGCCTCCAATGCTCGATTATTCTCTTGTTGCTCTTTCTTTTGATCATCTGACATAATCCCACTAGGTAAGGTACATTTGGTAACAACATGTTCCCAGTATTGACTTCCTAGACTCTTGATATAGATTTCCATCCTATCAATCCATATTCTATAGTTTTCCCTATTGAACTTTGGACCTTCTTTCTTCAGCATGTTCTCCTAGATCTTTACCTCAAGTTGTTAGGCTTAGACACTAGAGGAACTGAAATGATCTGATACCAATTGATGATATGATGAATCAATAAGGATATGGATAACTATTGAGAGTGGGGTGAATCAATAGATGGAAAATTGACTAAACTTTCACCAAACTCAAAAATAATCTCTGGACTAACTGGTTCAAACACTGAACTTCAAACTGCAATAGCACTATCAAGTATACTGGTTGACTAACTTAACAAAATAACAATATAATAGATCTGAAACTCTCAAACCATTAAACCAAAACATCAAACTAGTTTACTAACAATAGTAAAAGAACATTTCAGATTACTCTTGGTCATCTTAACATAACTAAGTGGATTTAACAGTTAAGAAAATTAACCATATCAAAACATAACCACAAAAACCATTCACCACTTGACACAATGATTTTTGACGTGGAAACGCAAATGGGAAAACCCATAGTGGGGATGAATACCCATAAGTTTTTTGAACTCTTCTGAAGTTTGCCATGTTAAGAGCCAAGCCTTGTTAGAAGCTTTACAAAAATTGTCCAGTTAGGAACAGATCTGGTTAAGGACCACCCATTTAAGGATTGAGTATAATTCCCTACTAAAAGTAATACCCTATTAGGAGTAACCTCGATAGAGGATTTGAAACCCAATCTAATGGATCACCTATTTAGAGGATTTAGATAGCACTAAGCTTATTAAATCTTCCCCGGTTAAGGGATTTAACTATTGTAATTGTTAGAGAACAACAGTGGTTTGTTGATCTGGTAAATAGTACTACCTTTCTTAATCAAATCCTTTTCATGCTCCTATCTTCCTTCAAACATACTCCAGATACTCCTTCAGGTTTGGCAATCAATCACACTGACACTTAACCAAAATTACCAACACTACAACAAAACAACTCATCGACCTTATAAGCAAAACAATAGGTTGGTAACACATCACAAACCTAAGATCTCATCGATATTAGAAACAAATCAGTTCAAACATGACTGTTGGATTACATAGAAATCATTGCACATTTTATAAGGCAACGTCGACCACTCCTTGGTCACCGCTTCATCGAATCCTGTAACTCATCACACAATTTTCTCTTCATGATATGCATTTGCTCATTCCCAAGATAAAACAGTTATCTCTATGTGCCAAAATAACTTTGAAACTCATCACCTGCAACATGCATATGTGGCATAATCATCTCCGATCACCATTTGGCCATAGATCAATACAACCAATTCACCAAGCTCCATTGGTTAGGGTTTGGCACATCAACAAGTAGGGTTAGCGATTGATCTCACTGCTTGTAAAGTAATACTGGTTTCCTTCACTGACTCAACTACTGGTTGCATTACAACTTCCATTACCTTCATTACCAGTTACAATTGATATCAATGACAATACTTAAAATTCATTAATGCAATCTTCATGCAAATGCCAATAGTACAAGCATTGGAAAGTGCCATCTTCTTCTACACATACCCTTGACCAAGGGGGGCAAAACCAAAACATTAACATTCTTACATCTTTAGATCCTCCTTATTCTCCTAAGACCTATCTTCAACATCAAAGTATATGTAGGGAGGATGATGTCATGCATTTTATTCAAGATCTTTCTCTTTGCATAGAAATAACTAAAAAAAAGCTTCTAGATGATGAAGATGTTCATCCCCAATCCCCCACAAAGGATAGGCTTGATAAAGGAAAGGAAATTGTCATTTCACATTATACTTCTTCTTTATCTACAAATCCTTTTCTTCCCCCTTATACATCAGATTTCAAATAAATTCATGATCCTATTCCTCCATCTAATCAATTAAAACATTCTTATAGTCGTGGCTTTCATATCATCACAAAACATGGTTTTACAAGATGAGGAATTGGGAAAGTTGAGCAAGGAATTTGTGTCCCTATAAATCTACCTACATACACTACTACAAAAGGCCTTGGAAATGATGCTCCTCTTTCTATGGATGAACTCCTTAGGCTCCAAAATTTTGAAAATTATCTTAAAAAATAACAAATCAAAAGAGCTCGCAAGAATGCTTCCTCTTCAAAATGTCCTTTTTGTTCATTTCATCAAACCCATGACCATAATGTTGATGATTTCCCTTATTTTCAAGAATATATTCAAGATGGCATAGACAGTGGCGAAATTAGAATTGTGGATGATAAACCTCCTTCTTCTACTCATTCTTCTCCTTTATGTCAAGACGATCTCTATCATCTTGAAAGACTAGTTGCATGAATCTATTGGAAATTGAAATATGATAGGAACATTTCCTTTCCTCCTCAAAATAAAAACAAAAATTTGAAGTCAGTGAAAGGTATTGAATATTGCATTTTTCATGATTCACATTCACATTCTCTTGAGAAATGTTATGCATTTAATAAATTTGTTCAAAAGCAATATGACCTTGCGTGAATTTCTCTTACAATAGATCTAGTTGTCTTCCTTGACATCAAAATAGTGCCTTAGCACTTCTTTTCTCTCATGTTTCTTCTCACCCTTATCACATAAATAGTAAACTTAGTTGGGGCTTTTTATCATTTGTGGTGGTGTTATTTCAACTTTACATACTTTGGGGCAGCAACATGAAATTCATTTCTCTTTATGTTCATCTCTATCTTGGTACATTATACATTATTAGATCTGTTTTATAGGATAAGAATCATTCTTATGTAAGCATTAAATTGTTCTTGGGTTTTTATCTTTGCTGAAGAGCAGTTTCTTTAATGAGTGATGCTCTTTTTCTCTTTCCTCCATTCCCTCAGAAACATACCTCTCGATTATTAGCAAGCAGGATATTCCCTTTGGCATGGAATGATTTTCTTAAGAAGTATGTATCCCTTCCTTGTGAGGATTTGTTCCAATAGGAATGCATATCATTTGCTAATACTCACCATTATAAGATGTGTAATGTTTATCTTTGTCTTTCTCACTTGGGGGGCAAGGATATTCCCTCCTTTTTCTCAAGTATCATTGTTTCCTTTAGAGGCTGTATTTTTCATATGTGATTATAATTTATTACAATGGTATGTTTTTAATGATTAATACCCCTTGCAGAATATGTGATTCTTTTTTGTCTCTTTCTTTCGAAGATCACTACTTCTTGAGACATGTATTTTACATATACTAATGGCTTTCCTTCCATGCATTCATGAAAGTACTTTGTGCATTTTCTTATGTTTAATCTCTCTCTAGAAGATTGTGTAAGCTCTTCTCATTGTCCCTACACTTGGGGGGAAATGATTTATCTCTCTCTATCTCTAACGATCCACTCTTTCCTATGTTGTGGATAGTTTGAGTTTTATTACTTGATGCCATTCCTTATGTGGAATTGTCATTTTTTACTCAGGGGTTATGTCTTATACAAGATGTGTAAGTCCTTGACTACAATCTCTTTCACACTTGGTCATGTACATATATAATAAGTTCACCTATCCCCATTGGGTTATAAATTGATTCATTCTTCATCAAGAATCCCTTTCACCTAGCTATAGGATGAAGGATTGAATTCTTGTTCTCTTCTACGCTTCATTCTAGAAGATGTTATATTTGTCTAAGACAACTCCTCTTGGGGGTAGATGTCTTTTGAACAAAGATCTCTTCTCCTCCAAAGATCTCCTTTACACTTACAGCAAGATATCTCTTTTCAACTATCTTATCATGGATTGAAGAGCATTCCCTCTCTTGCTTGGATTTATGACGTTGTTGCATAGTGGATATATTCTTTGTAATGAAGGTAGGTATCCTTGTTCTACTTTCCTTAAGATATAAACATCAACCTATGCTGATATATTAAGGAGTGGGAACCCAAACTACTCCTTGGTACCATACTTCTCTTATGCATTGGACAGTGGGTCATTATCAAAACTAGAGCACAGACTCTTAGAGAAAGATGACATTGCTTTTTCCTTGTATAGTGGGTCATTCTCAGAACCAGAGCACAAACTCATAGAGAGAGATGTCATACTTTTTCCTTGTACAGTAGGTCATCCTTGGAACCAGAGCACAAACTCTTAGAGCGAGGTGACGCTTCTTTTTTTCTTGTACAGTGGGTTATTCTCGAAACCAGAGCACAGACTCTTAGAGCAAGATAATGCCACTTTTCTCTTATGGAGTGTGATTATTCTTAGAACCAGAGCATAGACTCTTAGAGAGATATATCGTGTCTTTTTTACACTTGTACTATACATACAAGTTGTATCATACTTGGGCATAGACTCCTATGAGGTGTTTTGAACCTTGCTTGCACACACACATGCTTGTGGTTAGATAGAACTAATGGTGTTCTCACTCTCCTCCCTTACATGGATCACCCAGATAGACTTTTTGAGCTATATTTCCATGTACTTCTCTCCATGGATCACCTAGTTTTAGGGGTGAGATATATGTGGTTCTCTTTGTTTTCCTTTCTTCTCATGGATCACCAAAGTGTGTATTCATATCCTCTCTCTCTTCTTCCTCTCATGAATACATAGTTTTACTATTGATGGTTCATGGATGATGTCATCTTTGCTATTTTATGTGATTATGGGTATTTATGTGATAGCATTTGTATTTTTGTTTCAATTAGTTGTCAAGACATCTAAGTATTAAGGTCTCTTTGGCTAGTTGGTTTGTGGTCTTGTGTCTTATCTTTGTTGTGTGTCTTTTTCACTTTGTTTTGTTTTGTTTGTCTTGTTCCTCTTTGTTTTGTGTGTTCTTGCATATGTTTGAGTGAGTTAAGATACTAAGATTGGGGGATTTTGTTCCTCAAGATTAGTGATGTCTTATGATCCTTGTAATCTTGATCCACATCTCTCATCCTCATCTCTATTTCTTCTACTTTACCGATAGTACTGGCATAGGCCATACTCCTGCTAAAATGGGGGCTAAATGTAGTTTCATAAAATTGTGACCCTAGCACTTTTAACCACATTTGAAGTCCTCACCTTAGCGACAACATCTTCCTTCCCAACTTGGACCTTTCTCTGCATTCCCACCTTGAACCTCTCCTTGGTAAAGCCTTGAGATGACCTCGAGACACTGTCAAGACCCCAAGATAGGGCCGGATAATGGCGTGGTGCCTAATGCCCCTGCCCCCCCCATCTTAGGGTGGTTCCAAGATAGGTCTCTTTGGTCCTATCTTCATTTTGGGATTTCAAACTTCCTCGATGTTGGCCTTAGGTGAATTGATCCTCTGAGGCATTGATGCAAAGGAATATGGGATGTTTAATCACCTTCTTTAGTTTTTGCTGAATAAGGGTCTCCACTAGGTATCACCCAATGGACCAATGTCCTTAACCTTCCCAAGGTTATTATATTCTGCCCTAGATCCTTCCCAAGGATCTCTCCACTCTGGACAATGCACAATTAACAAGGAGTCTCCTACCCCTTAGGTTCCAATCCTCCAACCAAAGTCACCTAACAACCCCACACCCCCTAGCAACAGGATCTTTACTCACAAGGTGGAATTTTGCCTATGTCATTGTTCACACATGTGTTATATGGAATTTTCATGGATTCTAACCCCTCAGATGCATTTTTATTAGCCTTTTGTTTTGTTTCCCCTATTTGACCTAGGAAATAGGACTACAAGCAATTAGCCTTCTAGTCGGACTTTTCCTAATTTGTCTCACAATCTACCTGAACAACCCCTTAAATAAATTAGACATTTTGATACCCTTTTGGGCCTTCTACAAGATTTTAAACTTATGCATCTAGCTTTTGAGTATGGATGGTCAAACCCTACTGACCCTCTTTTGCCTCTTCTAGTCAGTATTGGGGTTTAAGCTCTCAAAAGCTTCACCAATCAATAAGGAATGCAAGACTGACACTTTCCAATGGTTTACACCTACCCAAGGTTCCTTCACATGCCTAGTTTGACCACCCACCAATCAGTTGTTCAGGTTTTCTATCTCCTTTTCCTACTGCATAGGCTTGCCACATAACCGATGTCAAGCTTAGGGTATCATCTTAGGAAGGGAAAATGATACCTCATGTCTTCACAACCACCAGGAATAGTTAAAATACATTCCAAATAAACATACTCCTAGGTTTCAAATTGATCCCATGGAGAGATGTTGATTTTTGCCCCTATTAGCATTCAAACCCTTGGTTTGAGGGTTTTACCAGACTAGTGGGTTTGAAAATTCTCCTTCTTTCAATCCCGAATGTTTTAAGGCCTCAAATAAACTCTAGATGATTGGTAAAAATCTGCTACAACTTTAAAAAATCTCAATTCATTCCCACCAATCATTAGGAATTATGCAAGAACTAGAATTCAAGGAAAATGCAGAAAAAACTCAATAACCATTTTGTTTGAAGACAAAGATTTCATTCAAAATTATTTCTCCAACTTCTCTTACTGGAATACATCATTTCTCTAGGCTTATATCATGCCAAGGAACTCCTCCAACTACCTTAATGCATACAAGAAACCAACCAAATATTGGAGTAACCACATTTGAAAATGTTACAAGAAAAGTTGTTTGGCAACAATTACAACTTTTGCAACTCTGACAACTTTGTACAAATTGATCTTGTCTTCACACCAAAGGTCAAGAAAGAACATACTACACATTTTAGACCCCTAAACAACAAAAATACCTATAAAATGCCCATACAAGACCTTTTACCAATTTGACACACTCTGGAGCCTTAGGACTTATTACATTGCCTAGGCCTAATCAATAGGCCTTTAAACACACACACAGAGACACATTTTATTCCCATTATAACCATGAATAAAAATCATGTCGACACATTTCCTGGTGCTCCTACACCATACTCCCCTAGACAAGAGCACTCAAGTCCCTTGAGTTACCAATCGGTTGATTGTAGTGCCATGCTTGAGAATATCACTTTCACTCGTCCAAGTAGATTCAGATTCAAGAAGTCCCTTCCATTTGACTAGGTAGTCTTTGTAAACACCTTTTCTTTTTAGTTTGATCACCTTGGAGTCAATTATGCACTCCAATTCCAATGGTTGGCTAGGTGGTAGATCCTTCATCCACTTGACATCCTCTTGCTCAAGAGATGAATCAGGTGTTGCATCTTGCAAAGATCCTTTGAAGGCTGTCAAATCACATAAATTGAAGATGAGAGATAATCCTAAATTTGCTGGAAGTTGACATTCATATGCAATGTTTCCAAACTTATGTAACACCCGTAGGGGACCTATCTTCTTCATGAGTAGTTTAGAAGGTTGGCCTTTAGGTAACCTTTCTTTCCTTAGATAAGCCATCACTAAATCCCCTACTTTGAATTGAACATCTCTCCTCTTAACATCTGCCCTGAAATTATATTTATCAACACTTTGTTGAAGGGAAGCCTTAACATGTTAATGAATCTCCTTCATGGTAACAGTAAAATCTTCTCCTTGGGCACTCCTCTTGTCCATGCCTCCAAGATCTTTGAGTTCAAGTATTACCCTAGAGTGCAGGCCATACACAACCTCAAATGGACTTCTCCCTGTACTCCTATTGGCTGAATAATTGTATGCATATTCAGCTTATCCAATCACTAAATCCCAACTTTGTTCATGCTTCTTGGTAAGGCATCTAAGGAGATTTCCAAGGGACCTATTAACCACTTCAATTTGTCCACTAGTCTGAGGATGGTAGACTGATGAAAATGAAAAATTGGTACCTAATTTCTTCCAAAGAATCCTCCAAAAATGACCAACAAACTTGGAGTCTCTAATAGTGACAATATTGAGAGGCAATCCATGGATCCTTACAACCTCTTTGAAAAATAGACCTGCTATATGAGATGCATCATTTGTACATTTACATGAAACAAAATAAGCCATCTTGATGAACGTATCAACAATTACAAAAACACTATCAAACCACCTAGGAGTTCTAGGCAATCCAAGTACAAAATCCATACTAAGGCTTTCCCAAGGCCTAGTAGGAATCGGTAAAGGCTGATACAAACTAACATTGGTTGAAACACCTTTTGCCCTTTGACAAATAAGATAATGCTCCACAAATATTTTGACCTCTACCTGCTTCTTGGGCCAAAAATAAAACTGGGATACCTTCTCTAAGATTTTGTCCAAACCAAAATGACCTCCAAGACTTCCATTGTGTTTCTCTCTAATAATATTCTCCCTCATAGAGCACTGAGGAATGGATAACTGATGCCCCTTGAAGAGAAACCCCTCCTACAACATAAAATCAAAAAAATCAACATGAAAAGAGTCAGGCAAACTTAGTACAGACATCATATGCATCTTTAAAATCACGGTCCTCCTTATACATGGCCTTGAGAGAATCAACACCAACACTTTGCAACTTAATTTCATGAACAGTAAGGGTCCTCCTACTCAAAGCATCTTCAACCTTATTAGTCACACCTTTCTTGTGCTTGATAATGAAGGTGTAAGGTTGGAGTTGTTCAACCCACTTGATGTGCCTTTGGTTCAACTTCTCTTGCCCATTTAGAAAACTCAATGTATGGTTATCAGTATAAATAATAAACTCTTTTGGAAGAAGGTAAAGGTGCCACTTCTTGAGTGCTTGCACCATGGCATAAAGCTCCAAATGATAGGTTGAATACCTCTTCTTTTCCTCATTCAACTTCTTTGAAAATAATGTCACTGGGTGTCCTTCTTGACTAAGGACTGCACCTATTGCCTGCTTGCTTGCATCACATTCAACTATAAATAGTTGATCAAAACTAGGGAGTCTCAAGCTGGGAATTTTTGCAACCCTCATCTTCAAAATCTCAAAGCTTTGGGCTTCTTGCTCTATCCATTCAAACGTACATTTGATTCCTCCTTTTATAGGGTTAAGGATGGGAGCACAAATATGACTAAAACCCTTGATGAACTTCCTATAAAAAGTCCAATCCATAAAAACTCCTAACATCACCTACTGTCCTAGATGTAGGCCAATTTACAATAGGATCAACCTTAGAAAGATCCATTTTCAAACATCCATTTGAAACTACAAAGCCAAGATACAGCATGTCAACTTTCACAAATTCACACTTATCTAGATTGATTACCAATTTCTCCTCATGAAGCTTCCTGAAAACCTGATCCAAATGATTCAAGTTATCCTCCTTGGACCTGCTAAACACCAAGATATCATCAAGATAAACAATAACAAACTTTCCAATAAATTATGCCAATACCTCATTCATGAGGCACCTAAAAGTACTAGGTGCATTTCTGAGGCCAAATGGAATCACCATCCACTCATATAAACCCTCACTGGTTTTGAAGGTTGTCCTCCACTCATCACCAGGTTTGATTCTGATCTGATGGTAACCTAACTTCAAATCAATCTTTGATAAATAGCATGACCCTCCAAGATAGTCCATGAGGTCTTCAATCCTAGGCATAGGAAACCGATACCTAATTGTTATCTTGTTGATGGCTCTAGAATTAGTGCACATCCTCCATGTTCCATCTTTCTTTGCTGCCAAGACAGTAGGTACAACACATGGGCTCAAACTCTTTCTAATCAACCCCTTATATAAAATATCTTGCACTTGTCTTGCTATCTCCTCATTTTTACTAGGAGTCATCTTGTAGGGAGCTTTATTAGGCAAGGTCATATTGGGTATCAAGTCAATTTGATGACTGATTTCCCTTATGGGAGGTAGGCTATCAGGCATGTCTTTGGCCACAACACCCTTGTACCTTTCCAACATGGTTTGCACCTCCCTAGGAATCTCTCCTTTCTCACCGTTCCCTTTCTTGGACTCATCTTTTGGGTTTAAGACTAAAGCATAGCCTTGGTTCTCTTCTTGTTTGAGGACTTCCAAAAACTCTTTTCCACTAAGCAACATGACATGTGGATTAACAATCTTCTCTTCCCTTTTATTAGGTAAAGGGTCCATCCTAAACTGCCTACCATTCTTGGTAATGACATACACATTTTTCTAACCCTCATGTTGTACTTTGACATCATACTGCCAAGGATGACCTAACAAATAGGTGACAAGCATCCATAGGATGGATATCACACAAAATCCTATCCTTATAGTCCTCCATTTCAAACTATACCCAAGTTTGTTCATCTACCACTACATGTTGTCCCTTGTTAAGCCAAGATACCTTATAAGGACTCACATGTGGTAACCTCTTCATTTTTAACTTTTCTACCATTTCTAAAGAAACAATATTCTCTGTGGAACCAGAATCAACAATCACTTTGCAAACCTTACCATGAGACTTACAAGTAGTTTTTAAGAGTGACTTCCTTTGTGGGGGCTCTTTACATTGGGGTACCTTCAACAATGTTCTCCTTAGCATGAGCCTTTCTCCATCCAAGGTAGGAATTGCATTTCCCATGGGTGAATTGACATTTTGTCCATCATCTTCTTGCATAAGTTGAGTCCTTCTGTTTGGTCCATGTGACCTAGAAGCTTTCTTCGGGCATCTACTCATAGTGTGACCCACTTGATTGCAATTGTAACATTTACCAGTGAAAACACTTGGTCCTCTACCTTGGTTACCTTGCCTACCCCTACCAGAAGGTCTTCTTCCTCCACTAAAGCCTCCATTCTTATTATTGAACTCTCCATTAGACTCTTGTTGATTAGAGTCACCATTTTTAAAAGGAGTATTCCTTCCTCTAGAGCCACCTCTACCTCTGAAATTTTTGCCACCTCTTCCTCTATTATACTATTCTTTTCTCTTTCTAATCTTATCTTCCACCCTCAATGCCAATTGAAAGAATTTGTGCATAGTGTCTAGAGCCATGATGCTTATCTCATCTTCGATGTTTTGTCTTAACCCTTTCAGGTATCTAGCCACCTTCTCCATTCTTCATGCTTCTATCTAATGTTTTGCATCTTCTTATACATCTGAACCTCATATTATATTGGTAGGAATTGGTCTTTGATTTTGTTCTTCATCCTCTCCCAAGAGGATATCTTCTTCTTCCCTATGTTCACCCTTTCTTCCTGTAGCACTGTCCTCCACAACAAGGCAAACCCTTTGAATCTAGACTTTGCCAAACTTGCTCTTTTCTCCTCTAGTACCTCTTTCTACTCAAAATGATTACTGAGTGCTTCTATCCATTCAAAAACCTCTTCTCCATTTAGGCTAGCATAATAGATAGGTAGAGTTTCCACATTATCCTTGTTGACTCATTTCAAGGCATCTAAAAACATCTTTTGATTAGGTGCCATATTTTGAGGGCTATTCTCTTGATCTTCATTCTCCTCCTCTAAGTCACCATCACCAATTATGTCCTTTCCCTTGGACTATTTGGTCTCTTTGAGTTTCTCTTCCATTAACTCCTCTACCATCTTCTTGATGGCCTCTGGGTTCATTTCCTTAGGAGGCATTGTAGAAGCCTCTTCTCCAAATTTTGAGTCTGACCTACACTATTCCACCCTTGGTATAGATCTAATACCAATATGATGCAAAGGAATATGGGATGTTCAATCACTTTCTTTGGTTTTTGCTCAATAAGGGTGTCCACTAGGTATCACCCAATGGACCAATATCCTTAACCTTCCCAAGGATATTAGAGTCTTCCCTAGATCCTTCCCAATGATCTCTCCACTCAAGAAAACTCACAATTGACAAGGAGCCTCCTACCCCTTAGGTTCCAACACTATAACCAAAGTCACCTAACAACCCCACACCCCCTACCAACATGATCTTTACTCACAAGGTAGAATTTGGCCTATGTGAATGTTCATGTATGTGCTATATGGAATTTGCATGGATTCTGACCCCTCAGATGGGTGTTTATTAGCCTCTTGTAGCATTTCCACTATTCAACCTAGGAAATAGGGCTACAAGCAATTAGCCTCCAATTGGACTTTCCTGATTTGTCTCACAATCTACCTGAACAACCCCTTAAATAAATTAGATATTTGGATACCCTTTTGGGCCTTCTACAAGATGGAAAACTTCTATATCTGGTTTTTTAGTACGAATGGTCAACCCTACTGACTCTATTTTGCCTCTTCTAGTCGGTATTAGGGTTTAAGCTCTCAAAAGCTTCACCAGTCAATAAGGAATGCAATACTAACCCTTTCCAAGGGTCTTCACCTACCCAAGGTTCCTTCACATGCCTAGTTTGACCACGCACCAATCAGTTGTTCAAGTTTTCTATCTCCTTTTCCTACTGCACAGGCTTGCCACATAATCGATGTCAAGCCTAGAGTATCATCTTAGGAAGGGAAAATAATACCTCATGTGTTCACAACTACTAGGAATAGTTAAATTACATTCCAAATAAAAATACTCCTAGGTTTCAGATTGATCCCATGGAGAGATGTTTATTTTTGCCCCTATTAGCATTCAAACCCTTGGTTTGAGGGTTTTACCAGACCAGTGGGTTTGAAAATTTTCCTTCTTTCAATCCTGAATGTTTGTATCTCTCTTGTCTTATCCTTGCTATAGATCTGAACCATTTTCTATCTATGGTACCAGGTCATGGCTAGGAAAGCTAGAGGAGTGGTTGTACAGGTGGTCACAAAGGAGATAGAGGTGGAGGATGCGGCCGTGGTTCTAACCATCATAGTCCTTCACCACCACCCACTAGTCTGAGTGTTGAGCTGGAACAATCAGTTCATCAAGAGAAGGAACAATTTGTTCATCAAAACTCTCAGCATGTAGGAGAACATGTTCCCAAAAAGGAAGAGCTGAGATAGTACTGGTCTTGAGGCGGAGACCTGGCTCATCAATTTAGACCGGTGTTTTGTTATGTTTCCATAAAGTAGCAACACCAAGGCGAGATGTGCAATTATGGGTCTCAATAAATTTGCTTCAATCCGGTGGAGACTAGAGGAGGAGAAGATCAGTGTATGCATTAACACCATTACATGTGAGCTATTTCTAGAGAGATTTAGGGCAAGATTTCTCTCACCCCAGTGGAGGAAGACTCGAGCAGATGAGTTCTACGGCTTGTGTCAGTATGGGATGACAGTAGACCAGTATGAGCACAGGTTCTATGAGCTCAAACAGTATGTTGGGATTGGTAATGACGAAGCTATGCTTGTCCAACATTTCTTGAGGGGGTTGAATGACCACATTAGTGGAGGAGTGAGGGTGTTTGAGCCACCTTCAATTGAGATAGCCGTGGTGAAAGCCAAATTAGTTGAACTGAATCTTAGTCATGCACTTGGTGGTTAGCCAGGTGTGCAAATAGGGAATGCACCTTCCAGTGGGAATAGAGCTCAGGGAAATCATTCCCAATCAGTTGTACCATGTAGGAAACCTCAGACACCCGCTAAGGGTGGATAGCAGTAGCAACAACAACCATTGAAATCAAAACAATTTTAGGGCAATCCTCATAGATTGAATCTCATACCCCTAGCCAAGGTATTTTCTAGCAGTCTAGTGGGCCAATAGGTAATAGAGGACCAGGTAGTGGAGCTTGCTTCTCTTGTGGGCAGTTTGGTCACAGAGCCGTGTAGTGCCCTTAGTGTTTCCACAATATAGGTAGTCAGAGGCTAGCAACATCACAGCCTACAGTGGGAGATGTAGGGAGATCCCCTAGAGTGTTTACAGTGGTGGATGACCTCCAAGCTGATCCTCAAGGGTCACACCATCGACCAGGTAAGGGTCCTATGGGACCCAAATGATGAGACCTCAACAACTTGGGAGGATGCAGCAAAGATGAGAGAGCTGTATTCTTATCTATTTTAGGCTTCCAGGAGTAAGCCTAGTTTTTTTTTGGGGGGGGAATGTAGTACCCCTACTCATTTGAACTCATTAGACTCATATTTTATTATTGCTTACTTTCAGTGGATACATTACCATGATGTGGTTTTTAGACTTATATGACATTATTCTTTATCTGGAGATGAGATGTATAATTTATTTGCAGTATTTCAATATTTGTGATTTATGGCATTTTATGGATTATTGCTATGTACTGACATTTTACTTTATCTATGCAATGTGTAATTATATGTTGTGTGTTCACGAGTGTATTGGATGCAAGGGGACGATTTTACTTCACTCATTTTGGTGAGACAGGGAACGTCGGGATTCTCCTTCACCGGTGTGTATGCCATGTTTTCTATATTGTATATATATGCATGTGTGGTTCAGTGATGCAGATTATTGCAGGTACAAGTACCGAGTAGGTATGGGGTATTGTCTCTAATCGGCTTCACAACTTTGAGCGTGCCTTACATTTTCCAATGGAAGTGGAGGAGATAGTAGTTGACCCTATTTTACTCAGTTACACTCGTGTGAGTGTTGTTAGTTGGTCATCTTGTCAGTTTGTTCGGCCATCGTATTTTGTCGTTTGATCTTTTTATGAGTATTTTCTTGAGGTTTGTTCTATTGTGTATGTTTTAGTGGATTTAATTAATTAATTAATTAAGTTTATGGAATTATCTCATAGTTGAATTGTTTATGCATTGAGATTATAAATTTAGTTAAATAAAAGAAATTATTAAATTAAGTTGCAAGCTACATGATATTAGAAATAAATTTTTATTTAAATGGAAAAATAAATTAGATTAATTGTATTTATTATTTCCTAGAATTATAAATAAATAAAAGAATAAAAGAATAAATAAATAAATGAATAAAAGAATTAATTAGAATTAAAATATTGTTTTAATTCTTTAGTTAGAAAATTAATTAATTTGCATGAGAAAAGAAAAGAAAGAATAATGATTTTTAATTATTGCATGTTAGCTTATCTTTTGTTATAAAATTAGAAAAGAAAATAAAATTACTTTTATTCTAAATTTAAGTTTTTTTGAGAAAAAGCTATTGAACCTAGAATTTTAGTTTAAATAGGGGAATAGGTCTTTATTTTAGTTACACAGGAAATAGGTCAGGAAGTTTAGGTGAAGAAATTTATTGGAAGCTTATTGGAAAGATTAGGGCTCTTCTATAGATTTCTTCCAGGAAAGCTATACTAGGTTGGATGGCTTCTTTGATTTTGGGTTATTAGAAAATATTTCTATTTTTCTCTGAATGATGTGTGTGTAAATTGTCAATTCCAAACCCCTCTTCTGGTTAATTCACGTTTTGATTTAAAATTCATGCTTGATGACTATTTTCTAGTTTATGGGAAAAATGTAATTTTGGAAAAATTAGGAAAAATTATTATAGAAAATTTAGCAAGGTTTCATGATGCATGGAGAATTGCAAGATTTGTAAAAAAGGGTATTTAGCTGAAAAATTATCTTCTCTCATTTGATTTTGTTTTAAGTTTTGGCTATGGGAGTTTTGTTTATTAATGGAATCTCTGCAAAATAGTTTATTACCTTAAAAAAATTTAATTATACCTTATATTTATTTGGGTTAATTAAATCTTGGAAAAATAATTTAAGAAAATATATATATTGTGAAGGATTAAAAATGAAATTATTGGAAAAGTATTATTTTTATTGAAATTATGGTAAAAAGGTTTTATTTAAATATATATATATATATATATATTAAATGGTAGTTAGGTAGGGAGCTACCTACGATAGCAGTGCTACCAGACGGTAGTGCCTGCTACCTACGGTAACAGTGCTACCGGATGGTAGTACTTTCTACCGTGCAATGGCATGGGCTACCATGCATAGTGGCAGGGGGTTTAATGCGCCTATCTAAAATCGTGTAGTATAGTCCGAAAATAGTGTTTTCGATATCCGTGAAATTGATTTTTAAAATATATATATGTACATATATGTATATATATATATACATATATCTATATATATATGTATATATATGTACATATATATATATGTATGTATATATATGTATATATATATGTATATATGTACATATGTATATATGTACATATATATACATATGTATATATATGTATATATATATATATATACATATGTATATATATACATATATATACATATATATATACATATGTATATATATATATATATATGTACAATTATATAAGTTAATTTTATGAAGTTTGGTATTATTTTTATAATACTATGGAAATTAAATTTTGAAGTGATAAACATATATTCTATAATATAATTAAAAGTAAATTTTATTAGGTAAACATTTAAATATATTATATGAATGTAATTTAATCTATAGTTACAATTATATTTTATGAATTATAGTTTGGGTGTTTTTCAGATAAGCTTGTAAAGTCTAGATTTAGATTTATGCTTGAGAACATTAGGAGATTAATTCATATGTGAATTTATTTAACTTTATTGGACAAATGACAAGATGGATTTATTTGTATTAAATAGTTGTATTTTTTTATTATCTGAAAAATATTTATTTGCAAATAATTTATGCTTTGGTTGTTTTAAGAAAAGATTGCCTGTATTAGGATCTTGTGTAATGGTTTTCTCAGTCAAGTTTAATTTCATTGCAATTCTGGTTGAATTGTCGTTGTGTCCTATGTTACTATTTCTCCTTGGTTAGGTGTTATTGTATAACCTTATTGATGTGAGCCATTGTGTGTGTTTGTCAAAATGGTCAATCTTGGGTTAGTGATTATGTATCCTTCACCTGTGCTTTGTCAGGATTGTTTATGGTTGTCTATTTTGCCATAGAGTTCTCATAGAGAGACCTTTCCTGTTAGCATCCTATGAGAGAGAGTGGCTTTCGAGTGGGGGTCATGCCCAAAGTGGACGACAGGATAACCCTTTGAAAGTCAGTTAAAAAGTGATAACCTAATAATATATTTGGTGAGAGTGAGACAAATATTAATTAAAATAATGTACCTCGTGCATAGATGTAGTGCTTGTACAGGGCTCATAATGCTATGAGAAGGCCTGGAATGGAAAACTTACCACCTTGTCTTCACAAAAGGATTGGTAGGGTCTGCATGAGACTTAGTTGGAACCGGAGGCTCGGGAGAGGTTACCAAGAGAAACCCAGGATGGGGGCTGGGACCTATGGAGGTTGTACCATGGTATCCACCATAAGACATGTGATGACACTCTCTCCTTAGAGTCACTTATGTTTTGTGAGCTGAGTTAAATGGATGTTTGTGGAGTCTTGTAGTCCTTTCGTACTTGTCTTGTTGGCAATATTGCATTATAACAAACAATGAAAGATTGTTGGCATTTCATAAGGATATTGAGAAGGTTGTTGAAGATTATGGATATAACTGATTAAAGATGTTTACTGTCTTGATATTATTATTTTGTCATTGATGTCAAGAAATTGATTTTCTAATTCAGTATGATGTTGCCATATCTTGTGAAGTATGATTTTAAAGAATATAAAGATGTCGGTAAAAGACACAGGAAAGAATATGATGAATAAGGGGATGAATAAGGTATTTAATGGGCAACTACTACCGAGACAGACAATGATGAGATCATGATGTTTTAGATTGCTTTAACATCATACATATGTTGTAAATTGTGAAGGTTAATACTATACTATGTTACCAAGAAAAGAACCTAGTTAGTAAACCCTAAGGAACCTAGTCGGTAATCCCTAAGGTTATTGCTATCGGTTAATGAAGGCAGAATGTCTACCAAGTGAAGTTTAGTATTCACCGAGTTATAACCGAGTTGCTATCGAGTTGTAACCGAGCTATAACAGAATGCATTAAATGTTTGCATGCATTATTTAATGAAGGAAGTTGATGAGCTGGAACTAATTAAATGATTGGTGAGTCATGGATGAAGTTTGTTAATGAATCTAAGGCAATGAAAAGTCGGCATGAAGATCTACAGCATAGATTGAACCGCAATACCTTTGCACAAGTTCCAAGAAATGTTTGCAAGTTCCAAGGCAGGGTAAAATATTTTCAAATCGAAAGATGCATTGAACCTGGACAAGATTCAAGATCTGATGGCTATGATTGATCATGGGAAATGTGATCAAGGAGAGTAAGCAGTTACCTAATTGTTTATAAATAGGAAACTATTGATAAACAAGGTATGCAGGCAAGTGTATGCACAGGGATGCTACATAGTGATTATCGAGCACAGAAGCTTGAAGACCTATTTGAATAACAGAGTATAGAAGCCCAGCAGATAGACAAGATTAGTTCTATGTCTAGATTGTATTGAACAAATAGGAATCTGCTTTAGCATTTTAGATGTGAAGTTGCAGATAGAGTTTTATTACTGTTATTTTGTGAAAGTGACAGAAAATCTCTTAACCGAGTGGACTTAACAGTCTTATTTGTAAAACCCTCTAGCAAGGTGACATTCTGATTGAGTGTTTGAAATCCTTTAACAAGGTCACTTCTAACATGGTGAAGATCCTAACAAATCTGAGGGAAATCCCTTAACCGGGTCACATCTAGCAATGTGCTTGTAATATTTAATAGGATTTGCTTTTAACCGAGCATACTCTAGAAGAGTATATTTCTTAGTGGGTCCAAAATCCCACAGTAGTTTTTCCCTATTTGGGTTTCCACATTAAATCTGGTGTTATGAGGTTTATGATGTTTATATGCTTTTGAGTTGGCATGTTTGACAATTTTGGTTATATTATTGATCTATATGTTACCGAGGTTGAATCTGATGTTTTTATGGAAGATTAAGTTTGTATGATTCACCCACCCCCCTCTCATCTTGTTGGCTATTGGATCTATACTTATATTAAGTATTAGAACTATGAATTGGTATCAGAGCTTTGGACTCCAGAAGAAAAGTTTAAAGGCACTTGAGTTAAAGATCTAAAGATGTATAAGAGGGATGCATCGAAGCTGAACAAGTCAAGTTTCTCTACATGGTAGAAAAGGATGAAGCTACATCTATTAGGAGTTGGAGAATATGTTGTATACTATATGGAGAATGATTTTGTTACATCGAGCACCTATCCATTAACTATGGAAGAGATAAAGGCAAAGCAAGAACATATTCAAGCAATGATTGAAATAACATCTGCATTGACCGATTCAGAGTTTAATGACCTAGAAGGCTACAATGATGCAAAGGCAATGTGGGACAAACTCATATCAATATATGGAGGAGATGAGCATGTTCAAAGAGAAAAAGTAGATAGTCTAAGAGGACAACTTGAAACTATGAGGATGAATGAAGGTGAGAACATAACTCAGTACAGTACAAGACTAAAGGAGACTGTCAATCAAATCAAAGGAGCAGGTGGAACTATTGAAGAAAAGGATATAACAAGTAAGTTGTTGAGAACCCTTCTACTAGATTATGCAATCTGAGGCTCTGCAATCAATGAATTGAGGTTTGTACCTAATATGCCAGTTTCTTTAGATGATACTATTGGTAAGCTACATGCATTTGAGTTAAGTAATTTTGATAACAGTGGATCTTCAGTAAATAAAGTTGAATCTGCATTTAGTTCTTTTCATCTTGATGAATCTAATGATTACAATGAAAGAAAGTATAAGTACTCTGAAGGAGATCACAATGGAGCAAGTGAAAGATTTTGTAAGAACATGGAAGAAGTACACAAACTGTATGAGGAAATCATAAAGCAAGAAGAGTTTGAAGCACTATTAGCCAAAAGGTTACCGAGAGGAAAAGGTAAGTATAAAGGAAAACTACCTTTGAAATGGTTCAATTGTGATAAAATAGGACATATGGCTTCTAACTGTCCTGACAAAGGTTTTACTGAAAGGAGAGATTATCGAGACGATAGACAAAAAGATAATCATTACAGAGGACACCGAGACTTCAGAAGAAGAGTTAGAAAGGCATGCTTAATAGCTGATGAGGAATCCAATGATGATAAATCAGATGAGACAGATACAGAGGAAGTAGTTTATGTGGTTATCAAAGATGGATCAGATGAAGAAAGGTATGAAGAAAAAGCCCTAATATCTCACATAAACACTAATCATTCTTGGATATAGATAGTGGATGCTCACATCGTATGACAGGAAATAAACACAAGTTTGTTATATTAGAAGATTATGATGGAGGCTATGTTAGATTTGGCAATGATGCACCATGTGCACTAAAAGGTAAAGGATCTATAACTCTTCTTAACAATGCAAGATGTAATGATGTCTATTGGGTTAAAGGTTTGAAATACAATTTGTTGAGTGTAGCACAACTAAACAACATAGGTTACCGAATAGAATTTCAGAAAGGAATTGTCAAAGTTCATGACAAGAATGGAAAGTTAGCTACTACCGGGACACAAACAAAAGGTAACACATTTCACCTTGACTCAACTCATAACAAGTGCTTGTATGCAAAGATAGATGATACCTAGTTATGGCATAAAAGGTTTTGTCATGTGAATTTTGATAATCTGATCAAAATAAGCAAGAAGCACCAAGTAAGAGGTCTACCGAGTCTTGAAAAACCTGAGAATGCTATGTGCCGAGGATGCTAGATGGGTAATATGACAAGATCAAGCTTTACAAGTAAGTCTTACACTTCTAAGGGAATTTTATATCTAGTACACATTGATCTTTGTGGTCCTATGAAAGTTCAAAGTTATTATGGTGATAAATATTTCATATTATTTGTGGATGACTATTCAAGGATGATGTCAGTAATGTTTTTAAAAGAAAAATCAGAAGCTTTTCAAATGTTTAAATGGTACAAAGAAAGAGTTGAAAATGAAATAGGAAGACAACTAAAATGTCTTAGATTAGATAGAGGAGGAGAGTTCACATCTGATGAGTTCAACTTATTTTGCAATGATCATGGTATTAAAAGACAAGTCTCTGCACCGAGAACTCCACAGCAGAATGGAATAGCTAAGAGAAGAAACAAATCTATTGTGGATTGTGCTAGAACACTGATGATTGAAAAGAAGGTGCCACAAAAATTTTGGAGAGAAGCAATAAGCACAGCAGTTTATACCTTGAACCGAGTTCAATTGAAGAAAGGTACTTTGAAGACACCATATGAAATCTGGTATGATAAGAAACCTAATGTAAGTTATTTTAAAATCTTCGGAAGTAGATGCTATGTTCACAAAGATGATAGAAATGGCAAGTTTAATTAGAAAAGTGAAGAAGGAACATTTCTAGGTTATTCTTCTAGAAGCAAAGCATTTAAATGTCTGATCAAATCATCTAACAAAATAGTAGAAAGTGCAAATGTGAAAATTGATGAATTTGTAGAAAGAAATGATGAAGGAAATTCCAAGGAACCAGAAGACTATAATGAATTTGTCTATGTTCAATCGAGAAGTCTTACCAAGAAGACTGTTGAAGAAAATGAAGAGAATATCCAGTTACCGAGTGATGAAGAAGATCATACAAAACCTACTGAGCTTGTATTAGCCAAGTATGTTAGAAGACATCCTGCACCAAGTCAGATTATAGGAGATAAGGTTGATCCAGTGATGACAAGGAACAAACTGAGATAGAACACATGTTTGATATCTGAATCTGAACCGAGAATAGTGAAAGAGGCATTTAATAGTGAAGATTGGATAAATGCTATGACAGAAGAGATTGATCAAATCAAGAAGAATGACACATAGACACTAATCCCAAGACCAAAGGACAAAAATGTAATTGGTACAAAGTGGTTTTTCAGAAACAAGTTGAATGAAAAAGGAGAGGTCATTTGAAACAAAGCAAGACTAGTTTACAAAGGTTATGCTCAAGAAGAAGGATTTGATTATGGTGAAACTTTTGCACCTGTTGCTAGACTTGAAGGAGTAAGAACATTGTTGGCCTATGCTACTTTTAGAAACTTCAAGGTATATCAAATGGATGTCAAATCTACATTTCTAAATGGAATATTAGAAGAAGTTTTTATTGAACAACCTGAAGGATTTGTTGAAGACAATAATAAAGATCAGGTATGTAAATTGAACAAAGCTTTATATGGTTTGAAACAAGCACCTAGAGCATGGTATGAAAGATTGCACTCTTATTTGATTAAGATTGGTTTTATAAGGACAAGTGAGAACAACAACATGTACATGAAAAATGATGAAAATGGAATACTGGTCTCAGCCATATTTGTTGATGATATTATATTTTGTGGAAATGAATCTTCATGCAAGAACTTTGAAAATGAAATGAGCAAAGAATTTGAGATGTCATTAATCGGTGAGATAAAGTATTTTATAGGTTTACAGATACTGCAAATAAAAAAAGAGATTTTCATTACTCAATCCAAGTACATAAAAGAAATCTTGAAGAAATTTGGAATGCAGGATTCAAAACCAGTAAGTACACCTATGTCTACCAACTGTAAATTATCAAAGAATGATGAATCTTCATCTATTAATGAGACACTTTACCGATCCATGATTGGAAAGCTACAATATGTTGTTCACAGCAGACCAGACATAGCACATGCAGTAGGTATAGTTGCAAGATTCTCTGCAGATCCTAAGGAAACACACATGACAGCAATCAAAAGAATTTTTAGATACTTGAAAGGCACTAAGGATTATGGCTTAGTATATTAGAAAGGAAAATATTTTGATTTAAAAGTTTATACTGATGTTGATTGGGCAGGCAACATTGATGACAGAAAAAGCACAAGTGGAGGAGCTTTCTTTTTAGGAGAAAGACTAGTGAGCTGGCTTAGCAAGAAACAAGGATGTGTTTCACAATCAACAGTAGAAGTTGAATACGTTGTTGCAGCATTGAATTGCACCAACATTGCATGGATCGAACAACTATTGGAAGGTATAAATGAGAAAGTTACCGAGCCAGTAACTATATTCTGTGACAATACTAGTGCCATTAATATTTCAAAAAATCCTGTTATGCACTCTAAGACAAAGCACATCTCTATCAAATATCATTATCTTAGAGAAGAAGCTCAAGAGAAGAAAGTGGTGTTGGAGTATGTTAGCACAAAGGAACAAATAGCAGATATATTCACCAAGCCACTACCAATGGACACTTTTGAATATCTCAGAAGTAAGTTAGGGGTCCTACCCCTATCTTCTACTCATTGACCGAGTTCAGTGAAAAGCATCAATCTGATGACTCTATTGAATATCTTTTAGGAGTTGATGTTGCCTTACACGCTTTAGGATGTTTTCTAAAGGCGTAGAGGAATTATTACAAGACATTATACAGGGAATAGGAATTAAAGACAAAATGCTCTGACCAAGACTCAGTTGATACACAATAGCAAGAAATCACTTCACATAGAAAGAAATTATGTTTTAGTTCTTTACTTTTTGGCATTGTTGTCAAAGGCGGAGAAGACTAATATCAGGGGAGAAGACTGAGAGAAGATTGACTGAAGGTTGGAAAGAAGACTGAAGAAAAGAGGAAAAGTCTAATGTATGGGGGAGAGCATTTTAGCATTTCAGAATCACAGCTATCCAAATCTTTTAAAGGTCAAATCAATTAGTTTTGCCATCAATGCCAAAGGGGGAGATTGTTTGCAATATTGCATTATAACAGACAATGAAAGATTGTTGGCATTTCATAAGGATATTGAGAAGGTTGTTGAAGATTATGGATATAACTGATTAAAGATGTTTACTGTCTTGATATTATTATTTTGTCATTGATGTCAAGAAATTGATTTTCTAATTCAGTATGATGTTGCCATATCTTGAGAAGTATGATTTTAAAGAATATAAAGATGTCGGTAAAAGACGCAGGAAAGAATATGATGAATAAGGGGATGAATAAGGTATTTAATGGGCAACTACTACTGAGTCAGACAATGATGAGATCATGATTTTTTAGATTGTTTTAACATCATACATATGTTGTAAATTATGAAGGTTAATACTATACTATGTTACCAAGCAAAGAACCTAGTCGGTAAACCCTAAGGTTATTGCTATCAGTTAATGAAGGCGGAATGTCTACCGAGTGAAGTTTAGTATTCACCGAGTTATAACCAAGTTGCTACCGAGTTGTAACCGAGCTATAACAAAATGCATCAAATGTTTGCATGCGTTATTTAATGAAGGAAGTTGATGAGCTAGAACTGATTAAATGATTGGTGAGTTGCCAGATGAAATTTGTTAATGAATCTAAGGCAATGGAAAGTCGGCATGAAAATATACAACATAGATTGACCCGCAATACCATAGCACAAGTTCCAAGAAATGTATGCAAGTTGCAAGGCAGGGTAAAACATTTTCAGATTGAAAGATGCATTGAACCTGGACAAGATTGAAGATCTGATGGCTATGATTGATCATGGGAAATGTGATCAAGGAGATTAAGAGGTTACCTAATTGTTTATAAATAGGAAATTGTTGATAAACAAGGTATGTGGGCAAGTGTATGCACAGGGATGCTACATAGTGATTACCGAGCACAAAAGCTTGAAGACCTGTTTGAATAACAGAGTATAGAAGCCCAGTAGATAGACAAGATTAGTTGTATGTCTAGATTATATTGAACAAATAGGAATCTTCTTTAGCATTTTAGATGTGAAGTTGCAGATAGAGTTTTATTACTGTTATTTTGTGAAATTGATAGAAAATCTCTTAACCGAGTGGACTTAACAGTCTTATTTGTAAAACCCTCTGGCAAGGTGACATTCTAATTAAGTGTTTTGAAATCCTTTAACAAGGTCACTTCTAACAAGGTGAAGATCCTAATAGATCTGAGGGAAATCCCTTAACTAGGTCACATCTAGCAATGTGTTTGTAATCTTTAACAGGATTTTCTTTTAACCGAGCATACTCTAGAAGAGTATATTTCTTAGTGGGTTCAAAATCCCACAGTGGTTTTTCCCTATTTGGGTTTCCAAGTTAAATCTGGTGTTATGAGGTTTATGATATTTATATGCTTTTGAGTTTGCATGTTTGACACTTTTGGTTATATTACTGATATATATGTTACCGAGGTTGAATCTGATGTTTTTATGGAAGATTAAGTTTGTACGATTCACCCCCCCCTCTCATCTTGTTGGCTATTGGATTTGTACTTATATTAAGTATCAAAACTATCATGTCTTACTTTGCTTGCTTGAGGGTTTTCTACTATCTCCTAGCATGGTGGGGTGGTTCCATTTCGGGATCACATGGTCGGGTGGTAGTGCCACTTCCCATCAGATGTTCTGGATTGTATCTTCAGGCGAGGAAAGGCTTCGCTGGTGTTTCTTGGTTCGTGGTTCATGTACCAGCTCTTATTCAAGATCATTGTTTAGTTGAGACCTTGTGGTCATTGTATCAGACTTTTATGTAACCTTGATATTGTAACTTTGTAAATCCGTGGCAATATTGGAAGTCATGTATTTGTGGATATTGTAATAGTTTGTCAATGGAATGTATGTTATTTCAGTTGCTTTGATCGTATGTTAAAATGTTTTATGGAAGTTAGATACATTGGAATACTTTCATTTCTTCATTATGGAATTTAGATGTATGTGTAGTTTTAAACTTAAGCATTTAATTTATCTAATTAAATGGACAATTGGATTAAATGTGGTGTTAATATAATCTATGAATTAATCTTCATTGGTAACACTTAGGAAATAATATGTTAGATTTCCGTTGTGTTATTAAACATGCAATGGTTGTAGCTAATGCACTTAGTCTTTAAAAAAAAAAATTATTTCACCCTTTAGTTGCCTAGTTGTGTTGTTTTCCTTTAGGGTTCCTAGCGGGGCCTTAGGGCTTATTACATTGCCTAGGCCTAATCAATAGGCCTTCAAACACACACACACACACACATTCTATTCCCAATACAACCATGAATCAAAATGATGTGGACACATGTCTTGGTGAACCTACACTAGACATGTATAAAAGGGAGTTGATCCTCTTATTTGGATATACATGAATGGGCAATACAAAAGAGACAAAGGAAGAAATATACACAAAAGGAGAAGTTCAAGCATTCAAGTCTTCAAGCATCCATCAAATCTTCTTCTCCATGTAGCTTATTCATTTATCCATTGAAGAAATATTTACAACATTCATTCACAAGCATATATGTGTGTGTTAGAGTTTTGTCATGTTACATGCCATTACATACAAATTTTGTGATTACATTGAAGAAGCAAAGAAACCATTATCAACAAATTGTAGATATATAAGGTATACATTTCCATTGTTTACATTCAAGCGTTTGCAATTACTTTCTTTCAAGGTTGATTTCTTAACCAAGGTTTGACTAAGGCAAACCCCTATCCACAACCCTTCTTCCCCTCTTTTTTGTCTGTAGGTTGCAAGCACACAACTATAATTGCAGGTTTGGGCTTCATTTCCAAAGATGGAGAAACCCTTTTCGTTTCGTAGAATTTTCAGAGGACCGTGGACACTTTCAGCACGGTCCCAACAACTTTTCCTCTAATTTGTAGGCTAGATCCATACCAGTCTAGATATCTCATATCCAAAGTTACAACATGATCCCGAACTAGTAGCCCCTCATTTCACTCATTTTAACTCTCTTTTCTACATAGTCAATAAGTCAACTTTCTCATTTACAAAAGAGGGTAAATCACACTTCAACCCTTGAAATCCACTTGGAATTCACATCCTTGTTTCCCTTGGGTTTGGACCTAGTGGATTCAAGCTCCTCTTTTGAATGTAAATTCCTTCCAAGTGAAAATCATCCTAGTGGCTTCCTTTCTCTCTCCTAGGTGGGCAGTCACTAGGGTCCAATTTTCCACTTTACAATGATGAAGAGTAATCTGGTGTTGTTGAGAGCAGGATGTATTGCAAGAGGTAACAAAGGTAACCTAGTTGCCAAATGTTCTCAAAATCTAGGAGAGGGTACAAACAATGACACAAAGGCTAAAGTTGTGCTCCTTGTTGTTCAATTGGTGGGATCACTAGGAATTCCCAATATCCATTTAGAAGCAGAGTCACAGATCATTATGCATGTGATTCCCAAAGGCAGAGCTGAAAATTGTAAATTGATACAGATATCCAAACAGTAAGATTCCTACTAGCCACTTCAAAAGTTTCAGGTACCATACATAATGAGAGAAGGAAATTAAGAGCCAAATGATTGTGCTAACCAAGCCTTTGAAATTATAGAGGGAATGACACAAGTAATCAAATATAGTCATCACATTCAAGAAATTAAAACCTTTTGATTTCAAATGTCCATCATGTTGGGAAGGATTAGGCTTGAATTAGAATTTGAGGAGGAATATTCTCCTTACCTCTTGTATAGACTCATGATTGTTGAGAAGGATGGCATATTAAATGCTCTGAGGTCTCCGACCTGCTAGGATTTATATAAATCCTACTATGAGCTATGCTGAATTGTGGTACATTGCTAGCTTCATCGCACTTATGATTAGGTAGCGATAGCCAGAGGAGATGTCAGGTTTGATAGGAAGTGCTTTGGAAGGCTTTGCATGAAAAATTCTATCCATTAAAAATTGTGTTGAGGTCGATATTATGGCTACGAAGGAATGAGACTTTAATTGAAAAGGATGTATCATTAATTGATCTTGGGTGGTAGACGTACATGGGGTGGTGAGTCTTGATGATGGCTTCTTTCAGAGTGTCAAGTTGAAAAATCTATGAGACACAGAATGAAGAAGCTATTTCTCTACAAAACTAGGGAGGCGAACTTCTCACCAAAGGCCTCAAAGCCAATGGTGAATTTTTGGGGACGGATATAAGATGAGACACTATCGAATATTTTTTGGTTTGAAGAAAGGGATTTCTAGACATGAGTTAAGATCATTATGGGAGAAGAATACTTGAATTCCACCTTTGAATATCATAGCAATGGTGATGCGGCATCTATTTTCACAGTATGGAGTTTCAAGTTGGAAATGAAGGAGATAATTTTATAGGTTGTGGAGAATTGCATCCTAGAAGAATGAAGGGGAGTTTTTGATAGCCTCATGGAAATAGCATGAGATAGGAAAGGCTTCATCTACCTCGGTGGTGTATGGCTCCATGTGAGCAAATTCATCCTTCCCCTATGCCCATTTCTTGTGGAGAGTGCAAATAGAAATAAGGAAGTCCGATGGGCTTTAGCCTAGGTAGGCATGATGCAGGCAAAGGCCTACCCTGAAGAAATGGAAGCTAGGAGCCTTAGGAGGGAGATAGAGAAATGGGGCCCATATGACCAGAAATTGTCCCTTGCCGATAGCGCCTCCTCACAATGAAAGCGAGGTAGATCGAAGGGTAGGAAGAAGAAGAAAGGTTGTTCCATTTGAATTGGATTTTCCCCAGAGGCACACATGGAAGAAGAGAAACCGCAACCAAAGAGTGAACAAGGGGTGCCTATTGATAGGAAAGGAAAGACAATTGTGCAAGCAAGGTAAAGGGATAATGTGCAGGTGGCTTTCATGTTTTTTGTTACGTTATAAATATTAAATAGAAATACATATTTATGTATATGTGCATTATATATTGATGTATATATGCATATGTATAGGTGGGAAGGCATAGAAACTGATTACCAGGTTGAAGAAAGGACAAATATTTTTAACATGATGAACTTTAAGGGAGATGATCTTTGTTTTTATAATATGAATTTTGTAATATTTTTTTATATAAATACAAATACAACATTTACCAGCTAAAAAAAAATTAATCAAGGAAAATCTCATTACAATAATGTTTTTTATTAAGGAACAAACAAGTTTTGAGGGGACTTGAAACCCTGTACAACAAGTTTTGAAGGGACTTGAAACCCTCAGATTTTTCATGAATTTGGAACCCTTAATAGAAGGCTATAATGAGATAAAACATAGATATTTAGCAGCCTGGCTGCAACCAAACATTACAGAGTACATGTTAAAGAACTAGTGACAAGTTGAATCCATCCTCAAAGAGTTTAGATGGACATAAACATAGGGAACAAGGCTCCCTCAACCATAACCATGCTTTTTATCTAGGCTCCCACAAACTCATTCTTAAGAGTGATCACCACTTTGATTAACTTGCTTTTCAAGATCTCCATCTTCGTAGGAGATAAAGGAAAGAAGTTAGTAGAAAGGTCATCATCAACTCTCTTATAGACAGAGGTAGGGCTTCATTATCCCCCCAATAATACTTCTATGCATAATCGGTAGCATCCAACTCCACCTCAATAGGAGAAATGTCACATCCAACCACATCCATCTCCCCCTCAATAGAAGATAGAACTAGCTCTATAGGAAAAACCAGAGAAACCAAAAGATGTAGAAAATGAAGCACAACAAGAAAAGTTATGGAATCAAGAAGGAGAGGGACAATATAACGCTCACCACACAGAGACATAGCAGTCAAAAGATATAAACATAGAAAACTAGACCCCATCATTAGGAAAATCACATACCAAATAGATTCTGAAGGAATCCATAATAACAAACCTCTTACAAAAGATCATTATAAACATAGGAGTGAAAGGAGAGAAGAGAAATAGAGAAATTGCCATATTTTTTCCTCAAGGGCTAAGAAGAAGTTGAGACATTGAAAAAGACCTCAAAGAAACAAACATAAAGCTCTCCTAGTCAAGGCAAAAATAGCTTGCACACAGACCCACATAAATATGAACAGTAACAAGGCCCCATAAGAAAATAATGGAGCTAGAAAATAGCAAGGGCCAAAGAACAAGAAAAAAACAAACCATCATGGGGTCCGAATTCTCCACCAGGCAACCAAATAGGAGCCAAGCCCCATAAGAGAATCTATCAAAGACAAAAACCAAATGAGAGTGGAAAGAACTAATGAAGTCTCCCAGCAAAAGCACTCACAGCTAAGGAAAGGAGACTTCAAGCCATATTGACACAAAATATGAAGACCTCCACCCAAAAAAAAGCTAAATGTTGAGCCAATCAAACATGTCAAGGAGAGAAAGGATCTAAGGAAGTGGGTTTCAAAGAGTGTGTGAAACCAACATGATGAACACCCCACACAAGAGCATCCTCTAGAAAAGAAAACAAAGGAGCAGTTGTCCACTCTGGAGAGCCCAACATACAATGCAAGCCAGAAGGAACTAGGTAAGGGGAGTTAGATAGATCAAAGGAACAAGCTCACCAACACCACCACAATCCTCTCAATCCCCAAAATTGACCCCAACACCTGTG